>NC_090313.1:25600000-26225000 GCF_039906515.1 Pseudorca crassidens
GATACAATATTAAGATAGCTAATGCAAAAGCAGCATGTGTCTGCACAGGTAAAAAGCTAGCAGAGACAGATGGTGATATTGAGAAGGAACCATCACAGAGAGGAGAACCAGAGCATAAAGATATCAAGAATAGAGGAATATTCTACAAGGTGTATTGTGAAGCAACCTCAACAAAGGGATCAAGTACAGTCAGTTCAGCAAAAGTTAGTTGAAATTGGCAATTAGAAACTCATTGCTACTTTGTATAAAGTATTCTGATATTGAAGTAAAGAAAAATTAAGTTGCAGGCCATGCTGAACCGGCTCAGGGCTTTCCAAATACCAGGTCCCCTTATGTTCCTCTGCCCCAAGGCTGAGGTGGCCTGAGCCCGAGTGGCATTGGTGATCAACATCAGCTCAGTCTGGGGGCTGCAGGACGTGCTGAGGACCCACTTGAGGCCTAAGGGCACCATGAAGATGCTTGTTTCTGATACTGGAGACATCAAGCTCACTAAAGATGGAAATGTGCTGCTTCATAAAATGCAAATTCAACACCCAACAGCCTCCTTAATAGCCAAAGTAGCAACAGCTCAGGATGACAGAACTGTCAATGGTACCACTTCCAATGTCCTAATCATTGGGGAGCTCCAGAAGCAAGCAGATCTCTACATTTCTGAAGGTCTTTAGCCCAAAATGATTACAGAAGGATTTGAAGCTGCAAAGGAAAAGACACTTCAATTTTTGGAACAAGTCAAAGTAAGCAAAGAGATGGACCAGGAAACACTTATAGATGTGGCCAGAACATCTCTACATACTAAAGTTCATGCTGAACTTGCTGATGTCTTAACAGAGGCTGTAGTGGACTCCATTTTGGCCATTAAAAAACAAGATGAACCTATTGACCTCTTCATGGTTGAGATCATGGAGATGAAACATAAATCTGAAACCAATACCAGCTTAATCAGAGGTCTTGTTTTGGACCATGGGGCACAGCATCCTGATATAAAAAAGAGAGTAGGACTTCCCTGGTGGCGCAGTGCTCTCACTGTTGTGGCCTCTCCTGTTGCGGAGCACAGGCTCCGGATGCGCAGGCTCAGCGGCCATGGCTCACAGGCCCAGCCACGCCGCGGCATGTGGGATCTTCCCGGACCAGGGCACGAACCCGTGTCCCCTACATCGGTAGGTGGACTCTCAACCACTGGACCACCAGGGAAGCCCTACAGTATTTTTTAAATTGCACTTCAGTGTATACATATACAGAGGCCATACTTACCCAATAAACAGGACATTTTGCTTTAGCTTCAGTGATATAAAAATACATGTTAGGTAAGCATATGTTATCTCCCTTGTTATTAAACATTCCTTGAAAAACAAAAAACAAAAACAGAAACAAAAAAAAGAAAAATTAACTTGCAATTAATTTAGGTAATGACCTTCCAGATTAAGTACTTTTTATAGATTTCTTTTTTTTGATGAGCTTTCTATAGAATTAACTGAAATTTAGTTTCTAGGGTTACAAAATCTTCTGATATAGGAAAGTTTAGAAGATAAATTTTTCATTTATCTTTGTTATTTTGGTGAACAAAACTGGAACTGTTAGGCAAAATTAGAAATGTTAATTTAGAAGAAAATTACCATAGAAATCTTCTTGTTCAGCCTTTTATTTACAGATTAGGAAACTGATGGATGGTGATGTGGTGGAAATGGAAAACACACCTAACTTAAGTTGTCTTAATTAACTAACCCTTCTTAAGTAATAATTTAATAAAGTTTGAGACAGGCTATAATCTAGTTTTAAAATGTATAAGAAATACGTGTTTTTAATTCTGTTCACTGACACAGAGAGATTTGCCTCAACTCTGTAATAAAAATTGCATTTAATCATGATACTCTGTTGACATTTACCAAGGTGTCATCAAATAGGTAATTGAACTTAATTTTTTTCATGCTTTAATGTCATGGTGACAGTCTCAGTTGCACAGTGTGTAATAAAAATTAGAGATTAGAACTATTTTTTTTTCTGAATTTTTGTTCCTTCCAACCAAGTGATATCAAAACAAATTAAAAAATAGAAAAATCACTACTACTGACTTATAATAAATCTGGGCTTTATTTTTTTATATTACTTTCTACTCAGAGTGATTTTTCTTTAGTGGAAACAAGAAACAATAAAAATAAAAAGGATAGTCTTTCTCTGGAGTACCCAAAAAGAGCAATTCACTGGTGACCACTGTAAATTGCTTTAGTAAAATAAAGGATATTGATTCATTGGCACCACACAAAGAGTGAGGACTTACAGCCATAAAATGCTAGGAAGAGTTAGGTGATATGATATAAGGGGAATAAGTTCAGTAGTAAAATGGAATAAGGGAAAACACTAATATAATATTCTGTGGTATAAAACTTTAGACCTGATGCAATATTTAAAAAGTAGCATGATTGGACTTCCCTGGTGGTGCAGTGGTTAAGAATCCACCTGCCAATGCAGGGGATATGGGTTCGAGCCCTGGTCTGGGAAGATCCCACATGCCGCGGAGCAGCTAGGCCCGTGAGCTATGGCCGCTGAGCCTGCGCATCCGGAGCCTGTGCTCCGCAACGGGAGAGGCCACAACGTGAGAGGCCCGCGTACCGCAAAAACAAACAAACAAACAAAAACAAAAGTAGCATGATTAAAAAATATGCACTATAGATAACATAAAGTGCAACAGTAAGCCAAAAACAAAGGGAGAAAAAGTATCCAAAATCAGCAGACCGAAAATAGAAGAGGATTACAGTTACGGGAATTGAGAATGAAGAGAGAAGCTGAGCTGAGCAAGACTGACAGCAAAAGGATAATGAGAGGTGAAAAAGTTGAGAGGCAGTGCAGAGGGAAAGCAACAAGCTAACAAGACAGAAGGGAGGAAGCTGGTTGCAGAGTAATCAAAGAATAGCAGCTGTATGATGACAGGAAAGATTGACAGTAAATCACAAAAAAGGCAAAGGGGAAAAACCATCAGTCGGAAACACTGGTTGATGTAGGAGGGGGAAATGTTGGGTTTGTTTGAAAACAAACCAATCTTTCTTCTAGTAGTGGAGAGACAAACAATATCATGTGTTTCTTAAGGGTTTGCTGCACTGATACATTAAACTTGGTGTCAAACTTCAGTAAAATGCACATTTAGAAAATATACTTATGAGCATATCTGGCATTTATTTTTGTGCATCTGCAAGACTTTGGTGTGTTTATTACTCAGCTCTACTAAGGAAGCCATGAGTTTCAAGGTAGTTGAATGGGGAATTTGAAATTTGTAAGCATGTAAAAATGATTAGGTACAGTATAGAATGAACACTTAATCAGTTAAATTTCCCCAAAGTAAAATAGTTTTGACAGAGCTAC
Organism: Pseudorca crassidens; assembly: GCF_039906515.1. Taxonomy (NCBI): domain Eukaryota; kingdom Metazoa; phylum Chordata; class Mammalia; order Artiodactyla; family Delphinidae; genus Pseudorca; species Pseudorca crassidens. Next base: position 25,603,355 of record NC_090313.1, read on the forward strand.
TAAATTAAATCTGAACCCAAGAGGTCAGTTCAATTAGATTAGTCTGCTTCTGGTTCAGGCTGGGCGTGAGAGAAGGTTACAGATGACACTTTCAAACCTTAAATGAGTCCAGTTCATCTGATGGAGTTGACTACTTTGTCCTGGTGAAATTCTCTCTTTTCATGGCTTGTATCACACAGTTATTTTGTTGTTTTAATTTTTTTTTTAACTCCTTCCCACTCCTACCTCCTTCATCTCACTCTATATATGGAGGTATTTTCAACCCACTGTCTTTATATTCTCTGCTCTTCAAGCTCATCTACTTTTAGGAATGCAGTACTTAATCTAGGAAAATAACTCCAAACTCTGTATCACTCACTAGCTGTGAGCTTCCTCTAGATTTTCCCACAGAGTAGTGGGAAATTTCACTTTTCTACTTTGCTGTCTTGGCCACAATATAGCTTATTCTGAGTTTATTTTCCTTCACATTTTTTTTTCTATTTATTCTGTATTCTATTTTTACCCTTTTTTTTTTTTTTCTCCTTCTGTTAATGACACGCGTGTCATCTCAACTGCCCAGACTTGAAACCTTGGAAAACTTTTCCTTCACCTTACCCCTCACAAGTCATGGGTTATAAGGCCTTTCAATTCTCCACGGTAATGCCACATATGATTCATTCATGCATTCATTCAGCAAAATTCAAACTATTATTTTCTATGTAATTTTGATCACTACCTAGTAGCTGGAATATTGTTTCAAATGTCCCGTCCACATACCTTACCCCTTGAATTTTCTAGTGATGAAAAATAAAGAATAAAATATAGCAGGGCTTCCCTGGTGGCGCAGTGGTTGAGAGTCTGCCTGCCGATGCAGGGGACACGGGTTCGTGCCCTGGTCCGGGAAGATCCCACATGCCACGGAGCGGCTGGGCCCGTGAGCCATGGCCGCTGAGCCTGCGCGTCCGGAGCCTGTGCTCCGCAATGGGAGAGGCCACAGCAGTGAGAGGCCCGGGTACACCAAAAAAGAAAATAAATAAATAAAATTTAAAATATAGCAGTTTAAGTAGTATATGTTTCTCTTGGATGACATGTGAAAGTAAGCACATTTGTTTCCTCAAGCTCAGTAAAAAGTCACTCATTTCAAAACTTTGTTTGTAGCAAATTCTGGTTAAAAATAAGTTTTTCCTACAGTTGTAATCCATTAAGTTTCCTGAACGTACTGAATAACACCATTTAAAAATATGCTGTCAATCATCAAATATGACCAAGCACTTGGAGTCAGGACTCCATGAAATGCCCTGTATGGCAGGGCTGAGGGGTGATACACATTTGAAAGTCTATCTTACTCTCCAAAAATCCCTAAAACGTGATTTTTACAGCATTCTTTTAAAAATGGTTTTGCACGACCCAATGCTCATAGTCAGGTATGCTTTCAAAATATCGCTTGCATTTTTTTCGCTTTCACCTCAGTAAAGCAGAAAATAATAATAATGAAAGAAAAACAAAATAATGCTTGAAACCTCAACACTCAGGGAAACATTTTGAGTCTGAATGGGTCATGTTTTAGATTAAACAATCTGTAATTCCTCTAACCTTTCTGTGTAAGCAGCATTTTTGAGCCTACACATTTGTCTAACTAACTCACCCCTTTCCTCCTGAAGTCTTTCCACTCACATGTTTTGTGGATATTGAAGTGGGGCACAGTAGTCCAATATGGTTCTGCCCTCCCATCTTTGTGTTTCACCTAAAACCCCTCATTTGAACGATCATGAGAGCCTCCTGATGTTTTCTTATGCTCTGGTTTTCCAGTCCAGTCCTGTATTATCTCTGGATTTCTTATAGTATAAAAGTAAATTTTGTTCCATTGTTATTTCAAGTACATAATAAATGAACTAAATGACTGCCTAGATGTCATTAAATTTTTTAAATATCAGGAGCATTTTCTAGATACATTCTACAATTAAGTATAACAATTATTTACTAGAAAATGGAGACACTGAAGGATTAAATATATTGATAAATGGACAGTAGTTTTCTCCATTAGTTTTATCTAGACAACTTGAAAAGACTGTAATTACCTACGCTTGTTTCAATGCTCCAAAACAATTTAACTATTTTTGTCACTTCTACAATAATTTCCTGTTGACATAGCAAGTGAAAACACAATAGTGAATTCAAAGGTCAAGAAAGATTATATTGTTAGAGTATGGTTCTGACACAAAAACAGAAATATAGATCAATGGAACAGGATAGAAAGTCCAGAGATAAACCCATGCACATATGGTCACCTAAAGGAGGCAAGAATATACAATGGAGAAAAGACAGCCTCTTCAATAAGTGGTGCTGGGAAAACTGGACAGCTACATGTAAAAGAATGAAATTAGAACACTCCCTAACACCATACACAAAAATAAACTCAAAATGGATTAAAGACCTAAATGTAAGGCCAGAGACTATAAAACTCTTACAAGAAAACATACGCAGAACACTCTATGACATAAATCACAGCAAGATTCTTTTTGACCCACCTCCTAGAGAAATGGAAATAAAAACAAAAATAAACAAATGGGACCGAATGAAACTTAAAATCTTTTGCACAGCAAAGGAAACCATAAACAAGACAAAAAGACAACCCTCAGAATGGAAGAAAATATTTGCAAATGAAGCACCTGAGAAAGGATTAATCTCCAGAATATATAAACAGCTGATACAGCTCAATATCAAAAAAACCAACAACCCAATCCAAAACTGGGCAGAAGACCTAAATAGACATTTCTCCAAAGAAGATATACAGATTGCCAACAAAAACATGAAAGAATGCTCATCATCGCTAATCATTAGAGAAACGCAAATGAAAACTACAGTGAGGTATCACCTCACACCAGTCAGAATAGCCATCATCAAAAAATCTACAAACAATAATTGCTGGAGAGGGTGTGGAGAAAAGGGAACCCTCTTGCACTGTTGGTGGGAATGTAAATTGATACAGCCACTATGGAGAACAGTATGGACGTTACTTAAAAAACGAAAAATAGGACTACCATGTGACCCAGCAATCCCACTACTGGGCATATACCCTGAGAAAACCATAATTCAAAAAGAGTCATGTACCACAATGTTCATTGCAGCTCTTTTTACAATAGCCAGGACATAGAAGCAACCTAAGTGTCCATCAACAGATGAATGAATACAGAAGATGTGGCACATATAAACAATGGAATATTACTCATCCATAAAAAGAAACAAAATTGAGTTATTTGCAGTGAGGTGGCTGGACCTAAAGACTGTCATACAGAGTGAAGTAAGTCAGAAAGAGAAAAACAAATACCGTACGCTAACACATATATATGGAATCTAAATTTTTTTTTTTTTTTAATGGTTTCAAAGAACCTAGGGGCAGGACAGGAATAAAGATGCAGATGTAGAGAATGGACTTGAGGACATGGGGAGGGGGAAGGGTAAGCTGGGACGAAGTGAGAGTGGCATGGACTTATATATACTACCAAATGTAAAATAGCTAGTGGGAAGCAGCCGCATTGCACAGGGAGATCAGCTCGGTGCTTTGTGACCACCTAGAGGGGTGGGATAGGGAGGGTGGGAGGGAGATGCAAGAGGGAGGGGATATGGGGATATATGTATATGTATAGCTGATTCACTTTGTTACAAAGCAGAAACTAACACACCATGGTAAAGCAATTATACTCCAATAAAGATGTTAAAAAAAATGATTATACTGTTAGTATAATCCAGTTCTCTTCTGTCACCAAATATTTATCAGTGTCTCTGATTTATAAGATCTCTTCAGTTTTTCATGTAGCAAGTTTTTCTTTCTTTCTTTCTTTCTTTCTTTCTTTCTTCCTTCTTTCTTTCTTTCTTTCTTTCTTTCTTTCTTTCTTTCTTTCTTTCTTTCTTTCTTTCTTTCTTTCTTTCTTTCTTTCCTTCCTTCCTTCCTTCCTTCCTTCTTTCTCTCTTCTCTGTCTCTCTCAGTCTGTCTTTGTCTCTCTCTCATCACATGCAAACACACACACACACACAAAACCAACACTGTCCCAGAGAGGAATTACCTTTTATTTGTCTGACCAGATTGGTGCCTGTTGTAACAAATATGTTAAATTTTTAAATTAGACTCATGGGATTCAGTTAACATACCCCAAACCAAAACTTACTAATAATCCCAAGTGCAGGCAACAACTGTGCACATTCTTTTACTGGAGAAATCTGGGACCTACAAATACAACTTCTGATTAAGAAAAAACAGATGTGTTTTTGTCTCTCACTTTAGGACAAATTTTGGTTCTAAAATTAACATGCAGGATGGTCAATTCAGAAGGAAACATTACTCATGCAGAGGAAACCATTTCAATTATTATCTCCTCATACCTCAATATTTACACAGATTAAGTTATATTTTCTGGCTAGCCATGGCCCCATCAATTCATAAATTCCATATTTATTTATAATAGTGATATAAAAGCAAACAAATGCTTTGGGTAATATTTTATATAATAATAGAAAATACCAAGAAAGTTATGCAGATCCAGTACCTTTCACCAGCACAGCATTATCCACAAGAGAATCCAAACGTGAATCAGAAAGCACATAGGAGGGTCATACTCACTTCCACTTCTCACAGCCCCCCTCACTCCACATGGTCTTAAGCATGGCTGCTTCTCACTTATAAGTTAACTCCCTGAATTCTGAAGTCAAATCCACTTAAGACCCCTTAAAAAAAGACAAATTGTCTCTTTTCCAAAGCTATTCCTCAAACTTGTGCTCAGAATATTAATTGACCTCTTTTTGTATTGAAAAGAGCATGCTTTGCTTTCATCACTCCCCTTGGCCTAAGAGCTCACTCAAGCCTCACTTATTTTAAAATGACCATCCCTTAAAACTGAGAGTAAAACCAACAGCTAAGAGCAGGAGTAAAGGCAGTAAAATCAACTAATTAATGTTCCGCATTAGTAATTCTTCCACAAGTGTTTAATGGATATCCACTATTCGGTATTTAAGAAAGCACAGACTATTTCTATTTAAAATAGTAAAAGAAATGAATTCTTAGCAATTTAAAATACAATTAAAGAAGAATATATTTATGTCTAAAACTTCACTCCTTACATAATCATAAAATTTTACTGCTTGGAAAGAACACTAGTTAATTTCTTCTTTCAGTAGCAAAGAAACTGAGGCCCATAATGGAAAACCAAATTGCTCAATTCATGATTTATGCTCGATTCATGCTTGTATTATAAGCCATGTCTTCTTCTCAGTGATTAATACGTTTTTATTGAATGCTTATTATGTTTCAGGCAATAGGTAGCAGAGTAAAATGCTCACAGCGAAGCCATCCTAATGACTCCTTTCCCTCCATTGAAAGAAACGGCCTGCCCTAGATACTGAAAAACACTTTGATTCAGTCCTCACTTTCTATTTTCTACTCTTCCCAGTCTCATTTTTCAAATTGAAACTGCTTTATTATTGCCCTTTCTCTCTAACATGACGCGCAGGCTCAGCGGCAGTGGCGCACGGGCCCAGCCGCTCCGCGGCATGTGGGATCTTCCCAGACCGGGGCACGAACCCGTGTCCCCTGCATCGGCAGGCAGACTCTCAATCACTGCGCCACAAGGGAAGCCCCCTCTCTAACATTTTAATGGCATATACATGTGCCATTAAAATATTTATATATAAATATAAATAATACATTTATAAATAGAAAAATGTTTTATATATAAAGTGGATAAGTTTAGGTTAATGCTGTATTTGCCTCATAAAAGTCAAAATTTTTAAAGCATGTGTTTTTCTTAAAATATTTAGGCATATTATGCCTTATAATTTTGTTAAAATTGTGTTTTAGTATGAATGCTCAATAAGTAATATTCGTAATTTTAATAGCTTAAGTGTATAAGGAATATATTGAATTGAATTATAACTCATTTAAGCCTCTTATTATAAATCTCCATAGGTTTTAATAACTTATAAAATAAGCATCTTTTGGCCAGAGTGTTTTCTCACTTTGTACACGTTTGATGTTAAATACAGAATGGAGATTCTAGCTTATTCTTTTATTTAAGATTACTAAGAGCTTATAACCAATTAACATTCACTAATGTTGCATGTCTCAATAAATCTATATATTTTCAATATGATGAACTGACACTGTGAAGATATCCTCAAAAAAATCAAGAAGAGAAGAACAGTTTATCACTAACTGTCCATCTAAGGATAAAATCTTGTCTTTCTTGCCTGTGGCACTAGTCTTCTCTAGTTAATTTAATTGGCTTGTATCAAATGACTTGAAGGCTGACCTAATCTCTAAATATTGCTCTGTAATCTCTAAATATTGCTCTGTGAAATGTTCTGTACTTTGTGTCTTATATTTACTTTTGTGGAGTCGATATTTCTTTACTCAACTGCAAACCTAGTTTTGTATTCCCTTGTTACTTTCCTTAGCGGAGCTAACACTATATTATTATTATTTTTTAAACTGTAATAGTTGACTGCTGCCCTGCAGCCCCTAACCACCTCAATTCCCCCTTGGTTTTCAAACGAAAAGACTGGAAATGCACATAACTTCAACTTTCACAAATTCATTGAACCTGAAAAGCTAAGAAAACTTTGTTAAATTCTGGAGGCATGCACAAGAAAAAGTCTAAAGCAGTTGAGAAATATAACAAAGAATTAACAGTCTCACTGCATGAAGAAAAGAAATCAAAGTGGAAGAACAAAAAGGATACCTAATATAGAATGGAAAGTGGATAATAAATGTGTTCTATGTGTATTAATTAAAATAGAGTTCTAATCTCTAGCTTTCAAGTATCTACCTATGCACTTATAAATAAGAAGGCTTACTTTTTTTTTAATTATTTTAAACTATGGAATGTGTTAGACCAAGCTCTACATTTCCAATATTTTTCTACTCTTTCAATATTATTACCATTATTTTAGAGTTGATAATTTATTTCCAAATAACTCAAATACTTTATTTACTTTTTGAAAATTTCATGAATAAGTGGGACTTTAGAAACTGTTTGAATGAGAAAGGAATACAGCCTAGTAATTTTTTTCTTCAGGAAAATATTTAAACTTAGATGACTAGAAGATGCACTATGAAGTGAATCCTAAATAAAGCACAAACGTTTGAAATTGGTTGAAGGCCAAGGAAATACTTTATTTAGAATCCTCTTTACATTATATGCAATTATTTTGTTAAATGTGTTGCATTTTATCTTGTATACTATGACTTTGTGTCAAATCTAAACCCTAAGCTCTTTGAGTAGAGGATTAATAGCTTAGTTTCTATTTCTTGTTCTGCGGCATTTAGCACGGTGCTTTAATAATATTACTATGGTGAATGGGATCAGAAAAGCAAGGGAAATAGAAAAAAAGGGAGGAAGAGAGAAAATTATGTTAGTCAGATAATTATATGAAAGTATAGTGAAAGAGAGGTTGGCAATGATACATAAATTAGGACAGAAACAATAGAAATATTTGAGATGGTCAGGAGGACAATGTAAGCAAGTATCTTATTTCTGGGGAAGCGTATTTCTAGTGTCTCTTTAAGAGACACAAGAAACATAGATTCTGTTTAGAAACCAAGAGGAAGTATATCTACATGGCAGTATATATGTTTGTCACTGCATATCATAGCCTGGATATTCAAATTGTAGGTAATAACTGGCTTAAAATTGTAAGGTTTTCTTTCAGTTCCATTGTGGAAACACAATTAGTGACTGAAGATAAGTTACCTTGCACTTTTAAAATGTGGACTTAATCAACATTGAAATAACAAGCATAAGACTGTGTTTTTAATAAGTAAACTAGTCACTTTTTTATTGAAAAACAGCTACTTAAAATGAAGCAACTTAAAGTATTTTCTTTTCACTTTGAAAATTAAGTGCACACACACACACACAACAGCAAAGGAAGGATATTACATAGAACTATATAATGTGAGAATATGTTCTTATTAGTGTGTATGAATAAATTGTCTTTTCCAACATTATATACAATAACAGTAAAATATCTGTTATGGGGAAGAAAATAAATTTTTTAAATGGGCAGTCATAGATTAATACAACAACAATACAACTGCATTTGCTGCATAAGAGTTAGGACTTTAAAAAGTTATGCTAAATAAGTAATGTACAGTATTTTAATGATTTAAGTGTGTAGAGAGTGTGTGATGAGCTGAGTTAGAACTCACCTGAGCCTTTTTCTGTACATCTCCATATGTTTTTATTTTTAAAAATTTATAGAAAGAGCAAGCACCCTTTTGCCTAGGGTGTTTTCTCACCATATCATTTTAATATTTTATCTATAGAATGGAGATTCTAGTTTATTTTATTTATAATTACTAGGGACTTAAAACAAATAATCTTTTATTCATGTTAGCTTTCTCAGTACATCTATATACTTCAATAATATGACATAGTACTAAGAAGCTATTCTCGAGAAGATAAAAAAGAGAAGAGTGTTTTATCACGAAATTATCCATCTATAGTATAACATCCTGAGCTCTTCACCACAAAAAAAGATGGTCAGTGAAATCAAACAGTTCTCTCATGCCAAAAGTTAATGGTGAAAGATTACATTATAGGACATTAAAAACATTTTATTAATAGACTTTATTTTTTAGAGAAGTGTTAGGGTTACAGAAAAATTGTGCAGAAAGTACAGGTTTCTTTATGCCCCTCACCTCATTCCTTTCACTCAGGCCTTTTCATTGTCCACAGTTATATGTCAAAAGTTCCCATATTTGGAAGAAATTCCCATAATAGGCAATTATCACTAAAACTAATCTGGGGACTCCCCTGGGTCGCACTGGTTAAGAATCCGCCTGCCAATGCAGGGGACACGGGTTCAAGCCCTGGTCCGGGAAGATCCCACATGCTGCGGAGCAACTAAGCCCATGTGCCACAACTACTGAGCCTGCGCTCTAGAGCCTAAGAGCCACAACTACTGAGCCCACGTACCACAACTACTGAAGCCTGTGTGCCTAGAGTCCGTGCTCTGCCAACAAGAGAAGCCACCGCAATGAGAAGCCTGCACAGCAACAGAGTAGCCCCCACTCACTGCAACTAGAGAAAGCAGCAGCGAAGACCCAATGCAGCCAAAAATAAATTAACTAGAAAAAAATAAAAAAGTAATCTGTTAACAGTCCACAGGTCTTCATTTTCATTACAGTAATTCCAACATAACCTTGTCTTCAAGGAAAACTATTTTACATAATTTATATATTTCCTAAGAACAAGATATTTATATGCATAAAGAATCATTGCTGACAGAAAAACGTATTTTATTCAGGAGGACACTTTTGAATCATGTTTATGCATTTTAATTTCAGCATGAAAATGTCATTTTTTAATAACCTAGGTAAGCCTAACTTTTTGTGACTCACTACAGTATTTCATTTTTGAGTATAAGGGACTTAAATTAACCAAATGACATAGAAGTGTTTATCTGTGATGTGAATGGAAGGTGAAAATAGTTTTACAAATATTATTAACTCCTCCAACACGTATCAAGATAAGGATAGGAATAAAGCTACCGCATGCATTAAGTCCTAGAATATAGTGTAGGATGGTATAATATTGTGTTAGGAGAAGTGTATCTATCTCCTCCCTCCTCTAAGAAGTAATGTGTGACCTTGGGCAGGTCTCTTAACTCTCAGATCCTCCATTCCTTTCCCTGTGAAACAAAAAGTTTAGCATGGATAATTTCAAAGTCTACTGAGTCTTAAAACTCTGCCCACCTTTAGAAGTCCATGCTTATGGCAAGAACAATTTGAATCAAAATAAAATAAGCTAGCACATTAAAAAAAAAGTATTTCTTTTTTAGGAACATATTTCGGAGTGATCATTTTATAGATGAAGTCAGTTAATGTTAATTTTATGATCTGAAGAAAATTCCAATATTAGTGGTCAATTACTGAAAAGTGACCTGGGATGCTCTGTGTTAATACTGGTGGAAAATTTCTTGGCATTTCTTTATGCAATGACTTTTACTGAGAGAAACAATATAACAATTATATTTATAAAGTTATGAAAAAGGACAAGGTTTCTTTCCCTTTCTTTTACTACATAGGATTTTATGGAATTTACTTCACAAAAGATAATCAATGCCCCAGGGAATTAGCAGCATTCAATTTGCCTATTAATTCTCCTAATATCTTTGTGCTCTGATTGTTTTAGTAGCTTTCATTTGGTCTCATTTTTAAATGTCTTTTTTGTATAACCTTATTTTATGAGAAAGAAAAGCAGTAGCCAGTTAGTTTTTTTTAAACCCATCTGTAATTAGTTTGATCTGTGATAGTTAAAAGCTGCTAAAATACCCCCCAATATTCAAATCTTTTATAAATTAATCTACCACGGTCATCACAGATTCATAAATTATATTATTTTTCTTCTTTAATTTTTAAAATTAATTTGTAAAGATTTTTGAAATGTTACAAAAATGATATAATTCATTATATTTTTACCTACCTTATTCTTGCTCTAGAAAGTATGAAAATGATTTAACTCATTATTAATATCACATTAAATGAATTAGCTCTTAAAATTGTATTATATTTTAGCAAGATGTTTGCAGTCTGTTATATGATTTAAGCAAACACTCTTCTCTGTAAGCTTTTCATGCTTTCTCATCCAAAATTCATGGGATTTTACTGGACTCTATGAATATTACTATTGTTCTATATAAAGAGATTGGAACCTAACTGGTAAACAACAGTATTACACATGACTCTTTCAAGTTCACACTAAATGGCAGATTTTTCTGAATGACTAAAATGCCTCATGTTTTAAAAAGGGCAACACTGGATACTGTATTTATGTTTTTAGGATTCATGGGCAGTAACCCATGCTCATGGATTCCAAAAGGGCATAAATTATACCTTATGACTACTCAGGCTGCTCAAAATTTTATTCATCCTTTACAAAAGATACTTATAGTTTTCTTGATGTGTTCAAGCTCTGTATATATTTTAAGAGGATTTTCTTAAAATATATATACATAGTTGTTTTTAATTCTAAGAAATGATAATACAGATGCTAAAGTCACATAAGTATACATGACATACACTTTTGGAAATGAGGCTTTTTCATTTTACATTTTATATTATCAAAAAAATGAAAAACCATTTTCTCATTATCTGTTACATGAATCAGAAACAAAAGGAGTTATCAAAGTATAACAGAGTCTACTAATTAGCTGGGCCTAGAAATGTCTATTGTAAATAAGTCTATGTTTTCTATATAACATACAATAGTCCAACTTGTAGAGTAAGCCAGAAATAAAAGCCTGAGTGATATATATTGACAAACAAAAGCAGAGAAGGCTATCTCAAGTCCTAGCAATGTTTCTAGTAGCATTTTGCATGTTTTTCATGTACAATTGTGGATGATTCGTGAACTCAACTCAGAATCTTTGCACTTGTCTTCTTGGAGCATCCTTCCTCCAGTTATCTGAATGGCTCTATCACTCCCTTCACTCATTTGGGTTCTGGTCAAATGACACCAGACATATTTATTGATTCTCTTTCTAAAATAATATTCTCTTCCATATTACAGTCTATTGTAATCATCCTGCTTTATCTTTATTTTTTAATAAATATTTTATTTTGAATTAATTTTAGACCTACAGAAAAGTTGCAAAGGTAGTACAGCAAGTTCCCGTATAAACATCACCCAGTTTCAGCTTCCACTGATGTTATTGCCTTGTATTACAATGGTACATTTGTCAAACTAAAACAAAAACAAAACAAAACGAAACCCTGACGTTAGTATGTTACTATTATCAAAATGTAAAACTGTTCAAATTTCACCAGTTTTTCCATGAGTATTCTTCTTGTCCTCTAGGAACCAGTCCAGGGCACCACACTGCATTTAGTTGTCACGTCTCCATTGCTTCCTCTGGTCTGTGAAAAGATTTCAGTCTTTCCTTATTTTTCATGACCTTAACAGTTTTGAGGATTGCTAGTCAGGTACTTAGTCCCTCAGTTTGGGTTTTTGTAGTTTTCTCATGATTAGACTGGAGTTATTATTACTATTATTTTGAAAAAAAACAAACTTTTAAAATTTCTGAAAAGGCTATCATAATATATACTTATTTTATATCTATATATCATGGAATTTCTTCTTCTAGGAAGAAACTTCTAATTTCTCTCTCTCTCTCTCTCTCTCTCCTTTCTCTCTCTCTCAATCTTTCTCGATTTCTACCCCTTTCTCCTTATATCCCTTTGTCCCTCTTTCCTTCTTCATCTGTTTTTCTTTCATTTATTTCCATATATTTTAATTGCTTATATGTACATAATCTGCTTTCCCACTCATGTTATTATAAATGCATTATAATTATATTTTTAAGCACCTTATTTGGAAGGCTGTTTGTATCCTGCTATACATACAACAGTGAATAAATAGTATATCTGACTACATGAGGGTTAAATCCATGAAAGAGGACATAAATATCAAATAATTAGGTAAACAGAGAATGTTGGATGGTAAGGGTGTTAGAGAAAACATAAAAACAAGGGTGGGTGAAATGCTAATTTAAATAGGATGGTCAGTGAAGATTTATAAAATGATTTTGGGGGGGAGGGAACAGAATGAATAGAGGGAATATTGCATGCGAATCCATGAGGAAGTCCAAGTAGAAGGAAGAGTACTTTAGCTGCCCTTGAATGGAGAAATGCTTTGTGTGTTTAAAGACCATCGAAGAGGATAATGTGGCTAGACAGGAACGACTGGGTGAGTAATCAAAGTTGAGATCAGAGAGGTGATTCAAGTGCAAATCATGTAAGTTCTTGTAGGCTAGTTTATGGACTTTTACTGTGAGTGAGATGGGATGCTGTTAGAAGATTTTGTTATTATGTGACTTAGATTTTTTTAATTGCCACTTGGAAAATCCTAGACTTTGCTTGAGTGAACAGCAAGAGAAAATCAAAAAGAGAAGCTAAGAGTTATTACAATAACCCAGCTGAGAAACACTTGTGGATTGTACAAGTGTATTAGTAATAGAAATTATTAGTGGTCAGATTCCGGATAAATTGTTAAGTTAGATCCAACAGCATGTATGATGGAATGGTGCTAGAGATGAATCAAAGATGCTCTCAAAACTTTGGGCCTAAAGTAATATAATAATTACCTTACCATTTATTGAGAAGGAAAAGAGTTCAGAAGAGGAGGAGTGCTTTAGAAGAGTGAAGATAAGCATCAAGATTTTGATTTGGGACATTTTCAATTTGTGGTACTTACTAGACATTAACTGAAAAAGTCATTTAGGAAACTGGTTATGAGTCTAGAGTTCAGATAAGATGTTCTTTCTGAGTGTATAAATTTGAGATTTATCAGAATATAAATAAAATTTTAAGAGTGCACTCTCAATAGGGGCGATATCTCCGTCAAGGAAGTGAAAATTGATTCTTAGAGGGTGGAAAAATCTTTGACGTTACAGTGTTCTGTGGCGCTCCATAGTTCAAACCTATATGACAAATTCATATTCTTAATATTTGATTTCTCTCATTAGAGATAATGTAAATTCAATTTAATTTTTCTCCTTAGGGAGATACTAATGGAAACAAATGTTTTAGAAACACTGATTTAAATTTATAAAATTTGATCTGCTTATCTAAAACATGAGTTCAGATAAAGAATAGAAAATTCTAAAGAATGATCCCTGGGGCACCGTAAATTATAGAAGTTCAAGAAATAATAAAGAACCAGTAAATGAAATGAAGAAGGATTGGCCAGGGAAGTAGCAAGAAAACAAAGTTCTGTCCTATATATCAGGTGAAAATGTTTTTCAAGAAAGAAGGAATAATAGAGAAAATATGTTGAGGAAAACCTTATCAACAGTTCTTTTGAGTATTTTACTGGGAAGGAAAAGAAGAAAAGGCACATTAAGTGGAGGCACATTAATTTGTTTGTTTTTTGGTAAATAATGAGATATTACTGTGTACTTGTATGCTTATGATAATAATGCAGTAGAGAGAATAAACTGATATGAACAAAAGAGAAGCCAATATCTGGATTAATATATTGGAGTAATTAAGTAAGCATTGATTCTCATGAGTATGAAGGTTTGGCATTAGCTATAGGCACAATTACAATATCCTTAATTACAGGTGAGATAAAAACAGTGCAGCCACAGAGGAAGATGTATTGATATGTGGCAGTGATAGCCTTTGGAACACTTTTCTCATTGCTTTTATATTCTCTACAAAATAAAAACAAAGTCATTAAGTGATAGTGAAGCGGACAGGGTGTGCTGGAGTTTTGAAGAGAGACAGAAAGGCATACAATAAACTTCAAGCAGAATAGAAAACTTAACTAGGAAAATATAATATGATTTCAGGTAGTTTTGGTGTCCTATTTGAGATTGAGGATCATTAACTAAAGTGAGCTAACTTACTATGGTTTTATGTTTTCCTCTAGCCACAGTTATCTGATTAAGCAGAGGCTGAGAATATATGGAATTTTGTATTTGTTTTTATTTTCAGAGGAAGAAGAAAGTGGGGTGAGGGTTATGCGAGGAAGTGATTGTAATGATGAACAATGGAATCTAGAATGCAAAAAGAAGAAATGAAAACATGAAGGAATAGGGCTGGAAAAAATTGGGAAGATCAATGGATGGCATTGATAACCACAGAAACTGAGACATTATTTGAAGTCAATTGTGGTGTTGACATGGAAAAATAGAAGGTAATAGTTAGAAATTAGGATATTTGAAATTTAAATTTTGAGGAAGTATTAGGTATTGGTAATGTCAAATTCTAGAACATTATCATTTGTATCAGGGGCCCAGGTGAGGTGGAAGACATATTCATAGTAGGGGGAAGTTCAGGGTTCTAAGAACAATCGATATCAAAAGACTATGTGCTTAGTTATTAAAACACCAAGAACCATGACAGAGTAGTGTTGTTAATAGTAAAACCTTAAAAAAATGAAAGTAATAGTGTAAAAGTCTGTAAACTGCAGAAAGGAGTGGTAGTGTGTAACATCATATGATGTGATAACATGAATCTTAACATTGGGACTTTTAAGGAGAAGGGTTTATAATGGCCTATAGACAGTAATGTGTTTCATATCATTGTCTGCTAAATTTCTTGCGTCTAGCATAGTTACTGAAATTTAGTAAGATCTCATCAAACATTTGTTAAATGAATGAAACTGTTAATGCATCTGTAAAATGAAAGGAATTGACAGTAATTCTTTTTTTTGTTTGTTTGTTTGTTTTAACATTTATTGTAGTATAATTGCTTCACAATGGTGTGTTAGTTTCTGCTTTATAACAAAGTGAATCAGCTATACATATACATATATCCACATATCCCTTCTCTCTTGCATCTCCTAACCGCCCCCTCCCTATCCCACCCCTTTAGGTGGTCACAAAGCACTGAGCTGATCTCCCTGTGTTATGCGGCTGCTTCCCACTAGCTAGCTATTTTACATTTGGTAATATATATAAGTCCATGCCGCTCTCTCACTTTGTCCCAGCTTACCCTTCCCCCTCCTCATGTCCTCAAGTCCATTCTTTATGTCAGTCAAGTCATTTCTTCTACGTCTCTACTTTCTTTTTCTCTTTTTCTTCTGTGACCCCTGTAATTTGAATATTGGCATGTTTAATGTTGTCCCAGAGGTCTCTGAGACTGTCCTCAATTTTTTCATTCTTTTTTTTTATTCTGCTCTGTGGTAGTTATTTCCACTCTTTTATCTTCCAGGTCACTTATCCATACTTCTGCCTCAGTTACTCTGCTATTGGTTCCTTCTAGAGAATTTTTAATTTCATTTATTGTGTAGTTCATCATTGTTTGTTTGCATTTAGTTCTTCAAGTTCCTTGTTAAACATTTCTTGTATTTTTTCCATTCTATTTCCAAGATTTTGAATCATCTTTACTACCATTACTCTAAGTTCTTTTTCAGGTAGACTGCCTATTTCTTCTTCATTTGTTTCGTCTAGTGAGTTTTTACCTTGCTCCTTCATCTGTTGCATATTTCTCTGTCTTCTCATTTTCTTTAACTTACTGTATTTGGGGTCTCCTTTTTGCAGGTTGCAGGTTCATAGTTCCTTTTGTTTTTTTTTTTTTTTTTTTTAAACATCTTTATTGGAGCATAATTGCTTTACAATGGTATGTTAGTTTCAGCTTCACAACAAAATGAATCAGTTATATATATACATATGTTCCCATATCTCTTCCCGCTTGCGTCACCCTCCCTCCCACCCTCCCTATCCCACCCCTCCAGGCGGTCACACAGCACCGAGCTGATCTCCCTGTGCTATGCGGCTGCTTCCCACTAGCTATCTACCTTACGTTTGGTAGTGTATACATGTCCATGCCTCTTTATTGCTTTGTCACCGTTTACCCTTCCCCCTCCCCATAGCCTCAAGTCCATTCTCTAGTAAGTCTGTGTCTTTATTCCTGTTTCACCCCTAGGTTTTTCATGACATTTTTTTTTTTTCTTAAATTCCATATATATGTGTTAGCATATGGGTCTCTTGTAGACAGCAAATATATGGGTCTTGTTTTTGTATCCATTCAGCCAATCTGTGTCTTTTGGTGGGAGCATTTAGTCCATTTACATTTAAGGTAATTATCGATATGTGTGTTCCCATTCCCATTTTCTTAATTGTTTTGGGTTTGTTATTGTAGGTCTTTTCCTTCTTTTGTGTTTCTTGCCTAGAGAAGTTCCTTTAGCAGTTGTTGTAGAGCTGGTTTGGTGGTGCTGAACTCTCTCAGCTTTTGCTTGTCTCTAAAGGTTTTAATTTCTCCATCAAATCTGAATGAGATCCTTGCTGGGTAGAGTAATCTTGGTTGCAGGTTTTTCTCCTTCAACACTTTCAATATGTCCTGCCACTCCCTTCTGGCTTGCAGAGTTTCTGCTGAAAGATCAGCTGTTAACCTTATGGGGATTCCCTTGTGTGTTATTTGTTGTTTTTCCCTTGCTGCTTTTAATATGTTTTCTTTGTATTTAATTTTTGACAGTTTGATTAATATGTGTCTTGGCGTATTTCTCCTTGGATTTATCCTGTATGGGACTCTCTGTGCTTCCTGGACTTGATTAACTATTTCCTTTCCCATATTAGGGAAGTTTTCAACTATAATCTCTTCAAATATTTTCTCAGTCCCTTTCTTTTTCTCTTCTTCTTCTGGAACCCCTATAATTCGAATGTTGGTACGTTTAATGTTGTCCCAGAGGTCTCTGAGACTGTCCTCAGTTCTTTTCATTCTTTTTTCTTTATTCTGCTCTGCAGTAGTTATTTCCACTATTTTATCTTCCAGGTCACTTATCCGTTCTTCTGCCTCAGTTATTCTGCTATTGATCCCATCTAGAGTACTTTTAATTTCATTTATTGTGTTGTTCATCGTTGCTTGTTTCATCTTTAGTTCTTCTAGGTCCTTGTTAACTGATTCTTGCATTTTGTCCATTCTATTGTCCATTCTATCTCCAAGATTTCGGATCAACCTTACTATCATTATTTTGAATTCTTTTTCAGGTAGACTGCCTATTTCCTCTTCATTTGTTAGGTCTGATGGGTTTTTATCTTGCTCCCTCATCTGCGGTGTGTTTTTCTGTCTTTTCATTTTGCTTATCTTACTGTGTTTGGGGTCTCCTTTTTTGCAGGCTGAAGGTTCGTAGTTCCTGTTGTTTTTTGTGTCTGTCCCCAGTGGCTAAGGTTGGTTCAGTGGGTTGTGTAGGCTTCCTGGTGGAGGGTACTAGTGCCTGTGTTCTGGTGGATGAGGCTAGATCTTGTCTTTCTGGTGGGCAGGTCCACGTCTGGTGGTGTGTTTTGGGGTGTCTGTAGACTTATTATGATTTTGGGCCGCCTCTCTGCTAATGGGTGGGGTTGTGTTCCTGTCTTGCTAGTTGTTTGGCATAGGATGTCCAGCACTGTAGCTTGCTGGTCGTTGAGTGAAGCTGGGTGCTGGCGTTGAGATGGAGATCTCTCGGAAATTTTTGCTGTTTGATATTATGTGCAGCTGGGAGGTCTCTTGTGGATCAGTGTCCTGAAGTTGGCTCTCCCACCTCAGAGGCACAGCACTGACTCCTGGCTGCAGCACCAAGAGCCTTTCATCCACAGGGCTCCTTAATTTGGGATGATTGGTTGTCTATTCAGGTATTCCACAGATGCAGGGTACATCAAGTTGATTGTGGAGCTTTAATCCGCTGCTTCTGATGCTGCTGGGAGAGATTTCCCTTTCTCTTCTTTGTTCTCACAGCTCCCAGGGGCTCAGCTTTGGATTTAGCCCCGCCTGTGCGTGTAGGTCGCCGGAGGGCGTCTGTTCTTTGCTCAGACAGGACGGGGTTAAAGGAGCCGCTGATTCGGAGGCTCTGGGTCACTCAGGCCCGGGGGTAGGGAGGGGCACGGAGTGTGGGGCGGGCCTGCGGCGGCAGAGGCCGGTGAGAAGTTGCAGCCTGAGGCGCGCCTGTGCGTTCTCCCGGGGGAGTTGTCCCTGGATCCCGGGACCCTGGCAGTGGCGGGCTGCACAGGCTCCCCAGAAGGGCGTGTGGCTAGTGACCTGTGTTCGCACACAGGCCTCCCGGTGGCGGCAGCAGCGGCCCTAGCGTCTCATGTCTGTCTCTGGGCTCCGCACTTTTAGCCGCGGCTCGCGCCCGTCCCTGGAGCTCTCTCAAGCAGCGTTCTTAATCCCCTCTCCTCGTGCACCAGGAAACAAAGAGGGACGTAAAAGTCTCTTGCCTCTTCGGCAGTTCCAGACTTCTCCCCGGACTCTCTCCCGGCCAGCCGCGGTGCACTAACGCCCTGCAGGCTGTGTTCACGCCGCCAACCTCAGTCCTCTCCCGGCGCTCCGACAAAAGCCGGAGCCTCAGCTCCCAGTCCCGCCCGCCCCGGCGGGCGAGCAGACAAGCCTCTCGGCTGGCGAGTTCCGGTCGGCCCGATCCTCTGCGCTGGAATCTGTCCGCTTTGTCCTCCGCACCCCTGTTGCTGTGCTCTCCTCCGCGGCTCCCAAGCTCCCCCACTCCGCCTCCCGAAGCCTCCACCCGCGAAGGGGCTTCCTAGTGTGTGGACACTTTTCCTCCTTCACAGCTCTCTCCCGCTGGTGCAGGACCCGTCCCTATCCTTTTGTCTCTGTTTAGTTTTTTCTTTTGCCCTACCCAGGTACGTGGGGGGTTTCTTGCCTTTTGGGAGGTCTGAGGTCTTCTGCCAGCGTTCAGTAGATGCTCTGTAGGAGTTGTTCCATGCGTAGATGTATTTCTGGTGTATCTGTGGGGAGGAACGTGATCTCCGCGTCTTACTCTTCCGCCATCTTCCGACAGTAATTCTTAAAAGTAATTCCCAATTCTAAAATTTTAACATTTACACATATGTTATTCAATATGTGCTGTACTTAGGGATAGTTATAATGAAAATGATACTTAACAATTTGTACCACATCTAGCTTTACCTCACCCAGTCCAATTATTCCTTTAATTAAGTCCTATGCCATTATCTCTATTTCAGTAAGTACTGGGCTCAGCAGTAAGTCATTTTTAGTGCTGTTTTTGGATTGCTCTAAAGCTACAATGTATAGATTTTTAAGTCTTTGAACACCAATCTTGGAGGTAGGGTTCCTAATATCTCTTACAGGTCTTACATGCTTTCTTATTCTAATTTTCACCAAATTCAAATTCTACTAATAGCCACATGTTTCCCCAATGGACACTCAGAATCTCAGAGTTAGCTTCAAAAAGTTTAAAATGTATGTCCCTATATTCTGCTTATTTTTGATTTCAACTAATTTTGATCTACATCTGTTGAATTCTTTTTTTTGTTTTTGTGATCATATCTCTTCTCGCTAATCTCCTGATTCAAAAGCTTAGCTTGCATTTATAATTCTATGTGAAACCCTGACTTTATCTACATTCCAACCTGACTTCCTTATTCCTCTGTGTACTCTGACTGCTTAGACCCTGATCATGAAAAATGTAAAGATTTCTTCAGAGAACTTTTTTTTTGTGGGACACAGAAAGAAAATGTGTTTTGTGTTTCAGCAAATGACCAAGTAAATGTACAGTCTTTTAACACTCCAGATACCAACAGTATGTGGTGGCATATATAAATGACACAAAGAAGTCATCTAGGTTTCAGAATTGACAAAAGTATTCCATGAGGAAAAACATAAATACTAGCTCTGTTTAACAATATATAGGTATCAGAGGAAGATCTCCATGACACCAAAGTTTCAAGCTGCAAAAAAAAAGTTAGTATGTAGTTTAGTCATCTGGTTTACCCGGCAAGGAAACTGAAGCTCGAGGTAGCATGTATTAGAGGTAAAAGACTCATCCCCCACTCCTGAGTGTAGGAGGGATGTACATTAGCTTTGAAGTCCTGTTCTCTTTTCATATTCTCACTATTTTTTCTCCTGGATGGATCAAAAATCAGCTGGGCATGATCATTTCAATCTCTTCCTCTCTTTTCCCTCAGAATCTGACTCTCCACTGGAAACATATTTTCTGGTCTATGTGTATGTGGGAGTTTTACAGTGTATTTAATTGCTAAACCCAAAAGTCCCTTCTAGTACATTTTAAAATGATTTTCTGGCACACTCATAACTTTCTTCTAGCTGCTTTCTTAAATTTGGTTTCTCCTCTTCTTCTTTTCTCTTTAGCATCATTTACATAATTTGGGTCTATATTCACCCTGTTTCCCCTGAAATGTCCATGTTCCCTAAAAAGTCATTATATGTAGTGGTTAGAAATATAATCTCTGTATTTATGAGCTGTGAGAAATTGAGCCAGTGACTTATTTTTGTTGTTGTTGTATTTCCACATGTGTAAAATGAGCCTAGAAATGCAAACGTACTTCAGTGACATTTATTGGTCATCATTCTGCCTCAAGGAGAGCATAGTTCCTCCACAGCTTCTGAAACACTGGCAAATGGACAATCTCAGGACCTTTCTAATATTTTCTTTATCCTACCCCAAGGATGTAGATATACTATTTACACTATCCTAGGAAACTGAACCATATGAATAACCTTATTTTTGCAATGGAGTACCTATTCCACAAAAGGTTCTAATGTTATGACCAAAGGAGAAAATGAATCTGCTTTTCCACACTTCATGGAAAACACTGTTTTTTTGTTTGTTTGTTTGTTTTTTGTTTTTGCGGTCCACGGGCCTCTCACTGTTGTGGCCTCTCCCGTTGTGGGCTCCAGACGCGCAGGCTCAGCGGCCATGGCTCACGGGCCCAGCCGCTCCACAACATATGGGATCTTTCCCAGACCGGGGCACGAACCCGTGTCCCCTGCATCGGCAGGCGGACTCCCAACCACTGTGCCACACACTGGTATAGTTTTTAAAATTACTGTGCAGAAATATTTTTAGTGTTAATGAGGTACAAAAATTGCAAATTAAAAAATTGCTTTGTTCGCTGATAAGAGGAATTATTCATATGTATGTCACAATGGCAAAATTTTTTTCTAATTTGTTCACTTACTTTGTCACATACAGTACATCTGAGGAAGCATTAAACTCTAGGAAATGATGTGACTCCATGGTACATATGTGGCTTTTAGAATGAGAAAACGAGCTTTGACATGAACATAGTGTATCTTTGTAGAACACCTATTCCCTCACCTTTCCATATGGAAATAGTAATATTTAAGCATTGAGTTTCCCCAGAGAGTATCTCTTTCTGGGACCAAGAGGAAAAATAAAGATTACCCTTTCTTTGTTAAGAATAATGTTGATATGAGAGAACTCCATGAGTGGAAAATAGGCATTTTTACATAAAAAAGGCAGAATTATTTGTTGTTTGTTTTAAACTATAGTCTTTTTTATTCTTTAACTAGAGTTATGATTTTCTCATTTTGAAACCAGTCCAATCAATTTTACTGTTCTTTTTATTAATAAAATTAAATGTCAGTTTTGACAGGAACATTATTTTCTTTCTTTAGAGATAAACTTCAGGATACTTTTTGGAAATTTATTTATGTAAAACATGAATTTTTGGCATTTACTTTAAATACTTGCTAATCACACTAGTATGAACATAATATTAGTGGCTTAAAATACAATTTAGAGATAACTCCTTTCTAGCATTTGCTTTTTGAAAATAAATATCTCAATACCTACCCAAAATAATTAGAGCCATCTAATGGTGTCTGGAAGTAATACATCAAACTAATGAGCGGCTAAGAGACATGAAAATAACTCTTTAGATCTAGACTTTCAATGGCTGTCTGAAATACTTCAAAGACTAGGAGCATTAATTTTTTGAATAAGTCCTTGAAATAAATGTCTTGAATATTTTTTTCTTTACAGCTGAAAATCAAATCAAAGGAATTTCAATGGAAATATTTATTGTAAAAACAAATCATCATGAATGATTTCACAAAGTGAGCACCATTGTACTCCCTTTTCTTGGTGACTTGCTGGATGAATATACTGTAGGTGGAACAGAGACTTGGCGACTTCCCTATCCTTGATTTTTGGCACAATTTATACTTAAATGTAAATGAATGAGAAAAATAGTTCATAATATAATTTTCAAACATATTTTAATGTTTCAAATTTCTATGCACAAGCACTTGTCTAATATGCATGGTGTTCCATAAATCTAATTGGTAAAATTTGCTCTTCTTTTCCATTGTTTCCTTAGGAATAATGTTATATTTAGGACTTAGGTTGATAGTTTGTACCAGAGAAGCCCTTGGCTTCAATGGCTGTCTGAAATATTTCAATGGAGTTCCCATTATGGACAATAATGGGAATTATTGTCATTCTTATTTAACATATATCAATACAATAACTATAGAAGAAAAATAAAAAGAAAACAATTATGGCTAACAGTTTTAAAGGAATTGCTATCTTCCAGGAAGTATTTTACATGCATTAAAACAAAACAATCCTATTACATAGCTTCTGTTAGTATTTCCAATTTTCAGTGAGAAAACTGAGATATAGTATGATAAAGTAACTTGGCAAACACATTCAGTCAGTAAATAGTGAAAGTCTGGTTTGTTCCTAAGTAATCTAGATCTGTGCTGACACTTTACGTAATTATGCAGTGCTATCTTGTATTTGGTGTGCTTTAAGAGAAATTTAGAGTTCTCATTTGGGAAACCTAAAGACAATATTTCTTGTCATTCCTAGAATCTACTTCTGTTATTTCCACTTTAAAAATCATGGGGTATAGATCTACATTGTCCCGTAGAACATTCTGCAATGATGCAAATGTTCTACCATCTGTACGCTCCAATACGGTGGTTACTAGCCACATGTGGCTGTTGATCAGTGAAAATGTAACTAGTGCATCTGAGAAACTAAATTTAAAATTTTGTTGAACTTTAAGCTTAAATTTAAATAGCCACATGTTGCCAGAGGCTATCGAGTTGGAGAGTGGCTTTGTGGTATAGACAGATTTATCCAAGAGGTTACTCATAGCATAAACAGTGTCTAGGCTAATTTGCCTTGATATTCATGCTCCTGGTCCTACTGACAAATTGGTTCTTGTTCCAGGAATTCTAACTCGATTACAGTTCTGATCTTTCCTTAATTCCTTTATTCACAATCCCAAGAATGATGGCATTAATGTATTGAATAAGGTGAAAATCAAGGACAGTAATTATGGACTAAAGACAGGGGTGGGTCAAAAAAGGGACAGTAAGATGGCCTCTCCTAAAATTTGAGGATTGGGGAATATAAGTGCTAGGTTCTTCTGCCAATGTAACTGCACAGATGGTTCTTTTCTTCCATCTCCCCAATGAAGCTTTTAACCACTTTCCTTTTCAGTGCTTGTGGATACTGCTTTAAATCAGGTTCTCTATAGAACAGAATTAGTCTCATTAACTTGAACCAATTCTTCCTTTGGTTGGAGTTGACATATCTTTCTGAAGTGTCTTAATGCAGTTGCTATTAAGGAAAGGGAAACTAATTGAAGGAAAAAGAATGCTTTCTTGTATATCACCTTTTACTGTTTTTATTTTCACATAGGAAGTACCACCTTTGTTTATGTATACTAATTACTACTTTTTGGATACACACAATCTGAGGAAATCTGTATTTCATGGGAAAACCAACTTCAAGTTATAGCAGAGGCTAAAGCAGAGGGCATGTGAGGATGATTAGAAATATATATATATAACACACTTGAAAAGGATGCCAGTGATAATAGCAGTGAATGAAAGGAAAGAAAAGAGGTAAAATAAGTATTATCCTGACTTTAACTACTCTGCTCCTCATAGTTTAAGGTAAGAAGCAGTCATCTACTTTGCAGGAAGGGACGAGATTTTAAGGCAACAGATATTTATTAGAAGAGAAGTAAATAGGAGAATATGATGCAATGAATTAGAGGTGTTTCAGCAATTACCTGCCATCTTGAGATGGCTCTCACTCAGAGATTTTTAACCATAGTATTTATATCAGAAAGTTTGTTTAGTAACATCTGAAATCTTTGGCTCCTAAATGAAGGTCAGCAGAGTAAGGATTTCCAAACGTTCTTTAGTGTGCATGACATAGCACACTTACTACAAGTGAATACTGAAACATGTATATAGAGGGAGAGTATTAAAGCTTTGACAGAACATAAACTACATTATTAAACATGTCTAGGGCTCAGAATTACAAATATAGAAATACCCTGAATTTGAAAGGACGAAAGACAGGCTTGGGTTCTAAATCTGGGTTTGTGATGTTTCTCTTTTGCTACCTGCTTTCAACTGCTTAAGCTTAGAAATTTACTCTGATTTCATTCCTGTACCAGACGCAACACTCCCATGAGAGAAATTGTGTTGTAGGCTCTTATGAATAAGGACCTCCCTATCAATAAGACTTGGGCACCTTGGGGTGAAATTTCATAGCCTTGGGCTTGAACTTGTACATTCTGTCTGAATACAAGGACATTTTCAGCTGATAAATTGCGCTGCATTTGCGTAAACAGTGAACATACCTTTGAAGGCGGGAAGGGTTCTACTTACTGTTCAGTGCTGAGTAAACAAAGATTTAATGTTACGTTCTCAGTTACAGTTGCTTTCCTAAACTTAGTATCACAGTGTTTTCAAAGTGAAGAAGGAAATACAAAATTAAAGAAATGAGAATTTAAAATAGGAAGTGGATGTACAGTAAGATAAAAAATAAACATTAGGGAGAGAAATAAGGAACACCAGCATTTTGGGAACTTAAAATTCCTTGTTTCTGTATCTTCAATATTCTCTTTTTTTCTTGATTTCTCAGTTTTTTCTCACAATATTTTTTCTTTCTTTAGAAATAGAGATTAAATCCACAACTGGAAATCCCTGTGGTGATTATTAAAATTATCACCCGAAAGACAATACAAATTTTCCATACAAAAATAAATTGAACTGTTTAATAACCAAGTCTCACACACTTGTGCAAATTATGTTTTTGCTGGACTTCCTATTGTATTCTGTAAGTGGAATAGAAGAAGTTCTTGGAAAATTGATGATATGTGTAAATTCCAATAGCAGCTCTGTACATTGTTCCTATTTAAAAGAATAATGAAGTAATCAAATGGGAAATTATAACTACTTTACATAAAAAGTAAATAGGATGGTTGTCTCAACATAGCAGAAAATTTTGAGTGGTTGCTGGTTGTACTGAAAAATGTCTAATTTATAGGAAGTATGCCATGACATAAGTAAAACAAGGATCTGATTATTGATAATGGGAAAATGCAATTTAAAAAATAGAACTAAGAGAAAAAAATATCTTGAACTATATTCAAAATAAATACATAATAAAACAGATTTAATATACTTACTGTAACTCACGAAGTGATATTTATTTTTGTTGTTATTGAATTTTGATTTATTAGTGGTTTGTGATAACATCCTCTCAGTATATTTTTCATTTCCAAATATTTGATTTTATACTTTTTATATCTTCAAACATGTTTATGTTTTCATCCACCTTTCTTGCATGCTAATTCTATAATCTATGTTATTTTGGAGACTGTTTATGTTGATTCATTTTTTCTTGGTTATGCACATTATTTTTATTGCTTTGTTGCATGCCTAGTAATTTTTTATTGGGTGCTAGACATTGACCCTTTGTGTTACTGATAGGTAAATTTTGTTTCATTCCTTTAAATAGAGTTGGGATTTCCTCTAGGTTACTGGTAAGTTATTTGGACTTGGGCTTGCTTTTAAACTTTTTAGGGTATTTCAGAGCAGTTGTTAACCTAGGGAAATTTGTTCCCACCATGGAGGCAAAACTCTTCTGAGGAATCTGTTAGCAATACTTTCTATTCTGGCTTGTCAGAGCACAAATGATTTTTGGCCTGATGTCTCTTGGAGATTTTTCTCCCAACTTGTTTCTAGATGTTCTTTCTTGGTCTTGGGTAGTTTGTCCCTAATCATGTACAAGTTAGTACTCAATAAAATACTCAAAGAACCTCTTGGAAGATTTCTGTGATGGTCTTCCTGTCTCTCCCACTGTAGCTTTCTTCTATAAAGTGTTTTGCTATGCAAATTCCAGCTGCTTTGGCCACCCCAAACTCTGAAATCTGTTTCTTCCGCTCAGTGAGGCCCTGCAGTGAAACACTGTTACTGAACCAAACTTGGGTCTGCTGGCCCAGATGCATTAAAGTTAATCACTGACACTATGTTGTGGTGAAAGAAAGTGCAGCATTTATTTTAAGGCACCATACAAGGAGTTGGAGGTCTTTCAGTGCTCCAAAAGCCCAAACTCCCCAGTAGGTTTCAAAAAAGCATTTCTAAAGGCAAGGCAAGAGAGAGGAGTCCCAGGGTATGTGATCGGCTTGTGTACAGTTCTCTGATTGGTTGATTGTGAGGTAAAATAAAAAGGTGATAAGTTTTTGCAAATATTTCCTGGTTCTGGCCAGACTCCAGAGGGGGTGTGTTAATTTCTTCCATTTGGTGGGGGTTTTAGCATCTGTAAAACAACTCTGGAAATGTGCATCAGATACTGTTATTTAAGTACTTCAGAACGGAGCTAAAGCAGAGGATATGGGGAAAGGGTCTGTCCTGGAAAGGCCCCATAGGTTTCTGCTCATTTACAACCTGCATATTCTTTCCAGGCAAGAAACTGATACAATCATAAAATTCACATGCTTTGCTTTATTCAGTCGTCCCTAACCCATGGTATTTTGTTTCCCCTTTTCTCAAACCATTGTTTCATCTATTTTTTTCTGGTTTTCTAGTTGTTTTGGGCAAAAGGTTAAATACAGTACCATTTCCTGCATCATATCTAAATGTGAAAATCTTAAATTAATAATTTAACAAATTTAATCTAAATAGTAGTTCAATATAAGCAAACTGATTCTTGCAGATACCAATTACACATTTATTTATTGCAACCAAAAATGGAAGTAATATAAAGGTTAATTTTTAAAGTATAGAATAAGAAATTATTATATAATACATCTCATAGGGAATCAGATAAGCCCTCAGGTATTTGTGTATTACCTGTATACCTTCAAATATAGAATTTTCACTATGTTTAAATTATCTTTTTAATATCTGTATACTCCAACTAATATTCATCATGTCTATGATTGTATCCCTATCCCTTAGTATTGGGCTTTACAGTAGTATGCAACAAATGAATAAATAAATAAGGAGCAATTAATAGGGTAATTATAGTTACATTACATGGTAAATAATAAATTAATGGCAAAAGACACACCCATAAGCAAAGGGAAAAGAAAATTGATAAATGGTGAAAATATATATCCAGCCTATCTCACAAACTAAAGTTAATATTTAATTTATAAGAAGTTTTTAAAGATTTAGAAAATAAAGACCAAAAAGCATAGTGAATGGATAATATATGAACATACTAGTCACAGAAAAATAAATACAAATTGCTCTATAAAATATAAAAAGACACATACTGCATATAATGAGAAAGTCATTTTTCACAGAACTAGAACAAAATAATCTTAAAATTTGTATGGACACAAAAGACCCTGAAAAGCCAAAGCAATCTTGAGGAAGAAAAATGGAACTGGAGGAGTCAGGCTCCCTGACTTCAGACTATACTACAAAGCTATAGTCATCAAAACAGTATGGTAGGGCTTCCCTGGTGACGCAGTGGTTGAGAGTCCGCCTGCCGTTGCAGGGGACACAGGTTCGTGCCCCAGTCCGGGAAGATCCCACATGCCGCAGAGCGGCTGGACCCGTGAGCCATGGCTGCTAAGCCTGTGCGTCCAGAGCCTGTGCTCTGCAACGGGAGAGGCCACGACAGGGAGAGGCCCACGTACTGCAAAAAAAACAAAACAAAAAAACCAGTATGGTACTGGCACAAAAATAGAAATATAGATCAATAGAACAGGATAGAAATCCCAGAAATAAACCCACACACCTATGGTCAATTAATCTACTACAAAGGAGGCAAGTCTATACAGTGGAGGAAAGACAGTCCCTTCAGTAAATGGTGCTGGGAAAACAGGGCAGCTACATGTAAAAAAATGAAATTAGAACATTCGTTAACACCATACACAAAAATAAACTCAAAATGAATTAAAGACCTAAATGTGAGACCAGACACTATGGGCAGAACACTTTCTGACATAAATCACAGCAATATCTTTTTCCATCCATCTCCTAGAGTAATGGAAATAAAAACAGAAATAAACAAATGGGACCTATTTAAACTCAAAAGCTTTTGCACAGCAAAGGAGACCATAAGCAAAATGGAAAGACAACCCACAGAATGGAAGAAAATATTTGCAAATGATGTGACCAACAAGGGATTAGTCTCCAAATTTTACAAACAGCTCATGCAGCTCAATATCAAAAAAACAAATGACCTAATCAAAAAATGGGCAGAAGACTTAAATAGATGTTTCTCCAAAGACATACAGATGGCCAGAGGCACAGGAATAGATGTTCAACATCATTTATTATTAAAGAAAAGCAAATCAAAACTACAGTGAGATATCACCTCTCACTAGTCAGAATGGCTATCATCAGAAAATCAACAAAAAATAAATGCTGGAGAGGGTGTGGAGAAAAGTGAACCTTCCTAGACTGTTGGTGGGAATGTAAATTGGTACAGCCACTGTGGAGAACAGTAAGGGGGTTCCTTAAAAATCTAAAAATAGAGCTACCATATGATCCTGCAATCCCACTCCTGGGCATATATCCAGAGAAAAACATGGTCGGAAAGGATACATGCACCCCAGTGTTCATTGCAACAATGTCTACAATAGCCAAGGCATAGAAGCAACCTAAATGTCCATTGACAGAGGAATGGATAAAGAAGATGTGGTACATATATACAATGGAATATTACTCAGCCATTAAAAAGAATGAAATAATGCCATTTGCAGCAACATGGATAGACCTAGAGATTGACATACTGACTGAAGAAAGTCAGACAGAGAAAGACAAATAGTGTATGATATCGTTTATATGAGGAATCTTTAAAAAAAAGATACAAATGAACTTATTTACAAAACAGAAACAGACTCACAGACTTAGAGA
This sequence comes from Pseudorca crassidens, assembly GCF_039906515.1. Classification (NCBI taxonomy): domain Eukaryota; kingdom Metazoa; phylum Chordata; class Mammalia; order Artiodactyla; family Delphinidae; genus Pseudorca; species Pseudorca crassidens. Next base: position 25,632,735 of record NC_090313.1, read on the forward strand.
ACAAACTTATGGTTGCCAGAGGGAAAGGAGGGGAGGGATATTTAGGGAGTTTGGGATTGACATGTAAACACTGCTGTCAAGCTCATTTCCTGGTACAACAATGAATTTGGCTACAGCAACAGTGTAGTGGACCTAATGGTACACATAGCCTCCAAGGAGTAAGAGTCCCTGTACCACCAGCCCCAGCAAGAGCAAGAGAGGAAGAGAGAGGTCCTCAGCTTCTGGGGAGTCCTTGCCCCAACTCCATCCTCCAACACACTGAGAATCTCCCGACCTCCACAAGGTTTCCATCCCAGACAGTAGAAGAAGGGGAGGGACTGAAGAAGGGGAGGGGCTTATGGAGCCCTACCTTGTCATGTACCATCAATAAAGTGCACTGTACCCCCCTCAAAAAAAAAAAATAAAATGGATAACCAACAAGGACCTACTGTATAGCACAGGGAACTCTGCTCAATATTATGTAACAACCTAAATGGGAAAATAATTTGAAAAAGAATAGATACATGTATATGTATAACTGAGATACATGTATATGGATAACTGAATCACTTTGCTGTACAACTGAAACTAACACAACATTGTTAACTATACTCCAATATAGAATAAAAAGTTTTAAAATGTTAATCATTATTAGTACTAATATCTTGATACAACCATGTGAGAGAGTTATAATTATTCTCATATTACATATGAGCAAATTGAGAATCAGAAAATTAAAATTTTTGTGGTGAAGAAAAATACAAAATAAAAAAATAAAAGTATGATCTCTCCTGTATCAGAGTGGCAAAATATCTCATTTGACAATGTGTCTAATACATCACTAATGAAAATGCAAAATGCCACAATTCTTATGGAGAGGAACTTGATGCTATATAGGGAAATTACATATGCATTTCTATTTTACTACAGCAATCCCACTTCTAAAAATCTATCCGAAAGATACACTTGCAAAATGGCTTCTGAACACAGTTGTTTGCTCTAGTATTATTTGTAATAGCAATGTTAGAAACAATCAAAATCGTCATCCATAAAGGACTGTGTGAAATAATAATTATACAGTCACAAAACAGAGTACTAGGCTCTTGTAAAACCATATGAGCAACCTCTACACACTGGTATGGAGTGATCTCCACAATACATTGTTAAATGAAAAAGCAAGACACAGAATATATGTTATGCAGACTTCCGAATAAGAAAGTGGAACAAATGAACACACACACTAGGTTTATATTTGCAAAAAAACTAATGAACACCAAACAGAAACTACTAAAAATAGTTATTGCTTATAAGGAGAGGGAGGAACAAAATGGAAGGAACAGGGATGAAAGGAATTCATGTGAATGTACCTATAATATAATTTTGATATGTGAATCATGTATATGTTTTCTATGATCAAAAAGCAAAATGAAATCATAAAGAAAAATCTCTTAATTAAAATTAATTGAAACAAAGCTAATTATATATAATTTTGGTGATATAACCTTAAAGAGGGAGATAAAAATCAGTCCAAGTGTTTATACGTTCTCAAAGGAATATAAGGACAGAAATAAGTGCAAAGGAATCTCAAACTTTATTCTATTGTGTTATTGTTATCTTGTGCATACTTCATGTATAATTTTTGATATTATGAGATAAATAAATTAATTATTGTAATATTGTGTAGAAAAATAACCTTTCAGCATAAAATATAAAATGGTATAAAGTTTATATTTGAATTGAATAAAACAATGCACATTGTTTTTATATTTTTATTTTTGAATGCATGTTCTAATACTGTCCACTGAAAATATTTAAGGGCAAGAGAAACCCAGTGACAATAAACCACCTCTAGCAGCCAGATTTTGTTCATTAAATGACTCTCAACAATAGAAGTAATGAGGATGCTCAGTAAAAAGTTATTTTAGGTGCTGGGCAGGAAATGTACAAAAAGTTTGGGGCATAATGTTAAATATAAAGAATGGAAGGTACAAAAGGATTATGTAATCTGTACAGAAGACACAGAAGCCATCTTAAAAGAACTCTCACTGCTTTAGGTTAGAATCATTTGTGATTTGAAAAGAATGATTACTAAAATATATTGAAAACATCAAGTATATAAAAATCCCAGAATAGATAGATAGATAGATAGGCAGATAGATATAGACGTATATGTAATCAGAGAGAAATAAAACAATACTCCCTAGAGAACACTGGAGTTTGCCAGGGTACTAACTCATTATGATGAACATTGATAGTTAAATGAGAAAAATTAAGAATTTTTTTCTGTACCTTCTGGATAGACTACATTTCAGTGTTGTTAAAATACTACTAGATGTGGGGGGAAGGGAGGTTTAAAACACAGGATAATTGCAACAAATAAATGCAGAATGACTGAAAGAACTAGAAAGTCACAATTTTGCAATTCCTAATAGGATAACTGATTTAGGCAATGGGTTATTTATATTACTATTGCTCTAAATGAGGAAGCACCAAGGTCAAGAAACTTAGGCAAGTTTACAAACTAGGGGCAAGCAGTAATTTACAATGAGGCAATCTCACTGTATAGGAATAAGATAAAATAGTAAAGATAGAAAGCAAAAAGAGTTAATTGCATTCTGTTAAGAGGGTCTTAATAATTTCAAATCTAAAATTAAATTCCTTTGCTTGTGAAAAGTTCTGTGCTCAGCTAGGAGGCTGCTATGAAACATTAAACACTGTCAATTCTTACTGGAATGCTGCATTAATACTGCATAACATCAATTTTTTATATTAAGAATGTTAATTATCCCTGAGATTCTGAAATGCCTAACGGTGCTAAAGTACTAGTGCACTAATTTTATTTTTAATTTATTTTCTTTTTTGTATTGGCTGTTCTCCCTAGATCTGATTCTTCTCCCTGCAGTGAGAAATGAGTTAAATCAGCTCTCACTGTCAACCGGAACAGCCTTGAACCTGAGTTAATTCATCACCTACTGACAAAAGGTTAAAAATATTGAATATCAATATCCAGAATGTTTTCCAGCTCAGCAATTGTTTGGCAGCACTGATGTCTGAGCTCTGGGAATAAAGTGCAAGGTTTTGGCATTTTCTGTGTCCCTGGAGTTACCTTCTTAATGTGCTTTATATATGAATATAAATATAAGTTTTCCCTTCACTTTTCTTTTAATATAGTTGATACTAGATATATAAAAATTTGAAACAAAAGCTAATACAATAATAAAATGTGTATATCTACTTTCACGATAAAAGCAAACTTTCACAACTGATTTGCAGAATTATCAGCTGGATCTGTACTGTACAGACTCATGCTTATTCATGCTTATCTGATTATACATTCAGACTCTAGTCACCTACAAAGACTGAACAATAGGATCATTATTTTTTGAATGAATTTAACTCAATTAATATGTGCGAAGAACTCTGTTAGACATTAGGAAAACTATTGCAAACAATTCTGCCCATGAACACATGGACCCAGTATTCTAGCAGTTCAAGATAAGCTATATTTGTGTATGCGTGTGTGTCTGTGTGCACACAAGTGCATTATAGAGAATGTATATTAGAGAAATACAGTAGCTTAGAAAAAACAATTTTAACCATTGACTATGGTTACAGGTTTGAATTGGTGTCATCGATGTAAAAAAACCAATAAAAAGACTAAAGATTATTTTTACTTGTTTAAAATTGAAATCTCATCTTAAACAAAGTAGGAATACATTTTAATATATTCATTTTATAGATTTTTTTCCCAAGACTTCATCAAAATTTGGATAGAAAATATTTTTATTCGCTTTATTTTTTTCTTGTTGTTTACAAACATCAACCATTTTGTTTTATTATATGGTTGGATAAATTCCTTTTGATTTTGTGACCAGAAGGTTTCTGATACCAGAGGTTCTTATAACATATGAGAACTTCTAGACATCTTCAGTTACCAGATCCTTAAGACAACCACAAAAGTGAATTTGGTATTTTTCATTTACATATTATCCTGCAAATTACTTTTGGCATTATATAGGATGTGTAATAATATCTGTATAAGGCTTTAAGACTGTATAGGGCTTTAATCTGTGTAAAGTCAAAATAAATATATGTATCTTTTCTGGTGAGATGGAAGATTTATGTTGTTTCAAATTTTTTGCTATTACAATATACTTTGTGGTATAATGCTTCTTTGTACACACATGCCAGAGTTTCTAGGTCATATTCTGTGGGTATAATTCATACGTTATGGATATCATCAACTTTATTTTAAAATGTTAAGTTGCTCCTGATGTTGTAAGACAGGGATATGATATATTCTTGCTTCATATTGTTCCATACTTTTCCAATTGACTTTTTTCTATCATGCATTCGGAGAATGCACGGCAGTAGTGACTACTGACTACTGCAGGTCTGTATATTAAATATATCATAAATACTGTTATTCAGCAGTACAAAAATTAAAATGCAATACTTCTGTTTGTTCATTTACTTTTTTTTTTTTTTACATCTTTATTGGAGTATAATTGCTTTACAATGGTGTGTTAGTTTCCGCTTTATAACAAAGTGAATCAGCTATATATATACATATATCCCCATATCTCTTCTCTCTTGTGTCTCCCTCCCTCCCACCCTCCCTATCCCACCCCTCCAGGTGGTCACAAAGCACCGAGCTGATATCCCTGTGCTATGCGGCTGCTTCCCACTAGCTATCTACCTTACGTTTGGTAGTGTATATATGTCCATGCCTCTCTCTCACTTTGTCACAGCTTACCCTTCCCCCTCCCCATATCCTCAAGTCCATTCTTTAGTAGGTCTGTGTCTTTATTCCTGTCTTACCCCTAGGTTCTTCATGACATTTTTTTTCTTAAATTCCATATATATGTGTTAGCGTACGGTATTTGTCTTTCTCTTTCTGACTTACTTCACTCTGTATGACAGACTCTAGGTCTATCCACCTCATTAAAAATAGCTCAGTTTCATTTCTTTCTATGGCTGAGTAATATTCCTTTTTTATCTCAAAGCTGTGCATTATCTCAACAACTCTCTCTTTTTTTCTAATGAAGAAAGAAAAATTGTGACAAATGAAGAAAAGTAATTTAGAAAACGAGACATTTGATAGCAGTGTTACTTTGGGGCAAAACAAATGTCAGAACTGTCAATATTTAGGACTCAATAATGTTCTATCCACCAAGGTCTGGAAATAAAAGAAAAGATTGCCTCTGAGATTAAGATACAAACACAACACCTAATTCATCATCACAGAGACACACAAAATGATCTTAGTCAGACTTCTAAGCTGGTAATATTTGACCGAATGGCATGTAACAAGTCAAAAGAAATAATTCCTCAATAAAGGACAGTATTATTACCACTAAAGCATGGGATATCTAAATTCTTTCATGTTATATAGAAGCCCTGTCAAGGAAAGAAAGTCTTAGAATTCTTTTTCCAAAACAGTAGCAACTAACCATACATGGCAAATAAATTTTAATTTTAACTTTATTAAAATTAAATTAAATTAAAACTCAGTTAAAATGTCACATTCCAAGCACACAACAGCCACAAATGACTAGTGGTTACAATGGTGGACAGCATACAGAACAGTTCCATGGTCACAGAGAATTCTACTGGACAATGCTGGTTTAGACAATAGATTTCAAATATTTAGATATCATTGTGGAAATGACATACTAGCTGTAGTTCAACAACTTTCAATATTCTAATTATATTTCTAGAATGATTCTCACTGTGAGATAATTCATAAAGCTAACCTAGCATGACACTATTACCTGCTGAGCCACTTAACTGCTCTTGCTGTAAACGATGTCACTAAAGAATCCTTACATTGTCGTTTGTCTTCCCATGTTCAAGTTTTGTCTATTAGTATAGAATGGGCCGTCCATGAATACTCAATTATGCTAACTTTTATTAATATATTTCTTATTTAAAATGAATAAATTGAGTATCTGATTTGATTTGACATTGCAAGTCACTTTATAGAGAAATGATCTGTTGATAATGCCAATACATGTATCCCATCCCAAGCATCAGTTCTGTTGTTTCTTGCAAGCTAATTCATTGCCCTTCTGGCTTTACACATCATTCACATGTGCTTGGTTATTGCTAAATGCTCCCAAGATACTGTGACAAATCTTAACATTTATACTATCTGTTCATTAAAAATTAGATGGCTACAGCAGGTGATTAGGTGCTGGATTATATATAATTATAGAATTATATAAGGTCAACAGACATACACATGTACACACACATAGCCAGGTCCCCAGAAAGTGGCCCAGATCTGTAGTTCCTACTTAGTTACCTTCCATAAATAACTAACCACTTTCAAGATTAAGAATACTAACTGAATTAGTTATTCAAATTATTGAACTACAAATACCACAGTGCAGCACAATGGTAAAAACAGAAAACGAAAACATAAACTTAAGTGTCCATGAAACAATTTTGTTCTTTCATTTATTCCTTGATGACTCATAACAAGTTTCTGAATCTCTTTCTATAGTTCTGTATTTTTTAATTCATAATGGAAATAATTATATTCTACCTCATAGCTTCAGAATTATTCGAAGTAACACTTTTAAAAGATCCACAAAATATTACCAGGATCACAGTAAACATTCAATCAATACTGGTTGTTATTAGAGTATATTAAAACATTCATCATAAGCTGTCATTTTTAAAATGTTATTTTAGGAGACTAGACAGATGAATGTTGAAGTTTGAAAAAAAATTTTTAATTAATTAACAGTCAGTAAACAGGAAGAATTCACCACAGTACTGGATTAATCATCAGAAAAAAAATAATTCTCAACATCTGCCAAATTGTGAAGTATATAAAATACTTGAATGACAAAGATATTTAAAATAATTTCCTTGTAAAAATCTATCAACAACATTTATTTCAGATCATAATGAGGGAGTCATGTAAATTAAAAAGTAATACTCTCCTAAGATTTTTTCTAGGAGATAGTTAAATTAGTCCAGTGAAACATTAGACTGCATATTTTTAAGAGATCCAAATGTAGCAAAAATCTCAAATGGAGTGGTTGAAATAATTCTTCTCAGAAGAGATATTCAGATTTTCATTATTTCACTTCTGCTGATTTTGCCTGCCTCGCTTCTGGGATTTCCTCATTTTTCCCCAACCTCTAGCCACTCTAATGGTGCTGTGGTTGTTCAGTCATTTCAACTCAATGACTTGAATGTGCTGCTTTCTTCTCCTAAGTTATTCTTCTGTTCTACTTATAAGTTATTCTTCTGTTCTACTCATATTCACCCTTTGGAGACTGATTAAGCATAACTCCTTCAGGAGCCACCCTTGATAATATTCTCTTCCCCACTTTGGGTAAGTTTTCTCTACTTTTTGCATTCCCTGGTACATTTCCTTCACAACATTTACTTTCATTTGTTCAGTTTTGAACAATATTTTGTTGAACAATATTTTGAACCATATTTATTTGAACAAATAAAACCTAATTTAAAGTTTACATTGTTTACCTATTTTTCATTATTATAGTAGATATGCATACTTAACTATATTGTCACCTCACTGAGGTCAGTGCTTTTACCTCAAGAATTACCCACCTCTGACTTAACACTTGGCAGTTTCATAATAAGTACTTGTTAAATGCATTAAGAAGGCAGAAAAGAACTAAAATCTCTGAGGAGTAGTGACACTATTTGTAAACTATGAAGTAACAAAACTTCTTAGATAATTTGAAGCTTTCTATTACTTTATTTTAGAAAACTGAAATGCTTTCTTGGATTTTATACCCTGAAGTTATGTTGCTTTAAAATTGAGAGATCTCTCTATGTACTGTTGAGCTTGATAGCTATAATATTTTCTTTTCAGTTTTGACCACATTAATTCTAATTCTGTTTTTGTTAAATGGCTATGCAGTCAAGTGCCTGCTTTCCAATAAAGAAAGATGTTTTTATATCAATTGTAAATTTGTCAGTTGGGAGGTGTATTCCAAATCCTTGTAAGATGGTTCAACATCTCACAAACTTTGAGAGTCAACATTAGTCAGACCTAGAGGATTAAAACATTTCCTACTCCTGAGGAAAACACTATTTAGTTTCTGTCCTTAAGACCAAAGCTGGATGACAGACTGCAGTTAAAAGGCATGACAAGTCACTGCATACAATCCATGATACCTGGCACTACAGAAAACACTTTAGTTTTCTATTACAGGAACTAAATGTACTAATACAGGCAAAAGATCATCATTTGGTTGTTTTTTAATTAAACTGTGTGTGACAACAAAAAAAATTTTATTGAGTATAAATGACATACAAAAAGCTGTACATATTTAATATATACAACTTGATGAGTTTGGAGATAAGTATATATCTGTGAAACGGCACAATCAATGCCATAAACATATCCATCACCTCTAAAAGTTTTCCCCATCCTCTTTATTTTTGTGATAAGAGCACTTAACGTTAATTCTACTCTATTAGAAAATTTTAAAATAGATAATACAGTATTGCTAACTATAGGTACTATGCTGTACATTAGATCTCTAGGACTTATTCATCTTACATAACTGAAACTTTATACCCTTTAATGAACACCTCCTTGCTTTACCCTCCCCTTAGCCCTTGGTGACCACCATTCTATTATCTGCTTCTGTGAGTTTGGCTATTTTAGATTCCTAATATAACTGAGATCACATAATATTTGTTCTCTGTGTCTAGCTTATTTCACTTAGCATAATGTCCTCCAGGCTAATCCATGTTGTCACAAATGGCAGGATTTCTTTCTTTATTAAGGCTGAATAATATTACATTCCATGTAAACTGGTACAGCCACTGTGGAAAAGGGTATGGAAGTTACTTCAAAAATTTAAAATATAACTATCATATGATTTAGCAATCTCACTTCTGGGTATATATCTAAAGGAATTGAAATCAGGATTTTGAAGAGAAATCTGCATTACCGTATTTATTTCAAATTAGTATTCAGAATCATCATTTAGTTTATATGTCAAACTTTTCAAATTGAAAGTGGAACGAAATTTTAAGCATGGAAATACAGTAAAATGTCAGCCTTTATAGAAAAAGCCCTGCTTTTGTATCATCTTTAATACATTTTCTAAGGAATATCATTTATTCCTCTTTGTGTTAATTATAAAGCATTTCTTAAATAAAAGTAGAAATCCTAAATGACATTTTTCAAATACATACCTTTGACCTAATTTTTATTACTATAGAATCTCTTCCAAGGTCATAATTATTCTTATTCCTTATTTTACAGTATTATTTTACAGTATTGTAAATACTGTTATTTTACAGTATTGTAAGATAACAATGTGACTGCAGTGAGTGTTAAACAGGAAGAATCTTACATTAAACAAAGGGTCTCTTACAAAAGGTATGGTACTTAGAAAGTTTTGTGAATGTGTATATGTGTATGTGATGGGTCAAGTCTCAGTGGCATATATGGCATATTTGACACAAGAGTAGATCATTTTTTAATATCCATTCTTGTACATGACAAAATTATTTTGAGTAATAATTATGTAATGAAACAAATAATACGTATGGCCAAAAAAACTGAGGAAGAGAGAATATTCATGTATTGACCACTGTATATGTATAATGAAGGCAGTAAATAAATAAACAAATAAATAAATAAAATTTAGTAGTACAGTTAAAAATGGCTTCATTAATATATGTTAATTACCTCAATGTATTTTTTAAAAGAAAGGGACAAATCTTAGACATATATTATTAATAAATAATAATTTCTTCCACATAGAAGAAATGGCAGTATTAAGGAATGCCAAAGACTCCTGTGAGCTTTATGGGGAACAACTACCTGGTCCAGCCAGAGGAACTAAAGGTAATGATTCTTCATGGTATCTTCTGAAATGCAAATTTTTAATGTTGATTTCTTTCCCCTGTGAAGATTGCCATTGCTTCTGGTTTTTCCTTTGCTGTTTCTTTGTTTAGTAACTTACCCAGGTTAGATCTATGAAATCAGTTTCCCCTGGAATGTTTGGCATTTGATGCTGCTCCTTAATTTTTTATTTGTGTGCTTTGTTGATATTATATTGAAGCCTGTTCTTCCAGGGTTTACCCCTGTGTTTGTGCAAGAGGTCAGCCAGTGATGAAACAGAGATGTTCTCAAATGCCTTGATCCAGTAAGGTACTCATTTTCTGATGGGCCTCTGGGTGGGTAGGGAAGGGAATTCAGGGTTTTTAGGTTGCTCTAAGCTTATACTTTTCACAGGGTCCAAGCACAACTTCAGGGTTAGCTGTGAGTGTTGGGTTAGCTTAAGCCCTCTCTGAGCCTCCCCTATGCAGGCGTAGTATCTCAGCCAGGTGTATGTTTGTCCCAATCAAGACAGAAACCTCAGGTAGAGGGGCTGGCCTTCCCGACTGATCCACCTCTGAAATTATCACTTCCACAGACAACACTGCTGCATTGTCCAATACTCGAAAATGAGTGATATTCCTTAGACCATGGCAGAGAGAAGCCAGTCCTCAGATTGACTCCTTACCCTGTAGAAACTTCCTGCCTACTAATGGGGAGGTAGGGTGGGAAGGCAGAGGGGAAGGGGCTGATGGGAGCAAGCCTAGGGATAAAAGGCCACAGATTCTGTGTTCTCACCCCAGGTTTGGCATTTTTATCAAGAATAAAGGCTTCTGTGATTATTATACACTCTTGAGCCATTTCCAGAGCACTGAAATGTTTGTTTCTGTCAGTTTTATTGAGCTTTATGGTTACTTTTTGCAGAGAAGATTTTCTGATTGCCTCACTTGACTATAGCCACAATAATTCTTGTTCTTCCTGAAATAGATTGAGCCGCTCTTTCCTGGGTCTTAGCAGGTACTCCTCGCTCTGCCTGGATGCTCATTACACATACAGCTACTTGACCTACTCCTTCAATTAATTCAGGCTTCACCTTCAGTACCATCCTTTTGGGAAAGCCATCCTTCCCTGTACAATTCGATTCCACGTTATATCAGTTTCCCCTTGTTTTATTTTGTTTTATCCCACTTACCACCTCTTATACAGCTCTTCCTTGACTTAAAATGGGTTTACGTCCTGATAAAACCATCATAAGTTGAAAATATCGTAAGTTGAAAATGCATTTAATACACCTAACTTACTGAACCTCATAGCTTAGCCTAGCCTACCTTAAAAGTGCTCAGGGGCTTCCCTGGTGGCGCAGTGGTTGGTGGTTTGCCTGCTGATGCAGGGGACGCGGGTTCGTGCCCCGGTCCAGGAAGATCCCACATGCCGCGGAGCGGCTGGGCCCGTGAGCCATGGCCGCTGAGCCTGCGCGTCCAGAGCCTGTGCTCTGCAGCGGGAGGGGCCGTAGCAGTGAGGGGCCCGCGTGCCCCCCCCCCAAAAAAATGCTCAGAACACTGCATTAGCCTACAGTTTGGCAAAATCATCTAACACAAAGCCTATTTTATAATAAGGTATTGAACATGTCATGCAATTTATTGAATACTAAAATTGAAAAACAGAATGGTTGTCTAGGTACAGAATGGCTGTAAATGCACTGGTTGTTTACCTTGTAATCATGGGCCTGACTAGGAGCTGTGGCTTGCTGCTTCCCAGTATCACAAGGGAATAGAGAGAGGATTGGGTTTTAACATATTGGTAGTCTGGGAAAAAAATAAAAATTCAAAATTGGAAGCATGGTTTCCACTGAATGCATATTGCTTTCACACCATTGTAAAGTTGGAAAATTCTAAGTCAAACCATCATAAGTCAGAGACCACCTGTACTAGATACTTATTATATGCCCCCTCTCTGGACATGATAGCCAAACACCTTTTTTTCATCCCTTGCTATATTCTCAAAACATACAAATAATTTCTGGACAGAGGAGGTGCTCAATAGATGTTGAATGAATGAATGAGTTAGTGATTGAGTAAACAAAGTAAAAAGATAAATAATAAAGTACCCTTTGTCAGAGGATTTTTTTCCTCTTTTGAATTACCACTAAAGGTCACTAGAAGGAAGAAATAACGGTCTTTAAGATTGAGTTGCCATTGTATTTTCCATTCAGTTTCCTAGGATTAATACCGTATAAAAGTCTCTCTTCCTTTCTATGACTTAATATGGCATGAGGACAGTTCTTCAAGGAATTTCTATTTATTGGATGTGGCTGAGGATCCCAAAGTCAGAGTCACTTCATTGAGCTAGCATTAAAAAATCATTATCTTTCACACTTAAAGAACTATACAGTGCGTACTTGCTCTACTAGTCTGAAGGTACTACAAGAAATAGTTTCTGTAACATAATCACAAGGCAAAGTTTCTATCTGCATTAACTGCTGAAAACCAAGTGATGCTGTTGCATAAATAATAAGTTTCTGGGACTTCCCTGGTGGCGCAGTGGTTAAGAATATGCTTGCCAATGCAGGGGACACAGGTTCGAGCCCTGGTCAGGGAAGATCCCACATGCCTCAGAGCAACTAAGCCTGTGCACCACAGCTACTGAGCCCGCGTGCTGCAACTACCGAAGCCCACGCACCTAGAGCCCGTGCTATGCAACAAGAGAAGCCAGCGCAATAAGAAGCCCACGCATGGCAACAAAGTGTAGCCCATGCTCACTGCAACCAGAGAGGAAGCCTTCATGCAGCAACAAAGACCCAACGCAGCCAAAAATAATAATAATAAGTTTCCAAGGGTCTTATTAAATAGGGAAATATCAGGGATACAAGAGTAACTAATGGTTTCTGGCAGAAAACAGAAGACCAAACAAGTGAAAAATTGTATGAAACAAATTGTGGACATGCTATATCAGATGTCAGGGATTGGAAGGGAAGACGAGGCAAAACTAGTCTGGACTTTGGAAAGATTCAAAAAGAGTGCCTTCTCTTTTCTGTGTCTTTACATAGCATAAAGTAAATTCTTATCAGTACACTAAACTGAATATTTAGTAATAAAATGACCAACAGATATCCAATGGACAAGTCAGTGGAACAAATGAGTAGGGATGAGATTTTTTTTTTTTTTCAGTAAAAATATGTTAATTCTAATGAGTATGTAATAGCGTACATCACCCATTTAGTTTTAAAATTAATTCTTTGTATTAAAAAATAGATTTTGTGTATTCTGAAGCAGATGTTTCTATAACGTGTAAACAACTAAGCCGTTGACTCATTTTATTTAAGTGGCCCTGTTGGGATTTTTAGTGCTGCTTTGGAGCCGTCATTTTTTTTTCCTGCAGGATGTTCCTGAATTTACCGAATCAGTTTGAAGCCATAGAATCTTTTTTCTAGATGACAGAAAAGAATGTTTCAAATGCATGAAAGGTACTTTAAAACAAGCCCCAGTGCATCAAATTTTGCAATTGGTTGCTGCACTCGAAAGCAGTCATTTAGAGAAATATGTAACAGTTTCATTCACTTACCTCAGATGTGATGTATGCCGTTTTAGAAAAAGAAAATGGCCCAAAATGTGCTCTTTAAGTCGATCCAAACGCGAAGAGAAAAATATAGTTGGTTGTTTGATGCTGCATCTTAATAATACGGAAAATCCATTTATTTAGAAATATTTGTTTCATTGAATAAGATAGATTAAAACTCTACAAATAAGAAAATTTTAAGCTATATAGAAATATTTTGCATATTTATTTTAAATCCTATGTTACAGTAGATATTTGTTTACCATACTAATGGTTTTTCACCATCAAATATACACTTAAAAATGATTTAGAAGGCCTACTTTCACTGAGTAGAAAGTAAAGCAAGGATAAGAGGTGTCCCTTGCCAAGAAATATGGCTCTTTGGAAAGGTAAGGTATTTATAAAGCACTATACCAAGCAGTACAACCTTACATATTTCACAGGCTAGTCATTCAAACCACAATCCAGGTGAAAGATATAACTCTGTGTCCCCCAGTGTACTATTTTTGTACATTTCATCTTCCTAATTTTATCACTTTAAACATGCTAAACTCAAAGCAAAATATTTTTGTATATTTTCTCTTTTCCCTTGATACAAAATAACGCCATTTGTAGTTTATTGGGATCCACTGTAGTTTATTATGCTACAGTCTCATTTAACCAATATAACATTTCAGAATTCCATCCTCAATTCCCCTAACCATTTATCATAAAACAATACATTCAGATCCTATTTTTTCTATGAGAGAGCATTTTGCCTAGAAACAAATTTCCATTTTACTCAGGCATTCTATTTAGTTTAACAATGTGTGTGTGTGTGTGTGTGTGTGTGTGTGTGTGTGTGTGTATGTATGTCATGGGATTACTTTGATCTGGATTTTGAATTGATTTAAAAATAAATTTTGTTGTTGTCAAACTAAAGTGTAAAACATAAAAATTAATGTTACTTTTAGTATACCAGGTTGGAAGGGACTTTCTGTTTCTTCCAACCAAGTTTCTTTTGATATTTTTTGCTTTTATTAAATAAGACTAAAACTAAGCAGGAATTAATTGCTATCATCAGCAGGTTGTCAGGTTTATGCAAATGAAGAATTAGAATCCTGTAATGCCATTTAAAAAGTTTTTCAATCCATCCTTCTCTTTGTGAACAGGGAGATTTGAAGTCTGAAAAAATCTCTCAATATTTGTTTCCTTTGCTTCCATGTAGGATCAGACAGCTGAATGGAACAGTATCAGTGTAACTGTGGAAACCTCTGTTTTGTTTCTCCTAGTATCTCCCAGGGGAAGAGCCTATGATCCCATGAAGACAAGTGGGGGCCATCCCCATTTATGTAGACGGCTGCTGTGAAATTGACAGATTAAACAAACAAACGTCAGTCAGTTTCCTGCAGTTACACTTCTTCATGTCCCTAGCTATATGGAACTCCATAGTCTGGTTATTCACACTGACACTGTTTGAGCTATACTTCAAACCAAGGCATTGTTTTGCCCAACACATTGAATACTGCCAACTAATATGTGATTCTGATTAAAGGAGCTTTCAACAATCACATTTTAACATTCTTATTGACCATCAGGACACCCCCCCACACCTGCCCCACTTGATAATATACACATAAGAATTTTGGCTTGTCATATAATTGACCACAATGTTGCAATATCTTGAGATAAGAGCTCAGATACTATTTCAAATGATTATGGAAAACCTAGAGTTTGCAATTATGTAAGATATCCACACGTTATTTTATGGTCTAGTATTATGGAAGCCTTAGCAAAATGACTTATGCATCACTAAAATGCCACAGAAAATGGTATTGGTGGGACTATCTTGGAGGCCAGTGGTTCTCACCAAAGTATGTACAATCAGTAAAATAATTCTACTTTATATGTCTTTTCATATAGTTCTGAATTATACAATATTGGTATTGTAAGGTTTTATAATTCTTCTCTTTATCATTTTGAAACATTCTTAAAGCATTCATTTGTGGGCATTATTTATCTGAATGTTAGGAAAAGAGTTTGGGGGTATAAAAGCCAGGTAGAATATAAATTTAGATATTGAAAAAGTGATTTCTCATTTCTCTTATGAAAATGTTCTGCATTCAACCACAGACCTAAACAAACATTACAACAAGAAAACAGAAAAACAGGTCATGTGATAAAATATGAAACAGAGTAAGAAAAAGATACCATTTTCCAGTCATTATTGAATGAGCTGTTTTAAAGATAACCATTTTAATCTCATTAGATTTTTGCGGACATCCACTATCCTCTTCACTGGGGCTAACAATTTCTGAGTATTTATTCTGAGTAAGGCACAATACAGAGACCTTCACATGCAACATTTCATTTAATCACCTAACAACTCAAATTAGATACCAAGAGTATCATAATTTTATGGATTAGAAAACTGGGGCTTAGAAAAATTATATAAATTGTGCAGAGTCACACAGATGATAAATAGTTAAATCAGTTTTCAACTACAAATGTGTTTGGTACCAGAGCCTAGATCTTCTCCTCCCTCATGTAATGTCCCTGAGAATTATACATACATCACAATTAACATATATATACTTACTGTTTTAGATTCTTATTATTACCACTCCAACAATTAAAAAACATAACATATAATAGCTATTAACTGCCTATGTATTTGTTTGAAAAAATTGTCATATAGCCATTCAAGATAAAAACTCTCAGCAAACTAGGAATAGAGGTAAACTTCCTCAGCTTGGTCAAGAATATCTCCAAAAAAACATGCAGATAACATCATACTTAATGGTGAGAAACTCAAACCCTTCCCATTAAGATCAGGTACAAGCAAGAATGTCCACTCTTACCACTCCTTTTGAACATCCTACTAAAGTACTAGCCAGTGCAATAATACAAGAAAAGAAAAGAAAAGATATACAGACTGGGGGAAAAGTTAAGCTCTTTATTTGATCATCTATGTAGAAAATTCTAAAGAATCTGAAACAACAACAACAACAGCAACAAAATCCTGGAACTAATAAGTGACTAAAACAAGGTCACAGGATTAATGTAAAAATTCAATTGCTTTTCTATACTAGCAATGGATAAATAGAGTTTGAAATTAAAACTACATACCATTTATATTAGCTCCACCCAAAATGAAATACATAGGTATAAATCTAACAAAATATGTTCAAGATTTATTTGAAGATAACCACAAAACTCTGATGAATGAAATCATAGAGTAACTAAATAAAGGAGAGATATTCCATGTTCATTGGTAGAAACACTCAATATTGTCAAGATGTCAGTTCTTCCCAACTTTATCTTTGGATACAATGCAATCCCAATCAAAATCCCAGCAAGTTATTTTGCAGATATTGACAGACTATTAATAAAGTTTATATGGAGAGGCAAACGATTCAGAATAGCCAACACAGTATGAAGGAGAATGAAATTGGAGGACAGACACCACCCTACTTTATGACTCACTGTAAATCTACTCTAATCAAGACAGTGTGGTACTGGTGAAAGAACAGACAAATAGAACAATGGAACAGAATAGAGAGCCCAGAAATAGACCCACATAGATATAGTCAACTCATAGTTGAAAAAGGAGCAAAAGCAATACAATGATGCAAAGGAAAGTCTTTTTCAACAAATGGTGCTGGGACAACTTGGACATCCACATACAAAAAAAAAAAAAAAACAAAAAAAACAAGAGCCTTAAGAAGTCCAGGGATCTATAGAAACTAATAAAACCAATTTTAATGAGAATCTGTGAGTAGGCCTCTGTCCTTCCAATCTGTCAACAGCTGAGAGCAATAGAGGGTATTTTGAAGTCATTCATCTTTGCTTCTCTCTTCTATTTCTTTTTAGTACTGACAAAACAGAAGTGGTTAAGACCATGGGCTCTGGATCAGACATATAAATAGAAATTTCTGCTCTGCTATTTACAAGCAACATGGCCTGGAGCAAGTTATGAACACCAGTAACCTACAGTGTTGTAAGCTCATATATGGTCATATACCCACCTGGTTACATTGTTGTGTAGGTCATATTAGGTTATGGAGATAAAATAATTTAACACAGCATCTTACTTAGTAAGCACTCTACAAATGCTAGCTATTTATTATTTTTCTAATCACCCCCACATTAGGGGAAATGCCATATTCAGTGTGTGTGTGTGTGTGTGTGTGTGTGTGTGTACATATTCAATACATAAATTCATGTTGGTAAATATTTACTGTGTACGTCCTACGCCAACAGTGAAAGTAAGCTGTATATAGCAGATATACCTAATATTGTTGACAGTTGCATTTGCATTTTATTTCTATGAAACCTTGAGATGACTGAAATATCTGAGCAAGGGACAGAAGGAGAAAATATAGTGCTTTGCTCTAATAGTGAAATGGATCCTGGTAAATAGAGAGCTTGCTTTCTTGCTGAATATCTTGGTAGTAGCAAGATACTTGGTTGTTCAACAGTTTTGTTACAGGATATTGTTATATTCTGGTTTGAGACCAGAAGAATCTAATTTATCCTAAAAGTATATTTTATTAGGCAGGATTAGTTTAAAGTCGACTTTGGCTTTCAAGCAGAAATTTTATGTAATTCTTAGGTTTAATACATGTTTTTAAATTTTCATTTTTCAGTTAGGGTTGTTGTTCCTTTTAGATGTAAAACTGGAAGATGAAATCCTCTGCACTTGTCGTAAAAATCATTTTATCTTTTTCAAGGGCTTCTTGATTCCTTTGAAAGGAAACTAAACTCCTATTTTTTTTCCTTCAATTGATGTAAGTAGAAATTTGAAACTAGATTCACTTTCCAAAATGTTCACCTACAGTCATACTCCCCACAGCTAAACATGTAACTGAGTGTAATATAAATTATTCATTCAGATGAAACATTTTGACCTAGCAAGCTTTATTGCTGTTAAGAGAGTTGCAGTTGAAAACCTGCTTTGAATACAAATCGTAATAGCTGTAAATCAACGTATCCTACTAAGGCTGAGGATAAGTCTACCCTATGGTAAAATTCCCTGCAACTAAAAGCACAAATTTGAGAGATCATCTAATGCAGCCTCTGACATGAGTGCTGAACTACAACGTATTCATTCTAAATGCATGGATATAGTGGTCCTCACAGCTACTTTATTTTCTTCTCACAGTTCATGATCTCCTCACTGCCCTCTCCAAGATTTTCTGTCACTTTATTCTTTTACTCTACCCTCCAACACCTTGCCATGTTCTATATTTTCATCTCCTGCCTTCCTTCATAGTCATTTACACCCTTCTCTAAACCAAAACAAAATAAAGGCATAACAAATCAAAATGAAAAAGAATCTTCTAGAAATCTTTTCTAATTAACCTATAGTAATATCTTTTCAAGATAAAATATTCAGTAACACTTCTGCATTGACTCAGCTGTGACGTATCAGGCATATTTATGTGAAGGATGTGTTCTTATATAGAGTAAGGATGCTGTCCATTACTTAAAGGTCAATTTCTTCATGGCAGAATATTTTAAAACTATTTCCTTTTCAAGTCATCATATTAACAAAATTTCCTCTACAGGATAATTTTCCAAATTGAGCATTTTCTGGACATCAAGGAGTTTCTTAACATTTTCTATTTCCACTGTCCATTGTATCAGTAAAAATAACTTTACACAAGGGTTTTAAAGGAAATAGTGTTCAAAAAATAATTTTAACTGTGGCCATGAAGCCTTACAGAGGGCTTATGGGTGAAATATATAAACACTGGACATGGTAGTTGAATGTACACTTCTCTTACTAGCTAGGGCTTTACTCCTGAATATTTTATGTAGCTGCCCCTAGTTATGTCTGTAGTTTTATATATACAGATAATGATAACTGCTGTGAAGGAAACAAAAGCAGTAATATAACAGCCAGTGAAAGTGAAGGGATAAGAGCGTGAATGGGGAGGTGAGGTTATTTTATATTGAGCTGCTGTGGAACTGAAGAGGTAACTTTTAACTGAAGACCTAAAAGAAGCATGACATCATCAAGATGCAAGAACTTGGAGGCAGGTGAGTTGCACACTCAGAGTCCCAAGGCAAGTGCTTGGTGGATTAATGGAAGTGATATGATGCAAGTATAGCTAAATAATAAATGAGAGGTATGATGTGAAGGCAAAGAGGTTGTATATTAAAGGTAAAGAGATTAGGTGTGATCTTTAGTGTAATAGACAGTCATTATGTGTTTTAGACAGAGGAATGACCCTATCCAAATTTGAAAATATTACTCTTGATACTGTGTGGAAAATAATTTGTAGATGAGTAAAAGTAGATGCTTGGGGGTCAGACAGAGGTTAATGCAGTTATTGGATTAAAGAATGAATGTGGCCTGGCTTTGATGGATGACAGGGATGATAGAGAAATGTGGATGGGTATTAGATATATTTTGGAGGCAGAAACAAATAGACTTAATGATGCATTGACTCTGAGAGATGAGAGAATTTGCTTTAGGTTCATTTTCTAATATAGTGAAGAGCGTCGGAAGAGCAAGTTTGGGTGGAACAATAAAAGTTCTGTTTTAGGTTTATTAGGATTGAGGTGAGGGATATTAGAATAAGAGACCTTTGGTTTGTGTTTGGAATTCCTCACACCGTTCTCATTCAAAAGTCTATGCTTTTGCACATGTTTCCATCAACCCTCCCAATTCTACTCCTTCCCTCCCTTGGTGCACTCCAAATGATCCCGCAAATCTTAACTCAGATGCCATCATCTTTGGAAAGCCTTCTTGGTTTTAGCCTAGATGTCTGGTTGATGCTCTCCATTCTTTCATGTTTATTACTTGCCTTTCTTTTCACAATAAAGCAGATTTAACAAGGGGAGATCCTGCCTCTTTCATCTTTTTTTTTTTTTTTTTTTCCCCCAGATACTAGACCAGATATCCAATAAACCTTTGTTTTTTTCCAAAGACTTTCCTATTTTTTATTCTTAACCGAGGACTGTGGAGGGAGTGCTCCAGCGAGTTCTGGAACCCACTCACTGAGTAAAACAGGTCAATCCACCAATAAACAATACACAGGGATTGTGATCTTTTACACAAACAAAACCATGGATTGTGGTGGTACATGCAGCTGTGTTGATGTCTGTGTATTTTGTTGTTGTTGTTGTTGTTGTTTTTTGTGGTACGCGGGCCTCTCACAGTTGTGGCCTCTCCCGTTGCGGAGCACAGGCTCCAGACGCGCAGGCTCAGCAGCCATGGCTCATGGGCCCAGACGCTCCGCGGCATGTGGGATCTTCCCGGACCGGGGCACGAACCTGCGTCCCCTGCATTGGCAGGAGGACTCTCAACCACTGCGCCACCAGGGAAGCCCTGTCTGTGTATTTTTATATCTCTCAAGGCAGGAGGAATAAATAAGTATTTTGGTTATATAAACATGTCTGGAAACCATGACAGACAATGCATTTTTGGAAAAACTTTAATACAATACAGGTAAATCTTTTGACTTCAATACACCAGGAGTAAGTAATGGAATTCTAAGAAATTCAAAGTGCCAGGATATGA
The DNA here is from genome assembly GCF_039906515.1 of Pseudorca crassidens. Taxonomy (NCBI): domain Eukaryota; kingdom Metazoa; phylum Chordata; class Mammalia; order Artiodactyla; family Delphinidae; genus Pseudorca; species Pseudorca crassidens. The sequence continues at coordinate 25,653,605 of NC_090313.1, forward strand.
TGACGATCGCTGGCTCACTGAGAAGTGTCTATGGGACACTTCTATCTCCACACCTAGGTAGCTGGACACAAATGTTTCAGAATGGGTCTTTTTCTTTCAAAGGAAATTTTCACTTTGTATTTACATTGCAAAGGACTTACTGAGGGACTACTAAGAATAGGATGATGTTGTAAGTGGAAAAAGCAAATAATTTACTCCATCAGAATGCTAATGACTAGGAAAACACGTTCCATATTTAACCTGTGAAATCAGATTTTCATTTTGTTTTAAATGTATCGTTCCATTCAAAATGCAAGTAATTTATTATGAAGGGAATTTTTAAAAACTAAAGTCAAAAGCAGTGGTTTACTGTTTGCCTATGCCATCACATTAATTAGATTAGATAAGGATGGCTTTTTAATTGACCAGTTTAATTCATGTGAGAAAGAAGCAATCCCAGGAGTCGAATACATCTGCCAATACAAGATAAGATAAACTGTGATGGATTCACTTTTGGAGAGTTTCTGTGATTAGAATGTGCAACCTAAAAATAAACGTAATCCTAAATATGAGGTATTCCCACCAGTTTATTGCATCTGTTTTTTCTTTTAAAAATTTCAAAGTTGAATGATTGCCTTCTGGAACTCCTAGGTTTTGTTCTTATTCTTTTCTCTTCTCCCCCTGTAGTTCTCATAACTTGGGTTTGTCTTTTCTAGTGTCTACAAAAATTCTACAAATTTAAAGGAAGAATTTCCTTTTGATTTTAATTTTTCCTCTTGAAAAATAATATAGCACTCTAAGTTTGCTGTGTTTACAAAACAATGTGTCAGTGGCAGATGAAATTAGGATTCTTGAATCCTAGCAGCTTGACCTAAGGCTTTAATAAAGTACGAAAAAAATGGTAAAAATATCATGTTTGCTAACCTTGGGAAATCACTTGGTACAGTACTTTAAATATATATGTATATATATTTATAAATATACCCTAATATATGTGTTTGAGATGCAGATGAATCATCTAATAAGTATTTATCAAATAGAAAATGTCATACATAATTAATAAGATTATCATTTTCTGAAAACTATTTCCATCCATTTGCATTTACTTTCTAATCATGGAACGTTTTCAAAGATGAATTTGTTACAGTTTATCTTCGTGAATCTCAGCAGCAGTATTTCACTTCTTGCATTTTTTGTTTTTGTTTCTTGTTTTTTGGTTTTTTTTGCGGTACGCGAGCCTGTCACTGTTGTGTCCCCTCCCGTTGCGGAGCACAGACTCCGGACGCACAGGCTCAGCGGCCATGGCTCACAGGCCCAGCCGCTCCGTGGCATGTGGGGTCTTCCCGGACCAGGGCACGAACCCGTGTCCCCTGGATCGGCAGGCAGACTCTCAACCACTGCGCCACCAGGGAAGCCCCACTTCTTGCATTTTTTAATTGTAACATCCATATATATTTTCTTCATGCAGACGTTTAATTACAATGGATCTTGCTCTGTGTATTGTGTGTGTATGTATGTGTATGTATTTAACTGATACCTTAAAAATAAATATAATGAACTCTATTATTAAAACATTGAAAATGTGGCTTTTTGATTGAAAGACAATTCTGTTTATAAAGTAAACCTATATATTAATTACATTTTTAAATAGTAAGATTAAACATAAACTTAAATTCACCATATAAAAACATACCAGATATAACTTATCATCTTTTTGAATGTGTGTGTATAGTTATATTATGGTTATGTATAACCATTATTATAACTTGTTTCCCCCAGTAATAAAGCAAAATCCTGTTTATCTAATTCTTTTCCTCCTTTTTCTTTTATTTTTGGCAAGCTCCTCAGACAAGTTATCTTAATTTGTTTTGCATTTTCATTGTTTTAAAATTCCTCTTCACACCCTAACTTGAATTCCACACAAATACAATTAACAGCTTTCATGAATTTTCTTGACACTTCTGTTCTTGTCAACATAGTTGTTCCTTTTTCTATTAATTTTATGTTCTCTCTACTCTTGAATTCCATAACCACACTCAACTGATTCTCAATTTTTTCATGGATTTGTCTTCTAAACACCCTGAAATGTTATTTTTATACTACATTCTGCTGCATTCTGTTTTTATAACTCTTATCATTTTATACACTCCCTCAGATTTTATCCCAGCTTAAGACTTGCACTATACACTGATGAGTCATAGATTTATGTAACTCCACCAAGGTCTGTATCCAGAATTCCACATTCATTTTTTTTTTTTTCGTGTTACTGTGTATCTTCACTTGGAATGTCCACAGGCACCTGAAAATCAGTATGTTCAAAATGAAACTATCCACAACCCCAGTATTTCAATCCTGATATCTATCCTCTGTGTACCTTGAATAAAAGCAACCCATTGATCCAGGCTCCAGTGTCAGAAATGCATAGGCATCTCAATCCTTCTTCATTTCCTGTAAAAAGATGAACTCTAACTCATCCCCCTCTTCTACTTGCTCTTTGTCTCTTATAATTCAGCTTTCATTATTAATCTACTCTGTTATAACTGTTCAGAGATCTCTCTGCCTCCAGGTTTGAAAACTTCCAATCCACTATACTCCAATCCACTATACACTATACTATACTGTTACAGGGATCTTTGTAAATTAAAAATCTGATCATGTTCCTTTAGCACTCAAACTCTTTCACTGACTCTCCTTTGAGTTCTGGGAAAACAAATCCAAAATCTGAGTCATGGTTAACAAGGTCCTTAGTGATCTTGCCTCTGCATTTAATACATTCTCAGCTACATTTTCTCTGCTCTTTAATAAAAAAAAAAAAAAAAAAAAAAAAAAAAAAAAAAAAAACTTGTGCTCTAAGCCAGCCACAGTGCTTGAATGTTATTCCCTACATACATTAACTTTCTCCCTTTGTTATGCCTTTATAGATGTTTGTTCATTTGACTGAAATCTTCCTCCATGTAGCCCCATCTCATGCCTCTCTTCTACCAGTACAACACCTTTAAGATTTTGTTTTCAGACTCAGCTCTTATTAAGCAGTTGTCCATGTGTTTATTTATTGTGCTAATTCTGAGCCCCTACTAGGTGCCTGGATTTGTGTAGGATCCTGCAGTTCAGCAGTAAATCACAGATATTGCCTCTGCTCTTAGCCTTTCTCCAAATGTGTAACAAAACAAACATCCCCTCTGCTGCAATAATATTTATTCCACCCCTCAGTTATATATTATAGCCATTTTAACTTGCAATGCAATCCTTGGTTTGATTTTTTCATGGTCCCCATTGCACTGAGTCCCTTGATGGCAGGGATTTTTCTTCCTTTTTTTAAAATAGTCAATCCCGGTTTTATCACAATGGCTGACATAGAATAGGCACTTGCCAATGCTTATGAAACAACTGAATAGCAATTAGTAATTTCCAATTGATTTAATATTATGCAAACTAGCTTCTAGTTGATATTGTTTTGATTTCCAAACAGATAATGGAAAACTATCTACATAATCAGTTAAGGTGCAGGGAGTAAAATTCTATAATTCTAACCACCCTATCTGGGCTGTTCTTCCAGATTGCTTGATCTAAGTGATGCTCTTTTAATGTCTACTTCAAAATAGTCATATTTCAGGAAGCCCATGCCTGATGCAGTAGTTATTGCTAGTTTCTCTTTCTTCTGAACTCAGAGGAAGGTTTGCAGATACCACTCATTTAGCAGTTAATCTCTGATGCTTTCTGATACTTAAAATTATTGCTATCAATTAGTAATTCTGGCTCCAGAAACAGACAGCTGTCAACCCTTAAGATCTGCTCATTTCATTCTTTAAGTTAACATTTTTCTGCCAAATTAAGAGCAAGTTCTTTTTTTTTTCTTTTATGTGAAGTGTTCTCTCATGGAAGGATGTGTTCACAGCCTCTATCTCCAGTTGCTCTGTATTGTTATCTCTCCCACCTCACTGGGGCCAGAGGTATATGGCTCTTAACACAGAGTTCAGCATCCAGTGAACTGTCTGTAATACCAAGCAATCTAGCACACAGTGAGGGTATCTCTTTGAATTATTCTTTCAGTTTCAGTTAAGCTTTGTCCCTTTGAGGAGCCATCAGAACACTGAATATGTCTTTGGGATAGTTCTGGTATTTGTCCACTAGAAAATTATTCAACAAACCACATGGAGAAAAAAAAAAAAACTTTAGACATTAGTACATAAATTTTATCTTCTTTTTATTTTTATACTTACATTGCACCTTTTCCTCTCTGTCTTTTATTTTTGTCCTTCTCTTCCTCTTTAGAACTGCCTATTTATATGTCATTCAAATATAAGCCAACATAGAAATTCACACTTCTGAATTTTTATCACTATTTCTTTCCTAAAATTTTATTTTCCCTTCTAATCTTCAGGGGTTTCTTGTTAGGTTGTTTCTTTGCTTTCTTTTTTTTCCCCCAACAGTATTAACTATAGTCATTATCCTGTACACTACATCCCCAGCACCTATTTGTCTTAAAACTGGGAATTTTTACCTTTTGACCACCTTTGTCCAATTCCCCCATCCAGCAACCTCTGCCTCTGGTAATCACAAATCTGATCTCTTTATCTATGAGGTTTTCGTTCGTTTTTAGATTTCACGTATAAGTGATACCATAGAGTATTTGTCTTTCTTGGTCTGGCTTATTTCACTTAGCCTAAGGACCTCAAGGTCCAGCCATGTTGTCACAAATGGTGAGATTTCATTTTCTTTTTGGCTGATAATGTTCCATTTTATGTAAGTATAAATACCACTGTTTCTTTATCCATTCTTCCATCAGTGGACACTTAGGTTGTTTCCAGGCCTTGGCTATTATAGATTATAGATGTGCTGCTATGAACATGAGGGTGCAGATATTTCTTTGACATAGTATTTTTACTTTCTTTGGCTATATTCCCAGAAGTGGAATTGCTATATCATATGGTTATCCTATTTTTAATTTTCTGAGGAACATCCATACTGTTTTCCATAGTGTCTGCACCAATTCACATTCCCACTAACAGTGCACAAGTGTTCTCTTTCCTCCACACCCTCTCCAACATTTTCTATCTCTTGTTTTTTTGATGATGGCCATTCTAACATGCATGAGGTGATATCTCATTGTGGTTTTAACGTACATTTCCCTAATTATTGGTAGTGCTGAGCACGTTTTCATGTACCTGTTGGCTATTCATGTATCTTTGGAAAAAAGTCTATTTAGATCCTTTGCCCATTTTAAAATTGGATTATTTGTGTTTTTTGCTATGGAGTTGTATGAGTTCTTTATATATTTGGATATTAACTCCTTATCAGGTATATGGTTTGCAAATATTTTTCCCGTTCTCTAGGTTGTTTTTCATTTTGTTGATCATTTCTTTTTCTGTGCAGAATCTTTTTAGTTTGATATAGTACAATGTTTATTTTTTTATTTTGTTTCTTATGCTTTAGGTGTTATATCCAAAAAAATCATTTGCCAAGACCCATCTAGGAGCTTTTTCCTATGTTTTCTTCTAGGAAATTTATGGTTTTCAGTCTTACATTTAAGTCTCTAATCCATTTTGAGTTAATTTTTGTGAGTGCTTTAAGATGCAGGTCTAGTTTCATTCTTTTACATGTGAATTTCCAGTTTTTCTAGCAACACTTATTGAAGGAACTGTCTTTTCCCCATTTAGTATTCTTGGCTCCTTCTTAAATATTAGCTGATTTTATTTGCATGGGTTTGTTTCTGGACTCTGGATTCGGTTCAGTTTTGTCTGTTTTTACATAGTTGTTTCTTTTCTTTCTGGTAGCCATGACTGGACACAAAAATACAAAAGTAATGAAAAATCTAGATTCTAATTAACTCTGTTTCAAAATGTGTGTTTACTATGGTTTTCATGGAAATGATTGAGAACTTCAAGAAAAAACTAATAAATATTATGAAGTATTTAAAGACCATACATTATACAAGTGCACAAATATTTAGTTTGATGTTGTCTTTCTGCTTTAAAAAGAAATGTATAGGGAAGACAAGGAGAAATAAAAGCAAAGATACAGCGTGAGCTATTATGTTTGTGGCATATTAAAACTGACTGCAAATTCATTAGTTCTCCTCCCATTGAGAAGTGGGATCTCTGTCCCTTCCCTTTGAAGTCTGCTGTCCTTTGACTCTCATTATTAAAGTACCATGAAAATGAAACAAAGCCAATTACTGGCCTAGCCTTTAAGAGAATTGGCATCTTCTGCTTCCTTCCTTTTGGAGCTCTGAGACTTGATGTAAGGAGGCTGACTATCTTCCTGAAGAGAGCACTTGGAGAAGCCTTGAGGTAACTTGAAGAGGGAGAGAGACTCAGCTAAGCACAGTCTTGCAGATTCCCCTTTCAAAAAAGCAAGTATACAAGAGGAACCTTCTTGAACACTCCACACCAGCTTCATTACAACTGAATACAACCAAAATATTCCCTTTGCCAACACTAGTGGAGCAGAACTGCCCACTCAAAACCTGCCTAACTTCCTGACCTACACATTTGTGAAAATAATAAAATGATTGTTGTTTTAAGCCACTGTGTTTTGGAGTAATCCAGTATGCAGCAGTAGGTAAAGGAAATGATGGCCATTGAGTTTTACATGATATTACATCAATATATATTGTAGTTGTTGCATATTTTTACTCATTTAACTTTTTGTTAGTGTGGAATTGTTCTCTTTAATGCAGTTCTGTGAGATTATATAATGTGTCTTTCTCAAAAATATTATGGGTATTAAAATATTGTTCAGTAAATTTTAAGACTTCAGGCCTCTACTTTAGGATGTGATTAATATATTTATTGCCATTGTTAAACTAAAGTTTAGAATGATAGTCAACATTCAAATATGTTATTAGCATGTTATATAGTTTTTACTCTGAAAGACCAATTAATCTGCTCTTTTCCAAACAATTTAATCATAGGACCCCTTCTTCTTCCCAGTTTTCAGTATTTTGTATTCAAACTGAATTTAGATAGTTTCTTGAGTCAATATAGTTAAAACAGAGAGGATAAACAGGTAAGTAGGAAATTGTAGTGTGGGTACTAGGTTGAAATCATTGCACGAAACTAGTTATCAGACAATAGAAAAAAATGCTTCCAGTAGCCTGTGTTTTAAAAAGGGAACAGATGCACGAACAATTCTATGCAAAAGAAAAATAGAGTAACAAAGGAAAATGTGCCAAATGCAAAAAATACATTAATTAAAATATAAAATATTTAGTTTTATGAAGCAGTTTTGTAAAATTACATATTTTAGCCCTTACATTTTGGTAAAATATGTTTCTGTCTCGGTTGCAGCAGAGCAAAACCAGCTTAATATCCTTAATCTGCCTCTTCATTTAGTTACAAAAGCTGAAAACAGACGTATTTACAAATACTCATTAAGGCTTGGCTACTTCACTAGATTTTCATTTTTCTGAGCTCCTTTCTGTGTGCGTAATAATGAAATGGGGATTTTTTTTTTTTTTTTTACCTTATTTAAAATGACAGGCACATTTTCCCCTGTAGGGAAAAAAAAATGGCCAATGTCACTTGTAGGGTAAAGAAAGATTAAAAAAAGAATGAAAGAAAATGAAAGGAATGCATTTCCACATTTTTAAAGAATACCTGTTGTTTAAATATTGCATATGCTTCACGCCAAAGGCGTAAACATCTACAAAAGCAAGTCATATCAGCAATAGATGTCAGATACTTATTTTCCCCGAATGAGAGATTTTCTGAGTTTTTTATTTATGATAATTGATGATTAATGTTTAGACAATTTCTTGTTATTATTATTATGACTTATTTGATTATAACACGACAAAGCAGTCAATGCTTATAGCAAGTTTGTTTAGGTTCTTTAGGACACCATATCAAAGCAGAATACATTAGTAAGATGACTACATGCATGCTGTTAGGCATGTCACTTTTCTGGTAGAAATAATGAAAGTATATTTTGCTGGCAGTCTTTCTAATTTACCATCATTTTCTCCTTTATTAATCAGAATATTTTGATATAATTTTACATTTTGTTGATAAGTCTTGATCATCCAGAGAAGTTACATGAGCGCTGCTTTCTGTGGAGTCTCAAAATACTCTGTCAGAACTGATGAATCATCTGTTATTATGTAATTATTTTTGGTCAACCTTCATGTTTTAATGTGTTGATTCACGTCACCATTTTAAATCAGCAATGATCATTTTTGAATAAAATCAGAAAGAATGCATTTGAATAATGTTATTTTACAAAGTGTTTTATGGAACACTAAATATTTCCAGAGAAAAATAGAAGTTCTGGTAAGATCTTTAGTCTCTCTGATATAAGTAACTCAAGATACATTTACAGTACAGGGGGCAAATATTGGGAAGAGACACCTGAAAACTCACGAGAAATACCTCTGCATTTAGTAATTCACAGTGACACATACGATTTCACTAGAGAAGGTACAAGCCTGGACAAGAACAATGAGCTGAATATCAAATCATTGAATAAGTCAGCATGAAAGAACAAATGGCTATTCATTCCTCAGCTGCTCCAAATATTTATTTACTTCCAATATTATGCAAATGCCACAGTATGATTTTCCATGCCTTGTAGCCCTGGGAGTTTTATGAAATTTGAATAAGGCATTATCGTTAGCCTCAAGGAACTCATTGTTCTCTCAAACAAGTAACATTAAATGCAATAAAGACCGGTGGGATGTAAAATACCCAACGTGGGCAAAGGAAGGGGTTTTGGAACCTCGTTGGGATAGTTTTTGAAAAACTTCAGAAAGGAATATTTTAATCTGTGTTATGCAGTTTGGGTAGAAGTTAATCATGGTAACAAACTGAAGAACAAGAAACAGAGGTTGAGGTTGCTCTGACCCATAAACTCAACTCTAACCTACCAGGCAGCTAAGTCCCAGTAACAGAAAAGGAAGTATTCAGTTGTAATTAGCTAATGATACTGGCTAACAAAATCATCATAATAACTTCTCCTACTGGATTGCAGGCTTACTAACAACCATCTTATTAAACATTCCCTTTACTTGTAAAAGAAGCAAATGTGCTCATTCCTTAATAAGCATTCCCAGCCGTCTTTACATTCTGAATGATCTTTTAAAAAAGAAGACAGATTGTGTAACTCTTCTGCTGAAAACACCATCATCATGCCCCCTAGCATTCAGAGTAAAAGCCAAAGTTCTTACAATGGCCCACAAGTTCCTCTACCATCTCTTTTCTTTTTGCATTTCCTCCCTAGCCGCTTGCTTACCACTCATTGTCTTTTCTGTTCTCGTTACACTGGCCTCTGACATATGCCTGTTTTAGGCATTTCTCCAGGCTGTTCCCTCTTCCTGAAAAACTCCTCCATCTTTACTTTCATCCTGGTGTGACTATAGATTTTGTTATAATATGTCACCACTTTGTGCTATTTTAATATCTGGCTCTATCATTGTTTCAATTACTAAGAGAGCATTTAGAATGGGTATGGGGTAAGGGTGCCTCCCATCACTGCTGGCTGTTTTGCTAAGCCCCTTTTGTTTATTATCAGCCTGGCTGTGCCCTGTGGGCTGCTACAGAATATATGTGTGCCTGAACAAGGCCAGAGAAAGACTTGCTATGTGGTTAGGGCCGGGTAAGTGAGGCTGAAAGAGTGTGTTAGACTCAAGGTTACAATAAACAGAAATTAATCCAAGAATTTATGTGAATATGACAATTAGGGAAGCAACTTGGGCTGAAGGATTCTCTTGGATCACAGCAATACAGAGGGATCTGTGGTACTGGTTGTAGGGCCAGTATCATTGGCATCACTTGGAAACTTGAGGCAAATGGAAATCATCAGGCCCCACTCGAAACCTATTCAATCAGAAGCTCCGGGAGCACAGCTCAGCAACCTCTGTTTAACAAGCCCACACGTGCTAATATTTCAGAACAACTTACTTAGGAGGTTTAAAGATATAACTGCACAGTGGTCCGTTTAATATAGGATAACTCTCAATTTCTGGAGGATATTAGTACCATTAACCAACGTAGAAAATTGCAAATGGGGGATCAGTTTTCAAAGTAAGAAAATTTGGCTCATACTGGTTTCAAGTTTCCTATGAGAATCTCAGATGGAGCTGTATAAGAACCAGTTTGGTGGATTTCTTTCTAACCTATCACCATTCATACACACACACACACACACACACACACACATATATACGACATGAAAGGTGATAGGTTAGAAATAAATCACATATATATATATATATATATATACACGACCAAACATATGGTTTTAAAACATGACTATGAAAACGTGGGTAATCATTAGCTAAATCCACCTCACCGATAACCTGCCTTTACTAATCGAGGTTGTTTTAATTGTTGCCACAAAAGACTCGCCAGTCCACCAAGCAGCACGTAGCCTAAACAATGAGGTGTTTTCCGAGGACTTAAGAGTCAGCTGTGCCTAGTTGCAGCTGAGCAGGTTAATTGGATGCACCCACTGACCCTTCAACAGCGCATGCGTTGGCGTCCGCTCTTGACCTTGTGAACCCGCAGAGGCCTGTAGCTTAGTTACTACGCCTGCGCAGAACGGCCATTAGCCCGCGTTTTTCCAGTCGCTTTTCTCAACGCTCCGCAAGCTTAAGAGTATCCTGCTTCTTTGTTCTTTTTCCCGCTGATACCGTGAACCGCTTACCGTGCGGGGTGAGGGCGATATTTTTGAGATTTGTTCTCCTGTTTCATGGCTTGGCTGCCTTGCGAATAAACCGTCTCTTTGCTGCAAACCTCGGCATCTCATTTTGGCTTGCTGCGGATTCGGCAAGAGGAACCTGGTTCGGTAACAACTACCTTAACAAATTACTGTTCAAGTTAAACATGGATAAATGACTTAAACTATGGGGTGGTAGGCAGCTTCATATATTCATCTGGAGCTAGGCAGGTGAAGAATGAAAGCAAAAGTGAAAAGATATTTTAGATATAATTAATGTTCCAACTCAGATGATTTGAATTGAATCAGAAAAAGGAGATGACTCTGCATGAGCCTGACTTAATATTAGGTAAAAGCCTTTAAAGAAAGGTCTGAGCTCCAGCTGACCACAGACCACAGAGGACCTGCTTGCTGGCTCATTCAGTGACTGACACCACCATGTTGGAAAGGCCCACTGGGCTTGGAACCCTGGGTCGGCTCTAGAAACTGAGACTGGCCTCTAGGATATGAGGGCAGCATTTTGCCAACATCTAGCAAAAAGCCGAGGCCCTCAGTCAAGAATGAAGTTTGTCAACCACCTAAATAAGCTCGAGCGAGGATTCTTGCAGTCTCCCGATGAGAATGCAGTCCAGCTGACGTCGGCAGAGGAACCAGGTAGGTTGTGTCCAGACCTGACCCGTAGACGATGTGAGATAATATTATTTTAAGCTGTACTTACATGGTAGTTTATTATGCAGCAGTATAGAAGTAATACATGAGCCCCTCACTTCATGTAAGCATATACATATATTTTTAAGTGCAATCTATATGTATGTATTTGGAAGTAGGAAAAAATGTTGATACTGTCTATAGTTTTCTTTTTATTCTCCCTCCCTCCTTCCCTTCCTTCCTTCCTTCCCCTTTGTCCCTATGGGGGCAGGGAAACCTTACAAAATAACTCTGGCGTTATTTTAAAGTTTGTTACGATACTATTTGGCTGAGGGAACCAATAAAAAAAACCAAACAAAAACACAAACTCACATTTGCAGGAAAACCTGTTTTCTTAAGCCTTCATAACACCTAGAAAACCCTTAGGCCAAAACAAATACTTTTTGTTGCCACATAGAGACCTTTATGAAAGGTGAATACAAAACTTTCCAGCTGGAATTCACACCTAATCAGTTCTGTATTAGAAGAATAAAAATCTCACACCAAAGAAAAATGGGTGTGCAAGCAGATTGTGGAAAAAATATATATATATTCATTTTATACTTTGTGATCCTTATTTCATCCAAGAGTCTAAAGGAGCAAAAACAGAGAAACTACCTTTGCAAATATCATTAAAAAAAATTTTTTTTTATCCTCTCAGATTTTTCTCACCTCAAAAAATGTCTTTGGAGAAGAAAAACTCCTTAAATATGCCTCCGTTCCCTTTCTAATAGAGCAGTAAGTCTGCCTGCAGTTATTTAAGAGTTTTACTTCTAATTATGAAAGAAAATTGACAGTCCATAAAAAAATTACATGTGAAAAAGTAAAAAAATTTCCACAATCTTAAAAATGCCTTATACATCCCTGTCACTGATCTATAGTTTACTCTATGTGTTCTTTTAAAGATTGATATCTGAGTCTGCTTACCTTCTGCGCATAAACCTCGGTCTGTGCCATCTATTATTCTTTTTCCCTTATGCTGATTTTGTTTGTTTCTCTTTATCACCTGAACTGTGTCACTCTGCCAGAATCCCATGGTGTAGATATGTCCGTACTCCACATTTGGAGACAGTTAAAATTGAACCAGCATCCCTTCTCTAGCTCCTGAGCGCATAAATCGGGATAATTGTTTGTCCTTAAATATTCTGTGATAAAGAGCCTTTGTCTGGTTTGGAGACTCAAAGCGGTATCAGTTTTTGGTCTAGTCAGAATATCCTGTAATTTATATGTTGGTTACTCTTAAAATTACATTTTTCTTCCAGAGCTTCAAACAATTCAGTTTTACAGGTGCCAAGATTTATATGTTTCCATTTATATACTCAGTATCAACAAAGCATTCAAGATCTCTAAAACTGAACTCATCATTCTAATCTATTTGTACCAACAATCCAGTTACCCAACCCAGAAGCCTGTTGCTCACTCTGGGAGTCCTGTACATCCCAGCCTCCTCGGTCTTCCTTAATTTCATATTCAATCCATCACTGGCCCCATCCCTTTGCCAATTAAAAAGCTCGCACCTTTGCCCTTCTATCTCTCCCTTACTCCCTGCTCTTACTGGGTTCAACTTTGGGAAAGGCATACTTGGCACCTCTCTCTAAGAGAACCCACAATAACAGACTGGCAAAGGGGCAGAATCAAGTCACAACTATATGTACGATTTTTGTCAAGTGACATTTATAATGTTAATGTCAAGTATTTTATCTTAGAAATATTGTAAGTCTGGAGCCAGTTATTCAATGGGCACATCATTAAAACAAAAATGATGTGTTAGTAATAATTTAGAATTCAAATTGTCAGTAAAAATGTACAAGCTAAAATTCACTGAGCAATTACTATATGCAATTTAGATGCATTTTTTATTTAATTCTCCCAGTAATCATACCACATCTTATGATAAGGCAGTATGGCTGCGGTTTAGAGCCTGGATTTTGAAGTCAAACTGGCTGAGGTTGAGTTGCAGCTTTGCTATTTAAAACTTGTGTGATCTTAGACAAATTTTTAAATTCTTTGGTGTCTCAGCTTTCTCGTATAAAATGGGGAAGATAATAATTGTACGTACTTCAAAGGGTCTTTCCTGGGACGTAGTATACACTCAAGAATATTAGATATTTTTATTACCTTTATCATATAATTCTTGGAGATTCAGATTTTAAGTAACATATCCAAACTTATACAGTTAGTAAAGTGGTATAAACTAGATTAAAATATAAGTGTTTACTCAGAATACATAATTTTAATCTCACTGCTTTACTGCCTTTCTACTAGTATAAAGGCTTGACAGCACAATTATCAAACTATATTTTTTCCATTTTCAGTAAAATATATTTTTTTTCATGTTGGCTTTTTGTCAAATTATTTTTGTCATAAAATTTATGACAGATTCTTAAGCATTACATTAACATTTTAGAAAATGAAAATGTTGACTGACATTTCCCTTTATTGCTGCCACCTGGAAGAAACATGTGAAAGTAGTATTTATTTAGCCCTTATCCTGTCCATTAATCGAGTCCGAAGTTAATCATCCACGGGGAAATTATTTACAGTGCTTTTTAGACATTTACATTTTATAGAGAAATGTGACGTCAGAGTATTAAGAATATAATACGTAGTCTTCTTTCGATTAAGTATTGTGCTCCTATGACTAAAGGATGAATTTAAGCTTTAATAGATTATTTTCTAGCATTTACATTACAAATAAACAAATGATATCTTGAATTTCCATCTTCGTTGATTATTTTACTTTGTGTCTTTATCAATTCCTGCCGTTTGAAGTCATAATGCAAAACAAGACTTGTTTCCTGTAATGTTGGTAATCCTCATGTTGGTATGAAATAACCTGTGAGCTGGGTCAGGAGGCAGGGGTGACAGTGCTAATGACACATGGTGCAGGTGTAAGGACGGTTTATTGGGGAAACCTAGAGGCAGGGGGTAGAGGAATGCATGTAGCTCCTTAAACCTTCATCATCTCACAGTGCTGTGCACTTAAATCAGGTACACGGGTAGCTCTGGGGGTGGGGGGAGGGAGACCCTCTGCTTCCCTGCCACTCTGCCTTTTGTATATTTATAAGGAATTCGTAGGGGACAAGGGAGTGGCCAAGCCATTCTGTAATAGGGGAAGGATGTTCATTCCTGGAGATTGGCTGGTTTCAGAAATTAACATCTATATATAGATAGATAGGTAGGTTTTTTATTTTGTCTAGAAAAATTTCTCATGTAGTTTAAGAAAAAAATAAATGAAAGGTCTGTTTAATGGATCCCTTTTCTTCGTTGAAAACAGCAACATTCATAACAGTTAAAGCAGACTTATAACCACTTATTCAAGGCAGATGCAAAAAGTCATACAGCCAGAACCATTACCAGATCATCCTGCAGGGTATGAGCCATCAAAAAAACTCTAGGAAAGCCAGGTTGGGGAGAGGATCTTTGGCGGAGGGATACTCAGTGCCTTAAGTCAAAAAGTGGCTTACTTTATATATGCTCCCATTCCATTGACAAGCGCTTATCCTCACATGACCTCAAGAAAGGCTGGGAAATAGATTTAAGCAGGAAAGTGGTGTGCAGTTACTGTGGGGAAAAGAGAGTAGGTTTGGTGGATAGATAGTATTCTCCACTATAATCTTTAAGTTCCTTAAACTGCTTTTCCCCTTGGTAATTAACTTTATATTTTTAAATAGTACATTTACATTTATATTCTTGATATGTCTGGTTTACATAGTATATAGTGCATTCCTCTAATAATGAAAAGATTATAAACATCCAAAATCCTCTTTATGATCTTTCTCCAATACTGTTATATCATTATATTTAATTTTATAAATAGGTGTTTACATCATTTTGACTGTGTAAACACTGTAATACAGGGCCAATAAATTTTTTATTTTAGAGCTGTTTTGAATTAATTTTCCAGTTTTCATTTCATCATTATTATTGGCTATATACATAACTGTTTCTATCCAGAAACTTCTTACCATTAACTATCATATTTTTCCACTATATCAGGTCTACCACATACCCAGATGGTTCCAATCTATTTGTTGAGATAAATACACTCAGAACATGGCACATTTAATTTTGCTCAGTTACTTGGGTTTCATGGATCCTATTCCAAGTCTAAGAATGGAATGCTGATTGAATATTGATTAGCAGTCATAGAAATTCCATTCTCTTTGCCAGTGATTGTTTTAGATTTGTCCATGGTAAGCACTCTTGGCTAATACGGAGACAGAGATGGACATGGTGTTAGGGAAAAATTTCCCAAGTAGGTATAAAATGGCAACTCATCCCCTTTTGGCTTTGGATAATGTTCTTTGAGGATAAGATACTTGGATCTCCTGTAACTCCTTTGCTAATATAACACATAGATAACTGTAGAGAAGCTTTTCTGGATTCCTGAATTTGTGATCAGCTGAAATAATATTCCTGAGGCTATTCTGCCTGCAGGCTCTGGTTATGAAACATAAGAAAGAGCCTCATATCTATTCCTGTTTTGTGTGTGTGTGTGTGTGTGTGTGTGTGTGGAGTTTTAATGGTATCTGTATCTTTTCCTTGAAAGGTGAAGGGATTTGCTTGACCTCATCGGCCTCTAATTTTCGTAATTTCGTGCCAGTTTGCTGTTACTTTTTATATATATTTTATATTGCATTTTGTTCTTGACAGTTTATTAGGGCAGCTATGAAATTTACTGTTATTTACCTAAACATGAGTCACGCTTAGTTTTTGTGAATTCATTCCTCATTGATGAGTACTTCTCTGAAAGTGTTTCCTGAGTTCTTCTCTGATATACTACCTGTGGTTGCCTGAGAATATGTTTATTTTCTTGGCATTTAAATGATATTTTAGCAGCTATTAAAATTATATGCTCTAGGTTGTTTTTATTCAACACCATTACACTATTACTCCATTATCTTTGAACATCTTGGTTTGCTCCTCAGAAATGTGATACTTATATTGTTCTCATTTCTTTCCAAGTGCTTGCAGTTTTTTCAGTTTTTGAAAGACTTGAATTTTAAGTGTGTTATCACCATTGGTATTCTTAAATTGCATTTGATTGGGATAGGGGATTTTTCTATGGAGGATTTTTGTGTTTGTGTGTGGTTATTGTGATTGTTGCTCCATGAAATGTTTTAAAATAGAGTATTTTCTATTGGAAAAATTATCAACCATTAATTCAAATATAACTCTAACTTACGTTTTTCTTTTGATAAACCTCTAAAGATGATCTGACTTCCAGTTTCTGGTTTGGTCCAACATAGAAGAAGCTTGAAGTCCTTACACCCTATCTACATGACAAGAAAAAAAAGCTAAACAAGCTGAAAATCAACAATAGTTCTTAGATTCCTCAGAGAATTAAGGCCATGGGAAAAACTGCTGCCTGAAAAATTGGAGAGATAGACAGCTGGGTAGGAAAAAAAGTAGTAATTGACATACTGCTGGTGGCTTAGTGCAGACAAGCTTGAGAGTTAATTCTAGAGGTGGGGCAGGTCTTAGAGGGCCTCCTGCGCGTTCACGAGTTTTACATCTAGGAGAACTACCAGGTTACAAGAGTGAAGATTGGGGAAAATCCCCTACTCCTTCTGGCAGGGAGAGGGAAAAAGTAGCCGTTTAAAGTGCATACATAGCATTCTGTTCTTTTTCAAAGACCATCCTCAAGGGAACTGTTTTACCAGACCCTAACCTGTCGGAGATTGAGTCGTCTAACTGATCTGGGAGCAGGGTAACAGCTAACTCTAGTCCCCTTTAGCTTTCTACATGTGTAGGAGAAAATACCCTTATCCCCTACTTGCTTTCCTACTATACCTAAGGGAGGAAAAAACCAAACAAACTGGGAAACATTCATGAAGGTCACAGTCCAGGGCTTAGGCTCACTAAAAAGACTGATTATAGGACTATAAAAATTATCAGTAGGGGTCCTATATAATAACAGGGGAATACAATAGAAAGAACTACCTGTCTCAAACAGTAAGGAGAAATTTCTAGGGTAACCCGAAGACAACAGGACAGCCAAAACAAGGATATCAGAGGACAGTTTAGTCTCTGACATCTACAATTATAGCAAACAGTAAATACAGCCTAACTCCTAACCAGATAAACACAAAACTGTACAGTAAAGGCCCATTTACCTAAGTTCTGTTCACCCAGGACATGTCCAGCCTTCAGCAAAAATTACAAGGCATACTAAGACGAAAAGCACAGTTTGAAGACATAGGGCATGCATCAGAACTAGACTCAGATATAGCAGAAATTTGAGAGTTATCAGACAGAGTCTGTAATCTGTAGTTAAAAACTATAATCAGCTCGCTAAGGGCTCTAGTGGAAGAAGTGTGCAAGATGCAAGAACAGTTGTGCAATGTAAGCAGAGAGATGGACACTCTGAGAATCAAAAGGTAATGCTAGAAATAAAAAATGCAGTAACAGTGTTAAACTAGCCTTGCATACTTGAAATAAATTCCACATAGTCATGGTGTATAATGTTTCTACTATTTCAATGAGGATTTTTTCATCTGTGTTCATGAGAGCTGTTGGTCTGTAATTTTCTTGTAATATATTTGTCTGTCTTGTTTTGGTATTAGCATAATGCTGACCTCATAGAATAAATTAGGCTAGCAGTCGAACTGTGTTTACTGTTATCTCTAGATGTAGGTATCAGAGGCTGAGGTCTCTATAGAGTTCTCATTTTTGTATACCCTGTTGTCTTGTGTTTCTTTAGAGACTACTTCTTAAATAGTGTCTGAGCCCTTCAGTTCTTTCACCTGTAATCCCTGCGATTATATAGAACCATGATTGATGTGGTGGCAAGGGGGGGGAGGGGAGAGGAAGTGTCTATATAAGTCCATGATTAGGTTTTAGTATATGAGTGAATCTGTGCCCCTGGGCTCTCACCTCCATGAGTGCTTGTCTGCTTCCCCCTGCCACACACTTCTGTGTGAGAGAGGAAGGCAGTAAAAGGTGGAGTTGGAGTTAGATATTTCCCTCCCCCTAGGTGGGTCATGCTCTGGTAAAATCCAAGCTGGTTAGGTGCTAGTAAAACAGTTTCCTCTGGGAACACGATTTTGTTAAGGAGAGAACAGCCTGCTGTATGACTGTTTTAAAATGATTACTTTTCTTCTCCCTGTGCCAGAAGCAGGAGGGGGTTTTTCTCAAATATTTACCCTGAGAACCTGGTGGGATTCCTGGAAGTAAAACTCAAAGGTTTGGTGGGGGTGGGCTCCCTAAGACTGGACCCCAAGGAGGTTTTAATCTCTCTGTCTCAGCCCTCATCAGTTAGTTAATTATCCATTAATGATTTCTATCTGTTGCTGGCTCCAGGGGCAGTAGCTTTGGTTCCCAGATACCTTTGATTCTCTGTGTTTACCTACCTTCTGTATTTTTGATGTGGTAGCTTGACCCGTGACCTCAGTTCTTGGATAGATATAAAAATGAGTTGTCAATTTTCAGTTCAGCTTTTTTCTTGTTGTGAGGGTGAAGATGACAACTTCCAGCTCTTTAAGTGTTGTACTGGAAACCAGAAGTCTGTTATTGCTTTTAATTATGGTTAAATTTCTCATGTCTCGTGTTCCCTCATGGCTGCAGTATTCCCCTGGGGTTATTAAGTAGCATGGATGGTGAATTCTATTTAGGAGAGACACTTAGATTTCACTATGCATGACATCTGATGTGTTTAGGTGGTGGTGAAGAGAGCTTTCTGAGAACAAAGAATTTGATATTAAAATCTTATAGTTGATGAGGAATATTTGATCCAGAACATGCTGTTTAAGAACTCTCTATTTCAACTGTAATAATCTAGTTCTCTGGATAAAGAGTAGCAATAGGGAAAAGGACAAACGGACTAATTAATATCCCTTATATGGTCAACTTTTCCCCTTCCTTGCGAGACGCTGGAGACATCTTAATGTAACTCAGCTAAGTTCGATACCAAATTTTTGTTGTTATTTCTAAATAATGATGTAGAGGGTCATTATCCAATAAAAGAGGACGCCTAAGGATATCTTCTCCACCCTAATTCCTACTCCTGTAACCAAAACATAGACTGGGTAACAATTTTCTTCTGCTCTAGGTCTTTTCTTTGGGATTTGGACTTGCAAGTCAGATATGTTAATTTACTGCTTGGTTTTCTGACATCACATGGATTAGGATTTGGAAGGGGAATTAGAAATGCATGATAATTTGCTGCTCTTCAAGTTTTAGAAGTGTCATCATGAGATTTTTTTTTCCCTTATTGAGTTAGAGATATTTTTATTTTAAGGTCTATTTCCTTATGTTCCGGAGAATATCTTGCAGAAATTTCCTTAGAAATTTTGAAAGAGAGACATGTTTTCTGAATCATTTTAAGTTTGGAAGTGTATTTTTTTTCCTCCACCTTATTTTTTTATGAGTTTTATCACAGAATTTTGAAGTCATAGGAACATTTATTCTCTGATATCCAGTGATACTTTTGAAAAACATGTAAAAATGGAGGCTAGTGACCAAGTAAACTATGTTTGTTTAAATGTTTTTTTCTACCTGTACACTTTAAATATTGTACCTTTATTTCTACTCTTCTGGAATTTGATGAACATATTTTGTGGGTCTTTTTATGTTTACTATAGTTAGCATTATGTAAGCACTTTTAATCTGGAGACAAAGTGTTCAGTTCTAGGAACTTCTCTTGCATTTTTTTTTGTTCATCATCTTTTTTTTTTTTTTTTTTTTGCGGTACGCGGGCCTCTCACTGCTGTGGCCTCTCCCGCTGCTGAGCACAGGCTCCAGATGCGCAGGATCAGCGGCCATGGCTCACGGGCCCAGCCGCTCCGCGGCATGTAGGATCTTCCCGGACCGGGGCACGAACCCGTGTCCCCTGCATCTGCAGGCAGACTCTCAACCACTGTGCCACCAGGGAAGCCCTGTTCATCTTTTTAAACATTTTTAGAGCTTCCTCCTCAGTGGACACTTAAGGTCTTTTATTTTTAATTTGCTCTATTTATGCCATTTTTTAAGTTCAGTTTACTTTCATAAAGATTTTTCTTTACTTTAAATAATATCTATTAAATTATTTTTATTAACTCCAAATATCTATGTCCTTTTATTAATCTTGCCCTTATGCAGTGGTTGTAATGTGTCTCATATCTCAGTCTATTAACTTTAAAACTTGTAATTCTCTTTTGTATGGACATTTATAAGAATGATTATAGGAACAACTGATAGTCCCTCTTCACCATCTGCTCTCAAAGTCACAACTGATTTTCATGTTCTTTCTGTCATACGTTCTAGACTCTTCTGATGGAATAGGTAGCTTACTTGGTGGGGTGGCCCAGATCGTCATCCCTGAGTGATCTTAACTCTGTATACCATGCCCCATTTGAGCCCTGATACTGTGCTTGTCATTTTACCATCAGAATTAGAATGGAGAGTTAAAGACACACCAAGTGACCTCCTGGGTGCTATTCCCTGATCCCACTGTCACAGCAAGCATGCCTCATTCCAGTGATCGGAATTAATTCTCCCTGAATGGTTAATGACTTCTCTCCTGACTGCTGCTATCTTGAAACAAGAAGATTGAAATGCATGGACAGGGAATAGTTTTAATTTGAGGATTAATGGAACCCCTGCTAAAGCCCCTGGTAAAAGAATGTCTCTTCTAGGAACTAGAATCTCTAAGCCTATAGAGCCCAGAATTAGGGTCTTTTAAAGTATAAATTAGCCAGGTAGATTACTGAGTATTGTTATGAATGCAAAGCACGGGTTGAGTTTCACAGAAATTAGCCTGAGAGTTGTTGAGATTTGCATGCGTGAACTTTATTGGAAAGTGTTCTTGTCATCAGACTGTGGGAAACTTAAAAGAAATAGAATTCACCTGAGGGATGATGAGGTCATGATACAGTCACAGCAGATTTTAATTAATCCCATGAGACTTCTGAAATGGTTGAAATAAAGTTGGAGGGCAGTAGACTATGTCATGTGTTGTCCAGATTTGTCCTGCAGAACTCAGGCTTTAGTTTCCCAGCTAACGGGGGTGTTAGCAGCCAGCAGTCTCAGCTAAGTCCGTCTCTTTTCTCCGATAAAGTCACACCTCAAAAATCACCTACCTCTTCCTGGGACAGCCCCCAACTAAATACTGGTTAATGGTGAGGTATGAAGATCTGTGATCCAGAATCAGTAGAGAATGAGCTCAGGCCTTTGTAGGTGAACTGCAGTTCACCATTTCCCTCTGCTCAATTCTGCTTTCTTCCTGTCCCTCAGGGATGGATCCTGAGAGCACCCACTCCCCATTAAACTTCATTCATGTCTAGGTGCATGTCAGATTCATCTTTACGGGGAATCTCTTGTGTCACTAAGATTTCCTTGACACAAATCTCCACACTTACTTCATGAAGCAAGTGGATCAGAATGTGAAATCAACCTTTGACAATGATTTTTTTGGATGGCTTTCAGTTTTTTCATGGATGAAATTACAAGGCCCCCTAAATTTCTGGTAGTAAAGTAGCTTTCTTTTCAGTCTACACATGAGATGGGAAAACAAGATCAGTACTCTATCATGTGTAGGTTTTTTGCTTCATTCTCTTATTTTTGACTTTACTTCTTATTCTGCCCTCTACTTTCATTTCCAGATTCCATTGTCTCCTGAAGAGAAAATGTTTACAGAGAGTAAATCTCTGATCTCCTAGTAGATGTTCAGCTTTCTAGCATCTTCTGCTTTAAAATAGGGAAAGATACCACCTGTTCCTATAGATAGATTTCAAAGCACTTTTACCCACATCTTACTTTGTATATAGCGCTCCCAAATTCTTAATCTCTTTGTAATGATAGTTCAACAAGCTAAATGGTCCTCTTCTTGTTTTCTCTCTAAAGCTTAAAATACTCTACTATTCAGATAAAATTGTAATATAAATTCTAAACAAAAATTCTTTAAATGCTATAAATTCTAATCTAAAAATAATTCTTATCAATTTTTCTCTCCAGAAAATAATCCTGATAATATATGTGTATGAGAATTTGAATACAGGAAGTAGATCTCAACAAGGCTTTTGGAAATAGTAAGGAATGGGTAGGAGCTGAAAGCAGCAAAAAATGCTTTACAGACAAGTGTTGTTATAATTATTTACTAAACATCAAAACAAAGAAAAGCATGTAATAATTAAAATTGAAGAAATTAAATTCTAAACAATTTGATGCCTTGGAGCCTTTGCTGTTACTTATGTCAGCTGTCTCGATGGTTTAAAAATATAACTTTCAAAATCTACACCGACTCTTTTCAGGTATTTTAAAATTCATTTTAGGGAAGCTCACGTAGAGTTTCTCCGAACAGTAACTACAGGAATTTTCTTTTTTGCCAAATTTTAAATGTTTAATGGGTTGTTTGTATCTGGCCTTAGAAGCTTAGTTTCAATTTTACAAAGGCAGTTTCTCATGTGAAGTTTAAAGACAACACTAAGGATGGTCCTACTTTTGGTACTCTGGTCTTGATTTCCTGCTTAGAAGATATGCTTATATTTATAATCCCAAATTTATGTACCTTTATAATCCCAAATTTTAATTTGGTACTAACAATTTTTCTAGCATAGGTTTCTTGTATCCAGAAAGCATTTACTTTTAAAGCTTTTAAAGCATTTACTTTTGTGTGTCTACTTATTTCAGATAGATCTTCATGATTGTAACTCTTTCTGAGAGCTTATTTCTTAATTCTGTGTGTTTGTGAGTGCAGGGTGAGGGTGGGGAGTAGACTATTTAGAATAACGTTTGAATGTGAGAAAATATGACAAATAGTCATAAAATCTGATTTTCCTTAGAGATTCAAAATGATGTACAGAGTACAGGTATGACACCATTTAATAGGCAGAAAAATGAGCAAATTGATTATTTTTAGGTTCTGTGTTGGCTGGTCATTTGCAAATTACATTAATTATCAAGAGAAAACAAAGTACATTAATTATCAAGAGAAAAAACAGTAAGATTTTTCTTAGAAACCGATACTACCTTTGAATACATAGTGTAGAGGATATACCGAATGCTGTGAGTTTCAGTAGATACAAAATTTTATTTCTTATTTTGTTATTTGAATTCCTTTCTTTATCATAAATTCTGCCTATACAATATTTGAAGAGAATAAAGAGAAACTATCATACTTCCCTAAAGTCTTTGAACTTTTAAAGTTGAGCAATATGCCTTTTCGTTGAAGTAAAATTTCAAATGTTCCAAAGATTTAAAGTTATAAAGCAAGAAAACTATGCTAAAGGTGTTTCTTTAAAATGTTTCATTCTTTAGCCATATCTGAATGTCGTAGATTTTGAGTTTTTTTCTCTAACATTTGTTTTGAAGTACTACTTCCTAACAATTTATCTTGAATGTCCTATTCCACTGAAGTCAAAGAAGACTTTAGTCTACATTTTACAGTTTCATCAGTTGCATGAGTGACTTTTCAAAAGTAAGGTTTTGTTTGTTTACTCTCAGCTTGATCCTTCTTCAATAATAAAATATTGCATTCTGACTCTTCATTCTGTCTTTAAGGAAAATCAGTCCCACATAATTTACTTTCTAGGAAATAACTAATGCTGGAAGTCCTTTGGAAACCTAGAAACTTTTGTTTGTTATTTACAATTTATATAATATCAAAATTTGCAAATGTCTATTTAATATATTTTATTTATCTA
This sequence comes from Pseudorca crassidens, assembly GCF_039906515.1. Classification (NCBI taxonomy): domain Eukaryota; kingdom Metazoa; phylum Chordata; class Mammalia; order Artiodactyla; family Delphinidae; genus Pseudorca; species Pseudorca crassidens. The sequence goes on from NC_090313.1 coordinate 25,677,547, forward strand.
TTATAACAACAGAGTGGCAAAAGTAAAGTTGAGAAATCAGACCCATGATGTAGATTTTACAAGACACTTCTTTCCTTGCCCAATATTGAAAGGTCTGTGTGTCTCTGTTCAGATATTAAAATTGATAATTACTCAGGAAATACGCAAAACACATATGTGAAAAGATCTTCCACACTTAGATAATATCACATTATTCACAGAACAGAGTTAGCACCATATCCCACGCACCCCGTCAACATCCTGGAGCAAGGAACCACCATGGAAAATTCTTTACCCAGATAAATTAGGATAATTGAAAAAAAACTTAAGAATTACTGAAAAAATGGACAAGTGTTTTTAAGTGAGAAAATTTATTACAAATTAAGCAGCTACAGCATTATCAAGAGGCCAATTCGTTTTTATTTCAGCTGTCTAGTCTGAAACTCAGTTGGTATCTTGTCTTCCTTCATTTCTATCAGCTGAGGACAGAACGTGAAAACCCAGAATTAATCTGCACATTAAAATGATTAACTGTAAGGCTGTGTAATTTAGAAGGAAGCAATGGGGATGAAAGGTCTGAGTAGGAAAAAGACAATGAGACAAGAGATGGGGGTGGAAGAGAAGAATAGGGATAGAGACTCTCCACAAATGAAGGTGGAGTTGATTAAAACAAAACAAAACAAAACAAAAACTATAGGATTGTTTACTTTGCTTTCTTATCAAAGCTTTTTAGTTTGATATAGTCCCATTTGCCTATTTTTGCTTTTGTTGCCGGTGCTTTTGGTATCAGGTCCATGAAACCACTGCCAAGACCAGTGTCATGAAGCTTTTCCCCTGTTTTTTAAGAATTTTTACAGTTTTGTGTCTTATGTTTGAATCTTTAATCTGTTTTGAGTTTATTTTTGTATGTAGTGTAAGATATGCATCCTATTTCATCCTTTTGCATTGGAAAATCGACTTTTCCCAGTACCATTTCTTGAAGAGATTATTCTTTCCCCATTGTGTATTCTTGGCTCCCTGATCAAAGATCAGTTGCCTGTATAGCTATGAGTTTACTTCTGGGCTTTCTATTCTGTTTTCTTTGGTTTATATATATATGTCTTTATGTTTAGATTACTATAGCTTTGTAATATATTTTGAAATCAGAAGTGTAAATATTCAGCTTTGTTCTTCACTCAAGATTATTTGGCTATGCTTGGTCTTTTGTTGTTCCATTTGAATTTTTAGGATTTTCTTTTTAGTGATAGAAATTTTTTCCTTGAAATTTTGATGGGAATAAGATGGAATCTGTAGATCACTTTGGTAGTATGGTTATTTTAACAATATTAAGTCTTCTAATCCATGAACATCAGTTGTCTTTCCACTTATTTGTGTCCTTAATTTCTTTCATCAATGTTTTTAGTCTACAAATCTTTAATCTCCATGGTTAACTTTATTCCTAAATATTGTAATCATGTTGATGTTATTGTAAATGGGATTGTTTTCATTTCCTTTTTAGACAGTTTGTTTTCAGTGCATAGAAATAGAACTGATTTTTGTATGTTGATTTTTTTTTTTTTTTAGTTGTAGTATAGTTGATATACAATGTTGTGTTAGTTTCAGGTGTACAGCAAAGTGATTCAATTAGACTCACACACACACATATTTGTAGTGTGTTAACTTTTTTTGTATCCTGCAATATATTAGTTCTAAGAGATGGCTTTTTTGTTTGTTTTTACTTTTGGAGTCTCTTGGGTCTTCTATATAGAAGATCATGTCATCTGCAAACAGAGACTTTAATTTTTTTCTGATTTGGATGCCTTTCATTTCTTGCTTACTTGCTTTAGCTAGAACTTCTAGTACTATGGTGAATAGTGATAGTGAGAGTGGGCATCCTTGTCTTGTTTCTGATATGAAAGGAAAAGCTTCCAACTTTTTGCCATTAAATATGATGTTAGCTGTGGGCCTGTCATATATGGCCTATATTGAACTATCCTTGCATCCTAGGGGTAAATCTCACTTGATCACGATGTATGTTCCTTCTAACATGCTGTTGAATTTGGTGTTCTAGAATTTTTGTTGAATTTTTCATTCTATATTTATCAAAAATATTAGCCTGTAATTTTCTTATCTTGGGGTGTCCTTATCTTTGATGATCAGGGAAATGCTGACCTTCTAAAATGAGTCTGGGAATGATCTTCTCCAATTTTTTGGAAGAGTTTGAGAAAGATTGACATGAATTCTATTTAAGTAAGAGTTAACCAGTGAAGCCATCTGATCCGAGCTTTCTTTTGGCATATTTTTGATTACTGATTCAGTCTCCTTACTTGTTATCGGTCTGTTCATATTTCCTGTTTCTTTAAGATTCAGTCTTAATAGGTGGCTGTAGGTTTATAGAAATTTATCTGATTCTTCTGGGTTGTCTAATTTGTCATATAATTATTCATGTTAGTCTCTAAGATGCTTTTATTTCTTTTTTATCAATTAAATCAATTGCAATAACTTATTTATAATTTCAGTCCTCTTTTTCTCTTGGTTAGTCTAGCTAAAGGCTTGACAATTTTATCTTTTCAAAGAACCAACTCTTAGTTTTATTGATCTTTTCTGTTCTTCTAGTCTCTACTTCATTTATTTCTACTGTAGTATTTATAATTTCCTTTCTTCTGTTAACTTTGGGCTCAGTTTGTTCTTTTTCTAGGTCCTTGAGGTATAAGTTGGGTTATCTGAGATCTTAATTCTTTCTCAATGTAGGCATTTATCACTGTAAACTTCCCTCTTAGAACTGTTTTTACTGTATCCCATAAGTTTTGGTACAGTATGTTGTGTTTTCATTTCATTTGTCTCTATTTTTTGACTTCCCCTTTGATTTCTTATTTCTTCCCTGGCCGACTGATCAGAAATGTGAATTTAATTTCACAACAGAGGAAACAGTAGAATGCAAAGACAACGCAGGAATGAAAGAAAATCTTTGTAAAACATATATTGGGTAAGAAACTCCTATAAGTCAATATATAAAGAACTCCTACAACTCAGCAGCACCAAAACAAAAACAAATAACCCCAATAAATGCAAAGGATTTGAACATTTAACCAAAGAATATATATATATATATATATATATATATATATGTAAAATGGCCAACAGATATATGAGGAGGTGCTTAACATCACTAATCATCAGAAAAGTGCAAGTAAAAATCACAGTGAGATATCACCTCGTAACAGAATGGCTATTAAAAAATGACAAGTGCTGGTGAGGTTGTGAAGAAATTTGCACCCTTGTATATGGTTGAAGAGAATGTAAAATGGCACAGCCTCTATGGAAAATAGTACAGAGTTTCTTCAAAAAATCATACAACTGCCATGTGATCCAGAAGTCCCTGTGGGTATATATCCAGAAGAATTTAAATCAGAACTTTGGAGGGACATCTGCACTCTCATGTTTATTGCAGCATTATTCACAAGAGCCAAGATAAAAAAACAACCCATATGTCCATCAACAGATGAATGGCTAAAGAAAATGTGGTATATGCATATAATGGAATATTACCCAGTTTTTAAAAAGAAAGAAATCCTACCATTTAGGACAGCATAGACAGACCTGAAAGAATTATGCTAAATGAATTGTCTGTCATAGAATGACAGATACTGAATGATTCTACTTATTTGAATTATCTAAATAGTCAAACTCATAGAAGCAGAATAAAATGGTGATTGCTGGGGGATAAAGGGAGGGGTTATGGAGAGTTGTTTCTCAATAGTTATAAATTGGTGGTTATAAAGATGAATAAGTTCTGGAGATCTGTACAACATAGAGTTTAAACTTAATATGGTATTGTGCTCTTAAAAACATCTGAGGAGTATAGATCTCATGCCAAGTGTCCTTAATACACACACACACACACACACACGCAAATACAGGAAATACTTTGAAGGTGATGGATACCTTTATTACCCTGTTGGTGGTGATGGTATCATGGATGTATGCAATGGCCAAACTTATCAAAATGTATATATTAAATATGTGCAACTTTTTGTATATTAAGTATACCTCAAAGTTTAAAACAAAGACTTTATGGGAAAAGGAAAGGATCAGTTTACACTATTTCCTGGGTTTTTATATGTATGGTGAATATCTAAAAATAAGATGCTGTATATAGTAATGAGTGATCCTTTACTAATCTTACAAAGATTCCAAATATAGCTACATTAGAGACATAAATATTTAATATGTCCTTTCTCTAATTTGTACACTTCAATAATATATTTTCCAATAATTTTCTAATGGAATTTTAAAAGTTACTGAGAAAGTACAAAAGTCTTACTTTTAAAGTGCTGTATCTAAACTTCCCATAGGTTGTTCTAAAGTCTAAATGATTTAGCTAATGGCTGAAAGTCAGATGTAGGATTTCTATTGCTGTGTCATTTGGGGGCTGTGCTGGACTGACGCTCTTCCTCTACGGCTAAATTGTGTTCCAAGTAGATGACTTCTTCACTTGTTATCTTTGCTCTGATGGAGTGGGCATGTAAATCAAGTCTGTCTGTTTCCCTTTCACATTGTGCTTTTGATTCACTGTGATAGATTTTGTCATTCAAGTCATGCCAGATCTACTGGGATTGATGTGCTTTTCGTCTGTCACTCTCTTTACACTGTTTGGTTAAATTGCTTCTACTACTTTCAGAGAGAGAGGCTAAAAAGCCTAAGTGGCCATTTCAAACTCAGTTGTGTAATTCAGCTTTTTTACTATCCAAATTCTAGTCATTAGCCTGAGTTTTCATACAAAGGAATTACTGTAATTTGTAAATTTGTCCTCTAACATCCTTTGAATACAAGAATTCAAAATAAAATACCCTAGTTCATATTCACAGTAGTTTTACAGAGATTATAAAATGCATTTTGAGAATAGATTCTGAATTTCATTATCTACTTTTTGAACAAGACCAGATACCATATTAAAAATGAAATATAAACATGCTTTAACCAAAGAAGTTGTCATTATATTAAATTTTTTTCCTGATTGTAACTGAAAAGCATATTGACTTGATAGAGTATTATATTAATGTCATAAGTTTTATAAGTTAAGCTTAAAAAAATGCTCTAAGAGCCAGAGTTTCTGGTTCTGCTAATTAGAGCTAAGGCCAAACTTCCTTTTTGTGCTTTACTTTTTAATCTATAAGGTGAAAGAGCTGAATTTTAAAAACTCCAAGGTTATTTTTAGCTCTTCAAAAATCTATGTTCAGGTTATCATGTGTCCCTGTGTGTGAATATGTGTGTCTTCATAACCTCCTGTCTAGATAGGAAATTTGATGGAGATGAAGTTGAGTTACTTTCATAAAATATTCTACTTCAAAGATTTACACTGTGGTTTCCTTTTTAAATGTTTACATGTGTGTTAAATTTTAAGCTCTAACCCTTACTTAGGTATCTTGAAATTTTGACAAAACTGGTTCCCAATTCTTCCTTACTATGTAATCTTGAAACATTGTGTGTGTGTCTGTGTGTGTGTGTTTGTGTATTTGTTTAAACATATTCCCGTATATCTACATATGGAAATAATTATTCTTACAGAGTTGGTGTAAGGTGCTTAGTGTAGTATGTGGGACACAGTAAATGTCCAGTAGATTGTAGTTACATTAAAAATCATAAAGTTTGATATGTAATCTATAAATGACTTTTTATAACTAGTTTTCTAGAAGTAATACCGTGCTATTCTTTCTTTATATACAACACCTTGTTCATGTAGTTTAATTTTTCCTTAATGATAAAACAATATATCACTAGTTAATGACACTGGGGAGATTCTGACAGAAAATACTATAATACCTCATTATTGTTTAGGTTGAATTACTTGGAATATATGTAATATGTTTTATAATGGTCTCAAGTTTAGTGAGAAGGACTTCTCTATGGATTATTTGGTATATTTAATATGTGATTCATTTTCTATTGCGGAGAGGAAAGACTAGTTTCTGATTTCTACCTTTAAAACTTAAGCTAAAGAGACATGCAGTTTAACCTTTCAAATGACAATAATAAAGGTGAAGTTGCTGAAGTGTTAGTATCCACCTGCATTCCCAGAATTTTCTGGTGCAAAAGACCCATGTATATTTCCAGTCAACTACATAATTGATCACATTCACAGAAACCTGGTATTTGTTATGTCCTTAAGTCCATAGGGCCGAGTAGTGAGAAACTGGATTCTTAGAGTTTTGGAAGGAATAAGTCATCAGGAAGAACATGTATAGACATATATGTCCTGTGATGTGCTAGTAAGGTTTAACCCCTGGTTCTCTGGAAAAAAGTTAGCATGTATATATGCACATAGACTTATTATAAATTCTACTTATCAATGGGATATGTAGTACCAATTTGACAAGTAATATACAATATCGCTTATTATAAATTCCATGTAGTCCATTGATTCTCATAAAATGCTTTTATGGATTTTTGCCTAACTTGTATCTGTAGCCTAAAGATGGTTGTAATTGATAAAATAATGTAGCTCCAATGTAAATGTTGGTTGATATTTTCATTTACATTAATAAGATGAAAGTGAAACAATGAATATTTCAGAACTTTACTTTTTCCACATGGCATGTTTTCTACATCTTAGAATATTTTATGAATACTAGAAAAAATTTTCTCAATTTTTGAGCTATTCAGAAAGTAATATCTGTAATATCTATACATGACACACCTTAGTTTTATGTGCATTAATATTTTATTCATTACTGTATTAAATCTAGAAAATTAAAAAATAAAGCCCTGATTTATAGTGTTTTCTCATTTCTGTGGTATAAATACTCCCACCCTTTAGAACTTAAGCTACCAAATTGACATCATTGAATGCTGCCTCTTGAAGAGGTGTGCTATAGCACAGCACTATATAATGTTTTTATCAAACAGGGACAAGAGCCATGAATAACTTCAAGAGCATGTAAAATAGTAAAATATAATAAAATAAGTAGGAAGTATTGCATACTTGATATGTTTATTTTTAAAATAATTTTAATATTTCCATATTTTATTTTTTTAAAAAATTATTGAAGTATAGTTGATTTACAGTGTTGTTAATTTCTGCTGTACAGCAAAGTGACTCAGTTGTACATATATATTTATATATTCTTTTTCATATTCTTTTCCATTATGGCTTATCATTATGGCTTTTCATTATGGCTATTGAATATATATCCTTGTGCTATACAGTAGGACTTTGTTTATCCATCCTATATGTAATAGTTTGCATCAGCTAATCCCAAACCATCCCTCCCCCACTCCTCCATCCCCTTTGGCAACCATAAGTCTGCTCTCTGTGTCCTTGAGTATGCTTCTGTTTCATTGATATGTTCATTTGTGTCATATTTTAGATGCCACATATAAGTGATACCATATGGTACTTGTCTTTCTCTTTCTGACTTACTTAGTATGATAATCTCTAGGTCCATCCATGTTGCTGCAAATGGCATTATTTTAGTCTTTTTAATGGTTAATATTCTGTTGTATATATATACCACATCTTCTTTATCCATTCATCTGTTGATGGACATTTAGGTTGTTTCCATGTTTTGGCTATTGTAAATAGTGCTTCTATGAAGATAAGGGTGCATGCATCTTTTCAAATTAGAGTTTTGTGTGGGTGTATGCCCAGGAGTAGGATTGTTGGATCATATGGCAACTCTATTTTTAGTTTTTTGAGGAGACTCCATACTGTTTTCCACAATGGCTGCACCAATTTACATTCCCACCAGCAGTGTAAGAGGGTTCCCTTTTCTCCACACCCTCTCCAGCATTTATTATTTGTAGACTTTTTAATGACAATTCTGACCGGTGTAGGGTGGTACCTCATTGTAGGTTTGATTTGCGTTTCTCTAATAATTAGTGATGTTGAGCAGCTTTTCATGTGCCTCTTGGCCATCTGTATGTCTTCTTTGGAGAAATGTCTATTTAGGTCTTCTGCCCATTTTTCACTTGGATTGTTTTTCTGTTATTGAATTGTATGAGCTGTTTGTATATTTTGGAAATGAAGCCTTTATCGGTTGCATCATTTGCATATATTTTCTCCCAATCTGTAGGTTGTGTTTTCATTTTGTTTATTATTTCCTTTGCTGTGCAAAAGCTTATAAGCTTGATTAGGTCCCATTTGTTTATATTAGCTTTTATTTCTATTGCCTTGGGAGACTGACCTAAGAAAACATTTGTACGATTTACGTCAGAGAATGTTTTGCCTATGTTCTTTTCTAGGAGTTTTATAATGTCCTGTCTTATAAGCCATTTTGAGTTTATTTTTGTGTATTGTGTGAGGGTGTGTTTTAACTTCATTGATTTACATGTAGTTGTCCAACTTTCCCAACACCATTTGCTGAAGAGACTGTTTTCTTCATTGTATGTTCTTGCCTCCTTTGTCAAAAATTAATTGCCAATTAGAGCTAAGGCCAAACTCTTATTTTGGGGGGCTTTACTTATTAATCTGTAAGATGAGAGAGCTGAATTAGGTGTGTAGGTTTATTTCTGGGCCCTGTATTCTGTTCCATTGATCTGTTTGTCTGTTTCTGTGCTGATACCACACTGTTTTGATTACTGTAGCTTTTTAGGATTGTCCAAAATCTGGGATGGTTATGCCTCCTGCTTTGTTCCTTTTCCTCAGGTTTGCTTTGGCAATTATGGGTCTTTTATTGTTTCATATGAATTTTAGATTATTGGTTCTAGTTCTGTGTATTAAAAAAAAAGTCATTAGTAATTTGATAGGGATTGCATTAAATCTGTAGATTGCTTTGGGTAGTATGGCAATTTTAACAATATTAACTCACCAGTCCAAGAGCTTGGGATATCTTTCCATTTCTTTGAATCATCTTCAGTTTCCTTTATTAATGTTTTGTAGTTCTCAGCATATAAGTCTTTCATCTCCTTGGTAAGACTTATTCCTAAGTATTTTAATTTATTATTTTGATGTACTTTTAGAAGGGATTGTTTACATTTTTTTCCTGATATTTCATTGTTGGTGTAAAGAAATGCAACCAATTTCTGTATGTTAATCTTGTGTCCTGCTATCTTGCTGAATTTGTTTATCAGTTCTAGTAGTTTTTGTGTGGAGTCTGTAGGGTTTTGTATATATAGCATCATAACATATGCATGTAATGACAGTTTTACCTCTTCCCTACCAATTTGAATACCTTTTATTTCTTTTTCTTGTCTGATTGCTGTGGCTAGGACTTCCAATACTATGTTGAAGAGACATGCTGACAGTGGGCATCCTTGTCTTGTTCCAGATTTTAGCGGAAAGGCTTTTAGCTTTTCACCATTGAGTATTATATTGGCTGTGCGTTTGTCATAGATAGCTTTTATTATGTTGAGAGATGTTCCCTCTGTACCCACTTTCATAAGGGTTTTTATCATGAATGGATGTTGAATTTTCTTAAATGGTCCTTCTGCATCTATTGAGATGATCGTGTGTTTTTTGTCTTTTGTTGATGTGGTGTATCACACTGATTGATTTGTGTATGTTGAACCATCCTTGTGGCCCTGGGATGAATGCAACTTGGTCATAGTGTATGACCTTTTTAATGTGTTATTGGATTCTGTTTGCTAATATTTTGTTGAGAATTTTTGCATCTATATTTGTCAAAGATATTGGCCTTCAGGGAAGAGATATGGGAACATATGTATATGTATAACTGATTCACTTTGTTATAAAGCAGAAACTAACATACCATTGTAAAGCAATTATACTCCAATAAAGATGTAAAAAAAAAAAAGATATTGGCCTTTAATTTTCTTTGGTTTTGGTATCAGGATGATGGTGGCTTCATAGAATGTCTTCATAGAATGTGTTCCTTCCTTGTCAATATTTTGGAAGAGTTTGAGAAGGATCAATATAAGTTCTTCTTTGTATGTTTGGTGGAATTTGCCTGTGAAACCATCTGGTCCTGGACTTTTTTTTAGGGAGTTTTTTTTTTTTTTTTTCTTTAACAGATTCTATTTCACTTCTAGTGATTGGTCTGTTCAAATGATCTATTTCTTCTTGATTCAGTTTTGGTGGCTGTGTGTTTCTAGAAAGTTGTCCATTTCTTCTAGGTTGTCAAATTTGTTGGCATATAATTGTTCAAAGTATTCTTTTTTGTGTGTGTTTCTGTGGTATCAGTTGTGATTTCTCCTCTTTCATTTCTTATTTTGTTTATTTGTGTCTTCTCTCTTTTCTACTTGGTGAGCCTGGCCAGAGGTTTGTCAATTTTGTATACCCTTTCAAAGAATGAGCTCTTGGTTTTATTGCTATTTTTGTATTTTTTTTAATCCCTATTTTATTTTCTCTATGATCTTTATTATCTCCTTCTTTTTTTTAGTTTTTAATAATGGCATTGTTTAGTAAACTGCTCACAAAATTCACGAAAATCTAACAGCTGTCCCTCATGGGCTGGTAAATGCTAGCCCCTGAACACCACTGGCTACAGTTAACCATTTTAAGGTAACTATAAGTGAGAACATTCTAATGATGTGTATGCATGAGAAGAGAACTACATAGCTACTAAAATCCAGGCAAAAAAAGAAATCAGCTTTAAACACAATCAGATCCTGAAAGCAGACATGTCTCAACAAAACCAGGCAAGTAAGAACTCTCTGACCCCCTTAACTCTTTTCCCCCTCCAACCATTCATACCTTCTGAGCAACCCCAGGCCAGAAGGAGGAAGAGTAGAAACTCACTGGGCTATGGAAGGACAGAGGAGCCCATCACAGTACTTTTCACTTAATACAGCTCCCACTAACACTCCCTGTGGCTGGGCTAAGGAAGAGTATTACCATTAAATCAAGTTCAACATTTTGATTATTAACATGAGACAGGCATACAAATTTCTGTTGTTAGAAAGTATTTGCCCACTTAAAGTGAGGTTAGTAATTAATATTTTGTAAGAGATCTGAGGAGAGATGGTCTTATTACCCTTGAATTTTAAAAGGGTAGGCTTAAAACAGAGAAGGAAATCAGTAAATATGTTGTGATTAGATCCCACGAGACATAAGTAATCTATAAAGTTATATACATTTTTATTGCCCTAGATGTTTTATTTAAGTCAACAAATATATTTTAAAAATTGGATATCAAGCATATTTCACATTAAAAGAGATTTCTGTGGTAATTACATACAGAATAACTTACAGGAAAGTAACCTAATTTGTTTGTTTCAAGTGGAAAAATATTGAATGTTTGAAATGTTTTGAAAAATTTTCTAAACTGTTATGATTAATTGATTAAAAATAATAAATTCAGGTGACTCATTATTTATATTTATGCCCATCAAGAAATAAGGCATAAAGTAGAAAAAGATAAGATAGATCATCTGGATTCAAATACGAATCAAGAAGCAGTTGTCACAAGGAAAAATAACCCCTTTACTATGTAAAGTTATTAGCTCTATTTAATTTAAATGCGTGTTTATTCTTAGTTTTCCTCCGAACATTCTAATTGAGTTTAAAGGTTTATACTCACTGGGTAGATGATCATTAAAGTCTCTGTATGTCTTAGAAAAAAATTTTAAAGAAAATAAAGCTAAATGAATGAAAATAATAATCCACTTACAGCCACCACCCAACTACGTGAATGTATAACTTCCACGTGTAGCTCACCAACTCAAGGAAAAGTACTTCTCTAACATTCTGGTATTTAGCACAACCTGACCATCAGTCAGAATTTGTTACTTGTGGTTACATATCTTAACAAAAGAACTTTAGGACCAATTATTCTGCCTAGGGAAATCTCAATTAAAAAAAAAATCACAAAGAGTTACTAATATGCATATTTAAAAATTAAATCTTAATGCATGAGGATCAATTTGAGAAATATTGTTACTATTTTACTGACAATTTTCTTGATTTTTGTTTAAGATCTTCTTCAAGCCTCAAAGTACATTTTTTGATCCATCTGGTAAAAAAAAAAAAAGGATATTTAAAAATGAATTTTTGTATGAATAAGTATATATTGTGTATATTGGGTGAGAAATTGTGATTATGGTGGGTCTATGTATATAAAACTGAATTATAATAAACATGATTTAGATAAAACTATTTGTACTGATTTATAGTTATATGTAGCAATGATAGTGTTTTAGATGTATTTTTTGTCATGTTAAAATATTTTGTATCTCAAATATAAATTTTCTTTATCACTATGTGTTGAAGTTATGTCAGTTAAAAAAAGAACATTTTAGTATAACGAACTGGTATTATAACTTTGGGGCATTGTAAACATTTGTTACATAATTAGTATAGTGTGGAAAACAATAAGAAACAGGAATTATCAGTTATATAAACAATATTTAATAGTTTGTGAGCTTCTAAAACCTTGAAATTGATGTGAAGACTAAGGTCTATAGCTTGAAATAAGGGGTCTGGAATAAAAATTTTAAACTGATTAGAATTTAACATTTACCAGTTGATATAAATGCATTGCTGTAGTTTTTTTTTTTTTCCTGAGGTTTTTGAAATATTAATATAAGAGATTATGAGTGGAATTCCATAAAAAAGGGCATGCAAACAAACCATAATGTCAACATTATGGTTTCCTACAGTTTATTAATATTTTTCTTATTAGTAATAAAGCTCATTGTCAACTCTAATTGTTTAGAGATTATATTACATATAAGAGAAGCTTTGAGGCATTGGGCAATGCAATGGCATAGGCCAGGTGGTCCTCATCTGTGTTATTATTTATATAGGTTAATGGAGAGACTAGGTAAATTCTTATATACAAAGTTGTTTTCAGAGTGTATACCAATCAGAGCTCCATGAATACAAGTCATTATAATGTTGTTATAATTATTTTAAGGATTAAAATTAATCATGCATTTAAATAATCTATCATATCTGCCTCATGACTCTCCTTAAATGTACTTTCTTTTTCTCTTCATCCACCTCTTGGATTGCAGATACATTCACATAAGTAAAATCGTAAAATAAGAAATAATATGTTCATATCTTTCGTCTTAAAATAATTTGATAATAGTAAAATAATTATAAAGCTAGGCCAATTAGCTAGAGCTAAAATCTTGGTTCCTCCACCTCTCAAGTGTGTGGCATTGAATAATTCCTTTAAAGATTTTGTATCTTAATTTTTTCATCTTTAAAATTAGTATAAAAGTTCCTTCCTCGGTTACTACATGTAAATTATTTAAAACATTAACTGGTAAATTCTAGGCTCTCAGTAAGTAAATGTTTGCTGTTGTTATCAGGTAGGCTACTTTTGCAGAGATGGGAAAATAATTTCACATTCTATATTGTAGACAGGATTTCCTTGAGGGAGATAAATGAGAATCTTTTGCCTTAAGCCTTCAAGGACATTCTTGAATTACCTATATAAATAAAATAGGTAATATGGCTTGAATATTTTCCTTGGGTATATATCTTTGAAGAAAAGCTTGTCTCTATAGAGAGGGAGGAGTTCTGTATCAAAACAAGTTCTTGACTGTAGTACAAAACATGAAGGAAATAATCCAATTTTAAAGTGTCAGCATATACCATGCACCTATACTTGTCTGTTCTCCCTAAACATGGATGCAAGTGATATGGTCTTAGATTAGACTAAAGGGCATATAGTGATAACTTAGTGAACCATTAAGTATTTCATGAAGGGTAGAATGAGTTTATTTTTTATTGTTTGTGATTTTAGATTGCTTGGTTAAAAAATAAGCATGATTGAGAATAGATTAAAAATACGGAAGACATTTGAAAGAGGAACACTTTGTGGGAAATTTTTTTGTAGAAAGAAAAATCCAAGATACTGAAAAAGGCTAGAGAAGTGTCAATGGGAACTGTTACAGTAGATAGTATCCTATAAAATGGCAAATTTAAGGACCAAGTCTGAATAGTAAATCCCCTAGAATTAAGTATAGAGTCCACTAGATACTAGGTAGTTACTCCCCTGATTAAAATAAATATAGATTTACATGTTGCCATGTGGTAAGAATATTAATGGAAGGCACAAAGAGTATTATACAAAATATGGAAGATCACTTCATGCTGTATGTTCTTTGTATTTATTCATTGTTAGTTTCAAGGATCTTTAATACATGTAATCAAATGTTATATTTAATTCAGTGGCACATACATGGAAATTTAATGTTCTGTCAGAAAGCTCTGTCTTCTCCATTTTGTGACCTTATGTTAAAATGGATAATAGAGTGTGGTACTGGCACAGGGATAAACATAGATCAATAGAATAGAATATCGAGTCCAGAAATACACTGCACGTATATTGTCAAGTGATTTTTCTACAAAGGTGCCAAAACCACTCAATGTGGCAAGAATAGTCTTTTCAACAAATGGTGCTGGGACAACTGGATAGCCACATGCAAAGAATGGAGGTGGAACCTTGCCTACTGCCATATACAAAATTTAATTCCGAATGCTTCAAAGACCTAAATGTAAGAGTTAAAATTATAAAGCTCTTAGAAGAAAACAGAGGTCAGTCTTCATGAATTTGGCAAAGGATTATCAGCTATGACACCAAAAGTATGAGCAACAACAACAAAAAATGGACTTCACCAGTACAACTTCTGTGCTTCAAAGGGCACTGTAAAGAAAGTGTAGCCCAGAGAATGGAAAAGTGTATTTTCAAATCATATATCCAATAAAGGACTTATATCTGGAATATATAAGGAACTCTTATAGCTCAACAATAAAAAGCTTAAAAAAATGAGCAAAGGATGTGAATAGACATTTTTCCAAGAAAGATATACACCTGGCCAATAAGAACATGAAAGTGTGTTCAACATCATTAACCATCAGGGCAGTGTAACTAAACACAATGAGATATCACCTCACACCCTTAGGATGTTAGAAGTGAAATTGAATTGATAAGTCAAATAATAAGTGTTAGCAAGGATGCAGAAAAATGAGAACTGTCATACACCGCTGATGAAGATGAAATATGGTGCAGCCTTTTTGGAAAGCAGTGTGACATTCCTCAAATGATTAAACATAGTTATCAAGAGAGACCCTGCAATTCCTGTCCTAGTTATATACCCAAGAGAAATGAAAACACATACCCAAACATACACAAATTTGCACAAGAATATTTATAGCAGCATTACTGGTAACTACCAAATGTTGGAAACAACATAAATATCCATCAGTGGGTGGATAAACAAATGTGGCATATCCATAAAATAGAATATTATTCAGCCCTACAATGGACCAAAGTACTGGTACATGCTACAACTTGTATGAACCTTAAAATCATAATGAAAGAAGCCATTCAAGTAAAGTCCGTGTATTATGATTCCATTTACATGAAAGTCCAGAGTAGGAAAATCTATAGAGACAAAACAGATTAATGGTTGCTTAGGGCTGGAAGTGAGGAAGATGAGAAAATAAGAGGCTGATCACTTAATTGTACAGTGTTTCTTTTTTTTTTAATTAATTAATTTACTTTTGGCTGTGTTGGGTCTTTGTTTCTGTGCGAGGGCTTTCTCTAGTTGTGGCGAGCGGGGTCCACTCTTCATCGCGGTGCGTGGGCCTCTCACTGTCGCGGCCTCTCTTGTTGCGGAGCACAGGCTCCAGACGCGCAGGCTCAATAGTTGTGGTGCTGGGCTTAGTTGCTCCACGGCATGTGGCATCTTCCCAGACCAGGGCTCGAACCCGTGTCACCTGCATTGGCAGGCAGATTCTCAACCACTGCGCCACCAGGGAAGCCCCCAGAGTTTCTTTTTGAGGTGATGAAATGTTGTAAAATTTATTGCGACGTATCTGTGTCATACCAAAAAATCATTGAAATGAGTGACTGAAATGAGTACACTTGAAATGAGTGACTTCTGTGGTATGTGAATTTTATTTCAATAGAAATTATTGAATTTCTATTTCAATAAAGAAAAGAAAGGTATAGTATGGATATAAAGAATGTAAATATGTGTGTTTATGCCACATAGCATACTTTTAGGTCTTAAAGCTTCTTGCATTGTATTGCAGGTTGATTCCTAGGAGCATAGTATATTTTTGGAGTGTCATCTAGAAATCTCTATGATGTGTGAGAGTACTCTCCAGTGGTATATTTTGATCAAAAAAACTATAATGTGAATTTTTAATCCAATATAAATGGTTTAAATATATGAAAATTTGAGAACTACAAAAGGCAGGATAGTGAGGATGTTAGAAGTATCAATTCTGGAGCCAGACTTCAACCAGTTGTTATCTGTGTGACTTTGAGCAAGCTTTTAAACCTAGAGAGGGCGTGAGTTTCCACATACTTAAGTTGGATAATACTTCCAACTCATATATTAGGTAGGAAACTAATACTACATGTAAAACACTTAGAATAGGGTCTGGCAAATAGCAAAGATTCAGTAAGTAGGAAAATCAAAGTTATCTTTGGTCTTACATGTACACATAAATGTCACTTTCTTATGGAAAGAAATGAAAGGCTCAGTTATTTTCCTAGACATTGTCTTCCCATTGAATGCAAAGAAAGAAAAAAACATAACCTAATTCTGTGACCTTTTCTCATTTCTCAGAAATTGGTTCCTAGTTTTGTTATTACTTTTATTGTGGTAAAAGAAGCATAACAAGATCTACTCTCTTAACAGTACTTAAGTATTAAATCTAGCAAAACATGTACAAGATCTACATGAGGATAACTGTAAAGCTCTGATGAATGAAATCAAAGAATAAAAGAATGCAGAGAGATTCCATGTTCATAGATGGGAAGACTCAATATTGTCAAGCCGTCAGTTCTTCCCAACTTGTTCTACAGTTTCAGTGTGGTTCCACTCAAAATCTCAGCAAATTATTTTGTGGATATTGACAAAGTGATTCTAAAACTTAAGTGGAGAAATAAAAGACAGAATAGACAGTCTAGACAACCAATATTAAAGGAGAAAGACTAAATTGGAGAACTAGCGCTACCCAACTTCAAGACACACTATAAAGAAATGAACTATCAGGCCATGAAAAGACATGGAGGAACCTTAAAGGCATATGACTAAGTGAATGAAGCTAATCTGAAAAGGCTCTGTACTGTATGATTGCAAACACATGACATTCTGGATAAGGCCAGAACTATGGAAGCCAAAAGTTCAGTGGTTCCTAGGGGTTGGGGATTCGGAAAGGGATAAATAGGTGGAAGACAGAGGATTTTTAAGGCAATGAAAATATTCTGAATGATAGTATTATGATGGTTACATGTTATACATTTGTCAAAGCACATAGAGTGTATAACACCAAAAGTGAATTATAGTGTAAACTATGGACTTTGGGTGAATGCGATGGCAGTGTAGGTTCATCAGTTGTAGCAAATGTACCATTCTGGTGGGGAGTATTGACAATGGGGGAAAGTATGCTTGTGTGGGAGCTGAGTGAGTATGCAGCATCTCTGTACTTTCCTGCCTATTTTGCTATGATCTTAAAACTGCTCTAAAAACAGAAAATCATCTCTCTCTAGAAGTTTGAAGCCCTATTTGGGAATTTTGAAAGTTGACATTACTAAATACAAGTCAAATTTAATGTGTCAAAAAAAAAAAAAAAAGGAAATTTCCAGGTGGGTCCAATTAAGAGTGTATAATTAGTGAGTGAGATGGTCGTTTCCTGAAAGCATCATGAAAAATGTAGCATTTAGGCTGACTCTTGAGTGGTGGGTAATATTCTAACAGCTGTGGAAGAGATGAATGTTTTAGTTCAGTTGGTAAGAACAGTCCACAGCCAAGGACTCTTCTATTAACAAACGCCTACCTCCCAGACTAAAGAACTTGTCAGAAAACGTATCCCAGCTAGGGAAAGGGAGCTCCTTCCCATTTGAGTCCCCTCCTGCCTTTCTGTTTCACTGAAGGGGGTGTAGGTACAGTCAACAGGGCAATGAGATTCAAAGAAATAGACTACAGCCAGGGACTGAAATTCATTCAGAAGATTATAGAACAGTCTTCCTCTACATCTATTTCCACACCAAGAAAGCTGCAATATAATAAGAGTGGATGCAGGTGAAAAACAAGACACAGGATTTCTCTAAAGAGCAGCGCATAGGCAACCTCAGACAGAAAATAAAAATAAGTACAATAGAGGAATTGGAAGCTTCTGGCACCCATACCTACAGCAAACATGAAAACAGCCCAACTTCTATCCAACTTGACGTAAATTCTCCCACTAAAGGCCTGTATATATCAATTTCTATTATGTAATAAATGTCTAGCAGTCAGCAGAAAATTTAAAGGCATGCCATAGGGCAAGAAAAAAGTCTACTTTTCTTGAATATTTATTTAAAGTATTCTATAATTGCATTCTGCTGGCTCTAATTCCTCAAATTCTAGCCTGAATTTCCTGTGTTTGTTGTGTGCTGTCACCAACTTTTGGTGTATATTTACATGACACTGCTGTGTCATCATCAGGAAATCATTGCAGTCATCAGAGGATAAACTGATGAGCAGTATAGGCATCATCTGTCCTTGTCATGGGACCTAAAGACTAGTGAGACTGATATTAATGAAGTAGTTTCAAGGATTAGGAAGGATATGAGAAAGAAATTATAAGGTTCTTTGAGAGAACATCAGATTAAAGAGGTCTTCTTTAAGAAGTGGTACATTATAATTTGTTCCATTATGTCACTGTAATATGTAAGTATTCAGTACATTTATTTGAATCATTGTTATAATGTACTTTGGCGTATTCTGGATTACTAGTTCAGTTGATCACCTTACTGGTCTAAGAAGCATGGACACATGGAGCTGGATGGTTCAAATTAAAAAAAAAGGCTCCTGTCTCTGTCTCTCTGTCTCTCTCCTTCCCTCCCTCCCTCTCTTCCAGATATAGATATGGATAGATAAGAATAAATATACTTGCCAAGCCACCATTGTAATCAATTACCTATTTTATTCACCAATTTTTCTGGAAAAAGTGATTTTAAAATATTTTATTAATTTAAATATATGCTTTTTTAAAAATATCAAAAACCTTTATTTGGGTCTTTAAATGTACTTTGCACTTTGTTACAGTCTACAAAGATGAATTAGGCATGATACCTTTCATGAAGAAACTTTACCATCTTATTTTTAGTACATTGTTATGTATAAAAATATTTTACATTCCTAAACACATCATATAATGGGTCTTCATTTGCAGTAATATGATTTGCTGCTATATCTGTTTTACTCACATTATTACATCCAAAATTTGAGTCACAAAATTTGCACATAAAGCTTAACAGATGGAGTCCTTAAATTTTATCCAGCAAACAATAATCTACCACACGTGCTTAAGAGTTCTATTCTAACAAATTGAACAGATGTAATTCCAGTTCAGTACATCTATTCCTAAATGCAAGAGCCCTTTTGAATTTGATGTTTTGTTCATTTTTGAAATTAAGAATATGATAGTTTGAAAATGGTTGTCAGTCCTTTTAAAGTAAAAAAAAAAGAAAATTAAACTTTTGTCTTATGCTTTTCCAAATTTTATAGGATACATATTTACTGTTATATATAGAAATTTTAAATGGATAAAGAAGTTACTTAAAAGCCTGCTGCAAAATTTTAGAACAAATGGTTTAGTGCTTTACATTAGTGCTTTTCCAAATGAAAAATAATTTAGCTTGACTTGGCAAAATTAATCATCTTTGTGTTAAATGTTTGTGTCTAAAACTAAAAAGTATAATTTGCATTACCATTCAGTGCCTCTGGATATTATAATTGTATTTGTATACCTACTTCAAATTTTATGAATATATTTTCTGCCTAATATCATTATACCAGCTGGCTTATTTTAATGTAACATAATTATTGGAAAGAAAAAAAAAGAACCTAATACTGCCAGTAGTCATTTTGAATCACTACAACTGTGGGTAAATTAATATATTGTTTCCTTATACATACAACGTATTGAGTAAACCTGGGATTTTAATTCATTAATGTTCAATAAACCATATGTGGCCTACACAGACCTGGTTTTCTCATAATCAATTTTTAGTCTTCTAGGACAGATTATCCTTAGGTATGGAAAATAAAATGCATATGTCTTTCAGTCTTTATTCAGAACAGGAATTTGACTCGTTAGGTAAGAATAAAAGAGTACAGTGGAACTAGAAAGTACAAATTAGGTTAAAATTACATATTTAATGTTAGAATAAAATAGTACTAATTGATATACAATTATTTACTATAAAAATAATTATAAAAATATTATTTTTTATTACTTAAAAATAATTTTATTATTGTGTAAATAATAAAATTCAGACCAGGGCAGAAAAATTCCTTTGAAGGTTGAGAATGAATTATTCTGATTATTCTTCTTTATCAGTGATTCCTTAGTAGGTCCTAGTTATTTTCCTATGTAACACCTTTCCCGTTTCTTGCCAAATGCAAGCAGAGTGACAGAATGATGAAAATATCTAGCCACTAAACATGTTTTTTTTGCCCAGCTTGTTTGACAGCGGTTACCAAAATTCATCATTGGTCAATTTTAAGATAAACAGCCTATCTCTGTAGCTTAAAGGAAGGGAGAAAGAGTCAGCAATATGAAATGAGTAGGAGAAAAGGCAGCTTGTGTACAAGAGCAAGAAAAGAAGGAATGAGTACATATTTTCTCTTGTCACTTTTTTTCACTGTTAAATGCTAATTTTTGTTTGTGTACTCCTAGAGAAGAAAAAATATAACATTGTACTTTGGTAGGGAAAAAAACCCCTGTATATTTAGTTTCGAAGACAAATTGTGTGTGTGTGTGTGTGATGTATATATACAAAGTATGTGTGTGTATACTTGTTAATTCTTAAGCTGCTCCATCATCGTTTTTCCTGCCTTTTGCTATGAATGGATTGATATTTTAAAGGTTACAAGGAATCCACAATTACTGGCATGTTTGCTGATTCAAAGCAGGAAAAAAAAACAACTAAGATTGATAATTCTGTGGTGGCTGAAGACATTTATTTTATTAACTCCTCTCTAATAGGCTTGTAGGAAAGAATATGTTATTGGGTCTGCTTGAAACGAACTCCTCTTATTTATTTGATAACTAGCTTCCAAATGATCAGTGAAACGTGACATACCGATTATTTTGTGTTTTCTTTAACATAGTGAAATGTTATAGGTAAATACAAAAAGCAATCTTTGGATGTATAAAATATACCAGCAATAATTGTCTATGGCAATGGATATTTGTGCAGGTGCTGTGTTAAAAAATTCATTGCAACTCTTCGTTTTCCTTAATCTAAATTTTTCTTTATCTACCTGCATTCCTAGGGAATGCAGGGATTCCGTGATCCGGCACCTAATTTGGATTACAGAAAATATGAAGATAAGTACAGATCTCCTCCCTCCCAAAATATGCATGGGCATATACACTGATAAAAGGTGCATGTAATTTCAAAAGACTTTACAAAACCTCTGAAAATCATATATGGATCCAGGAGGTCCTCCAACTAGAAATAGAGGCTGTTTTTAAAAACTACCATCAGATCTAGCCCTGAAACAGATCTGTTCTTTTCTATCCTTTATAAGTCAGTTTATCTACAGACTTACCAGAAGTGTGGCCTTTTGAATGGCATTTGTATAACTTTGTTTAAAGTTGTATTTCAGTTCCTATTTATTGTCTCCATTGGGAAATGTAAATATCTTCCTACTGACATGTAGTTCAGTTTTAACTTTGGAAGAAATTGTTAGTGGAATTGGAATGATTTAGACACATTTAGGAACAAAGGAAAGAGACACAACCTTTACCATTGAATTTTAACTTCTGTGGTGACTTGGAAACAGTTGAACAGTGTTCTCCCAATCAGGCTTAAATGCAATTTGCTTTATGATGTAATAAGTTACATATACTCCATAATATCTCCTTAATTTTTTTCACCTCACATTTGTGTTAGCTAGCTTCATCCACCCTATAACAGCTCCGTTTATAATATGTCCTATTCTGTTTTAAGAAGGAACAAACATAAAACAGTCAAATGTATGCAACATTACAAAAACAGCAAGAAAAACAGAGGTTTTGGATTTTAAAAGAGGCATGAGTTCAGAGTATGTTGACATGATTGGCAGATATCAAAATGCTCCTTCCTACATACGATTGAAAAGTAATAAAAGAAATAATTCAGCTGTCTGTGGGTTTGTCTCACAACTGTAATCACAATGTTGCTGTACAAAGCTCAAAATGACAGCTTCCTAATTTTTATTGCTTATTTAATTTATTAAAGTTGCCAAACCCCCAAGGGCTAAATTTCACTGATTTATTCATTGTTAGAGAAGCTGAAATAGAATAATGAGGCGTTGGGTGAGAAATAACATTAAAAAGTAAGGAAATGAACAATAGTAAAAATGCATGGGTGCATTTCACATAACATTATTTGAATTAAAATACAACAATGACAAAATTTCCAGTTACTTTTGTGTAACTTTGAACTCACAAACCTTGAAACTTTATTATTCAATCTTGCATTTAATTATATGCTTTACTGAGCACTTGGCTTTATGTTAGGCAGTGATTCTATATAAATCACACTAAAGCCTAGATAGATATTTTTATTTCTACTATTGCCATTTATATATTGTTAACAATTAATATATTTAAAATATGAACATCTATGACTTTATCTTAGCCCAATTCCATGCATTAGTTTGAGAGAGAATATAATGCTTTTCAGTTTTTTAATGTTCACAAGGGTTTTTATGTGCATCACCAAATATACGCTCCCTTAGCTTTTCTTTCTTTCTCTGATCAGACATCCCACAGTATTATTCATTGACTTATACTTTTTAAAGGTTTTTTGGGTAATTGCCATTTTTTTCTTTCATTACTTTAATATTTCACTTTGTTTCACTCTACTTTTAATTTACTTTTGCTCACTTTTTGAAATGAAGATTTAATTCATTTTTCAGTATTGTGTTTTTTAATATATACTTTAAGGTTATACATAGCCCCCTAAATTAATACTTAGTTTGCATCTCAGGGGGGTTAAAATTTGTGTTATTGTCAATAGGTACAAATATTTCATAAATTCCTTTAACTCATCAGTTACTTGAAAGGCATGATTTTTTCCATACATTCTTTTAAATGTGCAATTTAATACTGCTGTGAAGCAGGAGAAATGAATAAACTATAAGTACATGCATAGAAATGGATGAATCACACAATGTAATATAGAGTCAAAAGGCAAATAATAGAAGAGTCCATTAAAGTACCACTAATATTAGTTAGCTAATTATTAGTTATCCTCCTGTTAAAAAAAAAGACTTAAAATTACCATGGCTTAAACTAAATGTATGTAAATTTATTTCTCGCTCACTATTAGTGCAGAAAGAAAAGTTTCACCTTAAGATTATACTTCTAGATTATTATGCAACCATAACCTATACTCTTTTGTCTTTCTTCATCCAGAAAAAAGCAAAAGAGGGTGAATAGAGAACAAGCCATTTTCTCTTAAGCAGTGTTGTAAGTCACACACAACAATTCAGTCACACTTCACTGGTTAGAAACTAGTTTCCCTGATCACTAGTAGCTGGCAGGGAGAGTCACAAATGTGGTGTCTCTGATCTAGATCTGTTTGTACTCAGTAAGGTGTAGTGTGTGTGCCTGTGGTGGTAGGGGGTTATTTCTTAAAGAAAGAAGAAATAGAAGTTTCTGTCACATCACTTAAAGAACATTAAAATTCAGAACAGATTAATATATTATTTAAGGTTTCATATGTATATGATAAAACCACGATGAGTAGCAATAGAATAACAAAAAAAATTAGACTTGTTAGAGTTTTTTAGTTATGATTTATAGCTGATATCTATCTACATGGTTTGAATAGAAAAAATATAAATGGTATACTTAAAATCTCTACCTCCTAAATCTTTCCCATCTACCCAGTCATCTTACAGAGATAAGTTATGCTTTTATATGCAGATATGTACGTGGATATGTAGTCTGTCTTAAGCCACTTTCTTATTTTACTTGATATATTTTAGATATTATTTATAAAAGAATATGAAGTTTCTTCTTGTTTATTTTCACAGCTCTTTGATATTTATTGTTTAGATTGATACAACTTTGTATGTTTTTTTTTCTCTAAGCATCAGTTATGGCATATGTTTAATGGGGGAAAAAATACTATCCACTTAATAAATCTATACAGGTATGCTAGTTTCTTACAGTGAAATCATTGTCTAGTTGTTAGTAAAATATGCCATATGTATTAGTTACATGTATTAGTTATTATTAGTAGTAGTATTGCTATATCAAGGTTGTTAGCATTTTTTAGCAATAAAGTATTTTTAAATGAAGTTATATACATTGTTTTTTAAGATATAATTCTGTTGCACACTAATAGACTGTGGTATAGTATGAACATAACTTTATATGCACAGAGAAACCAAAAAATTTGTGGATTGCTTTATTGTGACACTGGCTTTATTGAGGTGATCTGGAACCAAACCCTTAATATCTCTGAGGTATGCCTGTATTATGTTGTTGCAAATGGCAAGATTTCCTTATTTTTATGCCTAAATAATATTTGTGTGCATATGTGTATACATGTATATACACACATACATATATACATACACATACATAATAATTTCTTTATCCCTTCATCCATTGATAGACATTTAGGTTTTTTCCATATCTTGGCTATGATGAGTAATGCTGTGATGAACATGGGGGTGCATATATTTCTTTGAGTTAATGTTTTTGTTTTCTTTGGACAAATACCCAAAAGTGGAATTGCTGGATCTTGTAGTAGTTCTATTTTTAATTTTTGAGGGAAGTCCATATTGTTTTCCATAGTGGCTGCACCAATAGACATCTCAACCAATAGTGCACAACAGTTCCCTTTTCTCTATGTCCTCATCAGCAGTTGTTATTTCCTGTCTTTGGTGGTAACCGTTCTAACAGCTGTGAGGTGATACCTTGTGTTTTTACTTTGTATTTCCCTGGTAATTAGTTATGTTGAGCACCTTTGCATGGATGTTGGCCATCTGTATATCTTCTTTGGAAAAATATTTATTCAGATCCTCTGCCCTTTTTTTAATCAGACTGTGTATATTTTTGCTATTGAGTTGTATGATTTCTTTATATATTTTGAATATTAACTCTTTATCAGATATATAATTTCCCTTTCAGTAAGTCGCCATTCCATTTTATTGGTGATTTTTTTCTTTTTTTTTTTCTGTGAAGAAGCTTTTTAGTTTGATGGAGCTCTATTTGTTTATTTTTACATTTGTTGCCTTTGCTTTTAATTTCAAATCCAAAAAATCATCACCAAGAACAATGTCAAAGAGCTTACCATTTATGGGGTTTTTTCTAGGAGTTTTATAGTTTAAGTTCTTTCAAGTCTTTGGTTCACCTTGAGTTAGTTTTTGTGTATGGTGTTTGATAGTGATCCAGTTTCATTCTTTTGTGTGTGCCTGTCCAGTTTTTTAAAAACCATTTATTGGAGAGACTCTCCTTTTCTTACTCTGCATTCTTGGCTTTGTTGTCATAAATTAACTAACCGTATATGCATGAGTTTATTTCTAGGCTCTTTATTTTGTTCCATTGATTGATATGTCTGTTTTTAGTCCAATACGATACTGCGTTGATCATTATAGCTTTGTAATATAGTTTGAAATTATGGTGAGTGATGCCTCTGGCTCTATTCTTTTTTTCTCAGGATTGCCTTGCTTATTTGAAACCTTTTGTGATTCCATACAAATTTTAAGCTCATTTGTGCTATTTCTTGGAAAAGTGCCAAAGGAATTTTGATAGGGATTACATTTGAATTTGTAGATTTCTTGGGGCAGTATAGACTTTTTAACAATATTAATTCTTCCAATCCATGAAGAGAGAGTAACTTTGCATTTATTTTATGTCCTCTTCCAATTCTTAATATCTTATGGTTTTGAGGATACAGGTCTTTTGCCTCCTTGTTTAAATTTATTCCTAGATATTTTATTGTTTTTCATATATTTGTAAATTATATTATTTTCTTAATTTTTGACAGTTTGTTATTAGTGTATAGAAATGACCAGGTTTTTGATCATTGAGTTTGTATCCTGAAACTTTACAGAACTCATTAATTCAAATAGTGTTTTGGTGGAGTCTTTATGGTTTCTATTATATAATATCCTGTCATCTATAGTGATAGTTTCACTTCTTCCTTTCCAGTTTGAATGCCTTTTCTTTTTCTTGCCTAATTGCTCTGGCCAGGACTTCCAATACTATGTTGAATAAGAGTGGTGAGAGTGGGCATCCTTGTCTTTGTTCCTGACTGGAGAGGAAAAATTTTCAGCTTTTCAATGTTGAGTATGATGTTAGCCGTGGGCTTGTTATAATGGCCTTTATTATGTTGAGGTACATTCCCCCATACCCACTTCTTTGAGAATTTTTATGAGGAGTGGATGTTGAATTTTGTCAAATGATTTTTCTGCATCTATTGAAATGATCATATGGTTTTTAGTCTTCATTTTGTGAACGTGCTCTGTCACACTGATTGATTTGCAGATGTTGAACAATTCTTGTATCCCAGGAATAAATCCCACTTGATCATGATGTATGATCCTTTTAAAGTATTGTCGAATTCAGATTGCTAGCATTTTGTTGAGAATTTTTGCATCTATTTTTATCAGGGATATTGGCATGTAATTTTCTTTTCTGGTTTTGGTGTCAAGGTAGTGCTGGCCTCATAAAATGAATTTGGAAGTGTTACATTGTCTTCTGTTTTTTGAAACAGTTTAACAAGGATTGGTTTTCTTTGAATGTTTGGTAGAATTCACCAGTAAAGGCATCTGGTCTTGTAGTTTTGTTTGTTTTTGATTACTGATTCAATCTCTAGTAATGATTCAATTAGTAATTCTAGTACTGATTCATTACTAGTAATTAGTCTGTTCATATTTTCTGTTTCTTCATGACTCAGTCTTGGCAGATTGTGTGCTTCTAGGGATGTATTCATTTCTTTTAGGTTGTCCAATTTGTTGCCAAGTAATTGTTCATTGTACTCTCTTATGATTTGTTGCATTTATTTGATATCAGTGGTAATATCTCCTCTTTTGTTTTTTACTTTATTTATTGGAGTCTTCTGTCTTTGTTTCTTCGTGAGTCTAGCTAAAAATTTGTCAGTTTTGTTTATCTCTTCAAAGAAAAAAGCTCTTAGTTTCATTTATCTTTTCTCTTTTTAGTCTGAATTTTATTTATCTCCGTTCTGTTTATTTCCTTCTTTCTACTAACTTTGGTCTTTGTTTTTTCTTCTGTTTTTAGTTGCTTGAGATGTAAACTTAGGTTGTTTACTTGAGATCTTTCTTGTTTCTTAATGTAGGCATTTATTGCTATATAAACTCCCTTCATAGAACTGCTTTCTCTACATCCCATAAAATCTGGTATGTTATATTTACATTTTTTAATCTTAAGGTATTTTTTAACTTCTCTTTTCATCTATCTGTACCTCCTGGTTATTCAGAAACATGTTGTTTAATCTTCATAGATTTGTGAATTTTCCAGTTTTTTTATTGTAATTGATTCTAGTTTCATATTATTGTGGTCAGAAAAGATGCTTGACATGATTTCAATCTTCTTAAATTTAAGACTTGTTTTGTGGCCTAACACATCAGTTCTAGAGAATGTTCCATATGCCCTTGAGAAGAAAGTGCATTCTGTTGCTTTTGGATGGAATGTTCTGTATGTCTTTTAAGTCCATCTTGTCCAATGTGTCATTTAAAGCCAGTGTTTCCTTATTGATTTTCTGTCTGGATGATCTATCCATTCATGAAAGTGGAGTATTAAAGTCCCCTACTATTATTGTATTACTGTCTATTTTTCCCCTTTAGGTCTGTTAATTTTTTTTTTTTTTGTGGTACGTGGGCCTCTCACTGTTGTGGCCTCTCCCATTGCAGAGCACAGTCTCCGGACGCGCAGGCTCAGTGGCCACGGCTCATGGGCCTAGCCGCTTTGCGGCATGTGGGATCTTCCCAGACCGGGGCATGAACCCATGTCCCCTGCATCGGCAGGTGGACTGTCAACCACTGCGCCATCAGGGAAGCCCCGGTCTGTTAATATTTGATTTATATATTTAAATTCTCCTATCTTAGATACATAAATAAATATCCTCTTTTTGAGTAAAAATATTTCTTATCTTTTACTAATTGCTGTAAATAATTTAATGGCTTGACAATATCCTCATGTTAGGTAAAAATATATGTCATTTATCAAAATCATATTTAGAAGGTTTACTTAGTGTATCATAGTAATGTAGCAGATATGGAAGTTAAAGAATCCAGTTTATGAGTTCAACTGAGAGTTTGAGTCTCTTAAGTGTAGCCCTCACACGTGAAGAAAGTCTAAGCACATTGGTGTTTAACTCTACAAAGTTTTATATTTTCATGTGACTGTGAGCTCCGTATATTTGGAATATAACTGACCAAATATGTGGCCAGTTGTGGTGGTTGTTTTGGGAGCTGTTCTTATTTTTCCTTTCTTTTGAAATGGTAATAAAGAATAATATTTGAGAGCTCAGTTATTTGCATTACCTAATTGAGCTTTATCACTTACTGTAACACCATTTGAGGATATACATTTCTCCATTATTTGCTGTTTGGTCCAAGTATTAAAAATCAAATGATGACAGGATATAGGATGTCTACTTTCCAAGTATATTCATAGAAAGTTTTGATACTTTTCTCTTTAAATTTTTTTCCCCTAAGTTATAAGAGTGTGCTCTCAGCAACATTTCTCAGGAGCCTGAGGAGCTTAAAAAAGTTGGAGGGACTCTGCTCTGGTCCCTACTGTCAAGAAAGTGCATGGTGAGATTTGTTTTGGTGGTGTTATTGTTTGCTGTCCTTCTGATCTTTGTCAGTACCTCTGTGTGTCAGTGGCTCCAAATTGTGAAAGACAGCCAGGATATAAGGAAGCCACTGACTCTGTTCTCTTCAGTGCCTTCTTTAGATATCTGATTTCTTTTTGCAAAAGTTTTTCTGGTTCTGTGATGGCTTATCCCATGAGAACAGATCCTTAGAGTCTACACTTCATCAGCCTCCTGCACTTCATAATCTGATTTTCCTAAAATTTCCAAAATACCTGGGAAATTTAGCATTATGCTTTCAAAATAATTCTGAAAATGTACCTGTAAATTTTCTTTCTTTCTTTTTTTTTCTCTTCTTTCCTTTTTTCCTTCCTTCACTGCTAATTTATAGGACTTTGGGTCCTTATTTCTGTATCTTATTAGTTATATCTTATTTTCCTTTTTTCACTATGCCATCTCTCTGCCTTCTTTTGATGGCAAAAGAAGAAATGTTATTTGTTTCCATGAGAGAAGAATTTTTTAAAAATAATATATATTTAGAAAAGTTAACTATTTGCAGTAGAATTCTTAAATTAGTGGTTTCCCTACTTAGAAGGAGTAATACTATTACTATACTGTACTAATACTAATAACACTATTACTCAGTGTTTATAAGATTCTCATATTGATACGACGTTATTCAGGGAATATATATATATATATATATGCAAAAATCATAGTATTATTTATAATGATTACACCTATATTCTGGATTGACAATCATAAAGAGTTTACTATGTAGATAATATTACAGTTGGTTTAAATTAAAAGAAATGCATGTAAATTTAGTTTGGTATAATTTTCTGTTCAGGATATGAGGGATAACTAGTCATGTTAACACTATTCTTAATTGATTGTGTGGATATCTAGAAGAATACAGCTTCTATGCTGACCTGTCCTAAAATACTAGAGTGGTATGTGATGGCACAGCTTGCAGCATTTTTGTCTTCCTATTTTCCCCTTTAAATAGTATATTAATCTAATAGTATATTAGTTTAAAAGCTATATATTTAATCCTCATATTAAAAGTAAAGAATTTTCAAGTTTTTAGTGAATTGAAATATTTTTTAAAAGGAGAGGACTGTTTCTCATACCACCACCACCCCCCCCCCACAATAGTGGAATGGAACAGGCCAACATGAACATTTCTCTAATCAATAATGGAGCAAAGAGTGAGGAAGAATAATATCTTTTTAGCTTAAATACAAGGAGACAAGAAATTATTTGCTATTTTTAGAAGTATAATTAGTTAATAGTATATTCACACATAAAAACTTTAAAAATTTCTTGTAACTCAAATATAATCTTAAATCTCTATTTAATCTAGAACAGCAACTTAGTATATCACTAAATTGGAATTTATACCAATGAAGAGATTTTCTTAGGCTGAATTAAAAAGTTAGAATATTAATCTAGTGCTTTGCCACTTATGAATAAATATCATTTTTTCAGGATTTTCCTCATCATTTGTATCTCATTTTATTCTGTGGTCTGCTAACATCTTGTTGAGCTGTTTTATCCATCCTATTCCTTGGCATTGAGGTCTATCTTTATTGCCATGGGATTGGTTGGAGTCATCCATTTGGACAATATACTCACATTCTAATAGCCTATGACTATAGTTACCTTTTTCTTATACTTCCCCTCAAAGATTTTCTTAACTCAGAATTCCAGTTTTCACAGAATTAGGAGCCTAACAACACTGAGGCCCCTAGAATTTAGTAAAGTTTTTTCTTCTTAATCTTGATTGGAGATTCATGAGCCTCAGGCTATATGCTGGCCAGTTAATCCAGGCACTTGATTAACATTGCTTCTATACTACTCACTTGCCACATGTAGTCACACTGGTTAGTGCATGAAGAGTCCCAAATAGGAAGATGCATGTACCCACCATTCCCCTATATTTGGACTCCCTAGCGAGTAAACCATGTTTTCTAGTGTCTCATGACTCTACCCAAGCCTTAGTCAAAAGAACTGAGGCAGTGTATCCTCCATACGCTTCCCCTTTGACACCTCTTTATGATACTTCCCACTTAAAATATTTATATAGTCATTTTTTACTTAATGTGGTATGCAGTATGATAATATTTTGATAACATATCAACTTAGAAACTTTTTATTTAAAAAAAGACAATATAAGCACAAATTGTGGATCAAATCACTCTTAAGACAAAATTTTATAAATAGATATTTTGAAGTCTATTGTGTTATACAGGTATGCCCTTTTAGGTTCTGAATGAATTGCTAGATCCTGACTTTAAACCGTAGCTCTGTTTTTGGTCATGCCAAAACCCTTTCACGTATTTTCAAATAGAATTTGCAATAAAAAGAAAATTATTAAAAATTCATGAATGTGGTAAGAAGAAACTTGGGATAAGGCCACTAGTGTCTGTTCAGTTCCTTAGGAAAGAAGATGAAAGATAACAAACATATCAAGATTTATCATGTTTACTCTAAAAATATGGAGATAGCTTTTCATGTGAAATATATTCCATTTAATTAATTTTAGGTAGTCTTGAGAAACAGAATGATTCAACATAATTGCTATACGAATTTTCATGAATAAGAGTCTAACTGGAGTTTATTATCATACCTTTGTTAAATGATTAGTTCCACAAGATAAAATCAAAATGATTGCTCATGAAGTACAGTCCTACTTTGCACAGAAAATGACTAAATCAAGAAGATGTAAATCAAGAAGGTGATTCAAGAATGGAAAGTGTATGGACAAGTATATGTATGTTATTTTACTTAAACATTAAAATGCTTCTAAACTTAATTTTCTGATTTTATTATTCATGAAATTTTCTAAAAGTTCATGTATTTGAAATTTAAATAATGTAATATTATCAAGAGGAGCTGAAGTATATGAAACATTTAAAAGCATGACAAGAATTAAATTTGTGTTCATTAAAATCAATTGCTTTTTGAGGCATCTAAATAAAATTTAAATGTTGCACTTAAGGAGTATTAATTGCGAGATTATTATTCACTATAGTAGTTTTAAAAAAAATTTATTGGAGTATAGTTGCTTTACAATGTTGTGTTAGTTTCTGCTGTACAGCAAAATGAATCAGATATATATATATATATATATATATATATATATATCCCCTCTTTTTTGGATTTCCTTCCCATTCAGGTCACCACAGAGCATTGAGTAGTTTCCTGTGCTATACAGTAGGTCCTCATTAGTTATTTTATACATAGTGGTGTGTATATGTCAATCCCAATCTCCCAATTCATCCCACCTCCCCTTGCCCCTTGGAATCCATATGTTTATTCTCTACGTCTGTGTCTCTATTTCTGCTTTGCAAATAAGTTCATCTGTATCATTTTTCTAGATTCCACATATAAGCAATCTTATACAATATTTGTTTTCCTTTTTCTGAGTTAGTTCACCCTGTATGACAGTTGCTAGGTCCATCCACATCTCTGTAAATGGTACAATTTCATTCCTTTTTATGGCTGAGTAATATTCCATTGTATATATGTACCACATCTTATTTAAATTTCTTCTATAGTAATTTTAAAGAAATCAAAATAAGAAAAATCATTTAAGAATATCAGTTTGAAAATCTTTCCCTATTCATTTGTGTTCCATGCTTATATGGCATTCCCAAAATCTATTAATTGTACATGTCTTATTAGCCTTTGACTTGCTGTTAACTGTAGACTTAATATATTTGTAATTTACTATATACATTATAAAATGCTAAAATACTGTCCCTATGATAAGTTAAATTTGAGCGTCAAATAATTATAATAACACAAATCAAAAGTCATTTTTAGAATTTTAGAGTAGAATAAATTGGCAATGTTAAAAAGCATTAATAACAGATTTTCTAATAACAGAGTTTAGGTACAGTGTAATAGAGCAGAATTAACAGAAGTTTCTTGTTTTCCCTGTTAGAGTAGGGAAAGGGTTGGGCTAGGTATTAATACATGTAAATATGATCGTCTTTGAGCTACAATACCACTGATAATGGGAACCTCATTTGCTCATTTTTCAATTGACTTTTGCCTTAACATTCTTAGGTTGGACGATCAAGCCATAATTTATTCTTTCTAGTACAAAAGGTCAAGAAATACTAAATATAAAGGCTGTTATGTGACAGATATATTAAAACACTGGGTGAGGTATTTTGTCCTTTTTTTCTTGGTAGCAAATAACATGGAAAGCATCTTCCATTGTTTAAAAAACCCAAGTATACCTAATGCAAACAAAGAACAGGAAATAAAACAGCAGTTCTGCAGGAAATACAAGAAATTTAAAATATTAGGGTGCATAGAACTTGCTGAGTTCAATTAGAACCAGTTTGTAAAGGGTACTGGCTGGGCTGTTACTGACTTCGGATATTTACTATGGTGAGTAAAATTCAAAAGTAGAGTTCTAGGCAGAGGATTAACATGGATAGATTTGATGTTTTTCTAAAAATTACAGAGGATGGATAGAAGTGGAGAATAGACTGCTGGAAGAGAAACAACTTAGAAGCCTGGTGTAATGAGATAATGAGGGTCTGAGTAAAAAGACAAATAAGTTGGGAAAACAACCAGATTCTGGAGACAGTTCTGCTTAAGATTAAAATCTTACCCAAGTAGGGTAAAGATTTTGTTTACAGTATCTTTTGAAAGCCTCAGACATTGAATAATTCTCTGCATTTGGCTATTTCTAAGTCTGCAGTAAAATATGCTTGAGCTAAAATGATTTCATTGGTCAGTGTCACAGTGGTATCTAGTATGGTACCCTGTTCGTTTACACAGGGAGAATTCCTCCTATAACAGGAAAAAGGAAAAAAGAAAAAACAAGAATGGATAGAAAATAAAATTTTCTGATTTCTGTTTTACAAACCAGTGTAACCAGTTTGCATATAAATTTTTAAAAGAATAACCCCACTGCCTTTTTTTACCTCCTTTTAAATGAGTAATAAATAGTGTTGAGTAATAGTATTGTTCCCTGTAAGTATGGAAACCACTAATTTAAGAATTCTACTGCAAATAGTTAACTTGAGTTTTCTAAATATATTAATCTAGTTCTATAATATTTCCATCACCCGAAAAAGACCCCACTCCCATCCCTTCCCTAGGCAAACACTAATCTTCTGTCTCTAAAATTTGCCTTTTCTGGAAGCTTCATATAATAGAATTATACAATATGTGATTTTTGTGTTTGACTTTTTTACTTAGCATAATGTTTTTGCAATCATCCACTTTGTAGCATGTATCAGTACTTTATTATTTTAAATTGTTGAACAGTATTTTATTGCATGGATGTAACACATTTTATTTATCTATACACTAATAGATGGACATTTGGGTTGTTCATGTTTTTTGAATTGATGACTAGTTCTCCCGCACACTGCATATCTGTGCCTTTCTGTGGATGTATGCTTCCATTTCTCTTGGCTAGATACCTACGAGAGAAATTGGTGTGTTATGTTTTAAGTTTATGTTTAACATTTTAAGAAACCGTTTGACTGTTTTTCAAAGTGGCTTCATCGTTTCCACAAGCAAAGTATGAGGGCTTCAGTTTTTCCATACCCTCATAAACACATTTTATGATCTCTTTTTGATTATAGACATCCTAGTGATTATCTAGTGGCATCTTGATTTTTATTTAGAGCTGGCGATGGTGTGGTTGTTTTGTTATTCATGAGTTTGTGTTGAATTTTGTATAATGCTTTTTCTACATCTGTTGTATGTTTTTCTCTTCTGATCTGTGAATATTCTGAAATGTATTTCCTAATGTTAATATATCGTACATTTCTGGGCTAAACAATGTTGCCAGAAATGTCTGAGCACTGTAGAATTTGGTTGATATATATTTTTCTTAGTAATTTTCCATTACTATTTTTTATAATTTTGGGCTATAATTTTCTTTTGTATACTAACAATCATTTTTAATCAAGGTTATACCACAGTATAAACAGTAATGAGTCAGTTTACTTTCCTGTGTCGTCTTGAAACAATTTCAGATAAAGGTTTTTTTAATTAGGATGTTGTCTAAATTATCAGCATTCTCAAATGCATTTATATAAATTGTTTTTAATAGTCTATTATCATTATTACTAAGTCTTGTTGCTGCTCTCATTCTAATCCCTTATAGTAACAAGGTTCTTAGAAAAATGTGTTTCCTAATATCCCCTCATATTACATATGTTAATATTGTCCAGTGTTTTAATTCCAACTTGTTTTATTTTCCACCAAAATTGTCCATTACTTTTACTTTTGTTTATGCTGTCAGTCAGTGATAAAGTTTTGATTACACATTTCTTTGTTCAAGTTTCTTTCTTGAAGCCCTGATCTTGGGTTTGTTTTCTTTCTTTCTAAAGAATTTTCTTTAGACTTTTTTTGTTGTTGGGAGCTTACCATCTGTCAGTGGAAAATTTTAAGGGTTTATTATTTGTTTATTGGCATATAATTTCATTGTGAATTGTCGGTTATTTGCTTCTTTTCTTCTTGGTTATATGACTAGTCAAGTTCCCTGGAGCATAATATGACACCAAGATTTTTAGTGCAAGCGATTTTTAGGGAACGCGGGGGAAGGGAAGGAAGCTGCATCAGGCAAAGGTGTATGTTAGGATGAGCTACAGTTTCAAATAGGGCCACCATTGAACCCATGGACCTCTGAAGCTAGGATGACCCTTCAGAGTTATTCTGAGTCGAGTGAGAAAGCTGAGCCTTCCTTCTCTTAAAGGATCAGTCTTTGGACCCCAGCTGCCCTAAGGAAGGGGTGGTGATTTGGGTGGAGGCAGCTCTCCTCTGTAGGGGCGATTCCTGAGGAAGGCTGATAACTGCAAGTTGTCAAGTGACAGCATTTACAGCGAGTGGAGTAAAAAACCATTCATTCTTAAAGTGGGATCTGGATAGAATATCACGGTGTTCCCCTATAGGTTCAAAAAATTGAGAATATTGGGAAATCCTTGGAAGTCCAGTGGTTAGGACTCCGCACTTCCACTGCAGGGGACGTGGGTTTGATCCCTGGTGGGGGAATTAAGATCCTGCATGCCGCGGGGCCGAAAAAGCAACCAAAAAATGGGAGTATTTTCTCATTGTCTTCTGGGCTTTCAATATTTTTCTGGTGTAAACCATTTACCTGTCGTAATTTAAAGTGGCCTTTCTTTTCTGTTAATTTTTTTTTTTTTTGCTTGTTTTCCAGTTATATATGGTTCCTTCCTTTTCTCCGCATCTTTATAATTCTGTTTGCTATTAGTTTTACTTCCTAAATCAGAGTAGAAATGCTTTTAGTTATCTTTAAAAAAGATTCTTAAACATTACCTCTTATTCTGGCATTTACTGTCATCTTCTGGTAACTCTATTAGATACATGTTGAGATAAAATTTACTGATTTTATCCCTGGACATCTGAAACTGCCTTTGACACTTTCCTTGTTTTTTCTCCATGTACTGATTGTTGATTAATTCATACATCTTCCAGTTATCTAGCATTTCCTTCAGCAAAATTTAAATTCTCATTTAATCCATGCAACTAAACTTTTGTTCCAATCTTTATATATTTATTATTTCCCAAAATTCAGGGGTTTTTTTATTTTTAATTTTTTGTTTTTGCGGTATGCGGGCCTCTCCTGTTGCGGAGCACAGGCTCCGGACGCGCAGGCTCAGCGGCCATGGCTCATGGGCCCAGCCGCTCCGCGGCATGTGGGATCTTCCCGGACCGGGGCACGAACCCATGTCCCCTGCATTGGCAGACGGACTCTCAACCACTGCGCCACCAGGGAAGCCCCCAAAATTCAGTTTTTATATAAATCTTTCCAGTATTTTTAGTAGAAATTTTAGTTTAAAATTTATTTAATCATGTTATGGTTATATCTTAATGTACTTTATCTGGATTTCGGGGGTCCTAATCCACAGATTATTTTCCTGGTGGTTCTCACTCAGGTTGGTGTATTTCTTTATATAATTTATAAATTTGGTGAGGTCAGTATTATGTTATCTGTGGAAATGCAGTTTGTCTTGGGCGTAAGGTGGTTCACGCCAAGGAATTTTGTTTCTTGTTTGAGCCACTTCGGAGCTACTAATACCCAGAAAATAATGTTAATTTCCATGGCTTGTGTTTTTCTGGGTCATTCAGGAATCATAAACTCAAGTTCTTTTGACAATGGGCTGATGCTTGTAAATTTCAATGTAGAATCTTATACTTCTAGAGCTCAAGCCAAACCACAGAAACATCCTTATTCCTTCCTCTGTCAGTGGGGGAGATTTGTTTCTGGTCCACTCAGCCCCTGAGTTGTGGCACTGTATGTTCTGGTTTGATGTATGCAATGGGGATGGAAGTGGCATCTGGGCCTCAATTCTCCATGTGAAGACCTGCGCAAGGTCTTGTTTCCTATCCTACTGACCCAATAAAATAGAAGTTCCTTGGTTCTGAGGACAGGTAAGATCCCTTCAAGACAGCTTCAGTGGTCACTGCCTTCTTGATGTTCTGGTTTTCAGCTTCTCTTTAGTGTGATTTCCTGAGGATATTTTCATAAGTTCAGGTACATATTTTAGTCAGTTATTTTAGCTGTTTTGTTGCAGGAGGTTTTTTTTTTTTGATATCTAGTTTGTTATTTATAGTTCTAGAAATAGAAGTCCAGATATTTCATAAATGACAATACTTAATGCTCCTGAGGTCATGGGATGACAGGCACTTTCATTTTCCAATAAGGAATCATTTAATATTTTTCCTGGAAATCCATTTCCAGCAAGAATCTTAATGTTTCATTAATTTTTCCAAATAACTTTTCAGAAAATATATCCTGAGCAATTAATCAAAAGGTAATATATTTAACCACTAAGAATAATACTTTTGCAGTTTTATTAAAGGAATGGTTGCATGCTACCAATAATTTAAGTTAAAAAATGCAAACTATTTTAATTAGTTGAGTATATGAATTTTATTTTCTTATTGTTATTTTGTTAGCTTTCTGGAATGGCCACGTTCTAAAATTGGTTATTCCAGACCACGGCTATCACATTAAGGCACTACATCACCATAACCACTGGTGTAGGAGCTCTAGGTTTCCTTACTCTCTGGAGATAATCTTGGAAGCTACGGTTGTGAAGAGGTTTGTGTGTGTGTGTGTGTGTGTGTTTCATGAGCCTGGAAAGAAGCTTTGAGACATTTTGTATCCTAAGAAACATAGAAACTGTTTAAATTGATACCAGGAGGAGAAAAAGAGAAAAGGTAAATGAAAAGAGGATTGGAATAATTTGTGTACTGTCAAAGAGAAATTGTGCTGGATAGGTTAAATAGGCAAAGAAGATTTTTATCAAGATTATTGCAATAGAAGGAGATAGATTGAATCGACTTTGTTGAAACATAGGGCAGGAAGGCTTTTAAGCACTAGATGGGCTAGTGAAAGAGTACTGGAGGACATTAGGGAGGAGGTTAGTGGTTGGGATTAAGCCATCTGTTTGCTAATTGTTGCTTATTGAAGTTAGTGCCCCTCCCAGTCTCTGAAGAAGGGTGGGAGTCTACCTTTTTCTTTTTTTTTTATTGTAGTACAGTTGATTTACAATGTTGTGTTAGTTTCAGGTGTACAACAACGTGAATCAGTTTATATATATTTATATATATATATACACACACACACACACACACACACACACGCACATTCTTTTTCAGATTTTTTCCCATATAGGTTATTACAGAAAATTGAGTAGGGTTCCCTGTGCTATACAGTAGGTCCTTATTAGTTATCTATCTTATATATAGTAGTGTGTATATGTTAATCCCAATCTCCTAATTTGTCACTTCCCCCCAGAGTTCCCCGTTTGGTAACCATAAGTTTGATTTCAAGATCTGTGAGTCTGTTTCTGTTTTAGAAATAAGTTCATTTGTATCATTTTTTATTAGATTCCACTTGATAATTACATTTCCAAAGGACAGCTCAAGTCCTTGAGAAAGACAGCTCTGGGCTGAAAAGCTGGCAAGAGGCTGGGAAAAAAACTTCCATTTCAAAGGGAAAAGGAAAGAATTTACAATTTTAAGTTTCCTAAAGTAAGTGCTCTAAGAAAAGGCAGGACAGGGGCCCAGAGTCAGGAAGATAAAGTTTAGTTGAGGGGAACATTAAGGCCTATTTGGTCAGTTGCTGATGCCTTGTTGGATGCTGTGCACAGTCCTAGAAGTGAGGAGTAAGAGGGTTGTCCTGGGCATCCAATTCCCACTGCCGCACTGAGAATTGAGTGTGGTTGCTCAACTTCTTGCTGAAAGTCTGCATTCTACTCGGGAAAGCACACCCTAGCACGTGCCAGGCCAGTCGACTTTGTGGGACCACTCCTTCGCAGCAGTAATAGGAGCAGCAGCAAGAGACCCCTGGATTGTGTCATTTGTACTCACTCACTGCTTAACAACACTTTAAGTACCCAACAACTTTGAATCGTTGAAGGAGAAAATACAGAATTCCGAGAGAAATATTTGGCTCCTTCTTTGTCAGGAAGTGATTAAAAACTGTTTACTTTGGGAGGGAAAAAGAAATGAGATGTGATAATATTTATACCTAATCACAGTGCCCATGATTTTGCTGTTTGTGTTGGTATTCATTTTGCCAAATTATTCCCACAAACTGTCAGTGTTTAAGTTCTTTATTTGTCTGGATAAGGCTGACTTAATTTGACATATCTTAATATTGAAAGGGATATAGTTATTTTTATGTTACATGTATGAAATTTATTGTCCATTTTTAAAGGAAAAACCTTACTTTTATTAATAATTCACAGTAGATGATATGGAAAGTGTTTTAGTTCCATAGGTTGATTAAGAAAGTGAGACTGATGTCACATCATGAGAAAAAATATTGTTCTGTAATAGACTTAAGCTTTGGAGAATGCACCATTGATTATTCATTTCTATATTATGCCAAGAGTCACTCTAGGATGGAAGGTTTCGTAGAATTTGAAAGTATATGAGTTATCGTACCTCACAGTAGTGTAAACTGTAAAACTCAAGAGTCAGTGTCCCAGGTATACATTTATTCTTTTTACTTATATTTTTTATTGTTTAAAAACGTGTTTTTCATGACTTTATTTTTAGAGTAATAATACATTAGTCATGCTATAACAATAATGAATTATGATTAAAATTCAGTATTATATGGAAAACTGACAGGGATAAAAATACAGTTTTAAAACAAATTTATCAAATTGAGTAGAAATAAAGTATAACATTTGCAAATAATTTATGCATAATTTTTTGTGGTTCTACATGAACTAGACCTGAAGAAACTAGCAATGTCAATTAAATATAGTCTTGAATTACTATCAGAAGTTTTTTTTAGAACCAGTTAACTGGATAAATATTTTTAAAATTCATTCAAGTACATAAAAATGTTAAAATCACAACTGGCAGAAACATTTTCAGCTTTACTAGTTGCAA
Organism: Pseudorca crassidens; assembly: GCF_039906515.1. Lineage (NCBI taxonomy): Eukaryota > Metazoa > Chordata > Mammalia > Artiodactyla > Delphinidae > Pseudorca > Pseudorca crassidens. Next base: position 25,717,620 of record NC_090313.1, read on the forward strand.
CTCTGGAAAAAAACATACACTTCCTCAAAAGACTAAATCGAAATATCTGCAAAAATAATTCTCAGAAGGATGTGAGGAAGAAAGAATAAAGTAAACTTGTATTATAGTTAATTTGCTTGATATAACAAATATCATGAATTATAAGAAATTATACCATAAAACACACCAACACTGAGGTGATTACTTCCTTCCTCATGGCTTCTGGGATAACTTGCCCTGCTTCACCTCTTCCCTCAGTGGGCACTCCTTTTCAGTTTATTTTGCTGATACTTTTAAATTCAGGGCCTCAGAGTTTGATTAGCTATCAGGACTTCTCTGTTCAGTGTGTTCTCTTGGGGTTCCATGTTCTAAACACTCTCAATTTACTAATGGCTCTCACATTTACACTTCGAACCCCTAGGTCTCGCCAGGTCTTCTATTGATCCACTGTTCATACAAAATCAACTATCTAATAGGAGAAACATCAAAATCAAACTCTTGATCATCCTTTACAAACCCTCTCCTCCCCTGTCATTGCTGATCTCAGTAAGAAATCTAATCGACAGTTTTCCAAAGCTCCAAAATGCTTAGAGTAATACTTAACTGATCTCTCCTTCCTCTCTCTCTCACTCACTACACACATTCATCAGTTGTTGACAAAACTAAAAAAATAATCTCTGATGCTCCTATAGGACTGGCCTCTAGCTGCCTATCTCTTGTCATTTTTCTACCCTATTTTCTTCACTCATTCTCTTTCAGTCTAATCAACATCTTTATTGTTCTTCTAAGTTACCAGAAAACACCCAGTTTAGAGATGTTCTACTTGCTGTTTTCTAAGGCTGGGATATAATTCTTTCAGATATTTTATGATACAGCTTTTCACGTTATTCAAGTGTCTGATCTGTAAGGCAACTCCTTAGAGATGCCTTCTCTGCCTGTTCTATCCAAAATAACCCACCTGTTGTGAGTTTCATTTTATTTAATGTTTCCAGTGTAAGTGCTATGAAACACTGATAACTCTCTGGCATTTTATTGTATTTGGGGTTTTTCTTTTGTCTGTTGGTTTTGTTTCTACTTCTCCTTTTAGAATGTAAGCTCTGAGAGCAGGAACTTTTTGTTTACTGCAGTTGTTCTCAATTGCCAGACCAGTGTCTAGGGCACTTAGGTGTGCCATTAATGTTTGTTGAATGAATAAATGAGTGAATAGTAGCAGAGAGAATGGTATAATATGAAAAAGGAATTTACTTATGAATACATAAAACTTAATACTGTGTCTACTGTAATTGGTTGTAGGTGAAGATACATCATCATAAAAAAGGAATTTTTATTTATTCTCTATAAATAAATTGGAACTCTTTCCACAGTTTGCATTTAATCAGACCTATAGCCGATTATTCATTGTTCTCCTACATCTCTCTTTTGCATGCTGATTTGTAAAACTTCTTTATATATGAAGGAAATAGCTTTTCACTAGTCACATATATTATAAATACATTTATCACTTTGTCTTTTGCATTTTTATTTTTATATGAATTTTCTTTTATATGTAAAAATGTAATATAGTCAGAATGCATTATTTTTTCCTTTAATGGCTTATGCTTTTTATGACTAGCTTAGAAAACCTCTCACAACCCAAAGATTATTGTTTTTTTAACCTCCATATTTTTTCTTCTTGTAAGTTTTTGGTTACTTATATTAAAGCTTTGATACATTTTATTTTATTTTTAATATAAGGAAGTAGGGCTCCTTATTTTTTCTGTCTACCCTCTTTACCCCATACAGTTTCTCCCTAATTCTTTATCTTAATTTATTTTTTGTTTCTGGATTCTGGACCCTGGAACCACTTCTATTAATATCTGCCTGTTGTACTAGAAATAAGAATAGTAACATTAAATTAAATTGAAGCTTTTAAAAAAGGTAGAGGGCTTCCCAGGTGGCACAATGGTTAAGAATCCTTCTGCCAATGCAGGGGACATGGGTTCGAGCCCTGGCTCAGGAAGATCCAACATGCTGCCTGTGTACCACAACCACTGAGCCTGTTCTCTAGAGCCCACGAGCCACAACTACTGAGCCCTCATGCTACAACTACTGAAACCTGCGTTGCCTAGAGCCCGTGCTCCACAACAAGAGAAGCCACCACAATGAGAAACCCACGCACCACAACGAAGAGTAGCCCCCACTCGCCGCAACTTAAGAAAGCGCGCACAGCAACTAAGACCCAATGCAGCCAGAAAGAAAGAAAGAAACAAAGAATAACAAAAGGTAGAATTTGAAGTGGGTTACCAGAATTCATTTTAGAATGTAAAGAAAAATGGGGAAAACTGTAAAATATTGTACTTATAGCCTTCACCCTAAAAAATGAATCTAGCATTCAATATTTGCAGGTAGAATGGTAGAAGACATGTTGTAATACCTTTACCAGCAGAATTTATTGCTTTGTGTTGTCTTCTGAACTGTCCAAGCATGGAGTGAAAGTATTTACATATTACTATACAAAAAAATTTCATTTATGGTTCCATGTAGATTCCAAATCTACAACCAAATTGGTGAATAATTGATTTCCTTATTTCCTAAATTTCGCCCTTCCTTGTCTTTCCATAGGTACTCACTGACGATTGTTTAGTTGATTTGAGCCTTATGTCAGTTGTAACAGTATGAGGAATGCTATTAAAACAGTGATCCCCAGCCTTGTTGGCACCGGGGACCGGTTTCTTGGAAGACAGGTTTTCCACGGACAGGGCAGGGGGTGGGGGGATGGTTCAGGCGGTAATGCAAGCGATGGGGGACGATGGGCAGCGGCAGATGAAGCTTCGCTGGCTCTCCCACCGCTCACCTCCTGCTGTGCGGCACGGTTCCTAACAGGCTGAGGACCACTACCGGTCCGCAGCTCGGGGGTTGGGGACCCCTGTATTAAAAGATAGGAGAGAATCCACTCAGCTCTACAAACTGGATTGCAAATAAGATCACTGAAAACATCCCTAGTGACTTTATTTTGGGTGATTTGCCTTGTTTTATATTAGAATGTACTTGAAAGAAAAGGAAGCCAGAATCTCAGTAGATAATTGAATGAAGAACTGTCCAGTGAAAGGAGTTGCTTATTATGGAAAAAGAATGTGATGTTCTGTCAGGGCTATAGAAGAAGATGGTAGAACGTTGATTGGAGAAACTCAACCAGGATTATATTGATACATTTTATACTGAAATGTATTCCTTTCTTTTTGATAGGAATAGAAATTTATTCAGGTCTTCTTCATAAAATATAAAAAGATATATTAAAACATTACATTTCGTCAACCTCAGTGTGTAATTTGTATTTAGAAAGGTGTATTTGCTCATGCATTATTTCATTGTGGAGCAGTGCCTTCATGTGCCTTTGGGATGTTGCCTTGAAAATATCCTTATCCTTACTAATTTATTTTATTAAAAAATGATAAATCAATTGTTAATGCTTAGACATTTCCCCATGTCTGTTTCCTTGCCGATGCCTTAATTTCACCCACAGTGTTAGTTTCATTAATTTTGCTTTTATTATTCTCCCTCCCCTCCCCCACCTTTTTTGTTTGATGTGGGTCAACGATGTCTATGCGAGGTTTCTATTTTTAAGAGGGTTTTCAATGTGGCTGTATCCAGTCTCTACTACAACTATCATATCCAGTCAGAAGGACAAGCTGGGTTTGAAATATTAGAAAATGTGAATACCGCTTGCTTTAGGAATAACGTCAGAGCCAGGGGGGACCTCAAAGACCAGGGAGCCAAGCCTTCTCCATTTGCAAATAAGGAAACTGAGGCCCAGAGGACCTCAGTCACAGAGCTAGTTCATATCAGAACCCAGACAAGAACCCAGGTCCCCTGACTCCAGCCCAGGGTCCTTACCCCTGATGATATGCTTAAAAGGAAAGGACATCCAAGTTCTCTTCTAGCCCAAATACTCTGGTCTGTAACACAACTTCTCCTTTCCTTCTCCTGCTAGAACAGACCTCAATCAATCATAGAACTCACCAGTGACCTCCTGCCCCTTGGCCAAACATGTGAGGTCTCCCTTCTGGATGGGTCACCTGCACATACACAGCTGCTGACCTTTTCTTTAGCAGTATGAGCCCCTCCTCGGTATTTCCCTCACTGCTCATTCTGTCTCCCTTATAAAACGAAAAAAAAAGAAAAACGTTTATATGTTATATATGTATTTGTAATAAATTATGTGCACATAGATGGTTGAAATTGTTTAAAACTTTGTAATTACTTAGGAATTATTAATCATAAACACTGATAGTATTTCGAGATGCAGGGAAGCAGAGAAAGGGCGATTGCAAGTAACTGTAATAAGAAACTACACAAAATACTACACGTGGTTTTACATCTTGGTTTCAATAATCCTTTTCCAATATTTTCACAGGAACTACCATTTTTAAAATGTCAACAAGAAAAGTAAATGTCCATCTGCTTGCTTAGTGTCACAAAACTCACCATTAATCTAATAAACAGCAGTTCTCTAGGCTGGAAAACGTATTTAAAATCTTTCGGAGGCAAATATCTTTTCATGATCATAAATCACTTTCTTTTGAACTCTATCTGAACTCAAATTAGCATAAAAATATTGAGATGAGCACTATTTTATAACTCCCATGCGTGAAGCACCTTATCTAGATATTTTAATTTGATTGTCATTTTATAAATAAAACACTTGTTAATAGCATTTAACATAATTTTAATCAACAGTAAAAATAGGAGTGCTTCTCTCACCTGATTTTTGGGTTGTGATTGGCTTGTCGTGTTACTTTTCCTGAAAGACACGTAAGAAGATTGAACTTTCTTTAGATCTTCAGACTTTTGTTCTCAATATTATGATAGTTCTTAAGTTTCTCAACGTTACTTTTTGTAAAATAGAATAACTGTTTGCTTAATTATTACTATTTTTATTCAACACTTTATAATAGATTATCACATACACAGAAAATAATTAAAATTGCAACGTTTGGGTTTCTGATATATTACCATAAATTAGATAGGAGCTGAAATTAGGAAAATATGTTTATTTCCACTTTATAAAGCACCAATTTATATAAAATACTATGTAAAAATGTTATTCTTTGGGTTTTCAAAATTATATTAATTTATATATTGAGATAAATGGATTCACACCATACTGCACACATGTGCACACATGCACACATACACACAGCCACATATATATGTAACGGCTGAACCGAAGTGACTGTGATCAGTGTTGTAACAATAAGATATTTCCTATAAAAGTAACTTATTTGTCAGCATATATACATATATATATAATTTAAAATGTATGTGCATGGGTATGTATTAATGCACGATGTGCGTAGTATGTAGTATATAAAAATACGTCATCATTTTGAACAACTGCATTTAATGCAGTTCTTTTGTGACTTTCAGGTGAATAAAACATATTCACAAAAGTGGTATCAGGACTGGCTTAGTTGCAGAAACTTGTATTACATCACATTTTCTCTGAAACTGGAGTGAACACTAATGACAGTCATGGTGCTTCATTCCTGAGGTTCATATATACTTTTCTCCAGTATTAACATGTAAAGACACCTGGCTCAGCTGTTAACCTTTATCTGTTTAAGTGGGCACTACATCATCAATTTTCAAATCAAAAAAAGTCAAGCATAGCTGTTGGTGAAAATCCATGTATGTCTTTTCAGTCTCAGCTGTCAGAGTTAGACATTTTGCATGAAATTTTAAACGAATCCATGTACAAAAAACTTGTGTAGTTACCTCAGTACAAATGAGTTTGTTTTTTAAAGTAATGGTGACTATGGCTTATAGATGCTTCATTAAGGAAAGCAGCTGATGTAGTCACAGTCTTTGTATTATGTTATATATGTTGACAAACTATAAGATTTATAGAATTTCTTTTGATATTTAGTACTAATACTGACAGTTGTATAATATATTATGGCCATTAGAACACAAATCTAACAGTCTAAGGGCAAATGTACAGTGTTTTTTTTTAATGCATTGGTGACATTTTTAAATTTTTTTAGATTTTGTGTTTCTCTGTGTTTGATTTTTTTTAACATATTTATTGGAGTATAATTGCTTTACAATGGTGTGTTAGTTTCTGCTTTATAAAAAAGTGAATCAGCTATACATATACATATATCCCCCTATCTGCTCCCTCTTGCGTCTCCCTCCCACCCTCCCTATCCCACCCCTCTAGGTGGTCACAAAGCAACAAGCTGATCTCCCTATGCTATGCAGCTGCTTCCCACCAGCTATCTATTTTACATTTGGTAGTGTATATATGTCCATGCCACTCTCTCACTTCGCCCCAGCTTACCCTTCCCCCTCCCCGTATCCTGAAGTCCATTCTCTAGTAGGTCTGTGTCTTTATTACTGTCCTGCGCCTAGGTTGTTCAGAATTTTTTTTTTTTAGATTCCATATATATGTGTTAGCATACGGTATTTGTTTTTCTCCTTTTTTTTTTTTTTTTTTTGCGGTACGCAGGCCTCTCACTGTTGTGGCCTCTCCCGTTGCAGCGCACAGGCTCTGGACGCGCAGGCTCAGTGGCCATGGCTCACGGGCCCAGCCGCTCCGCGGCATGTGGGATCTTCCCGGACCGGGGCACAAACCCGTGTCCCCTGCATCGGCAGGCGGACTCTCAACCACTGCGCCACCAGGGAAGCCCTGTTTTTCTCCTTCTGACTTGACTTCACTCTGTATGACACTCTCTGGGTCCATCCACCTCACTACAAATAATTCAATTTCATTTCTTTTTATGGCTGAGTAATATTCCATTGTATATATGTGCCATATCTTCTTTATCCATTCATCTGTTGATGGACAGTTAGGTTGCTTCCATGTCCTGGCTATTGTAAATAGAGCTGCAATGAACACTGTGATACATGACTCTTTTCGAATTATGGTTTTCTCAGGGTATATGCCCAGTAGTGGGATTGCTGGGTTATATGGTAGTTCTATTTTTAGTTTTTTAAGGAACCTCCATATTATTCTCCATAGTGGTTGTATCAATTTACATGACCACCAATAGTTCAAGAGGGTTCCCTTTTCTCCACACCCTCTCCAGCATTTACTGTTTGTAGCTTTCTTGATGATGGCCATTCTGACTGGTGTGAGGTGATACTTCATTGTAATTTTGATTTGCATTTCTCTAATGATTAGTGATGGTGAGCATCTTTTCATGTGTTTGTTGGCAATCTGTATGTCTTATTTGGAGAAATGTCTGTTTAGGTTGTCTGCTCATTTTTGGATTGGGTTGTTTGTTTTTTTTGTTATTGAGCTGAATGAGCTGCTTGTAAAATTTGGAGATTAATCCTTTCTCAGTTGCTTCATTTGCAAATATTTTCTCCCATTCTGAGAGTTGTCTTTGCATCTTGTTTATGTTTTCCTTTGCTGTGCAAAAGCTTTTAAGTTTCATTAGGTCCCATTTGTTTTTGTTTTTGTTTCCATTTCTCTTATCAGGTGGATCAAAAAGGATCTTGCTGTGATTTATGTCATAGAATGTGCTGCCTGTGTTTTCCTCTAAGAGGTTTATAGTGTCTGGCCTTACATTTAGGTCTTAAATCCATTTTGAGTTTATTTTTGTGTATGGTGTTAGGGAGTGTTCTAATTTCATTCTTTCACATGTAGCTGTCCAGTTTTCCCAGCACCATTTATTGAAGAGACTCTCTTTTCTTCATTGTATATTCTTGCCTCCTTTATCAAAAATAAGGCGACCATATGTGTGTGAGTTTATCTCTGGTCTTTTTATCGTGTTCCATTGATCTATATTTCTGTTTTTGTGCCAGTACCATACTGTCTTGATTACTGTAGCTGTGTAGTAGAGTCTGAAGTCTAGGAACCTGATTCCTTCAGCTACGTTTTTCTTTCTCAAGATTGCTTAGGCTGTTCAGGGTCTTTTGTGTTTCCATACAAATTGTGAAACTTTTTGTTCTAGTTCCGTGGAAAATGCTATTGGTAGTTTGATAGGGATTGCATTGAATCTGTAGATTGCTTTGGGTAGTATGGTCATTTTCACAATGTTGATTCTTCCAATCCAAGAACATGGTATCTCTCTCCATCTGTTTGTATCGTCTTTAATTTCTATTATCAGTGTCTTATAGTTTTGTGCATACAAGTCTTTTGTCTCCTTAGGTAGGTTTATTCCTAGGTATTTTATTCTTTTTGTTGCAGTGGCAAATGGAAGTGTTTCCTTAATTTCTCTTTCAGATTTTCCATCATTAGTGTATAGGAATGCAGGAGATTTCTGTGCATTAACTTTGTTTCCTGCTACATTACCAAATTCATTGATTAGCTCTAGTAGTTTTTGGGTAGCATGTTTAGGATTCTCTATGTATAGTATCATGTCATCTGTAAACAGTGACAGCTTTACTTCTTCTTTTCTGATTTGGATTCCTTTTATTTCTTTTTCTTCTCTGATTGCTGTGGCTAAAACTTCCAAAACTATGTTGAATAATAGTGGTGAGAGTGGACACCTTGTCTGGTTCCTGATGGTAGAGGAAATGTTTTCAGTTTTTCCCCATTGAGAACGATGTTGACTGTGGGTTTGTCATATATGGCCTTTATTATGTTGAGGTAAGTTCCCTCTATGCCTACTTTCTGGAGGGTTTTTATCATAAATGGGTGTTGAAATTTGTCAAAAGCTTTTTCTGCATCTATTGAGATTATCATGTGGTTTTTCTCCTTCAATTTCTTAATATGGTATATCACATTGATTGATTTGCTTATATGAAGAATCCTTGCATTCCTGGAATAAACCCCACTTGATCATGGTGTATGATCCTTTTAATCTGCTGCTGGATTCTGTTTGCTAGTATTTTGTTGAGGATTTTTGCATCTGTGTTCATTAGTGATATTGGCATGTAGTTTTCTTTCTTTGTGACGTCTTTGTCTGGTTTTGGTATCAGGGTGATGGTGGCCTCGTACAATGATTTTGGGAGTGTTCCTCCCTCTGCTATATTTTGGAGGAGTTTGAGAAGGATAGGTGTTAGCTTTTCTCTAAACGTTTGATAGAATTTGCCTGTGAAGCCATCTGGTCCTGGGGTTTTGTTTGTTGGAAGATTTTTTTTTTTTTTTTTTTTTGCGGTACGCGGGCTTCTCATTGTTGTGGGCTCTCCCATTGCGGAGCGCAGGCTCCGGACGCGCAGGCTCAGTGGCCATGGCTCACGGGCCCAGCCACTCTGTGGCATGTGGGATCTTCCCGGACCGGGGCACGAACCCGCGTCCCCTGCATCGGCAGGCGGACGCTCAACCACTGCACCACCAGGGAAGCCCTGTTGGAAGATTTTTAATCACAGTCTCAATTTCAGTGCTTGTGATTGGTCTGTATATTTTCTGTTTATTCCTTGTTCAGTCTTGGAAGGTTGTGCTTTTCTAAGAATTTGTCCATTTCTTCCAGGTTGTCCATTTTATTGTCATAGAGTTGCTGGTAATAGTCTCTCATGATCCTTTGTATTTCTACAGTGTCAGTTGTTATTTCTCCTCTTTCATTTCTAGTTCTGTTGATTTGAGTCTTAACCCCTTTTTTTCTTGATTAGTCTGGCTAGTGGTTTATCAATTTTGTTTATCTTCTCAAAGAACCAGCTGTTACTTTTATTGATCTTTGCTGTTGTTTCCTTCATTTCTTTTTCATTAATTTCTGATCTGATCTTTATGATTTCTTTCCTTCTGGTAACTTTGGGGTGTTTTTTGTTCTTCTTTCTCTAATTGCTTTAGGTGTAAGGTTAGGTTGTTTATTTAAGATGTTTCTTGTTTCTTGAGGTAGGATTATATTCCTGTAAACTTCCTGCTTAGAACTGCTTTTACTGCATCCCATAATTTTTGGGTCGTCGTGTTTTCATTGTCATTTGTTTCTAGGTATTTTTTTAATATCCTCTTTGATTTCTTCAGTGATCTCTTTGTTATTTACTAGTGTACTATTCAGCCTCCATGGGTTTGTATATTTTACAGATTTTTTCCTGTAATTGATATCTAATCTCATAGCGTTGTGGTCGGAAAAGATACTTGGTATGATTTCAATTTTCTTAAATTTACCAAGGCTTGATTTGTGACCCAAGATATGATCTGTTCTGGTGAATGTTCCATGAGTGCTTGAGAAGAAAGTGTATTCTGTTGTTTTTTGATGGAATGTGCTAAAAATATCAATTTAGTCCGTTTTGTTTAATGTATCATTTAAAGCTTGTGTTTTCATATTTATTTTCATTTTGGATGATTTGTCCATTGGTGAAAGTGGGGTGTTGAAGTGCCCTACTATGATTTTGTTAGTGCCGATTTCCCCTTTTATGGCTGTTAGCGTTTGCCTTGTGTATTGAGTGCATAAATATTTACAATTGCTATATATTCTTCTTGGGTTGATCCCTTCATCATTATGTAATGTCCTGTTTTGTCTCTTGTAATAGTCTTTATTTTAAAGTCTATTTTTTTTGATATGACAGTTGCTGCTCCAGCTTTCTTTTGATCTCCATTTGCATGGAATATCTTTTTCCATCCCCTCACTTTCAGTCTGTATGTGTCCCTAGGTCTGAAGTGGGTCTCTTGTAGACAGCGTATATATGGGTGTTGTTTTTGTATCCATTCAGCCAGTCTGTGTCTTTTGGTTGGGGCATTTAATTCATTTACATTTAAGATAGTTATCAATATGTATATTTCTGTTACCATTTTCTTAATTGATTTGGGCTTGTTATTTTAGATGTTTTTCTTCTGGTGTTTCCTGCCTAGAGAAGTTCCTTTAGCATTTGTTGTAAAGCTGGTTTGGTGGTGCTGAATTCTCTTAGCTTTTGCTTGTCTGTAAAGGTTTTAATTTCTCCATCAAATCTGAATGAGATCCTTGCTGGGTAGAGCAATCTTGGTTGTAGCCTTTTCCCTTTCATCACTTTCAATATGTCCTGGTACTCCCTTCTGGTTTCAGAGTTTCTGCTGAAAGATTAGTTGTTAATCTTATTGGGATTCCCTTATATGTTATTTGTTGTTTTTCCCTTGCTGGTTTTAATATTTTTTCTTTGTATTTAATTTTTGATTGTTTGATTAATATGCATCTTGGTGTGTTTCTCCTTGGATATATTCTTTATGGGACTCTCTGCACTTCCTGGACTTGATTGTTTCCTTTCACGTATTAGGGAAATTTTCAACTATAATCTCTTCAAATATTTTCTCAGTCCCTTTCTTTTTCTCTTCTTCTTCTGGGACCTCTATAATTCGAATGTTGGTGCATTTAATGTTGTCCCAGAGGTCTCTGAGACTGTCCTCAATTCCTTTCATTCTTTTCTCTTTATTCTGCTCTGTGGTAGTTATTTCCACTATTTTATCTTCTAGGTCACTTAACTGTTCTTCTGCCTCATTTATTCTGCTATTGATTCCTTCTGGAGAATTTTTAATTTCATTTATTGTGTTGTTCATCATTGTTTGTTTGCTCTTTAGTTCTTCTAGGTCCTTGTTAAATATTTCTTTTTTTTTTTTTTTTCTCCATTCTATTTCCAAGATTTTGGATCATCTTTACTGTCATTACTCTGAATTCTTTTTCAGGTAGACTGCCTATTTGCTCTTCATTTGTTTGGTCTGGTGGGTTTTTGCCTTGCTCCTTAATCTGCTATGTGTGTCTCTGTCTTCTCATTTTGCTTAATTTACTGTGTTTGGGGTCTCCTTTTCTCAGGATGCAGGTTCGTAGTTCCTATTTTTTGTGTGTGTGTGTGGTACGCGGGCCTCTCACTGTCGTGGCCTCCCCCGTTGTGGAGCACAGGCTCCGGATGTGCAGGATCAGCGGCCATGGCTCATGGGCCCAGCCGCTCCACGGCACGTGGGATCCTCCCGGACCAGGGCACGAACCCGTGTCCGCTGCATCGGCAGGTGGACTCCCAACCACTTTGTCACCAGGGAAGCCCGTTCCTATTGTTTTTGGTGTCTGCCCCCAGTGGCTAAGGTTTGTTCAGTGGGTTGTGTAGGTTTCCTGGTGGAGGGGACTGGTGCCTGTGTTCTGGTGGAAGAGGCTGGATCTTGTCTTTCTGGTGGGCAGGACCACATCCAGTTGTGTGTTTTGGGGTGTCTGTGACCTTATTATGATTTTAAGCAGCCTCTCTGTTAATGGATGAGGTTGTGTTCCTGTCTTGCTAGTTGTTTGGCCTAGGGTGTCCCGCACTGTAGCTTGCTGGCTGTTGAGTGGAGCTGGGTCTTAGCGTTGAGACGGAGATCTCTGGGGGAGCTTTCACCATTTGATAGTACATGGAGCTGCGCAGTCTCTTGTGGGCCAGTATTCTGAACTCAGCTCTCTCACCTCAGAGTCACAGACCTGACACCCTGCCGGAGCACCAAAACCCTGTCAGCCCCACAGCTTTCCACTTTCCAGGTACACATCTGAGCAAGGCTGAATAGCTTCATTTTAAGTTACAGTCCAGAAGTTAAAGGAGGGTAGCCAGGCGGAGGAGGGGAGCCATGCTAACTGAACCTGTCAAGTGCGGGAGCCGCAACAGCAGTGGCCAGTTCCGCGAGTGGCTGCACCACGGCAGCTTCTCTGGCTACACCTGGACCTCATAGCTGCACCCATAATTTTTATTACTGATATATTTACAAGATTTATACCTTACTATATCTTCTTTTCTCTGGTATACACACACACACACACACACACACACACACACATGCATACACACACACACAAACATAGCCATAACACATTAACACACACATTTTATTTTTCAAAGTATGGTGGTCTCTTTTTTGCAAAATAGAATCATGCTCTAGGCGTTAATCTGAAATTCATTTGCTTTGCCTGACAATATATACTTGATATACTTGAAATTCAGTCTAATTCTATTGATTAAAAAGTAAATATATTAAGAAATTTATTAAACACTTGTATGTCTAAATACACACATTCTATGTATATTGTGTGTTTGTGTCTATATATATATGTGTATAAATGATTTTAGGTAAATAAGATTATACTATGTAAAGACATATGGGATTTTCTTGTAGCAAATATTTTCCTCTTTACATTCTCCCATTTCTTCCTATTTTCTTGACTCCTCCCTTAATCACCATTCCCCCTACCCCAATCCAGATGATTATCTTTCTGTGCTATTTCTATGCACTTACAACTGCTGATTCTAGGGGAGAAGCTAAGATCTGCATTTATCATATGGATTCTGGATAAGAGACTACCAGTGAGAGGCTCTTGCATGCTATTTGGAAGATTGAAGAGTAACAGAGGCCATTATTCTTTAGCTACAGGTGTAGAAAGACTTGTAGAAAGATATAAAATGTACAGCTGCTTCCTCCTGAGTGTTTGTGGACTGCTGGCTAGGGGATTCAGGCTCATAAAGTTACTAGCAGCTTCTCTGATTGTGTAAGCCCTTTACTGCGTTTATTGTAACACTTTGTACGTGGAATCCATAGAGTGTCTTACGTTTTCAACATGCACACATACATACAGGAATTTCACCATTGTTAGTTTTCAAAAAATATTACCAACAAGGGTTAGATTATAGATACTTCTCTTTATCTTATTTTTCTTATTCAGCCATTCCTCATAAAAATCCTTCAAGTTACTTGTTTGAGTTTTAATATAAGAACTACAGTGTACAGTATGGTTGTAACATAGTTACTCATGCCTGTATTGTATTAATGGCATTTATTTTCATTTACTTTGTTAAATGATTATTTGAAATCGCATGGTAATGATCATTTTACATATATTCTTGCATCTTTGTCTTTTGACTTCTATGAATATATCCCCAATAATGGATACATGGTATGTAGGTGTATGTGTGAGGGTTTTTTTGTATTTTAATATATGTTGCAAGATACTTTTTGTAAAATATAACCTTTTAAGTGTCCACCAGCAATAAATAAAAGTGCCCATGTTACTTTATTCCCACACTCACTAATAATATTTTTCTGTTTTAACTTTTCCCAGTGTAATGGATGTGATTGATATTTCACCCTCATTTTATTTCTATGACTAATTGTGACTTTGAATACATTTTAATGTTAGTTAGCAACTTGAATTGGCTGTTCAGTGAATTTTCTCTATTTTATCTTATTTTTCCTTTGGCATCTTTTCTTTTTGGTGAATATTTAAGCATTTTTGGTATAGTTTTAGATCTAGTCATTCATCTGCAGCTAGCATTGCAGTTTTTAAACTGAAGTATTTGTTTTTGATTTTTGTCATGTTCTGCTCTAGAAAGCCATATATTATATATAAACATATAAATATATATGTGTATATATATGAATATATACGTGTGTCTGTATATGTATATATATACACACACACACACGTGTATAACTGTTTTTTTCTCTTCCAGCTTCGTGATTCTCATGTTGAAGATCTTCACTACCCTAGGGCTGTTGGGTAAGTAGTCCCTTAAAGCTTTTTAATGTTTAATTTTATGTTGACTTGCAGCTTGTAAATAGGTCTTTTGGAAAGTAGAAATATGATATTAGCACAGCAATAAAGTTGAAATAAGGTATGGTCTAAGGACAAGATACGCTGTTCCTGGAGTGACTTTATAGAAACCCACAGGTCTCAGCTATTCATATACAGAATTATGTTGTACATGGCTGCTTGTTATCGTGAAAATATAAAAATTGCTAGTGACTGCAGAGGAACACACAATTCTCCTGGATGAAACATATACCAAAATAACCTAGTACAAATGGAGTATGTGAGAGTTTCATGGGTAAAGTCAGTGAAGAGGAGAGAAATGGATACATTTCTGATTGGGGAGATTAGGGTAAGTTTTATTTCAGATTTTATTTGAAATGATATTATTTGTGTGTGTGTTACACACCCAGAGGAACAACAGTGTGGGTTTAGATGATAACTCAATTGCAGTTGTTGACTACAAAAATAAGTTCAACTTCAGATGGAGGTTTCCTAATAGAATATCTGTTATGCAAAATAAATTTCTCTTGCCTCCTTCTTTTCCCTGAAAACAGTATTTCACACTAAAACTACTTGTTTTTCTAGGTTTAAAATTGATGTCACCAATTACTCTGAATTAAAGATGATTTAGAAAATATTTGCTTTTAGGTATAATTCTAAACATAATCGTTTTTAAAATATTACTTAAATTTTGAAGAGTATTAGTTATTGATACAACAAACGTAGATAGCTCTTTATATTTGTTTTAAAAATATATTATCATTTCAAATACAACGTAAAAATAAATTTTATTAATATATGCATTGTAAATTTGAGTGAGAAAACTATTTCATTGCATATTGGCAGCTTAGGAAATAATACAGTACTTTTTAAAATATAACCATGTAATCATTATTTTAAATAGATTATACATTTTAAATGTGATTTGGTTTTATTAATGTTAAAGACAAATATGCACAGATTTACCATGCACATATTTACATGCAGAATTAAGTTTATGATATTACTTTTGTTATTTAATCCGTTTTTCAATAAGATTTAATGTTAGCTTAGAATTTAGGCTCATGTTTGGAGAAAAGTTACTGGTGAAAATAGTCCTCTTCTTAGCTGTGTCTACTTCAGTATTTTTTTTAAGGTAAAGGAAGAAGTGAAGTATTTTGATGATCTGTCACTGAAATCGAAAGTGAAAAGGAAAGTTCTGTGAATGAGTTCTAACTTAAGATTTCAAGAACTTAATTAAATGATTCCAAAGATTTCAAAGAAGAGATCAGATTCTAGGAATTCTGTTAAATTTGTGCACACTGAAAATGTGCACAGAATAATTAAAACACTATGTTTTGTTTTTATAGAAGATAATAGAGTGAAATATGCACATTAATTTGGAAGGTTGATTAGTCAGGTATATTTCATTATTAATTATTTGAATACCAAGTAGAAAAACAGACCCTGGACACAAAACTAAGGTTAACCTGAGTTTTCTGTTAATTATAACAGGTTAAAAACTTAAAAAGAAAATAGCTTTTTGTCAGTGCTATGAGAAAAGATATAAATTTCATATATTTATAATAAAACGTTTCACTTGACTATGTCACCTTACGGGTTTGCTGCTACTTTTCCATCTTAACATACAGAAAATTATGTATTACTCTTTACTTTTGTGTATTTACCATTGGTTTCTAAATTTATATAACTACATTAATGATAGGATTAGAATTTGACTAATTAATGTACTTTAAAATATTTTATTTAATAGAAATTTGTATAGTTAATGAAGACCTACTGAAGAAAATGAGATTTTTCCTCTAGTGATAATTCCTTTCAGTTATAGCCCTATTTTTTACTTATTATGTAAAAAAAAGAAAAAAAAACCTATAAAAATCTTTACCAGTGTAACAAAGTTCATACTTAACAGCAACAGAAATTATTGTAGGCTAGTTAAGCAGAAGATAAATGTATTAAAGGATGTGAGATAAAGTGGGGAACCCTTTGGAAGTACAGGAAATTAGGTTTATAGAATGCATAGCCAGAAGCTATGTGCAAATAATTCCATGGCTGCCTTCTGTTAAGATCATACAGAACCAGCTTCATCATGGCTGTGCATGGGGCATGTCTCCCTCTTCTTCCTCTGCAGGTGAATATCTCTGTAACTCCCCCTCCCTCAGTTGATGCTATAGATAACAGCTCTTTCTTCATGCCACTCCCCTTCAGACTGAAATCTCTAGTGTAGGCTTCTGATTGGCTGACACAGGTCACATGCCTGTGCCATAAGTGCACAGCATTCTGCGAAAGCAAGTGTAGCTTCTGTCTTAAAGTGAGCCTCACAAGTTGGAAAATGTAAATACGTAAAGGATATTCAGATGGTGAAAGAATGAAAAACATCCACTAACAATGCAAAAGTAAAATCCCAGCCTTAAGAAGGTAACCTGTAATATTTTATTCTATGTATTATATGTGAACTAGCAGACTAGACATTTAGCCAGATTCTTTATTTTTCTGGAGATATTACTTGAGCTTATAAAGTCATGAAAATAGAATACTCATGGCAAATGCAGACTGACACAACCATTCAAAACATAGTAAAAACATACTGAACTCCTTTTTGTCGTTCATGTTATTTAATATAAAAATATTGTTATAAAAAGGCACTAAAATATTTTTCTTATTTATTTGGCATAATTGTAGTTTACCATAATACGTATGTGGGTGAAACCTGGATTAAATTGGCCTGTACTCCCAATCTGGTTGTGCCATTTACTAGCCCTGTGACTTTGGACAAGTTAGTAAACTAATCTGAGGCTCAGTTCTTGAGGTGAGAATTGAAGGAGGAGATGGGGGCAGCAGTGTTAACAGGAGGAAGAGACTTCCAGGAAGCCATAAGCATAAGGGCAAACGTGCTGAGTTAGGAAAGAACCTATTGTGTTTGAACAGCATAAGAAGGATGGCAGGGCACACTGATTAAGAAAGACGAAATTTTGGAAAAGTAACTTGTAGTTGAGACTTTATTCCAGGTGCAAAGAGAAGATGCTGGGGGATTAACACACAGGAGGGACATGACTGGACTTATATTTTTGAAAATATCCTCAGGGCCTTCCCTGGTGGCGCAGTGGTTGAGAGTCCACCTGCCGATGCAGGGGACACGGGTTCGTGTCCCGGTCCAGGAGGATCCCACGTCCGCAGAGCGGCTGGGCCCGTGAGCCATGGCCTCTGAGCCTGTGCATCCGAAGCCTGTGCTCCGCAGCGGGAGAGGCCACAGCAGTGAGAGGCCCGCGTACTGCAAAAAGAAAAAAATATATATATCCTCAGGCTACAGTATAGAGATGGGTTATAGGATATGCAGAAATGAATGAAGACCGTTCAGAGAGGCACTGTTACCGTCTTATATGAAGGACGGCTTGGATTAGCATGGTAGGGAATATGGATTTGAGATAAATCTACTTTTGAAATCTTATAATAGTTTGTTGAAAATCTAGTCTGTGTCAGTCTTGTGACTAAAACAATGGTTGCTTTTGGAGATTGTGACGGACATAGTGATGGGCCCCACAGACTCTGTCCACCTTCCTTAAAGAAAGACGTGTTGCACCAGCTGTGGAGGGTGCTGTCAGCAGATGGCCTTCAGCTTTATCCTCTTCATGGGTTGTTTCAAGTGCAAAGAGCCACCTCCTCCAAGGTCACACTCTTAGGGATGGTCCATATTCAGTGACGGATCACGTCAGAGTTATAAAGTCTTGTATTCCCGTGGTTTGGGTTGAGAATGTCAGGCCTGCATTATAGCTGCACTTCTCTCTTTGCTCAGTCCTCCACAGACGATGGATGATCTCAGTGGCACCCCCTGATAAACATCCTGGATGCTAAATCCGGTCTCACAGTCTGTTCTAGAAAACCCAAACTGTGACAAATAGTATGGAAGTCAGAGATAATGAAAGAAAGAAGGAATGGGGGATGATTTATAGATGTTTTACTTACTCTATTTTATAGGTTCCTATGACATTTCTGAAATGAGGAATATTGGGGGGAAATATAGGTTAGATTTTAACTCAAATACTGTTTTACAGATGTTGAACTTGAGTTTGCCTGTGTGACACATTAGTATGAAAACTATTTGGTAGCAGACTCTATGAGTTTACATCTCAGGAGATATATTACAATGGGTTATGCATGTGGGAAGGTCCAGAATTTGGATAGTATTTGTAATGATGGAATAGATGGGATAACCCAGGAAGTGTGTGCAGGTAAAGATGAGAAGGACAAAGAATAAACCTTACATCAAACTGAAGTTTAAATGTTGAGAAGTACTTCTGGTATCAGCTTAGATATGAAAAGAGCTTTCGAAATTGCTATTTCTATCCCTACATCAAGAAAAGGCTGGACAAACAGGAAAAAGCAACTTTTAGGGGGTTTATAAGAGAACTTAGGTTGCAGGGAACACCTTCACTCTAAAATCCAGGAGAAAAGTACATTTAGAGAGAGACATACAACAACTGCTTACATGAATGAATTGCTGGAGGCTGACTGTGGATTAGAGTGGTAGTGAGAAACTCCTAGGGGCCCTCACATATTCTTATGGTCCTCCAGGGACCCACCAGATTCTTGTGGTGTTCACCCCCAAGAAAGATCCCCTCATTACTCTGAACCTGGGAGGGAACTATTGTGAAACATACCTAGAAATTTCTCTGTAGCAAGGTGCTGCTCTACAGAGAGAAAACATTTTGCCAGAGCACAATTCTGAAGTTTTATATCAGCCAGGAGTACAGGAATTCCATCCCACTCAAACCCCCTGCAGCCTTCCTCTCTAACCTAAAAGAAAAAGAAGAAGAAGAAGAAAAAAAAACTAGTCAAAAGGGGGCATGGACTTAAGGAAATGGACTGGGAAAGAGGTAGACAGGAAAGGAAGTGTGAGGCAGAAGGAAGTAAAACCTGTGTAAGCAAGGGAAGGGTCAGACCCTTGTTAAGGCCACAGGTCAAGACATAGAACCAGCAAGGTCTGGGCAAGTCTGGAGAATTCTAATTGGAAGAGTATAGACCCCCACCCTACCCACCACATTATATAACCATGTCAAGGTAGCTCCAGTATAATTGCATTTCAGCTAAAAAACCTGTAAGGCACAACTCCCCCTGACCATCAGTTTATAGGGAAGTCCATCAACTTACAAAAAAAAAAAAAAAAAAAAAGCAGTGTGAAGAGACACAGCTATCATGAGAACAAGACTTAGATATGATAATGGTGTTGGAATTATCAGTCAAGAATACCATGATTAATACGTTGTGAGCTCTAATGTAAAAAGGAGACGACATTCAAGAACTGACAGATAATGTAAGCAGAGTTAGAAAACTCTAAGAAATAAACAAAAAAAGGGTTAGAAATTAAACAAAATGTAACAGAAATGAAGATTGGCTTCAGTGGACTAAGTGGTAAACTCAACACAGCCAAGAAAAATATCACCAAACTAGAATACAAATCAGTAAAAAGTCACAGACTAGAATGGAAAGAGAATGAATAATGAAAAAAAACAAAATCAAACAGAAGATGAAGGGCTGTGGGACAATATCAAAAAGTGTACCATATGTGTAACTGAAGTACCACAAGGATAAGGAAAAGAGAATGAAGAAGAAATATTTAAAGAAGTAGTATCAGATGACTTTGCAAAATTACTACAAGACACCAAACTAAGTATACAGCAAGCTTTGGGAGCACCAAATATAAATAAATCAATACCAGTAAATCTGTACCTAGGCCTATCATATTCAAGCTGTAGAAAACTGCAAAGAGAAACTCTTGAAGGAAGCTAGAGAATTTAAAAATGCCTTATAGAGGAACCGAGGATGAAGACAACAGCAGACTTCTCATCAGAGACATGCAAGTAAAAAGAGAAGAATGAAGTAGTTAAGATGGTGGCAGGAGTTGGGGGGAGACACCAATCTAGAATTCTGTATCAAGAGATAGTATCCTTTAAAACAAAACTGAGAGAATTTATTACCAGAAAATTTATCATTAAAGAAATGTTAAGTTATTCAGGCGGGATGCAATTGAAGCAGGTCAGAATCTTGGATCTATATAATGAAAGGAAGAGCATCAGAATACTGAAAGGAATATTGAAGGTCAAATAACATCTTTTATGTTTTGTATTCTTAATTGATCTAATAAAATAACTGTTTTTAAGCAGTAGTATGGCAATGTATTACATGATTTAAGAAACAAATGAGAGCAGTGTCTCAAGGAATGGAGGGGAGAAATTGGGAGGACTCTGGAGGTACCTGGACTACACATGAAACGAAATAGTGTTAATTTGAGGATGAATTTAGATTAAAGTGTGCATTGTAAACTCGTGGGAAACCACAAACTTTTTTTAAAAGAAGTGTAATTGACTTTCTAAGAGAAAAGATACACTGGAATAACATAAAATGCTCAATTAAAACAGGAGAAGGCAGAAGAAGAAATAAAAGAAAGTAATCAATACAAAAGAGTTATAAAGATGATAGATAATTATCCAAATATATCAATAATCACTTTACTAAATGTGAAAAGTTTAAAAACACTAATTTGAAAATTTTATCCTGTGGTTATCATTTCTGGGGAAGTAGAAATAATATAAGAATAAATTGCGATGTATTCTAGGCTAGGGAACTTACACATATTTCCTGTGTCATAAAAGGGATAACAAATATCAAAGGCAATGCTCATGTCCAGGGAATAAATCCTCAACCACTAAACTATAGAGCTTATATCTCGAACTAGATTTCTTGGAAGAGCCTAAACTTTAAAAGTTGAAAGTTTGTTAATATGTTGAGGTCTGGACACCAGAGCTTCTTATCTACCCATGCTTTTGACTTAACCAGAGGTAGAACTTCTTTCTTCCTAATTATATCTTATTATTATCTTGATTATATCTTTCTTAGTAAAAAAGTATACTCATGCAATTTTAAACCATGACCCATTAAATTTTCCTTTATTAAATATACTTGGATTTCATATATGCTCACACATAGAGAATCTACAGTGTTGGTGAGGCTGAGTACTGATTATCACTAATGAATATCAAATTTCATGGGTGACTGGCAAACCATGCTTAGTATATATACTGTGGCTGGAAACTTTTAAGTGAAGATTAAGTAGAGACAGTGTTCACAATGACCTCAAATGAAATAGCAAAACATGATTAAATGTTTAGTAAGAAGAGGCAAAAATCTTAAAATGGGTTAAAATTACCAAAATATGTTATTAATTGAGATCCATGCTATATTTGTATTATTCACACACATATGTATCTAAGACTTGTGCAGGCATTTCTATGGCTTAATGCTAAATACTTCTGTGAAAATTTAAGAATACTCAGCATACAAAGTGGAAGTCATAATTAATATTTTATAAAGCTTAAACAGTCTCTTAATCTCTACAGTTACAAAAATTAAAATTAACATTCCTACCTAGACTAAGTTAGAAAATAGCTCTTTAGTCGATGGTCAAATTACTTGGAGATATTAACAGAGCATAATCTTTTCTTCTCTGAAATGTATCATTAAGATTCATTTAAAATGAAATATTCATTCAGATATAAGTTGCTTCAAGAGACAGACAAGGAGCCTCATTAGTTTTTCATACATAATGTCAATTTGAACTAAGCCACTGTCTTTCAAGAGTCATAATAGGGGAAGGTGTTTAAGGCTGGGGAGTGTTTCTTATAACAATTCTGAGACTAACCACTTCCTTTATACTAGACGCTGTTATCTGTGTTTTTTAATTCCTTTAATTTTCACAAAAACTTTATGACATAATTATTCATTTGTAGACTTAGGCACCTAGTGTAATGGTGGAACTTGGATTTCACCTTTGGCTGAGTGCAGAGACTGTGCTGTTTTAACCAACCTTCAGTCCAGTAATGCCCCCCTCCCTCCCAGTTCTTATTTATTTATACTACATCTAACTGTATGTGACTAAAATTCGCTTAGGATTTTAATATTATTATTTAACATATATATTAGGGAAGACTTATTTTCCAAGAATAAGGAATCCATATTTCTTCTTCTGAATAACAAAAATAGTATGTGGACTTTAAAATTTGTGTTAATGCATTTTCAATCAGCATATTTGCTTACTATTTCATTTGGTATACATTTCATACCATTTTAAAATTATAGAATGTGTCATATTTGGTAGAATACCTTGATTCAGTATCATGAAAGGTCATATTCATAAATTTCTTAATGTTAGTAAAAGCTAAAGTTCAAAAAATGATCTTAGCCAAACCTCTATAGAGGAAGTTTGAAATGAATTTCCAGTTAATACTTGTAAGGTCAGAAACTCAGATGACTTTTTGCTGTCAGGTTAAACGTGACAGAAAAATAAAAGGAAAGAATCTTTGAAAATAGCTTAAATATATTATTTCAATTGAAGTACTTTATTTCTCATAACAGACTAAAGTTGTGTCCTGAAAATGTTAATAAATTTTATTTTAAGAACCTGCATTTTTACTTGTTATCAAGTGAAATAAATAGATGGAAAGGTGGTGTTTTTAAAACAAATCAGTAAAGAGTCACAAACTAGTTTCCTATGTGATTCTGTTGCACAGGAAATCTTAGGAAGTAATGAATATGCTAGTCAGGTAAATTTGGGATTTGGGATGGCAGAGAATTAATGTGACCAATACAAATCATCAGGGCACACTGGAGATATCTTCTAATCATGAGGCTAATTACTCTCCTGGCTGTTTCTAATCCCCTGATTTGTTTGATGAGAGGCACTGGTTGTGTAGCAGTGTTTGGGGACAGAGACTTGACTGCTGTAAAAGGCAGTTGATTGGAGCAGGAAAGGTCCCTAGGAGATGCTCAACCAAAATGGTTGGGAGAAATGTTGAGTATCTATCACATGTAAATATATGGATATGAATTGAATGAGAAAAAGGAAACTCTGGATTCTGAAATGGGTTTATCTAAACTATAAAGACTAATGCTTATTTAAAATGGATCAGGATTTATCCAGGAAATTTCAAGGAAAAATAAGGAAGATCTGTAAGAACAAATAAGGAATGGAGGTTAGGTGGCTACTTACAGAAAGTAGGCAAACGTGAAAAATCAGTGAATTTCCAAGTCAAAGTAAAGCAGTCATGTGGTTGAAAAATAAGTGAATGAAAACATGGCAAGGTCAAGGCCTTCCTAGGCATTTTCAAGACCAAGAGCTGAGTTCATTGAGAGATTTATCAATTGCATTGCCTTAACAGTGAAATGCCTCAAGATTTTACCAATAGCTGTTATGTATAAATCCCTCCTAGGTTTAAAGAAGCAATGACTTTAAGAAAAATACCACTTGGAGTAATGTGAGGTATCAAAGGGAAGACCAGAAATACAGCTTATTTCATACAAAGGCAAACCATGTTTATTTTTAGTTTTTGTACCAATATCTGTCTGCGAAAGAAAAGGATTACATATTTCTATTGTTACCATTATGCTTTCTTAAAATTTTTTAGTTTTAGAAATTTAATACATTAAGTATTAATCAATGGATTAAATAATACATTAAGTAATACTTAATAGATAATACATTAAATGACTCTTGATATGGTAGAAAATACATTTTTCATTGATTTCTTACAAGCAGCCAAAAAGGAAAGATTTTCACAAGTTGCTGGATTCAGCAAATAGTAGAAAATTTGTTATCCTTTCCTCAGTCTCCTCCTGAAGTGAATTCAAGGACTTAGAGCCAATATCTATATATGTAGAATCAAGCATTTTCTTGTGTGTGATAAATAGGCACGTTTTGAATTTCTACGGATTATCTACATTTTCTTAAAAGGCAGAGAGTTTACAATAATTCTATACACAGTGGAAAACATAATTTTTTTAACAAATTTCTGATGGACTAAGCATAACAGGGATGTTAGTACTTTTAAAGACCTGACACCTCTTTATCTCTTTTTCCATTGCTGATATAAGGGCAAGATGTATCTTGCTTTCTGATGCAGTTCCCATACCCCCCACGTGTCACGGTAATTGGCCAGGAAGACTCACCTTTATAAAAAATGAGTGAACCATAGTAAAATAAATGTAGAAGAGTGAAACTCTTTATAAATTATTATTTTAGATAAAATTGTTTAATCTTTTATATAACTTTCACCTATGTTTCATTCAAAACCTTACCCCAAGTATGATTATTTTGAACTTCAAATTTGTTTCAGTGAATTCACCCTAAGAATATGACTCATTATTTTAGCAGAAAATATTAGTTATTTAAATTTTAAAAGTCACCTTTTTTTTTCGCTATATGTAAGATATGTGTTTTCAGTATGATTAAGAGATAAGAGCAACCCTTTGGCAACCGTGTTTCCTACATAGGTGTTGAGGAACTTATGCAAACATGTTGGTTTATGTTGTATTTCTTTTTATAGCCTGGGGTTCATTTTCTAGAGTATTTGATTGCTTTGACTCATGACTTCTCTGGATATTCTACCTATATCACTTTTCTTTCATAATTTTGTATGATTCTGAATATATCAAATTGTTAGATGGATCACAGTTTATGAGCATATTTGGCTAGCAAAATTACTATCAATTTAATTCAGAGCTATATAAAATTTTGACCAGAATAAGTATAAAATGTGAAATACAGCTTATTATACATGTTTTTCCTGTACCTATATAGGAAAAAAGTGGGTAGAAATTTTCTATAAAGAGAGGAAAACCTTTTTATAGCGAAGATCTAAAGCAGGAGACGTGAAGGAGAATATTATTAGAATATTTTTGTTTGTAGTGAATATTGCCTCCTTTATGTAATAATGCCAAATGAAACATGAACAGTCTAATGTCAAATTTGTCATAGCATATATTTTGAGTGAAAATTTCATCCAGAATTAGCCATGTCACTTCACATGAGTGAACAGCATGAACTGTTATGTTACATAATGGATGTCCTTGAAAAAATAATTGCATTCACTATTCAGATGCACATGCTAAACTATTTTACTTCCTTGTTTGTTGCTTTAACCATTGCATTGTAGCACATTATTGTAATTTTAATTGAAATAAACACCAGTAAAACTTTTAAAATTCAGTTTTTCCCAAAAATGCTTTAAAAGTTGGTTAAAGGTTTTTGTTTTTTTTTTTAACTCTCTGCTTGTCACATATACTAGAGAAAATTGCAGATCTTAGAATTTCCATTGAAAATTTGTGCAGTGATAAAATAGTCTTGGAATATTGCAGCTTAAATATAAGTTTAAGATCATCCAAACTTTTCTTTGAGTTCCAGGCTTTCTTCCTCTTGTCTGTGAGCAAGGGGATATCCTTGTAAGGTGCTTCTGGTTTTTCTCACTTTAGTACTAGAATTGAAAAAGTATGCCTTGGACCTACCAAAAGGTGTTGCATTAAGTAAAACTCACATATAGCCTGGATTTCCCTGAAAAGGGCTTAAAAGTGCCCACATCCAAAGACTTCTGGCACCAAGCACCAGGCAGAAGAGAATACAATCCTTTTAGAAGGAAGCATTTCCTTTTAGTGTTTCAGAATCTTTACAGATTAAATTAAATCAGGCATAAGTTTACAGTTAAAATTATCCAAACTAAATAATCCACCATAAGTAGGTATCAGCAGAACAAAAAAATATAAATGTAGAATCCCAACAATTTAAGATTTTGGAATGGTACTGATATGCAATACAAAATTAAAACTATAGAAATCCTTTGGAAAGAAAAATAGAATTTAAAAAAGAGGAAGCAACAACACCCATCAAAAATGACCAGGATATTTGAAAGAACCAAATAAAACTTTAAAAAATATATTTGATAAAATTCAACTTTTCTTCTTAATTCACGTACTCATGATGACAAATTAACCATTATCTGGTACTTGGTGAAGGATAAAAACAAAGTGTAAAACTAAACTATTTTAGGGTGTTCAAACTTCTAGACAGACATGGAATAAATTATGACTACTCACATTCAGTGGCTAAAGCAATTAACATGGCCATATCCAACATATCAAGTCCACATTTTTATGTCAGTATAGTTTTGATTGTCTTATGTTCTTTTTATTTTAGGTAAAATTTACTTTCCATAAAATGAACAGTTTTACCTAATTTTGAATATGGTCTGATGTAAAGGTAAAATTTGACTGATTTCTTAGAATAAGGAATATTACAACACCATTTTAGTTAAAAAAAAAAAAAAAAAGTTTCTTTTTTCCACTGAGTTACCTTGGCACCTTTATTGAAAATCAGTTTAGCATAAAGCGTGGGTGTGTTTCTGGACTCTCCTTTGCACAACTGTTTTACATGTCTTTATGCCAGTACCTCATTTTCTTTTTTTTTTTTAACATCTTTATTGGGGTATAATTGCTTTACAATTGTGTGTTAGTTTCTGCTTTATAACAAAGTGAATCAGTTATACATATACATATGTTCCCATATCTCTTCCCTCTTGCGTCTCCCTCCCTCCCACCCTCCCTATCCCACCCCTCCAGGTGGTCACAAAGCACGGAGCCGATATCCCTGTGCCATGCGGCTGCTTCCCACTAGCTATCTACCTTACGTTTGTTAGTGTATATATGTCCATGCCTCTCTCTCACCCTGTCACAGCTCACCCTTCCCCCTCCCCATATCCTCAAGTCCGTTCTCCAGTAGGTCTGTGCCTTTATTCCTGTCTTACCCCTAGGTTCTTCATGACATTTTTTTTTCTTAAATTCCATATATATGTGTTAGCATACAGTATTTGTCTTTTTCTTTCTGACTTACTTCACTCTGTATGACAGACTCTAGGTCTATCCACCTCATTACAAATAGCTCAGTTTCGTTTCTTTTTATGGCTGAGTAATATTCCATTGTATATATGTGCCACATCTTCTTTATCCATTCATCCGATGATGGGCACTTAGGTTGTTTCCATCTCTGGGCTATTGTAAATAGAGCTGCAATGAACATTTTGGTACATGACTCTTTTTGAATTTTGGTTTTCTCAGGGTATATGCCCAGTAGTGGGATTGCTGGGTCATATGGTAGTTCTATTTGTAGTTTTTTAAGGACCCTCCAGACTGCTCTCCATAGTGGCTGAACCAATTCACATTCCCACCAGCAGTGCAAGAGTGTTCCCTTTTCTGCACACCCTCTCCAGCATTTATTGTTTCTAGGTTTTTTGAAGATGTCCATTCTGACTGGTGTGAGATGATATCTCATTGTAGTTTTGATTTGCATTTCTCTAATGATTAATGATGTTGAGCATTCTTTCATGTGTTTGTTGGCAGTCTGTATATCTTCTTTGGAGAAATGTCTCTTTAGGTCTTCTGCCCATTTTTGGATTGGGTTGTTTGTTTTTTTGTTATTGAGCTGCATGAGCTGCTTGTAAATTTTGGAGATCAATCCTTTGTCAGTTGATTCATTTGCAAATATTTTCTCCCATTCTGAGGGTTGTCTTTTGGTCTTGTTTATGGTTTCCTTTGTTGTGCAAAAGCTTTAAAGTTTCATTAGGTCCCATTTGTTTATTTTTGTTTTAATTTCCATTTCTCTAGGAGGTGGGTCAGAAAGGATCTTGCTGTGATTTATGTCATAGAGTGTTCTGCCTATGTTTTCCTCTAAGAGTTTGATAATTTCTGGCCTTACATTTAGGTCTTTAATCCATTTTGAGCTTATTTTTGTGTATGGTGTTAGGGAGTGATCTAATCTCATACTTTTACATGTACCTGTCCAGTTTTCCCAGCACCACTTATTGAAGAGGCTGTCCTTTCTCCACTATACATTTCTGCCACCTTTATCAAAGATAAGGTGTCCATATGTGCGTGGGTTTATATCTGGGCTTTCTATCCTGTTCCATTGATCTGTCTTCCTTTTTTTGTGCCAGTACCATACTGTCTTGATTACTGTAGCTTTGTTGTATAGTCTGAAGTCAGGGAGCCTGATTCCTCCAGCTCCGTTTTTCGTTCTCAAGATTGCTTTGTCTATTTGGGGTCTTTTGTGTTTCCATACAAATTGTGAAATTTTTTGTTCTAGTTCTGTGAAAAATGCCAGTGGTAGTTGGATAGGGATTGCATTGAATCTATAGATTGCTTTGGATAGTAGAGTCATTTTCACAATGTTGATTCTTCCAATCCAAGAACATGGTATATCTCTCCATCTATTTGTATCATCTTTAATTTCTTTCATCAGTGTCTTATAATTTTCTGCAGACAGGTCTTTTGTCTCCTTAGGTAGGTTTATTCCTAGATATATTATTCTTTTTGTTGCAGTGGTAAATGGGAGTGTTTTCTTGATTTCACTTTCAGATTTTTCATCATTAGTATATAGGAATGCCAGAGATTTCTGTGCATTAATTTTGTGTCCTGCTACTTTACCAAATTCATTGATTAGCTCTAGTAGTTTTCTGGTAGCATCTTTAGGATTCTCTATGTATAGTATCACGTCATCTGCAAACAGTGACAGCTTTACTACTTCTTTTCCGATTTGGATTCCTTTTATTTCCTTTTATTCTCTGATTGCTGTAGCTAAAACTTCCAAAACTATATTGAATAAGAGTGGTGAGAGTGGGCCACCTTGTCTTGTTCCTGATCTTAGTGGAAATGCTTTCAGTTTTTCACCATTGAGGATGATGTTGGCTGTGGGCTTGTCATATATGGCCTTTATTATGTTGAGGAAAGTTCCCTCTACGTCTACTTTCTGCAGGGTTTTTATCATAAATGGGTGTTGAATTTTGTCAAAAGCTTTTTCTGCATCTATTGAGATGATCATATGTTTTTTCTCCTTCAATTTGTTAATATGGTTTATCACATTGATTTGCGTATATTGAAGAATCCTTGCATTCCTGGAATAAACCGCACTTGATCATGGTGTATGATCCTTTTAATGTACTGGTGGATTCTGTTTGCTAGTATTTTGTTGAGGATTTTTGTATCTATGTTCGTCAGTGATATTGGCCTGTAGTTTTCTTTCTTTGTGACATCCTTGTCTGGTTTTGGTATCAAGGTGGTGGTGGCCTCGTAGAAGGAATTTGGGAGTGTTCCTCCCTCTGCTATATTTTGGAGGAGTTTGAGAAGGATAGGTGTTAGCTCTTCTCTAAATGTTTGATAGAATTTGCCTGTGAAGCCATCTGGTCCTAGGCTTTTGTTTGTTGGAAGATTTTTAATCACAGTTTCAATTTCAGTGCTTATGATTGGTCTGTTCATAAATTCTGTTTCTTCCTGATTCATTGTTGGCAGGTTGTGCATTTGTAAGAATTTGTCCATTTCTTCCAGGTTGTCCATTTTATTGGCGTAGAGTTGTTTGTAGTAATCTCTCATGATCTTTTTTATTTCTGCAGTGTCAATTGTTACTTCTCCTTTTTCATTTCTAATTCTATTGATTTGAGTCTTCTCCCTTTTTTTCTTGATGAGTCTGGCTAATGGTTTATCTATTCTGTTTATCTTCTCAAAGAACCAGCTTTTAGTTTTATTGATCTTTGCTATTGTTTCCTTCATTTCTTTTTCATTTATTTCTGATCTGATTTTTATGATTTCTTTCCTTCTGCTAGCTTTGGGTTTTTTTTGTTCTTCTTTCTCTAATTGCTTGAGGTGCAAGGTTAGGTTGTTTATTCGAGATGTTTCCTGCTTCTTAAGGTGGGCTTGTATTGCTATAAACTTCCCCCTTAGAAGTGCTTCTGATGCATCCCATAGGTTTTGGGTCGTTGTGTCTCCATTGTCATTTGTTGCTAGGTATTTTTTTATTTCCTCTTTGATTTCTTCAGTGATCACTTCGTTATTAAGAAGTGTATTGTTTAGCTTTCGTGTGTTTGTATTTTTTACAGATCTTTTCCTGTAATTGATATCTAGTCTCATGGCGTTGTGGTCGGAAAAGATACTTGATACAATTTCAGTTTTCTTAAATTTACCAGGGCTTGATTTGTGACCCAAGATATAATCTATCCTGGAGAATGTTCCATGAGCACTTGAGAAAAATGTGTATTCTGTTGTTTTTGGATGGAGTGTCCTATAAATATCAATTAAGTCCATCTTGTTTAATGTATCATTTAAACCTCATTTTCTTGATTACAGTAGCACAGTGATAAGTCTTTAAGTTAGTATAAGGTACTTAACTTTGATCATCTTCAAAATTATTTTTTCTATTTAAGGCTGCTTACAGTTCCATATAAATTTGTGAATAAGGTGCAGATTTCTTCAAAAGTGTCTGCTGAAATTTTGACTAGAATTGTTTTGAATGTATATATATATCCTTTTGCGGAAAATTGATGTGTTAACCAAAGTTTAGTCTTTCACTTATAGTTTGTTATTTTCAATGTGGAGGTCTTGTATATATTTTGTTGTTTATTCCTAAGTGTTTCATATTTTTTATGCTATTGTGAATGGTATTTCTAAATTTCAATTTCCAATTGTTTTTTGTATACAGAGATACAATAGACTTTTGTATATTGGGTTTGTATCTGTCAACTATTCTAAACTTCTCTGTTCTAGTAATGTTTCTGTGGACTCCTTGTGGATATTCTACAGAGAAGATCATGCTGTCCGAGGCAAAAACAAACATAGTTTTGCTTATTTCTTTTCATTCTCTATGTAGTTTGTTTCTTTCTCTTGTCACATTGCAGTGGCTGTGACCTCTAGAACAGTGTTGAAATACAATGGATACTAATGGACATCTTTGACTTGTTTCTGATCTTAGAAGGAAAGCATTCAGTCTTTATGATGCAAGTGCTAAGATTTTCACAGATGCTCTTTATAAGGATGCAAACATTTTCTCTGTTCCTAGGGTTGTTTTTAATAGTATTTTTATTATGAACAAGTAGTGGATTTTATTAAATGCTTTTTCTGTGGTTGTATATAATTTTATTTTTTAATTTGTTTATATGATAAATTTTATTGATGAATTTTTAAATATTTGGCCAATCATGCAACCCTGTATCACCCTACTTTTCATACGATCATATCCTTCATTCATTACCTTTAAGTGGATTTTTTTGCTTATTATTTATTAACTTTTACACTTTATTTTTTAAAGACGTTCTTATTGGTGTAGTCTGATACAAGGTACTCTGCTGTAGTCGGAAGCAGTAGTCCTCCAATTTGCAGTACTTCCAGTTTGAGAAAGCTCTGGTTCCCCCACCATCCAAGTAACTCTTCCAATGATGTGTTCAGGATACTTCTAACCCACTAATTAGCCACAGCTTTATACTTTACTCTTTGTTCTTATTGCCAGAATGACTGCATTATTAAACATTCTGATTTATGTCTTTTTGCCTCTTTAAAAGATTTTGGATTTCTGGAAAAATCTATGTATTTGTATTAGTGTCATTTAATACCTTCTGGAGATTTTTAGAATCCCAGTGAATCTTTCAGCTGTCTGTGTATTATTATCAAGCTCCCTTACAGTATGACCTAGCATAATTTTGAATTCTTACTTTAAAATTATAAATCGGTTTCAGGGGCTGCCACATACAATACTGGGTATCTAGAGCTTTCCTTAACTTTCTTAAGAATTTTACTTTCAAAAAAACCTATCTTGGACTTCCCTGGTGGCACAGTGGTTGAGAGTCCGCCTGCCGATGCAGGAGACACGGGTTCGTGCCCCGGTCCGGGAAGATCCCACATGCCGTGGAGTGGCTGGGCCCATGAGCCATGGCCACTGAGCGTGCGCGTCCGGAGCCTGTGCTCCGCAATGTGAGAGGCCACAGCAGTGAGAGGCCGGCATACCGCAAACAAAAACAAAAACAAAAACTCTATCTTGAGTACTTGCAGTCCTTTGGATTTATTTCAGGAGTCGAAGAATTGCTTCATGTTAATGCTTTCTAGTACCTTATCTGATAGCCCTCAATTTTACTCTTTAGGGCTACTCTTTGTCCCAAAGTTTTCTAGGATTTCTAACCATATTTCTACTATTTTAAGGTGTCTATCACCATTGTATCTATTTTTCCTATACTACAGGTACTAGACTGTGTATCTGTATCATAGTGTACTATGCTCTACCGTTCTATGCTGTACTACAGAGCTCCTTGGTGCCGTAGGAGTTAATTTCCCATGCTACTGTAGCTCCAAGGGGGTTAGAGGCTTCTAGGAATATCCATTTAATTTTAGCTTATTTATTTAAAATGTCTTTGTTGTTTATAATTTTTCTCTTTTTCTATTGCTGAAGCTGTGGTAATAGGTAGGAGCAAACACTTCGCCTGGCCTACAGAGTCTACCTCAAGGGGGACAGAGAGGAGGCAAGGCTGTCCTTCTGTAGTGAAGTCAGTGCCTCATTTTAGTGCATTTCAATTATTCTAGAAAAAACCTTTAATATTTTCCTTATTTTTTAAAATGAATAATTCTGCCCGTTAAATATAAACCCTGAGAATGGAAGCCAAATCTTGTTTCCTTTCTTTTGCACAGATTATTTCTTTTAGTTTTAAATTCTAGCCTGGGAGCCTTTTCTTCCTCACTTTTAAGTTGTATTTCGTATTTTGAATTTTTGTTCTTGAGAATTTTCAGTTTTCTCGGGGGCCAGCTCTATGTAGTAGAATAAATACTGGCTGGCAGATCCCTGGCAGTGGATCAGCCCTCACGCTATTAAAGAAGCATCATCCTTGAGCATCTTATGGTACAGACTTTTAAAAATGGTTAGATTGGGGCTTCCCTGGTGGCACAGTGGCTGAGAGTCCGCCTGCCGACGCAGGGGACACGGGTTCGTGCCCTGGTCCGAGAAGATCCCACATGCCGCGGAGCGGCTGGGCCCGTGAGCCGTGGCCACGGAGCCTGCGCGTCCGGAGCCTGTGCTCCGCAACGGGAGAGGCCACAACACAAAAACAAACAAACAAACAAACAAACAAACAAACAAAAACAAACAAACAAACAAACAAAAACAAAACAAAACAAAAAAACAAACGTACAAAAAAAACAAACGTACAAAAACAAACAAACAAACAAAAACAAAACAAAACAAAAAAACAAACAAACAAAAAAATGGTTAGATTATTTATTTATTGTATTTTTTTTTAATATTTATTTATTTGGTTGTACTGGGTCTTAGTTTCGGCAGGCAGGCTCCTTAGTTGCGGTTCACCAGCTCCTTATTGCAGCACTCAGCCTTCCCAGTTGTGGCATGTGAACTCCCAGCCTCGGCGTGCATGTGGGATCTAGTTCCCTGACCAGGGATCGAACCCGGGCCCCCTGCACTGGGAGCCCGGAGTCCTATTCACTGAGCCACCAGGGAAGTCCCTATTTATTGTATTTTTAACTGCCCTATATATTTGAAAAGAATGTAGGATTAATCCTGGCCATACTCTTTTGATTATAATGTTTTATATTTTTTAATCCAAACTAATAAAATGTCAACAAATCAGTTCCCCTTCCTTATTCAGTCAGCTTTTACTTCCCTAATGTTTTAACTTTGCTGCCAGAGAGTACCTTGGATCTTTTTAAAAGCATCCTTAGGTTCTCCGTCACTCCTCCTTTCCCCCCCTTTACAAACAAAGCAGTTTAAACAGGGACATGGTAACATGCTTCTAGCAGATCATCACAGGACAGAATAAAGATTTGTTCTCTGCTTTAGATTTATTATAATTTAAGTAACTAAATTATTTAATATAATTTATGTAAATATTATCATGAAAATTGTTGTAAGATATTTCAAAGTGTTCTAATGCAATTTACTTAGTCAACAATTGGAAGGTTGTTTTTTTTTCCTTCCCCTGGGAACTATATATTTTCTTTGTCACAGCAGTTGGTTCAGCCGCATTCAAAGCCATTGAGTTATTAGATGTTTGCTGGGAATGTCAGAAGGGAGGAAGGACTTGAAACTGAGAGGGTTTAATGTACACAAGCAGGGAAGAGCACAGATCATTGAGTCCACCACTAAGTGGTGGTGCATTAGAATACAGCAAACACTTTGGAGGGTAGGGCCAGAGAATCTCAATCCTTGTGATCAATTTTATCTTTGATATCCAGGAGTTACTTATTTTATATCTGTATTTTCTCAGATTTGGGAGCCAACACATTTATTTCCTCTTAGCTTTCTGGACCATCATTTTTTTTTTTTTTTGTTACTTGCCACAGACATAGTCTTCATTGGTCCAAATGAGATCCTTATAACTTAGCATCTATACTTCCCATTTCCTGAAGTATGCAAAATAATCACAAGACATTTAATCCATTTATAGATATGACTTCTTACATTCGTTCAGCTGCTGTTTCATTCCAGTGTTCTACTTGGCTCTTTCTAAATAAACCACATCCAAACATCATTTGAATAAAAAATAAAAACAATCAAAAACAGATAAAACTTTTACAGCTTCCCGTCTTTTAAACTTTTGCTACACTCTTACGAACCTTCCTTTGTCTAATATTGTATACAATTGTTAAAGTTCCTGATTTTTCATGAAATATGCCAGTGAATAAAAATACTGTTCTTTTTACTGCAAAGTAAATATTTTCACCTAGAGACCAATCCTTAACCAGCAGACAACTTGTGCATCAGTTGTTACTTATGATGCAGACAAATTCACATAACTTGAATCAGACATTTGGCTTATAGATTTTTAAAGATAAATACGTATGTTAACACTTATTTGTTTTGATATAGCCTTATCAGTGAAGATTGTATCTCTTATAAGTAAAGATCAAAAGAATTACCGATAACTGAATCAAAAGGCTGAAAATCAACAGAGGTAAAAATTTCCCTTTATTTAATTTACATAAGATTGACTTGCATAAGTATAGACGAAAAAAAGTCTAGCTTACATGCGAAACAAACACATTGAATTTCAAGTTCGATTTTTGTCAAACGATAGTGTTTTTTTTTTGCTTGTTTTAATATTGCAAGGCTAGCATTTAAAAAGGTTATGCTTCACAGGGGAAAATAAAACTTTGATTCATATACAAAGGTTATTGAAAACCAGATGTTTTGTCTCAATATATATGGGAATTTCTAAAGATTCATGCAGAACTGCAAGTATCCAATGTAGAATGTGGTTGGACATTAGCCAGAGGAGACATAACAATTATTTTTTCCATTTGGTGGAAAATTCACCTAGTTTAAGGTCCCTTTCATCTTTCAGTTTATATTATACCCCAAGGTGTGAGTTGAGTTCTGATTGCAATTAATTTATGTAATCACCAGGAGCAGCGCACTGAAATTCCATACTGATAGGTTACGATGGGATTCCCTAGAATTAATAGACTTGATTCTGTGGACTTGCCCATGCACAATTTTAAATTGTCATTCTGTTAGTAATAATTTAAATAAATATATTAGTCATATAGATTTAGTAAGTATAGTGGTATTAAAGTTAATGAAGCAATAACTAATTTCCTGAGAAATTGTTACTATTATAATTGAAAATATTGAAAATGGAATTGGAGTTTCAACATGTGAGTATGAATAGATATGTTTGCAAACATAAATTGTCAGAATTGAATACTGACAGTGAAAACTTAACCAAAACAGAATTATAATGTTAAGAAGACAGGGAATATCAAAATACCCTGAGATAAAGACTCTTAATTGAAATAAGGTGTAGGGGGGGTCAATATCTGACGTGTCAGGTAAAAATGAAGCATGTTGGACCACAAGTTTTTTATAGAAGCAGATTTTAACAAAGTCTGTTACCAACTGGTGAGGTGCTTGACTCTGGTTGGGGAACAATAAATTTTTTTTTTACCATATGAATGAGCTCATGTTTCCCTTCTGAATTCCACTTAAAATATATAAAAGTGCATTTTTGAACAATTTTCCATCAAACTAGAATTGAGCTTAATACAAGTCAATTACATTAAGTAAACTATTTACATTAACCCATAGAACCAGATGTGAGTGCGGATGCACACGTGGAGTTCTAGATTAATGCATATGTATTTCTGACCCTCAATGTCGATTCATATTTTAAACTTTTTTGATTATAACTTCTTATTAATAAAGTACCTCTTATTCCTTTTGTGCTACTTTAGTTTTCTGTTCCTTGATTTGCACAGTATATGTTGAGTTCTCCCAACAGAGATGCATGTATACTCTCATACAATAATGCTGTTACTTTGTGGGATTGTTTTCAAAAAGCCCATTTCTTTGTACTTGAGAAAAATTTGACAATGCTCAGGACATTATATTTTCCTTCCTCATAGCACAAGATATTATTGCCGCTCTGAGAAGAGTCATTAAAGGTGTCAACAAATTGTGGTGTCCTTTCCTGTAAAATGTCAATATTAGTTTTTATTATGTATTTATACCAACCGTCAAAAAAAGCCTTAGAAGGGATAATTTTCAGCTGTTATAAAAATAAAACAATTATCTTGGATATAATCTTATTAAACTTTTTCTTTCTGGTAAAGAACAGCATGATATTGTTTATATGTGGAATCAAAAAAATGATAAAAATGAACTTATTTGCAAAACAGACTCACAGGCTTAGAGAATGAACTTACGGTTACGAGGGGGAAGGGTGGGGGGAAGGGATAGATTGGGAGTTCGGGATTGACATGTACACACTGCTATATTTAAAATAGGTAACCAACAAGGTCCTCCTGTATAGCACAGGGAACTCTGCTCAATACTCTGTAATGGCCTATATGAGACAATAACCTAAAAAAGAGTGGCTATATGTATCACTGACTCACTTTTCTGTATACCTGAAACTGACACGACATTATTAATCAACTATACTCCAATATAAAAATAATTAAAAAACAGAAAAGAACAACATACCTTCTGCAGGTTGAACTATAGCAGTTTCGGAGCTGCATTAATGAACTTGAGTTTCAGAAAGTGCCGTAGAATGTATTTCAGTAATTAATCCCAAATAAGGAAAATTTCAGTGGCAGACAATCTTTTAAGAGATGAAAATATCTCAAGTATCAAAGAATTTTACAAAAGGACCTTCACACAGTCTTACGAGGATGCTCTGGTGTTCATTCAAAATGGCGTCTGTCACCTGAGGAATTCATGGCCGTGTCTCTGTCACCTAGATGAGAAATTTCCAATAGTTTAAAGATCCCCTTTAATTTATAAATTAGAGAAATAAAGTAAATCAAATATCCTTGTCCCTAGATAGAATATTCATTTAAATATGGAACTGAATTAAATCTGACAATTGAGAGGAAAAAAATGATCTTGAAACTGAAACAGAAAAACATTCAGTTTTATTTATGCAGCAGTAATAAGACATGAGGACACAGAACTAGAGGATCTTAAGCTTTCCCACTGTTAATTCTTTTCTTTGTCAAAAATATTTAAAATTGTTGTAGAAAAACTGGAAGCATAAATTATGAGGATATTCTAGTCTTCATGTCTAAAGTGACTTCATCAGAAATCTGAACG
Organism: Pseudorca crassidens; assembly: GCF_039906515.1. Lineage (NCBI taxonomy): Eukaryota > Metazoa > Chordata > Mammalia > Artiodactyla > Delphinidae > Pseudorca > Pseudorca crassidens. The sequence goes on from NC_090313.1 coordinate 25,755,210, forward strand.
TGTTAAAAACAAATAGGGTGAGTAGAGCCATGAAAGAAATATTATTTTATATTATTTCGTATTATATGTATGAATTATTATCTGTGATCAAAATTATTTACTAAAATCTTACCAGATAATATTGTCGCCAAATTGACTAGACAGCATTTATTAACTCCAGCGTAATACATAAATGATATTATATATTTAATTTCACTTTGCTTACTATTATTTTAAAAACTGGAAGAAAAAGAGGAAAGGGAAGTTAAGAGAATCAACAGCATCTCAGAATTAGACCATGTGTTTATTTCTAGTCACTGCTCCCAAAGATAACTACCATTTTGAATTCTATTATCATATATATGTTTTGTATTTAAACAAAGTGATATAATACAGTATATACTATTTTACACCTAGTTTATGTTACTTGACATTATATTTGTGAGATTCTTCCATATTTTTGCTTGTAGTGGTGGTTTTGTTCCTTGTCATTGTTGACTAGTATTCCATTGTGTGAATATACCATAATTTATTTATCTGTTCTATTATGGATAAATGGATTAATTTTTAGTTTTTGGCTATTACAGATAACATTGGTGTACACATATGTGTGCATTTCTTTTAGGGAATACAAGTTTGCCTTTCTGGTAGGAATATATTTAGAAGTGGAATTACTGGGCTAATGGATATTAATATATCCACCACCAGTTGATATAACAAAACAAGGTGTTCACCAGTCATAAGTCCCAGCAGCAGTAATGAGAATTCTACTTGCTACCCATCCTCACTAACATTTGATATTATTTGTCGTTTAGGCCTATCCTAAATTTGTGAAAATGGTCTGTGTTTTCTTTTAAAAGACTTCTTTAACCTTATTGGAACAATTTTTGCCACATCTTGAACACTTTGTAAATTTTTTTTACAAAGTGTATTTGTATTTTTTATGAATAATATTTTAGTAAAAAAATAGGAAAAATTAGTTCTAACAACATAGAATTAATGGTGCTTTGGGGGTTCATCTCCTAAGTAGGTAAGTAAAGAGATTATAAGCAGAGAATCAAATTTGTAATTGTCTTAAGAAATACAGGAGTCCTGGTGACATGCTGGCCGCAAACCCCACGGAAGCTGGGGCCTGACACTTGCGCCGGGTGAGGTAACAAGACCTTGGAACCAGATTTGGTGGGTTTGTACCCCATCCCCAACATTTAAGCGCTCTATGGCTTTGGGCAGCCCAGCTAGCATGAATCTCATCAGCACAGAGAGAAAGCTTCACTGAAAACTCATTGCAGAGTGGCAGGGGAAGCCTGATTCCACAACGGCAGCAGCAGGGTTTGTGGCAAGAATCACGGCTTGGAGGCTGCCCTGGGTGGTCTCGTTTTCCTGCAGCTTGTGGACCTTCAGGCTTAGGAGCTGTTTCAAGCATACAGCCTTGAGAGAGTAAGGTGTTCAGAGACCATCTGTACCGAATCCGTGACTGAACCCAGTGAAGACCTCTATATAAACGTTTAAGGTTCTGGCAGCACATGTGGAGACCTACTCTTTTAGCCACTGGCTGCGGGAGACAGCCTCCTAGACAAAGTGCTCCCAAGTCAGCCTGTTCTAGCTGAACAGCTGTTGCAGACCCTCACAAACTGACTTCATAATGGAGACCACCACATTCACTGCTGTGCGGCTGACAGGGTCTTGGTGCTCTGGCTGGGTGTCAGGCTTGTGACTCTGATGTGGGAGAGCCAAGATCAGGACATTGGACCACCACTGGCCCCACATATCAATCAGCGAGAGCTCTCCCAGAGATCTCCATCTCAACGCTAAGACCTAGCTCCACTCAACGACCAGCAAGCTTCAGTGCTGGACCCCCATGCCAAACAAATAGCAAGACAGGAACACAACCCCACCCATTAGCAGAAAGGCTGCCTAAAATCATACTAAGTTCACAGACACCCCAAAACACACCACTGGATGCAGTCCTGCCCACCAGAAAGAAGAGATCCAGCCTCATCCACCAGAACACAGGCACCAGTCCCCTACACCAGGAAGCCTACACAACCCACTGAACCAACCTTAGCCACTGGGGGCAGACACCAAAAACAATGGGAATTACAAACCTGCAGCCTGAGAAAAGGAGACCCCAAACACAGTAACTTAAGCAAAATGAGACGACAGAGAAACACACAGCAGATGAAGGAGCAAGGCAAAAACCCACCAGACCTAAAAAATGAAGAGCAAATAGGCAGTCTACCTGAAAAAGAATTGAGAGTAATTATAGTAAAGATGATCCAAAATCTTGGAAATAGAATGGAGGAAAAAAAAACAAATGTTTAACAAGGACCTAGAAGAATTAAAGAGCAAACAAACAATGATGAACAACACAATAAATGAACTTAAAAATTCTCCAGAAGGAATCAATAGCAGAATAACTGAGGCAGAAGAACCGATAAGTCACCTGGAAGATAAAATAGTGGAAATAACTACCGCAGAGCAGACTAAAGAAAAAAGAATGAAAGGAATTGGGGACAGTTTCAGAGACCTCTGGGACAACGTTAAATGCACCAATATTTGAATTATATGGGTTTCAGAAGAAAAAGAGAAAAAGAAAGGGACTGAGAAAATATTTGAAGAGATTATAGTTGAAAACTTCCCTAATATGGGAAAGGAAATAGTCAATTCCAGGAAGCACAGAGAGTCCCATACATGATAAATCTAAGGAGAAACACACCAAGACACATATTAATCAAACTATCAAAAATTAAATACAAAGAAAAAATATTAAAAGCAGCAAGGGAAAAGCAACAGTAACATACAAGGGAATTCCCATAAGGTTAACAGCTGATATTTCAGCAGAAACTCTGCAAGCCAGAAGGGAGTGGCAGGACATATTTAAAGTGCTGAAAGGGAAAAACCTACAACCAAGATTATTCTACCCAGCAAGGATCTCATTCAGCTTTGACAGAGAAATTAAAACATTTACAGAGAAGCAAAAGCTAAGAGAATTCAGCACCACCAAACCAGCTTTACAACAAATGCTAAAAGAACTTCTCTAGGCAGGAAACACAAGAGAAGGAAAAGACCTACAATAACAAACCTAAAACAATTAAGAAATGGTAATAGGAACATACATATCAATAATTACCTTAAATGTAAATGGATTAAATGCTCCAACCAAAAGACATAGACTGGGTGAATGGATACAAAAACAAGACCTGTATATATGCTGTCTACAAGAGACCTACTTCAAACCTAGGGACACATATAGACAGAGTGATGGGATGGAAAAAGATATTCCATGCAAATGGAAATCAAAAAAAACTGAAGTAGCAATTCTCATTTCAGGCAAAATAGGCTTTAAAATAAAGACTATTACCAGAGACAAAGAAGGACACTACATAATGATCAAGGGATCGATCCAAGAAGAAGATATAACAATTGTAAATATTTACGCACCGAACGTAGGAGACCTCAGTACATAAGGCAAGTGCTAACAGCTATAAAAGAGGAAATCGGCAGTAACACAATCATAGTAGGGGACTTTAACATCCCGCTTTCACCAATGGACAGATCATCCAAAATGAAAATAAATAAGGAAACACTACTTTAAATGATACATTAAACAAGATGGACTAAATTGATATTTATAGGATATTCCATCCAAAAACAACAGAATACACTTTCTTCTCAAGTTCTCATCGAACATTCCCCAGGATAGATCATATCTTCGGTCACAAATCAAGCCTTGGTAAATTAAAGAAAATTGAAATCATACAAAGTATCTTTTCCGACTACAACACTATGAGACTAGGTATCAATTACAGGAAAAAAATCTGTAAAAAATGCAAACACGTGGAGGCCAAAACAATACACTACTAAATAACCAAGAGATCACTGAAGAAATCAAAGAGGAAATCAAAAAATACCTAGAAACACATGTCAATGAAAACACGACGACCCAAAACCTATGGGATGCAGCAAAAGCAGTTCTAAGAGGGACATTTAGAGCAATACAATCCTACATCAGGAAACAAGAAACATCTCAAATAAACAACCTAACCTTACACCTAAAGCAATTAGAGAAAGAAGAACAACAACAACAAAAAAAAAACCCAGAGTTAGCAGAAGGAAAGAAATCTTAAAGATCAGATCAGAAATAAATGAAAAAGAAATGCAGGAAGCAATAGCAAAGATCAATAAAATTAAAAGCTGATACTTTGAGAAGGTAAACAAAATTGATAAGCCATAGCCAGACTCATCAAGAAGAAAATGGAGAAGACTCAGATCAACAGAATTAGAAATGAAAAAGAAGTAACAACTGACACTGCAAAAATACAAAGGATCATGAGGGATTACTAGAAGCAACTGTATGCCAATAAAATGGACAAACTGGGGGAAATGGACAAATTCTTAGAGAAGCACAACCTTCTGAGACTGAATCAGGAAGAAATAGAAAATATAAACAGACCAATCAAAAGCACTGAAATTGAAACTGTGTTTAAAAATCTTCCAGCAACCAAAAGCCCAGGACCAGATGGCTTCACAGCCAAATTCTATCAAACATTTAGAGAAGAGCTAACACCTATCCTTCTCAAACTCTTCCAAAATATAGCAGAGGGAGGAACACTCCCAAACTCATTCTATGAGGCCACCATCACCCTGATACCAAAACCAGACAAAGATGTTACAAAAAAAGAAAACTACAGGCCAATATCACTGGTGAACATAGATGCAAAAATCCTCAACAAAATACTAGCAAACAGAATCCAACAGCACAGTAAAAGGGTCATAGGGCTTCCCTAGTGGCGCAGTGGTTGAGAGTCCACCTGCCGATGCAGGGGACACGGGTTCGTGCCCCGGTCCAGGAAGATCCCACATGCCGTGGAGCGGCTGCGCCCGTGAACCATGGCCGTTGAGCCTGCGTGTCCGGAGCCTGTGCTCCGCAACTGGAGAGGCCACAACAGTGAGAGGCCCATGTACCGCAAATAATAAAAAAAATAAAATGGTCATATACCATGATCAAGTGGGGTTTATCCCAGGAATGCAAGGATTCTTTAGTATACCCAAATCAGTCAATGTGATACACCCTATTAACAGACTGAAGGATAAAAACCATATGATAATCTCAGTAGGTGCAGAAAAAGGTTTTGACAAAATTCAACACCCATTTATGGTAAAAAAAAAAAAAAAAAAAAAAAAAAAACCCTCCAGAAAGTAGGCATAGAGAGAACTTAACATAATAAAGGCCATATATGACAGACCCACAGCCAACATCATTCTCAAGGGTGAAAAACTGAAACCGTCTCCACTAAGATCAGGAACAAGACAAGGTTGCCCACTCTCACCACTGTTATTCAACATAGTTCTGGAAGTTTTACCCACAGCAATCAAAGATGAAAAAGAAATAAAAGGAATCCAAATCAGAAAAGAAGAAGTAAAACTGTCACTGTTTGCAGATGACATGATACTATACATAGAGAATCCTAAAGATGCTCTCAGAAAACTAGTAGAGCTAATCAATGAATTTGGTAAAGTAGCAGGACACAAAATTAATGCACAGAAATCTCTTGCATTCCAATACACTAATGATGAAAAATGTGAAAGAGAAATTAAGGAAACACTCCCATTTACCGTTGCAACAAAAAGAATAAAATACCTAGGAATAAACCTACCTAATGAGTCAGAAGACTCGTATGTACAAAACTATATGCTAATGAAAGAAATTAAAGAGGATACAAACAGATGGATAGGTATACCATGTTCTTGGATTGGAAAAATCAATATTGTGAAAATGACTATACTACCCAAAGCAATCTACAGATTCGATGCAATCCCTATCAAACTAGCAATGGAAATTTTTACAGAACTAGAAGAAAAAGTTGCGCAATTTGTATGGAAACATAAAAGACCCCAAAAGGCCAAAGCAATCTTGAGAAAGAAAAATGGAGCTGGAGGAATCAGGGTCTCTGACTTCAGACTATGCTACAAAGCTAATCAGGATAGTATGGTACTGGCAGAAAAACAGAAATATAGACCAATGGAACAGGATAGAAAGCCTAGAGATAAACCCATATATATATGGTTATCTTATCTTTGATAAAGGAGGCAAGAATATACAGCGGAGAAAAGACAGCTTCTTTAATAAGTGGTGCCAGAAAAACTGGACAGCTACATGTAAAAGAATGAAATTAGATCACTCCCTAACACTATACACAAAAATAAACTCAAAATGGATTTAAGACCTAAATGTAAGGCCAGATACTCTAAAACTCTTAGAGGAAAACGTAGGCATAACACTCTTTGACATAAATCACAGCAAGATTGTTTTTGACGCACCTGCTAGAGAAATGGAAATAAAAACAAAAATAAACAAATGGGACCTAATGAAAATTAAAAGCTTTTGCATGACAAAGGAGACCATAAACAAGACGAAAAGACAACCGTCAGAATGGGAGAATATATTTGCAAATGAAGAAACTGACAGAGGATTAATTTCCAAAATATACAAGTTGCTTATGCAGCTCAATATCTAAAAAACAAACAACCCAATCCCAAAATGGGCAGAAGACTTAAATAGACATTTCTCTGAAGAAGATGTAAAGATTGCCAACAAACATATGAAAGGATGCTCAACATCACTAATCATTAGAGAAATGAAAATCAAAACTACAATTAGGTATCACCTCACACCAGTCAGAATGGCCATCATGAAAAAAATCTGCAAAGAATAAATGCTGGGGAGGGTGTGGAGAAAAGGGAACCCTCTTGCACTGTTGGTGGGAATGTAAATTGATATAGCCACTATGGAGAACAGTATGGAGGTTCCTTAAAAAACTAAAAATAGAACTATATGACCCAGCAATCCCACTGCTGGCCATGTACCTTGAGAAAACCATTATTCAAGAGGAGTCATATACCACATTGTTCATTGCAGTACTATTTACAGTAGCCAGGACATGGAAGCTACCTAAGTGTCCTTTTTTTTTTGTTCCCATATCTCTTCCCTCTTGTGTCTCCCTCCCTCCCATCCTCCGTATTCCACCCCTCTAGGTGGTCACAAACCACCTAGCTGATCTCCCTGTGCCATGTGGCTGCTTCCCATTAGCTATCTATTTTACGTTTGGTAGTGTATATATGTCCATGCCACTCTCTCACTTTGTCCCAGCTTACCCTTCCCCCTCCCCATGTCCTCAAGTCCATGCTCTAGTAGGTCTGTGTCTTTATTCCTGTCTTACCCCTAGGTAAGATGAATGGATAAAGAAGATGTGGCACATATATACAATGGAATATTACTCAACCATAAAAAGAAATGAAATTGAATTATTTGTAGTGAGGTGGATGGAGCTAGAGACTGTCATACAGAGTGAAGTAAGTCAGAAAGAGAAAAACAAATACCGTATGCTAACACATATATGTGGAATTTTAAAAAAAAGTGATTCTGAAGAACCTAGGGGCAGTACAGGAGTACAGACGTAGATGTAGGGAACGGTCTTGAGGACACCGAGGGGGTGATGGGTAAGCTGGGACAAAGTGAGGGTGTGGCATTGACATATACACTGCCAAATGTCAAGTAGATAGCTGGTGGGAAGCAGTGGCATAGCACAGGGAGATCAGCTCAGTGGTTTGTGACCATCTAGAGGGGTGGGATAGGGAGGGTGGGAGGGAGACGCAAGAGGGAGGGGATATGGGGATATATGTGTATGTATAGCTGATTCACTTTGTTACACAGCAGCAACTAACACAACTCTGCAAAGCAATTATACTCCAATAAAGACGTTAAAAAAATTAAAATAAGAATTTTAAAAAATATATAGGAGGTCTGGTTTAAAAATGTTCGTAATTTCTATTTGAGAGTATTGTCAAGGAAGATACCTTGTCGTGTTCCCACCTCTTACTGACTTTAGGATTTTGATGTTTTTTATGTGCGTTGCAGATAAATTAAGAATATTTTCAAAACCTTTATAGTTATTTTATATTCTTTAATCATGATATTATTCATTCCATATTTATTTTGTAAGAATAGTTACATTTTAAAATGCCATATTCATTTTCAAAAAATAAATTTATTTGTTTTTGTCTGCATTGGGTCTTTGTCGCTGCGTGAAGGCTTTCTCTAGTTGAGGCAAGCGGGGGCTACTCTTCGTTGCGGTGTGCAGGCTTCTCATTGCGGTGGCTTGTCCTTGTTGCAGAGCAGAGGCTCTAGGTTTGTGGGCTTCAGTAGTTGTGTCACAAGGGTTCGGTAGCTGTGGCTCGTGGGCTCTAGAGTGCAGGCTCAGTAGTTATGGCTCATGGGCTCATGTGGCTCCACAGCATGTAGGATCTTCCAGGAGCCAGGCTCGAACCCATGTCCCCTGCATCGGCAGGCGGACTCTCAACCACTGCACCACCAGGGAAGCCCTAGCGATTATATTTTTAACCCAGTGCTCTGCATTTTCAATAATTGGTGTATGTTTTATAAGCGAATGCAAGATACTTCAGTAGGAAAAAAAAAGAAAGGATAAAAATCATGCATCAAAAACTTCTTTATGTTCCAGGAAGTTGAGAGACTAAAAATATTGCAGTTGTTTGGCTTACCAGAAATGCTGGTCAATATTGAGATTGAATTCCCTGGGAAAATAGTTGCAATCAATTTTCATTTGAAACATTCAGCTACTCAGTGAGATTAAATGTTAGGATTTATAGTCTGGCTTGTGCAAATTATAGATTTCTTGCAGGGGTGAGGACATGGAAGGAGTAAGCAGTATATTTCTCATACTTGGTGTTCAGCTTTTGACTGAATACATAAACTAGTAGTGATCTGATAAGGAAAATAGGATAACATTTCAATTTGAAAGGAAGTTGTAATGATCTGAAATATTGTTCTTGTAGTTCACTTGGATTCTGCTCAAGCTATGGAAGTGAAAAATCTAAAAAAAGGAAACAAACACTTTAGAGGCAGTGAACTCCTCCATTGGAAACTGAAGCCCATTTCTATTATATGACTACAGGGACCCTGCATGTGTCTTGTTTATGAGAGTACTGGTGGTGTGGCTTAGAACAACTTTGACATTTCTTTAAAATGGTAACTGGTAAAGGAAAGAGGTAAAAATGATCATTAATTACATATATGTGTGTGTGTTAAAAAGGGAAATTAAATATTAATTTAAAATAAAAACATTAAAAGGTTGAGTATAAAATTTAATTCTAGCACTTCTTTCTATTAGTCTCCATTACTAAAATTAAACTCTGGAAATTCTAAACCCAAACCACTGCTTATCTGTAATATTCTACATGATTAACAGTCATTCAGTATAATCTTGATGTCAGAATAATAGGTCAAAAATAAATTGTTGTTTCTGCTCATATTAAAATAGAATCCCTGTCTGTCTTCTAACCTCCATCCTTTCCCATATATTATATGAGTATTATAAATCCAGTTTCCAAAATAATTTAATTTTTTAACTGTTAAGGTCACAGTTGATTCAATTGAGACTACAAAATTATATGTTTACTCAAAGCTCCAACTAAAGGTCAATGGGAAAATTAAGCAAGACTTTTTAGTAATATAAATATTAATATTGTATTATAATTTTAAAAAGCTGTGATATTCCCTGAATTTCTCATTCTGCCTTTTAGCATTTATTTAAGACTATTCACTAAGTTGAGAAGCCTTGACAGAGAAAAAGAAAAAAATGCCCATTTTTCAGTCAAAAATATGCTTAATTTTCATGCCAATATTATATAATATTATTATAATTGTTATTTTTTCATGAGCAGCAGCATCTAATTACATGTATTATCTGTTTCAAACTCTTCTAAAGCCCTCAAGCTGCATTAACTAGTTTAAGCCTTCCAACGACAGTTTGAGATCAATACTATTATTTTCCCCACATTTTAGAAAAGTAAGTAAAACTGAGATTTAGGTACTTACCAAATGTTCCACAAAGGTGGTGAGCCATGTTCTGAGAAAAGCACTAGATGAGAATTCAGGAATCCTGTGTGCTTTTTTTTTTCCTGCTCTTTTCTAAAATCAGATAGGACGGTATGTGATTTGGGTATTCTGTTTCCAATGAGTCGAGAAAGATTGAGTTCTTACTGTTCAGGCATTGTTTTGCAGTGGATACTCGCTTTAATAATTCAACTTTGCATTGTTAGTATTTTACCTTTTTATAGATAAGCGAACTGAGGTTTGAGGGGTTGAACAGTTTCCCCCAAGATATACATTAATTGTGGATATAGGAATTACATCTAGTCCTTTTCAGACCTAAAAGGTTAAGCCTATTTCATTATCCTAATTCTTATCCCCACAATTTTATATCATAACATGATTATATTGCTGTACATACTTTAAATGGCTCTCCAGCGTCAACATTTCTCCACAGACACTGAGTAGCTTTAATGGTTCTATTAAATGACTTCTGTTCCAAATAAACAAATCTAATGCAGTTTGTGGTTTATTGCCCTACTTCTCATGAGTAGTTGATGCTATAGGTCAGCCTTCTCCTAGAAATGCTCTGCTTTCCTACTTCCAGTAAAGCACGCTGCTGGTTTGTTTTCAACTTCCTGGCTTCCTCAAGTGTCTTCATTAACTCTTTAAAGAGTGGTTTTAGCCACAGGTTCAGTCATTAGAGATGATTAAATTTGCCACGTAAGCAGAGACATGGAATCTATTTTTATGAAAAATTTCAAAGTGTTTATGAATGTCTATGTTAATATTTTCATTAAGAATGAAATCACTCTATTATTTATTAAAAACCTCCTCAAGTGCCTGGCTCACATATCAGGCTTTTATGTTCATCTTCAAATGAGATGGGCATAGTATTTTGATGTGCAGACATACTATTTATATTGAAATATAATGTAAGACTCAGGGAATTGAGAAATATTCAGTTGTGTGTTATTCTTTATGGAAATGTCACTTATGAGGGACTATGATACTTAGGACTCCAGTAATGATAATGAAGTGTTCTAGAGAGTAAATCTAGGATCACATGCCTGTGAGTATTGTGCATAAACTGAAAGCAATTTGAGGCTGGTAAAAATACTTAAACTGCTAATGTATTTCTTGTTTAGGAACTTGGTTGTTCTTTATGTTTCAGCATCCTATGGATAGATTCTGAGTCTAGTGAACAAAAATGCTCACATTAAACTGAATTGCATTGTATATTTACAAAAATACTACTATAGGAAGACATTTGGGAAGATTTTTCCTTTAAGTCAGCTAATTTTCTATCAGTAATACACACAAAAGAGAATGTAGATATGATCATAGGAGAAGAAATCAGAAACAACCGTTATAAGTTTGAACTACGGGGACTTCCCTGGTGGTCCAGTGCTTAAGACTCCACACTTTCATGGGTTGGATCCCTGGTCTGGGAACTAAGATCCCACATGCTGCGCAGTGTGGCCAAAAAAAAAAAAAAAAATACGGGGGCATAATTCTTGCGTTAGTATCTAGGATTCACCATTTAACAGAAGTATGACCTTGGACAGGTTACTTAATGTTTCCATATCATATTTGTTCATCTACAAACTGGAAATAATAATATCTATTTTATAGACTTAGTGTTAAGATTAAATTTTATAAAAACGTTAATTTCTTGGGACAGTGTTTGCCACATCTTGAGTACTTTGCAAATGTTAGCTATTATCATAATTAAAAAGGCAGGATTTGGTATGAAAACAGGTCTGAACTAGAGGCCAAGGACCTAAGCTTAAATTCTGTAGCCTCAAAAATAGTGGGCAAGTAGTGTTGTTGACTGTAACCTGTAAAGATCTGTGCATACCCTACCTATATTAAAAAGTTGTTCTCTCAGTTTGAATATCTTATATAAGGCTGTATTGTAAATTAAATTGTTAATTAATGCTCTTAATTTGCCTTCAGCCCTGTTTCTAGAGTGATATAGCTACAGTAATCCTTATTAGACTGTCTGGTACAGGATGAAATATGTGTCTTCACTTATTGGAAAACACATTTTGGGGTTTTCTCTTCAAATGTAGCCTCTGTTTACCTGACTGGTATCATCTCCCATTGTGTCCCTTATACACAACACTTAAGTTATATGCAATTATTTACCACTTCCTGAAATAGATATTCAGACTCAGATAATGTTCTTTCTGGAATACATACCTTTACAAAGGGTCTTCTCTCTACCAGAAGTGCACACTGCCTCCCCTGATTCACGAACACTTTAAGAGTGTACAAGTCATCTTTGAAAGCATTTATCATCCAAATGTGCCTCAATTCTTTTGTCACTTGTGTTTCATTGTCTGCTAGTAACGTGACAATAAATAGATCAGTGTCAGTCAAGAGAAAGGCAAACATCATATAATTAAAAGTTAGATTAACTGAAGTGGAGTGAATGGCTCCAAACATTCCGGCCCGAGAAACACCCATAAAGAGTAAGGAGCTTAGCGCTGGGGTAAATAAGCATGGGGGAAGGATTTGTTAAACAAATACATATAACAGTGCTTTCCTGCGACAAGCACCAGCCTGTAAACTGACCAAACTATCATTGTATCTTCTCTCTGTACACAGCCCTGAAGAACCTTACAAAATATCAGGTCTTCCCCAAGGGATAGACCCTCAAGGATATAATGACCCACGGCAACCAAGAATGGGGGGTTGCTATTGTTGGTGTCTTCTGGCTACCCTAGAACCCCATACTTAATTTTTCCTGGGCAATTTCATTTGGGGCATTCAGTTGCTGATAAGTGATTCACGGAAACATCACATTCATTGTTTCTCTCTCAGAGACAAAAAGGCTTATAGGGGTCCTTCATAAAGGGCAGGCCTGTCTATGTAAACAAAATATAAGAGAAAAAAATGGAAGTGCCAAATAAATCTTTAGTAAATGATATTTGACTTATCGATTATGAATAATAAGACATTTTAATTTAGCTCACACAGTTTAGAAAAGAAATGACTGTAGCATCAGGTATCTGCCACTTACTCTTCTTTTCATCGTCTTCTAACTTAATTTTATACGTTGACAAAAAAAGCGAAGCATAGGGTAATGAAAAAGCTAAATTAGAAAATTTTAAATTAAGCACATTAATCTAACAGTGAATTAATATGAATTAACTACACATGAATGCAAATGTTTATATCTGGTATTTTCAAATGTATATGCACTTGAGAGATAAGTAAAACTTACTGCATAGATACTGTGGTAAACTAGTAGTATGAACAAAGGTGAGTTTCCCATAGCAAATTTCCACTTATAGGATTTTTCTAACTCTATGTAACTGACCATAAGCATGTTTATCTGCATCTTCCACTATAATTATCTTGTCAAGTTTCAAAATCCATAGCTGATACATTTGTAAGAAACAATTTCCAGGTATGTCATGCTTTAGCTAACACCATTGAGAGTCAAGTCAGTCAAATCAGAAAAGGAAGTGACATTTCTAAGTTGTTGATGTATTGATATGTTTGGTCTTCTTTCCCGGTTCTCAACATGCAATGCTTAGTGAAATGTGGGGATTAGAAGCATAGAGTGTTATAGAGTGGAGGTGGCACTTGTATAAGGGAAACCTTGACTCTTAGGTTTTGAGATGAGTAGGATATGTACCTAGATTGAGATTCAAGAGTGTCTTGATAGAATTTCATGGGTTAGTATGGGACATTGGCTGAAAGAGAGCAGTATAAGGACTCATGTGAGTATACACTCTCGTGTGTGTGGCAAGGGGCAAGGGTTAAGGATTGTCAGGAGAGAGCATGGGGTGTTTTCTGGGAATAGGTGCATGCACTATTCAGTAAACTTGAAGATAATGAGATGCCTGATTTTTCTAAATTAGAGGCTAGAAGCATTTGGTCTAGACCTCTAAGAGACTAGAATATAGAACGAGTACTATGGGAAAAGATCTGAGATAGGGCTAGAAAACAGGGTTTATTCTACAAGTGTGGAACTGAGGGCTCTATGAGGTGTTACAGTAGGCCATAGGCCCTTATGAAAACATAGTAATATTATATATTAATATTACAGAACAAATAGAGGATGATCTTCATTTTTTATACACAGGGTTGGAGTCAGGACATGCATAAATGATAATTAGAAACCCAATAGTAAAAAATTCTTTTCGAGTATCAAAAAAAATAACAAAAATATAAAGTACTGTTAATGACCTAACTACCAACTAGAATAAAATATTGTAATACTGTGGAATTAAAGCTTAAGAAAAGAATATATATATTTACGTATAAATATATTTATAAATATACATGCATATAAAATATATTTATATATAAATATATTTATATATAAATATATATAAAATATACTTATATATAAGATGTATTTGTATAATATATATTTTATTACACTTTTATTTTATATATTTTATTATATCCAATATAATGATTCTGATATTTGTACTATGTTAAATTCTGATATAATGGTAATGACATTGCAAATAAATTTGTTTCCTTTATAAAACCATTTAATCTGTCATAACTCAATCAGGGACAAATAATCAGATTTTAACTTTAGAAACGTATACAAGTTCATCTTAATACAAAAACAAAGTTTTCGTGATTATTAACATCTTCTGACAAAGATATTCCAGATATTACTGCCTGCAATATATGAGCCAAAAACAACCCTCATTCATAAACATATATAAACTGAAGAGTCACTGTTCGTTCAGTTCAGGATTTACTGTTAAAAGTTGATTTGGCTCACAATTATGTTGCTTCGTTTAAAATACATGGGCAACGTCACTGAATTTTGTTGCAGCTTAGATTGCCATATGTGGCATACTTCAGTGTTGCCCAAGCATCAGGGGAAGTTTAGAAATTTGAACTAGGTATTTTGAGGCGGAATTGTTCTGTGTTTGTACAAGTATGAGGTGTGATCCCGCAATCATATGCTGAATGTAGAATAAGGGGGGGAAGAAACTATCCAGACATTCTCTTTAGGATCATTCCTATTTTTTTTCCTGAAACTTCTGTTGTAGGGCCTCAAAACACTGTTGCTGTCAGGTATGGGAAATGCTGTATCTTTTTGTTTGCTTTGTATTTTTCTGTCTTATCCCCATCTCCATCCCATGCTCTTAATCAGAGATGCTTATTTTTAGAAAGAGTGTATGACTTCTTTTCTCTCTATGTAATTTTTACTCCAAAATCTAAACGTGAAATTCATTGTACTCCATTTTCTAACTGTGTAAGCTGAAGCTTATGCTTACACGGTTAGAAAATATGCTCTACTTTGCCTCATTGCTGTATGATTTAGTCTCCCATCCACAGAATGGGGATAATAATGGTGATTATGATGATAAGTTAGTATTTTCATAGTGCTTCCCATATGCTGCCCCTCATTCAAGGCATTTTTCACATGCTAATTTACTTCTTCCTCATAATAACTTACTGGGAGACAAAGAGGAGGAAACTGAGACGTGAATGTTTTGGTAACTTACACAAGTTTGTGCAGCCAGTAAATGTCAAATCTAAGTGGTTTGTCTTAACTCTTTCCTTGGTCTTAACCAAAATAACACCCACCTCATAAAATTTTTATAAGCATTAAATGAATAAACATATACATTTGTTTAGAATGGCTCCTGGCACATGGTACAACCTCAGTAACTGCTAGCTACTATAATCATCATTATTCAGGTATTTCTTATATAAAGGAAATGTATGAGGCCTACTTTTGCTTGTTCACTGTTTCCTGAAGCAAAGTTTACAAGAAAAATTCCTGATTCTTCACATCCATTGTACTTATTTTTTCCTCATTGTTTATCTATGTTACTCTGTATAAAGTTTTGTTTGTTTGTTTTTGGTATTCATTTCAGGAAGCTGTCCTTACATCTTTCATTGATATTTTTACTTTATTCACTTCTCTAGTTGCTGTAATACATATATAATTTGCATCCTCAATTAATCTTAAATTTCTGTAATATTTTTTCAGGGTTGTACAGCTTTGCATTTTTCTTCTCAATTCTGTAGTATTCTTGACTTTTTTTCCAATTTAACTGCTTCAGATTTTCGATATTTAACTTACTTGTTCCATGGTTCTAGAATTTCAGTGATTATGTTTCGAAACAGTAAAAAGTTCTGATCTCAGATTTTTTCCTGTTATTGATTTCTGCATTTCTTGTTGTAAATACAGTTTTCGTATCTCTCTCTCTGGGAATATTGAGTTAAGTGATTATGTAATGCTTTTTTTTCTCTCCCCCCTCCCACTCCCAGTAACTAAATACCTGAGTTTCACCCTCTTCTTTTGAATAAAACGTTGTGATCTATGTGTGTCCTGAATTTGAGATGAAAGGAGTTCTGACATAGATTGCATGGGGTTCTTGTCAACATGTTTTAGGCCTGTATAAAGAATGAAGGGTAGAGGCAAGAATTATTTTATTTTTGAGCTGTCAAATTTATGGGACATAGAATGGGAAGCAAAGGGCAATTCTGGCGGAAAGACTGTTGAAGTTTGCTGCAGAATCTCTCCTCCTTATATGGTGCACATGCCTCCATGAGAAACCAGCCTTTTAATATGACTTTGTGGGCAAATGGAAAACAGATATTTCATAGTATTGTAAATATGCATTTCCTGGGGGAGAAGAATGGTTATGAAGGTTGATACTTGGGTACATAAATTGACTCACAGTCAAACCTTATAATACCCTGTCACTGCAAACAGTGGAATGTTTAGCAGTATTTTTTTTTCCCCCTGGGGAATCTTTGTATCCCTCTGAAAGCTATAAACTTCTGGTTAGTCTGGACTCTTTTTAAGCTGGTCACATAAAAGCAAACTATCTTACGTCAGTTAAGTCTCTAATGTAGATATTCGTGTATAGTTTCAACGTTTATGTATGAATATATATACATGTGTGTTGTATTCATGTATATGTACACAGGGTCATATATATATATATAAAACTTTTCTTCATTGTAATGAAAATTTAGAAATCTAGTAGAAGTAGGTTTCATTGAACTGTTTATGTTAGAAGCTCAAAAGGAAATTGAACATTTTGGGAAAGCAAACAATATAATTTTAAAATATAAATAAGCATGCCTATTAAATGTTCTTTTGAAACAAAATATTTGGGAAATTTATCATTAAACATTATTCAATTGAATGCTAAAGCATCAGTAAGTTCACAATAGGGAAAGACAATTTTAGGACTTACTATAGAGGGTTCAAATCAGTCATAGTTGGTGCAAATCAGTCATAACAAAGAACTTCTTAATAAGGTCTCCTATTTTTTAAGGGTATAGTGAAGATCTTTTTTTAAATGAATAATTTGGAGATGTATATGACTTCCCTATCACTATTCACTATCTACATTTATTTAAGATTTGCCTGAATTTTTTATGGATGCCTGGAAATTGTGTAAAACTTAATTGTGTTCAGGAGTTACTGATTTAAATAATAAACATGAACTTTTTTAATGATTTTCTTCAACAGTCACACTTGCAAATATAATTTTATTTTAAAGTACATATACAAAATACTTTCTCACTTTTTTCTTCTATTTAGAACATATTTTGTAGAAAAGCAGCACTTCAATTTAATATTAGGTATACATGATGCAACATCAATTACTGTTTGCAAACTGTGACATTTACAGGGAATACTAATGATGCATAATAACTCAAATCAGAAAACATTAGAAAGCAGAAACATGTTTATGAAATGAGTGATTTCTACATGCATTTGTGATAAATATTATATAGTTATTATATAGTTATATATTAATCTGATATAGCTAGCCAACTAAATTAAGAATTTTACCACAGTTATAAGAGCAGAAGTAAGAAACATTTCTGTGAAAACTTGTGTTTGTTTTGTGAACAGCTATATTTCAATAATGTACAGTTTTTTTCATTTTAATTGTTGATAATGACATTTAAATTTGGTATTTATTTTAGTGTGAATTTACTAGAAAGATGAACAAATTTATGAAACTGAAATTTACCTAAAGTAATATCTGTCATCACTTCAATCAGTTGGGTTTTTTTAAACTTGATTTTTTTTTTTACTTTAATACTAATATTTTTATTTTGATGAGTAGCATCCATTAAGTCTAGCACATCGAAGTCATCACCTCATGACTATTACAGTTTAACATAATGCTTAGTGAAACACAAGTTGAGTTTAATAATACTTAGCAAATACAGGCCATGTGTGAGAATGACTGAAGATGAGGAAATACCTCAGATACTATTCCTGTTTTCAATAGTGGGCATTTTCAGTAGTGTTCCTGGCGTGCAGGTAAAGCCCAGCAGTAGGCTGAGGAAATTAACGAAGGGTAACAAAACACTCTTATAGATCATTTAATTTACTAGTGAAGAAAGCATACTATTTTGCGTATTCTTAAGCTCATTTTTCTGAGCTCATCTTCCATACAGACACAGATTTAATATACATGTGATCCTTGAAAAAGCTGGGGTTAGGGGCATAGACCCCACACAAAATCCCCCTATAACTACAGTCCACCCTCCTTATGCATGGTTCCTCTGCACTTTTTCGGTTTAGCAGCTGCTGATTCAGCCAACTGCAGATCATGTCACACTGAAGTAGCATTTTTTGGGAAAAATGTGTGTAGAGGTGGAGCCATGGCCATTCAAACCCCTGTTGTTCAAGGGTCGACCATAATTGTATCTTTTGTTACGGGTTAAATGTCTAGATTTGGAATGAATTAGTACTTCAGCTAAGTTATCCTGAGATCAAGTCTGCGGTCTTTCTATTGAGCTAAGTGCACATAATTTTAAGACTCTTGGTATAAAGTTTTAGAAACAGAAGGAAACTTAGAAATGTTTGTGCTATAAATTCGTTACATAAGATCATGTTTATAAAGGTGAATGATGAATGCCTCATGGTAGTGGTGGCATCATTGCTTCTACAAGCCAATTATTCTAATTGTACTAGACGTTTAAAAAAATACTTATAATTCTCATTCCTGCCTTTAAATATGTATCAGAACATTTTATGAGTAAATATCAGAGTCTAAATGTCAGTGACTATGGTTGTTGACTAAATTCCCAAGGATTAAATAAGTATTTGTAATTGTATATCCCTAGGGTACACTTGTATTAGAAAAAAAGTTTTGTTCTTTAATGTGAAGGTATATTAACAAGAAATGTAAAAAAAGGGACAAAATTAATGGCTAAAGTGCCTTTCACATTTTTTCTTCTATTTGATTCCTCTCTTCCTGTTTCATCTCATTGTAAAATTGTAGTGTCTGCCTAATTTAAATTGGAGTAACTTTAGAAATATAAGTACACAATACGTGAATCCTTTCCTAGCTGATAACTAGCATAATAGCACTTTTTTAGTTCTTTTGCAAAAGAAGGAAAGAAGGGAAAATTAATTAACTTATTAAGGTGTTATATGTATCAGTCACTTTGATTTTATTTTTTTAATTACTATATTTATGTAAAATTTCCCCCAGTTTTAACACATAAAATTTTGAATTCTCCTACTAGCCAATGTCACATATTTGGAAAACTGTAGATCCAAATGTCCTAAGAAGATAGAGTGGATGTTTCTGTTACGTACTTAAAAAGATTAAAAAAATTCACTTAACAACAGTTATGGCAACAAATAATATTTGGTCTTTACTGAGCATGTATAGTAAGAGTAAACATATAGGAATACTAGAAATCAATAATTCATTCAGTCAAAATGTAAATATTTATTGAGCACATAATTTTTAAAATAATAAAGTCCAAAGATGTTTTATTCTGATTTAAAAATAAGACTATTGTTATATCGCCATGGAAACTAAATAAGTGAAAATATTTTATGTTGTGGGCTTTTTCTTTCTTCCCCAGAATGAGAAATTTAAAAATCTTCAGATGAGTCCCAAACAGAGACTTGGGGGTAAGAAAAAGAATCAGCTACTAGATAACATGGACCCTGGTCTTTAAGATTTGTATACTCAGCATCAAGAAGCTTTGGAGCTTGAGACTGGGGTGATTTATCATTCTGGAGCAAATACATCTTTTAATCATGTGGCTACATATTTTAGCAGAAGCATGTGTTTAAATTTTTTTTTTTTTTTTTTTTGCGGTACACGGGCCTCTTACTGCTGTGGCCTCTCCCCTTGCGGAGCCCAGGCTTCGGGCGCGCAGGCTCAGCGGCCATGGCTCACGGGCCCAGCCGCTCCGCGGCATGTGGGATCGTCCCGCACTGGGGCACGAACCCGTGTCCCCTGCACCGGCAGGCGGACCCCCAACCACTGCGCCACCAGGGAAGCCCATGAGGTTAAATTTTGAATCCTAACTCTGTTCTACTAATTTAGAAAACTATCCTAAAAATGATAATCATTACTTTTTATAACTGTAGGGATATTGATATTGATTCCATAAAGTTGTTTTTAGGTTAAATAAGAAAATAAATATAACAAAAACATAGTCCTGACTCAGTAAAGATTTATTTACTTTAACCATTAATAAATTTTATTGTGTGGAAATCAAAAAAGTTTTAGATTTAGTGTTGGTTTTCCTGAAGTTTATCATACACATTTTTTGAGAAATATGACTTTTTAAATCTATTGACTAAAGGTATAATATTGTTTGTGATATACTCAAAGTTAGTGATAAGGTTAGTGAATGTTGTAGGCATATTTATGTAGCTGAGCTACTCAAACAAGGCTTAATAGATGGTGTTCTTTCTGCACTTACAGTAGTATAAGGGAAGTTAATGCATACATCTTAGAACTTAAAAGATACTTTTTTTTTGTCTGTGCCATGTGGCTTGCAGGATCTTAGTTTCTTGACCAGGGATTGAACCCCGCGGCCCTCGGCAGTGAAAGTGCAGAGTCCTAACCGCTGGACCGCCAGGGAATTCCCAGAAGATACTTTCAAAAAGAGTTCATAAAAAGTTTTCAGCAGGTGCATAGGGATCATGACAGGGAGAGGTGAAGTAAACATAGTTAGGTAATGCTAGAATGTAGTGTGTTTTGAAATGCTGTGTTCAGTAATTGAACTTTTCATTTTGGCTACTTTCTCAGCTTTTGTGTATGCCTGCTTTACATACTACACTAAAACAGGAATTCTATTATGGTTGAAACAAAAAAGCTTTTTATCGTCTAAGAACAGTTATGTTTTCAAGCAGTCTATAATTCTGTTTACATTTAGATTCATTTTAAAGGCATACAGTATGCATTATTAATGTCAGGAGTACATTTTATTGCTTTGGCATTCTAATGCATTGAAGTGAAAATAATTCCTTTTGTAGATAAAAATAATAACTTTGTATATTTTACTGCAAAAATAGCTATAAAGGCAAAGATAACGTATACAATTTTTTAAAGATAAATTGTTTACATTAACATGCAACAAAGATAATTTTGGTTAGTAGAAATAACCTGTTGTTTTCCACTGTATAGAACACAAAGGTAAAATATTCAATTTAATAATAGTGAGATGACATGTCACACCTTTTAATGAACCATGTGATTGACAGAAAGCAAAATCTTGTTTTTCATGTCTATCCAAATTACCCTTTTGTTTTGCTACCAGAATATGTTGAACCCATTGAGATACACTGCAATGACTATATAACATGTTTATTCATATTTTCATTAATTCATTCATTTGGACTAGTGAAATTTATTCAACAATAAGAGTGACATACGGAAGTGGTTATTTAGAAAGATTATTTTCGTGTAAAATGTTGTGACATGATTGAATGCCAAAAAATCAATGAGGAGACTATTGCCAGAGTGAGTTAGAGGAAGATACAAAAGAAGAAGCGATGCAGATGTATTAAAAAGAAGTAGTAATGTACTTGGGTAATCCAACTGAATATAGGGCATATGGGAACGTGAGGAGAAAATTGTTTATAGTTTCAAATATGTTCGTATAAAAATGTTTATAGTTTCAAATATGTTCGTATAAAAATACCAAATCATCGCTCAGTTATTTGTAATCATCCCCTGTCCTACCTAAACTTGTTTTACTTCCCTGGTTTTCCTCAATTCCTCTTCTTTTCATCCTCTTTTGATTTGCAGTTTGAGCTAGTCAGTCTGTAGAAGAGAAAACCCACTTTAACAGTTTTAAGTAGAAAAAAAATTATAGAAAGGAAACTCAGAGACTTGGACATCACACTTCAAAGAACAATGCTGAAAATACACACTGAAAGCCCCTGGAAGCTCCCCTCTGCCTCAACCACCTGACATAGGTGCAGCTGTTAGCTGTCTCCAAACGTTTTCCACTACTGCTCTTAAAAACCAGAGCTACCATTGCCATATACCCAGATCCATAGCTGTTTCCATGCCTTCACGTTTGATATAAATGATTACTATCTGGGATTATGAGTTTCTGACTTCTGTTTTAGGAAGGTGGACCCAGTGTGGGAAATACCTTTCTTTAATAGCGGGTGCTCAAAATTCTGCCGGCAGACAGAAAGTGTAGAAATAATCCATTTTTATACTTAACTTTGTTCATTTTTCAACAATCACTACTTAGCCTGGCATTTTCAAAATGTTTTCTATATTCTTACCCCAAACTGTGAAACACTGATATTGACAGTCAACTAAGAAAACCAATTGATGTGAATAGATATGATGATAAAAATATATGAATTAACCTGTACTTATTACTATGACAGTTTCATGTACATTCAAAATTAAATTACTGGGTATGAATACAGATGAAATTTTGAAATTGACTCTGTACTTATTGAACATGAACTATGTGTATTAATTTTCAACTTTTGACAAGGTTGGTTTCTTCTGTTGGTGTGTGTGTCTTTGGGAAGAAGTAGATGGCTGATCTTAAATATTGAAGCTAGGGAAGTTGGTTTCTATTTATTTTACATTTTCCCATAGTACTTGTATAAGTTTACTAGAGTTGCCGTAACACATTACCACAAAGTTGGTGGCTTAAATCAACAGCAGTTTATTTTCCCACAGTTCTCATTGCCAGAGTTTAACATCAAGATGTCAGCAAGGCAGCACTCTGCATGGAGGCTCCAGTGGAGAATCCTTCCTTTCCTTTACCAGTTTCAGGTGGCTGTCAGCATTTATTGATTTCCCTGGCTTGTGGCCACATCATTCCAACTTTTGCCTCACCTTAACATCACCTTTTCCCCTGGGTGTTTCATCTCCTCCTCTGTCTCTTGTTAGAGGATTTGTCATTGAATTTAAAGCCTATCGGGTCTCTAGGGTAGTCTCATTTCAAGATCTTTAATTATATCCGCAAATATCCATTTTCCAAATAAAGGTTTGCAGGTTCACGGATGCCAGGGATTTGGACATGGATGTATCTTGTTGGTGTCCACCATTTAAGCCATTAGAGTTCTGTATGGGATAATTTAAATGACATATTTTACTTTCATTCACTTGTTTATTACTGATTCCATCAGTCTCTTAGGAAGCATGACAGAGCATCCACCATGTGTGTTTTAACCTTCAGAGAAGGCACTGGTGAAACAAAAATGAACAAGTGAACATCCCCGTCTCTAAAAAACTCAATATGCTCGTCTAAAAAATATATATATATATTTTAAAAACAGAGTATTTATCTAATAGAAATGTATAAAGGTGCATCAATGGATATGGGAAGTAGCATCAATTCTAGATCTTAAAAATTGGAGGGAGGTTATAGGAAAAAATGTGGGAGAAAATGACACTGATTTGAGATTGAAAAGTGATTGGGAAGCTATCTGGGATACAAACAGAAAAGCAGCTACTCAGCTAAAGTTCATATGTGAATGTTTATAAACAGTTTTGTCTGTTTTCATCATATTGAAATCTAGTACATTCGCACATAGCAATAATTATGCTAAGTGTAATAAATAACTTGTAGATTGATTGTTTACTACCAATATATCCAATTTATTTTTAATTAAGCAGAAGCCACTAAATCCATGAGTGCAGAAATATATCAGAACGATTTGCAAAAGAGTAATTGGAAAAATTGGCCCGATTATATTTAAATGTCAGTATTAATTTAAAACTTTATGATAGTATTAGAAAGATATGTATCTTAGACCACATGATATTGGCACTATCACTTAACAGATATTATATTGGAAATAATTCTTATGAGGTAGCCAAGATATTCAATTAGTTTAGGCCATACTCTCAAAATTGTATGTAGCATTATTTCTCTGAGAAGATTTTCTAGATCTCTAGTATATTATCTTTTCCTTAATGACACTATGTCCTCCTAAATGTTCAGAATTAAAATGCAAGTGGGAAAAATGACTCTGTAACAGTTAACTTATAGAAAAATCATTCTTTTACTAATGTGTATATATATATATATATATACATTTATCACATAATGTGTGCTGTTTTTGGCATTAGACTGTTGCCATTGCTGGGAGGGGACCACAACTTAAGAAATTTGTGCAGCCTCCAGAATGTAGGAAAGGCAAAGAAGAAATTCTTTCCTAGAAGGAAAGGAATGCAGCTCTGCAGACACCTTGATCTTAGCTCTGTTACACCAATTTTGGACTTCTGATCTCCAGTACTGTACAATAATAAATTCGTGTGGTTTTGAGGAATAAAATTTGTGGTAATTTGTTAATACAACAATAGGAAACTAATACAGATTTTGGTTATGATATGCTAGGTCCTCTTCTCAAAGATTGTTTTCCTATGACAGTAGAAGACTGAGTTAATTATTAGCAACTATCACATAATTATTATACATTCAGTGTTTAGTTTAGGGGTAGACAACCCTTATATTGCTAATGGAAAAACACTTGGGGGATCACCAACAATGGATCAGTGATTTTTTTATCCAAATATTTATAACCATATATTATTCCTCTTTACTGAGTTCTTCTCCATGATAAACAAGTACACGTTTGAGTAGAGCTCTACAGTGAATTGTTTTGCTAAAGCTAGTCACCAACATCAATTTTAAAATGTTTGCTCCTCTTTTTTTCCATCTTAGCATGGCATGACAGAAGTAATTCAGTTATGCTATTTTCAAATTTAAAATGATGAAAACTAAAGATTATATTATTCTATTGAGAGCATATTCATATTTTTGACTTGTAATTCCTACTCTTGTCAGCAAAAGCGTAACAATGACTATTTTGAGAAAATGGCCTGTGTGCTTTTTGCACATTATGGATTAGTTCAGAGTGTACTTGTCTGTTTCAAGTGGTCACAATGTCATAATAATTAAATGTTAATTTAATAGTAGAATTCTTAATTGGAATGAGTAGAACATGGCAAGCCATGAAAAGCATTTGGACTAGAGCAATAGTGAATGTTTTAAAATGTTCTCCCTTATCCCCGTTGAAATAATCATTTAGTTTTACACTCTTGTCGCTAGGGGCTTGATGCTGTAAGAGCTCTGCCTAATATAAATTGCAATGGAAAAATATGATGAGAATCGTATTGTTCTGCATTTTTCGAAAATAAATTGAACCCTAACCATTTAATCAAAGAACATAGCCAACAATCCCTTGCTGTCACTCTTATCACATGTATTCTAGCTGATGCTGTTGTTGGAAAATTACCACTTGCGATAACGTTTTAAAATTTTTATTTGACCTTGATGAGAGAAAGATGTTTTCTGTTGAAAGTAACATGCTGCTCACAGCTGCACCTTTTATCTTGCATTAAAAAGTACTTGACAACACATGGTTGTACTTTGAACAAACCCATGTTTTTAAATAGCCTGTGTCCTGTGTGTTGATCTTGGGCAATGATTAAGTGGAGACTGAACACCCATTTGTTAGGACAATTTTCCATTCAAGAGTTTCTTGTAAAAAATAATTTGTTCCTTATGTGTTCTTTCTCTCCAAATTTTTATTTTCAAGGGTTCATTTTTCACCCTAATTTACTCAATTCTTCCTCTTCTTTAAAAGGAAGTGGAACTGCTGCTGCTACATAAATTTTCTTTGCTGGGCCCAACATCTAATTAATTCCAGAAGAAAACCTCTTTCCATTAAGTAATGGCCTGTACGTGGCCAGCATATTTCTAGGCCTCCTTGCAGGAAGAAGGAAATGGTAGGAAGAAGTTCCAAAGAGTCACATCACTGAATTCACAGCCCTCCTAGGAAGCACCTGAGGTGAAAGACAGACAATGTCCCTTCTGTGGCTCCCACCTCAGATCAATATTTGTAGAGAATCTTCAGTGTAGGAGAACACATCTCATTCTAATTTATTAAGAAATGTGGAATCAAGGTATTATTTAGTGAGTCGCACAGTAAAAATGTTTTTCTAAGGTAATGCCATGAGGCGTTAATAATAATAATAATAATAGGCCTGAGGACCCAGATAATGCCTGTGTTCAACAGGAATTCTGAAAGCGAGAAACAATAAATGGAACATGAAAAATAGAAAGGTATAAATGGTATATTTAATGTCTTCTGTCTTTAATTCTGTTCACTATTACCCTCTGTACACATTGAGATTATTTTCCACATTTACTCAATTTCCGTAACTTAAAGTAAAAACAATATTTTTAGGTAACAGTTCTCAAAGCACTTTCACACATTTTGTTTTGTGACTACCTTTGGAGTATGATAGAAGAAATAAGGAATAAGGAAACTTTTAGTAGATAAAAATGAATGCTTAAAAGTTAATTTATTATTTATAGATATAGTAGATTATAATTTGTGGGATTTTTTGAAAATAGACTTTTTTTGAGCAGTTTTAGGTTCATACCAAGATCAAGTAGAAAGTACAGAGGAAGGGAACTATATTTAATATCTTATAATAACCTATGATGGAAAAGAATCTGAAAAAGAATATATATATATGAATCATTTTGTTGTACACCTGAAACTAACACAATATTGTAATCAACGATACTTCAATAAAAAAATGAATACACACACACACACAAAAACAAGTAAAGGGGGTTCCCATATCTCTCCTGTCCCCCACTCCACAGCTTCCCCTACTATGGACATCCCTGGCTGAAGCGGTCCATTTGCTACAATTGATGAACTTAAATTGACACATCATTATAACCCAAAGTCCATAGTATACACCAGGGTTCACTCTTTTTTTTTTTTTTTTTTTTTTGTGGTACGCGGGCCTCTCACTGTTGTGGCCTCTCCCGTTGCGGAGCACAGGCTCCGGACGCGCAGGCTCAGCGACCATGGCTCACGGACCCAGCCGCTCCACAGCATGTGGGATCTTCCCGGACCGGGGCACGAACCCACGTCCCCTGCATCGACAGGCGGACTCTCAACCACTGCGCCACCAGGGAAGCCCCAGGGTTCACTCTTGACGTACATTCTGTGGATTTTGACAAATGTATAATGACATTCTTCCCAATAATTCACTTTTTGCTAAGTAACAAGGGTTCCCTTTTCTTTCCTTGCATTCAAAGAACCTAAATAGAGCTAGTCAAATAATGAGAGTATTAGAGAAATGACTAGAATTCAGATCTTTTGACACTCCTTCCTCTTTGCTGAGACAACTTATGCACATGCTTAGCACAAATCCTGGAATTTGTTGGATGCTCAATAAACTGTAATTCTTTAATACACATACACACATCAGTATTGCAAAACAGTAAGATAAAATGGAATCTAGATTTTTTAAATTCGGCTTTCTTCTTTTAGAATATCTACAAACTCCTGAAGAAAGCGATTAGACATCTCAAAGGAGGTTGTGAATGATACTGGTATGAAAAGCAGTCTATCAGACAGTATATGTGTATGCCATATGGCCCTGAACAGCCCCAGGGTTTCGTCCCTGTTTCATGTGATTTGGGGCGTGCTATGTAATACACTTAAGCCTCAATCAACTTCTTTTACAATGAAATTAATTGTTATACATATTTTGTATGGCTGGTTTAGTAGCAAGTATCTGACCTAAAGTCTAACCCTGTGTTATCCTATTCAATGCTCACAACATTCTACGAACATCATAGGCCCACAGGATAAGTGATGTAATGATTGTAAAGTACTTGCATAATCCTGGAAATTAGGAGTTGTCCAAAAAATATTACTACCAATATCATGGAGGTCGTCATGTTCTTGAGGAAAATATCCATCCAAGTTATAGACAAAAGTAAATTATATAATGACCTGTAAAATGAATGGATAATCCCAGCAGGCATATCGTAGGCACACTCGCTGATTTAATAAAAAGTGATATTTACATTTATGTTTTCATTTCAGTGTTTTATCCTTAAGCAAATTTCATTTAAGAAAGAAAACCATTTTAGCTTGTATAAATATCAACTTACCTCTTCAGATTTTTATCTTAATGGCAATAGAACATGGAAACATTTGAAAATGTGCCCAAAGAAACGGTCAGTAGCAGACAATACAGTTCATTACTGATGATTTCACTGGCAGTTCAGGCAGTAATTTGTGGATAGGAAAATAATTCACATAAGTGAGCATGTGTTTCAAAGCAAGGCCCCTAAAGATAGCTCTCCTGGTTTCAAAATTCCAGCTCCATCGTAGGTACTCAGTTCATTAACTCTGTCAGCTTGAGAAAATTGCTTATCCTTTCTTGACCCTCATTACCACAGCACCGTTTTTTTTTTTTCCTGATATAAATTCTCCAAGTTACCACCTACATCTCTTGCCATTTATTCTCAGTATTCTCTCCTTACTAATTGTTTCCTTCTGAACATGAAATAGAGGAAATCCACATGCCTGGCTTTAGGTCTTTTTCAATCAGTATTTTTCCTTAATTAACCAAATCCATAAACATGTACTCAGTTGTCATAATATGTTCATAAATCTCAAATGTATATTTCCCGCCCAGAACTTACCTCTAAAGTTCACACTCCACTATCTAATTGCCTCCTAGACATACTCATTTTTTTGTTGAACTGGCAATTCAAATCAACATGTCCAAGAGTTTTATTTATTATTTTCCCAAATAAGAATTTTCCTAAACATTTATGTATTCTCTGCATCTCTGCCAGTGTAAATTTTTAAAATTTAAATCTGACTTATTATCTCCCTGAGAAAATAATTCCACATCTTCCATTGGTGGACGATTGACCATATATAACTGAAGTGTAATCTACTGGTGTGCCCTGGAAAAAGAATAAGTGAGTAATCAATGTCTGCCACGTTATTACTAGCATACATTGTTAGCCATCAGCCTGGTACTTGTTGTATGCCTGCTAAATACTAGACACTTTGCTATGAGATTTGCCAAGTACAGATTTTTTGTTTTGTTTTTGGTGGGAGAATCATCTGAATAGATACCTTGGTGGTTTTAGGAACTCCAGTGATAGTGAACTTTAGGAATGGTGATGTTTAAAATTTCATGATGATAGCTAAAGAGCTCATTTATCCAGTAAGATGAAAGCAATCAGAAGTTTTCTGTTGAAACATTTTTAGAGAATATGTTTCTCAGCCTTTGGGATATGGAAGCCATAGAGGCAGGAGGTGAGTGGGTTGAGTACATGAGGGAACAAACACAGCTGATTGAGACAACAGCACGATTGACTATTTTGCAGTTATCAAGTTTGTACCATATGACCTCATTAATCATTCAGATTTTGATAGTTAAAATAGTGTTTCCTTCTAGGAGAAAATTACCCAGTTTTTCCTAAATTTATTCTGACTTCATAGTTCTTCTGCAGACAGATCTGAATAACAGAACATTATGAATCCGTTAAAATACATTTCTGTATAAGAACTTTGATGACAAAGGGAAAGCCCTTCAAATATCTGGATATCCCAAAGCTGTAAAAGTTATCTAGTGAATTAGAAGGTAAAATGTGAATTCAAGTCCAAAGTTCATTTAGTTATTCGCTCTGTATTTATTTAGTGCAATAAGAAGAGTTTTAAGCCCAGTAATAAACGTTTCCTCTTGTAAGCTACTTCTGCCTCAACTGTATTTATAGTATGGGGAGAGACAATTTTACAAAAGCTAAATGTAAAGCCAATGAGGAAATTTGATTACAGCTAATTAATAAAAGTTTAATATTTCAAGGGAAATGATAATCTGTTTTTTAATTCTAAGTTTATATCATTTGGGTTTATTCACTTTATTATTTAAAACCTATCTGTAATGGACACACGCTGTTAGTTTTCTAACTCAGGACCTACTTTCCTTACTCTAAGAGTAAATAATTCAACTGTGCTTGGTTAACCAACTTTCTTACTTGCATCCTATTACACATGAAAGCTTGTACCAACACCAGCTCCAGGAGTGGTTCTGATTCCTCATTATGTGCAAGATAAAAGATGGGATCAAAGACCCTTCATAAATTGAACCTACATCTCCCATCTCAAATCTGGTTGGCTCATAACACACTGTGCTACAGTTACATTGGATTAATTACCGTGCTCATAATGTTTAAGACAATTCACATATAATTCTCACCTAGAATTCTGCCTTTCCTCTCATCATCTGCTTGTCAAGGGTCTATTAATCCTGTAAGATCGAGGGTAGGCCATCAACTTCACTTGAGACATTTCCTAAATTCTTGTGTCTGCAACATTCTGCATAACTCCATCAAAGCACTAAATACCTTGGGCTGTAATTATTGTCTGTGAACCTATCTTCCTTACTAGACTATAGAATTTATAAGCTACTTAGAGGTAAGCACTATGCTTTATTTCTTTTTCTATGTTTAGTACCTGAAATAGGCAATTAGATTCTCAAAAATTATTTTCAAATGAGTGAATGAATAAATAAAATTACTGAGCTAATAATAATAAACTTTCTTAGCCACTACAATTATCTTTTACATTAGGTAAAAAATATAACTATTTAAATTAACCAATATGAAGTGGAGAAATCTCTTAGGCCATCTCTGGCAAAGGCCTTACAAATAATGAAAAAGAAAAGGTAGATCCACTAACAAGAAAAGCCGTAAAAAGTAAAATCCTGATGTGACAATGATTTTAACAATTGACCTGCTGTTAAGCCCTCTCACCAACTTGATTAGTCTTTCTAAATATGTTCCAGTTTTTGCCTATCATCTTTAAAGAATGATGGTGGGCAGAGGACTATTCCATTTTAAAGTAGTAGATGCCACAGGTAAAGCTCTATTTTGTCAGGGTTTGGAGAACCTGGGGAAGTCTGGAAGTCACTGTGTCTGGAAAATTGATCCCCAATGAGGAGATAAGGCGCTAAGGAACAAGTATTTTCTGCTTAGTTGTTTTCCACAGCTTTATAGATCATCATCTAATTTAAACTAGCTCATAAATACTGCTCAGACATCACTTACTCATCTATTCACTCCAGATCATGAGGCTGCTACATGGATGTAGAAATAGGCCTTGTAAGAAAATACTTAGACCCCATAAGACTTCAAATCTCAGATAATACTCTCGGATTTTAATGTGGTTTAAACATATTATTACAAATAAAGCAATAGCATATTCTGATCACTAAAGTGAATTTTAGAATTTTAGTAAATAAGCAGATCTCCAAAGATTAAGTAAAGATGCTAAAACTTGGAAGATGAATAATGATAGTGAGGATTCTGTATTATACTTGAATTTCACAAGATACCGTAATGCCTGTCATTTTGTGTTTTTCAGCATTCATACTTATTGTTTTAGACTTCTGTGCTCTCTATTCAAAATCCCATTTCTTTACAATATATTTTCTGTTGTTGCCACTGAAAAATGATGCAGACTTCTTGCTTTCTTGTTTAAAGAAATAATAACTATTTGAGACTGAAGACCGTTGTTTCAAATTTCAGCTACCAGGATCTAAATCCTTCAAAAATAATGTTTGTAATGGAAATTCTTGTGGAACTTTACGTGGCACTGAAGGTTTAAAAAAAATATTTTATAAAAGCCTCTTTTTCCTTATTTTATTACTAGCCTTTAAAAGCAAAACTTGAAAAAAAAATAAAAAAATAAAAGCAAAACTTGTTTGAAAACTCAGGATTTATTTTACTTCAGAGTCTTCAGACAATCAGGATTCGTCGACAGAGATTCTGACTGAGGCATTAAACCCACTTCAAATGGAAATTATGACAAAGAATCCTCCATCTAATACACAGGACTTTAAAGTAGCCCTGGTAATTGGAAAAGGGTATGGTCCAATGATACTTCTACTTGTTGTTTTTCTCTATTATAAAGAATTCCAATGTTGTCAGAATATTCCTATTTCTAAGCTACGTTACCTGACAGCTAACCTAATTTTAGGCTACATTTAATCCTGTACTAATCTGGAGCTTTGAAGACAGGTGACACCCAAGCAATTATTGAATTATAGGGTGAAATAGAGTAAGCCCAGGATAAAGTAGATGCTTAATGAGTGTGCTATAATTGCATGCTACATCAATGAAATGCATTTCTAATTAATTATTCAGCATGAGAAACTTAGTACAATTAATTTCAAACTAAAATCATAGCAATAATGTAAATTTACTCATAAGCAAAAGTAAATTTTCTGAGTCAAGGAATTAGGTTAATTGTGGCAAAATTAATGTACTTTATAAATAAGGTGTGTATATGTATGATTTAAGATGTTGAAAAGGAAGAAATCTGTAAGAAAATATAAACTGTAGTCGAAAGCTAAAATACAAATGAGAGGACGTTTGATTTTAGACATAAAAATGTTTAAACATTATATATATAATATATATATATAAACATGCATACACAGGCATAACAATAGAAATTATAGGAAGTATAAATGCTACAGTCACTTCAAGTTTTATGGCAGTGAACTAGTCCAGTTTCTTTATCCATGTAGTATATTTGAGTAAGAAAAGTACTTGAGATTATGAGACCATATGCAAAGCAGTTTAAGTCCAGAAGCAGAAAATGTCATTACATAAGTTTTGTTGATGTTACTTGATCATTAATAATAATAATACAAATTTAAAATTATTGAAATCCAGTGAGGTAAATTATGTATTAGTCCAGTTCTTCTGAGCATGTATGGTGAGAAGTACCTCTGAAAAGGAGGCACTGCTAATATGTTCCCCAGCGGTGCACCCTGCTATTCATTTATTCATTCACATATTCATCCATTTACTCACTTATTTGCTTATTCTAACTAGGCCATTCTATGTACAGCAGACACAAATTAAAATATCGCTTAGTTCAGGGATTATTCTTGGGCAAAATTTTAAATGATTATAATGGAGTCCTAAACTTTTTGGTCAGTGAAGTAAAATTTAATATATTACAACACTCTAACAAACCACACGGATATGCTTATTTTTCTAAACAAAGAATGTCTCCCCTGAGTTCTACGTAGCTTAGTCAGGAACGCAAATGAATACACACAGGTATAATCACTAGGTGTAGTATATCCAAAGCTACATTTATTTACATGGCATCATAAACTATAACTTTCTTTTACCCCTCCCAGACCACTGAATTAGGCATTGGGATAAACAAAATTATATCTGATAATAACATCTGATAATAACAATAGAATGAATTTTTTCACAACACTGTTTCTACTCAATAGTAAAAATTTCAGAAAATTGATAATAAAATTAATTTTTAGTAGAAGTAATCGATAACTTTAAATTTTAAATTCATTTTCTCTGTATATAATAAAATTCTAGACTTCTCTACATTTTAAAATACTCGTTAGGGCTTCCCTGGTGGTGCAGTGGTTAAGAATCTGCCTGCCAGTGCTGGGGACACGGGTTCGAGCCCTGGTCCGGGAAGATCCCACATGCCACGGAGCAACTAAGCCCATGAGCCACAGCTACTGAGCCTGCGCTCTAGAGCCCGCGAGCCACAACTACTGAGCCCACGTGCCACAACTACTGAAGCTCACGCACCTAGAGCCTGTGCTCCGCAACAAGAGAAGCCACCACAATGAGAAGCCTGCACATCGCAATGAAGAGTAGACCCCACTCACCACAACTAGAGAAAACCTGCATGCAACAACGAAGACCCAATGCAGCCAAAAATATAAGTAAAATAAATAAATTTTTAAAAATAAATAAAATAAAATATTCGTTAAAATACCATTAAATGCAGCGATGTGTCATTCAAGTTTTATGAACATTTCTTATATCTTTTTCCTCTATCATTGTGTGTGTATGTATTCTGCTAGCTCCTGTCAAAATGTCTTGTGAAGAATTGGTTCTGCATAACTTTGTTGAAGACAGTATTTTACCTTTAATTCCTTAAACATTATTCACAAAATTTTTGAATCTTATTTAATTTTGACAAATATTGGGAAATAGTTATGGCAAAATAGCTTATTCGAGAAAAACTATATGTTTTATAACATCCTTTTTTTTAAAAAAAAGAGGTAAAGTAAATAATTCATGATTTATGTATGTGTTTGAAAACAATAGTGACATAAGGGAAAATGGAAATGATTCGTTTTGTATTGGCGCTTAGGCTTATGTGACAGCATATGGATCCTATATATCTGTAGCAACAAAATGCTCTCAATTTCTGAAAGTTGAAATATTCAGGAAATGAGCTGAATTATGCTAAGAATTGTTTGATTGCCTCTTATGATAGTGAATTATTTTGCGCAGTTCTTTCCCATTGGTCTTTATTCTATAGTCTGAGCTGTGGCATGACTAGTCACTGAATCAGCTTAGAAAACATAATGAACACTGCAGGAGCACTGCTTTACCAAGGAAACTGACATCATGGAAGAACTGCTCTTAATCTTATGCACAATTTAGCACAGCAGCCAACCACTAAGTACCGTGGGATAGGACCTTCATGGCTCACAATTTATTTAAAGTCCAGGAAACTAGTCTTGGTAATCAGTTGTCTTAAAATATATAGGCATATATTTATATATATTGCTGCTTTAGTCATGGATAATAAAACACACCTTTAAATATATTAAATTGGTGCTTGATTAAGTTAGGTTGATATTTTTAAACTGTATTTACTTTTGAGAAACATCTGAAGGACACATTCCTATCAAATGCTGTGCTTAGTTGGGGATGAAATTCAGATGGGAAACATAAGATCATAGGCTTTTCCATGAAAGTGGTATATGTAATTTTACCATTAAATTGCCTGTAGAAATAATATACTAGATAACAAAACAGAAAATGGAAAAAAACACCTAAGTTTTGCTGTCAAGTTTCAGAAAAAATAATAGTGTTGGGAAGAAAATTTTAGCATAGTTAAAACAACAACAACATTAAATTATTTAATGTTCCTGATGTCTTTTACATCTGTGCTCATCTTGAAAACTGATGTAAAAATATATGTTAGTGACTGTATTCAGAAAGCCGGCAGACTGAGAAGATGGTGGACCAGTGTCCCAAAGAACCATCTTGCCTGGGTTTGGATGCTAGTTTCTTTTATAGAACAAAGAGGGGGAGGTGAAGACATAAAGTGAAAAAGGTGATAAATTGTTGCAAATATTTCCTGGTTCAGGCCAGACTCTGGAGGGGATGTATTAATTTCTTCTTTCCTCTAGCCATTCTCAAGTGGGCCTGGCCAGGATATTTCCTGTGAGCTAAACAAAGGTATTTTAACTTAACACACAGGCATGGAAGGCAGGGTTTCTAGAGATAGGCCACTATGTATACTTTAAACTATAGGCAGAATCCCTTTAGTGATTAACTTGTAGCAAAAGCAATAGAATACAAAGGTTAAAGTCAAAGAAATGGATCTACTATGGAGTCAGATTTGTTCTTCCCTATTACAAATACATCACTGAAATTAATACTTCATTTATTGGACCTTGTACCGTATTGCCTTAAGTTTTATAAACCTGTGGTTGAGCTCAGAGTCTCTTCACTGTGACCCTCAAATAACTCTATGAAGTACATCATTGACATTAAACTCAATCTCTAAACTTAAAAAATTATCAGTCTTGTTTATAGTTTCCTTTGCTGTGCAAAAGCTTTTATGTTTCATTAGGTCCCATTTGTTTATTTTTGTTTTTATGTCCATTTCTCTAGGAGGTCGGTCAAAAAGGATTTTGCTGTGATTTATGTCATAGAATGCTCTGCCTATGTTTTCCTATAAGAGTTTTATAGTGTCTGGCCTTACATTTAGGTCTTTAATCCATTTTGAGTTTATTTTTACTTATGGTGTTAGGGAGTGTCCTAATTTCATTCTTTTACATGTAGCTGTCCAGATTTCCCAGCACCACTTATTGAAGAGGCTGTCTTTTCTACATTGTATATTCTTGCCTCAAAAAGAGTCACGTACCACAATGTTCACTGCAGCTCTGTTTACAGTAGCCAGGACATGGAAGCAACCTAAGTTTCCATCAACACATGAATGGATATATGTAGCACATATACACAATGGAATAATCCTCAGCCATAAAAAGAAACGAAATTGAGTTATTTGTAGTGAGATGGATGGATCTAGAGTCTGTCACACAGAGTGAAGTAAGTCAGAAAGAGAAAAACAAGTACCGTATGCTAACTCATATATATGGAATCTAAAAAAGAAAAAAATGGTCATGAAGAACCTAGGGGCAGGACAGGAATAAAGACGCAGACCTACTAGAGAATGGACTTGAGAACACGGGGAGGGGGAAGGGTAAACTGTGACAAAGTGAGAGAGTGGCATGAACATATATACACTACCAAATGTAAAATAGATAGCTAGTGGGAAGCAGCCGCATAGCACAGGGAGATCAGCTCTTGGTGCTTTGTGACCACCTAGAGGGGTGGGATAGGGAGGGTGGGAGGGAGGGAGACACAAGAGAGAAGAGATGGGGATATATGTATATATATAGCTGATTCACTTTGTTATAAAGCAGAAACTAACACACTATTTTAAAGCAATTATACTACAGTAAAGATGTTAAAAAAAAAGCTTATCAGTCATGCTTGAATAATTTCTCACTCCACACTTTAACCTAACATTAGACTTCTCTTCTACATGCACACTTTTAAGTGGTCTCATCCAATCACTTAGGTTAAAAGAATCTATATACTGATGACTCCAAGTTATATATTACTTTTTCCATGAATTCCATGCTAAAATAATCTGACAACATAATATTCCCACCAAAACACCTAGTTAGTATTTCAAACAATATATATTTTCCAAACCAGACTTCTGGTTTACCCTCCCAGACCTGCTACTACTCATCCTGACTTCCCTGTCTTGTTATTCACAGATCTATGCGCAGTCCTCTGATGTTTCCTTGAACAATGTTGACTTTCTCCTCGATACCCTGTAACTTAAAAGCTATGATATAAAAGTCACAGTACTTAAATACTGATATAAAATTAATCTTATATGATAAAGGAATAAGAGGAAATAAAACAATGCTACACACAAATATTCGTATCAAAATAAGGAGAAAATATTCATGACAATTACTGTCCTTGTTTCTGTGACTGGTCACGGGATTGTAGCTGGTATTTATGACTACCTTCTTGTACTACTGTCCATCCTGTATTCCCTTTGCCTTCAGTAAGTTCCTTAGCTGGTCATGCTTATTTAGCTTGAGGTACCTTGTTTATTTACCTTGACCAAACCTTCATTTCTGAAGGGTCTTGGCCACTACTAGTCCTGCTTGGGTTGAGTTGTTGTAGTTTTCCATTGACCTTAATTACACAATGTGGTAATACTAAAAGACTCCCTGAGGGATCTTCTGTATTCCAGACATACTCTTCCTTACCTCTGTTGTGGAGTAGTAGTCCAACTTCCCCTTAGTAGTCAGGATTGATTACCCCAGCCAGTACTGTAACTCTTTTCTTTGTTCATTCAGAGATGAGGAACCCAAAGTGGCTATGAGTCTGGTAGTTTTTACATATGAGCATCACTTGTGCCTAGCACACTTGCTTACAATGAATTGATCCTTGAAATGTGAGTTGTTATTGACAAGGTTTTTTACTTGGTGCTTGGAGATGTGCTGAAGTTTTAGAGATAGGCTCTTAGCAGTGAAATATGTTATAAATGTATATATTTTTAAAAATGTAAAGTGCAAGTGCAAATTAAAATGTGAGCTATGACAAGAGGCAGCATCATTTGATATAAGAAAAAACAAATCTACTTTGTCATATTCAAAGTCCTTGGAACTTGAATTCTGTCCAGGGAATTTGACCAAGCATGACTCATCAGGTAATATTTTAAGTGACCTTCATGCAACTGAGCCTCTTTTCTATTTGAACTGTGATTTTTTAAAAATAATCTGGTAATAATGCTCATTTCAGTAGACGTGATGAGCAAACTGAAAATACTAACCTCTGTCCCTTTTACTGTCTCTAATCATGCAGAGAGTTTGCAGTTTAACTAAAGAAATTGACAGTGGAAACAATGTAGTTACACTGTATGACTTTTATAGTCTCAATCAAATAAGAGGACCTTATGAAGACAAGAAAATCTTCAACTTCTATTTGATACAGAATTGCTGACTGCTGACAGATGCTTGGTCTATCAAAATCATAATCAGTTCTGGATCATTACCAATATCCAAATAAAGCTTCATAATTACCACATTGAAAGAGGAGTTCACTTGCTGTGATGTGCATCTGTATTTGTGTGACAAAAAAATACCTAAATGCAGTGCGTGTGTGGCATTTAGAGCACCATAGGAAAGCTAACGAGATTCATATTCAAAACTGCTACAGTTTACACTCAAAGACACATACACACACACACACACATGCATTCCATTCACCAGATATAAATGGTACTCCATAAAATTTTCTTTTTATTCATTTTCAGTGATATTTTCTAAAATTATTATTTCAAATATTTATTTTTTGTTCTTGTATATTAAGTAAAAGTGAAAAGATGGAAAGACACCTTCAACCATGCCTCTTGTATTTAATTTTCATAGATGATCATAAGTAGAATAGATAAATGTTTTATATGTCAGTATCTTTATTTAAATAATTCCTCCGTATATGCCTGTGTTACTCCAAAATATACAGTTAATATTTTCTCATTCACATTTCACTGGAGACGTGGAAAAAAAATCCCAGTGGTGAAACAGTGCAGTTACCACCTTTTTTTTTTTCTTCCGTAGCTAGTCAGAAGTCTCTTAACAGCTTAGCCTCGTGTTCTCATGTTCAAGAACATGCGTTTACCACCAGAGGTGATGAAACTGGAGTGCTAGTCTGTCATTGACTAGCCGCATGGCTCAGTAGAATTCCCTTCTGTCTAAGCATCTTTCTTCAGCTGTAAAAGGGGATGGATACTAGGTGATTCTGGACATTAAATGGGATCATGCATATTGTTTTTAGCATAGACATGAATGCTAACTTTGTGTTAAGTATATAAAAATGTATGTTAACATTATAAGTCATTTTAGGAATTTGAGCTAACTCTCTGTGCTTGAGACTTTCTGTAAAATAACCCCATTGTCAGAGGATGAACAGCTTCTGGGGGCTCTGACCACCTGGTTTTGTAAACACCCCCAGGTAAGCAGATCAGATCTCACTTTTTAAAATCTTCTTACAGATAACCTCACTACTTTCTAACTTCTTACTGACTGTAATGGGAAAAGGAATTGGGAGTCCCCTGCTAGGAATGCCTTCATATCATCCAAATAGAAAAGTTTGATTTCAGCTCAAAACAAATTAGAAAAACTTTCATGTAGAGAAAGTGCTGGATGTGTGACTACAGAACCTCTCCTGGCTGCTTCCCTTAATTATCTGTTGGAGCGTATCACCACCAACTGTTTTCAACAAAGTGGCATTCATTTTGAGAGTTTCCTCCCTCATCAAAAACTCCCGCATACCTTCCTACAATTTTGGTAGGTTAGAAGTTACAGAAATCAAGCTCAAATTAGATTAAGCAAATATAGTAATTTTTGATCAGATTAATAAAAAGTATTTGAACATAACAAGAAACGAAAAGAATGAAGACTTTAATGCCACCAGTACCCTAACTTTAAAATCTTAACCTTCCTTTCTCCCTTTCTTCTCTCCTTCCTTCATTCCCTCTTTCCTTCCTCCTCTCCCACTTTTTCTCCTGCTCTCCCTCCCAGGAATATCCCTCCCTTCCTTCCTTTATTCTTTCTTTAGTTCACGTGTTCAAGCCATGATTTCAAGAACAAAGTCCAATATAAATAATGTTTTATAACTCATGACAATATGTGAGGTAAGGTTAGTATTACTATCCTCATTTTTCAGATAAAGAAATTGAGGCACAGAGAGGTTATACAGTTTGGCAAAGGTCCCGCAGTTAGTGTGTGGATTTATGTATGTATGTATGTATGTTTTGATGGTGTGCGGATTTAAATGCACATAGTCCAATTCCAAAGTGGTGTGTGTGAAATAAATAATATTTCAATGTATATTTCTTGAACAGGGAATAATAGGAATCTCAGGGGAGTGTCCATAGCTATCCCAAAATTTAATGATATTTCTAAGTTCACATGGCCTAAACAATATTTATTTTTACTTTTCTGCACACACATCCAGGTATTTAGCAGCATTTTAGGGAGATGCATTTGGGTAAATTTGATAGTAATGAGATAACCTGAGATGCAGCTGAAGATTGCAATTTAGTGTCCTTAGACAAATTACATCTCTGCCACCACATGTCATCTGGGGACCATCTTGTCATTCTTTTTTTTTTCTTTTTTTTTTTTTTGCGGTACGTGGACCTCTCACCGTTGTGGCCTCTCCCGTTGCGGAGCACAGGCTCCGGATGCGCAGGCTCAGCAGCCATGGCTCATGGGCCCAGCCGCTCCGAGGCATGTGGGATCTTCCTGGACCGGGGCACGAACCCGTGTCCCCTGCATCGGCAGGTGGACTCTCAACCACTGCGCCACCAGGGAAGCCCCCATCTTGTCATTCTTAACCCATATATTTTATTTCTGTTTCATCCCATATTTATCCAAACATGAAACTCAGCACTTCTACCTGGTTCCGCAGGAATTATGCATGGACAACTGAAAGTCACAGGGAAACAAACCTATAAAGGGTCCCACCATTCATTGCACACCCTCTGCCATCTAACGAATCACTGTTAACCTCTCACGAACTCCTTTTCCCATTCCCCTTTACATCTGTCCTCTCCTCTGTTTACAATTTATCTTCTCTCTATTATGCCCAGTACTTTTCCACTTCCTCTTAAGCTTTGGGATCAGATTGTCTCTGATCTTGAGGTCAGAGCTTCCATAGCACATTTATTTGGATGCTTTTCCTATAAAGACATATCCCTTTTACGTGAACTGTTTATACATCTGTACAGAGAAGAAAATGTCTTCAAATTTCATTATGGATGATTACATGTATGAAGAAATGAACAGCTTGCATGTTTGTGTGTATGTGCATTTGTGTACGTTGTATAAGAAGGCATGATATGCACACACAGGATAGTGATATAACCTTAATAAATATAGATGATGGTGACCAATTAATTTAGCAGACATTCCCTAGAAAGCATAGTCTGAGGCAAGGATTAAAAGTGCTGATACTTTATCAAGAATATGAAAACCCAAAGAGGCAAAGGTGAAAAAATAAGGAAGGGCAGCAAGGAAAGATGCAAAGCAATGACTGGCAATACACTGTAAGTAATGATCTACAAGGAGACATCCACAGAACTTCTCAGGACAAATTGATACAGAAATCATGGAGGAAAAGAGTTGAGAAAATTTATTCACGCCACTATGTCTTAAGTCTTAGCATAAGCAGTTAACCTCCCTTAGTTTTCTCCTTTGAGAGAGAGAGGAGGAGAGAGAGGGAGGGAAAGGAGGGAGACAGAGGGACAAAGCCAAAACCTTGCCTTCTAGTATGAATGGCTTTGAATAGTAGTTTTCTTAAACATAGAAGCAAACATTTTTGGAGAGCAAATTGCTCATCGTGTGTGACTCTCCAGCCCATTCCTGGCATCCTTGGGCCTTGTTCATTGATGCAAGTTTCTCAGGGTGGAGTAAGTACCATTCTTGTTTGTGATCCATCTTTAATAATTCAAGTCATACTATATTTTAATCAGCAAACAATGCTGATGGAATCCTGACATTGCTTATAAATTCACCTCTAATATCTAATTGGTTGCATACCCTTTTCCAGGGACAGTTTTTATTGTTAATTGTTATTGTTGATATAATAATGTATTGTTAATATTGTAATTGACATTGTTAATATCCAGATATTGCAAACTTATATCATCTGGTTAACTTGGGAACCAAAAGCTCTTTTTCACCCTTTGTCTAACCCCTAAGATGTTAATTTACCTCGAGATTCTACCTTCAGCTTTGGTCTTATTCTTGCTACTATATTAAAACGATGTAATCTACTTCAAAATTTAACTTCCATCTATATATGGAAGTCTCCTAGAAATAAATTTCCAGCTGAGAATTCTCCATGCCGCTTAAGAAACAAATGCCTAATGTGCTCTGGACACCGGTACTTGGATATATGAAAGGCACCTGAAACTCATTATCTCTAAAGGTGAACTCATATTGCTTGCTCCCAAACAGCTTATATTCCCATTATTTCTGTCTCATTTGGTAGAAAATACATTTACTCTCTTACATCAGAATCTAGTAAATTATCCTTGACATTTTTTTTCTTTTCTTCACCTCCCACATCACATCCTTCACCAAACATCTTGGGAATCTTAATTTGTACTGAAAAAGGCAGATACCACTTCATACTGGCCATTAGTCACTACTCAAAGGCTTAATTACTATAAAGTCAATGACTTTTAATTTACTGCTGGATATTCATGATATAAACAATATCCTCTTAACGGTCTCTAATTTAACATTATATCCGAAGTACATCTTGCTTTGTTCAGGTTTGTTTTACTGCCCCCAGGAGTACTTATATTGTAGGGTGACACTTTACAATTAAAATCAGCAAACACAACATAAACCAAGATGAGAAACATTATTAATTCCTTTGTTATTCTGGCATCAGTAGGTAAATCTGTGAGCCAGGCTTGGAATGGACAGCTTTATTTAGCATTAAGAATTTAAACTATCTACGATTTGCTTATGCTGATTTCAATACACTTTTCCTGGGCAATTAAGGTACAAATATTTTAACTTATTAAAACCTACTATCCTTCATGAGCAGCTAGACTATAATCAAAATTTATTTGATTTTATGTGATTACTTAAGTCAGGCTTTCAATTTGTACTTGAAAGGCCCTCATGCTGGCTACAATAAAAACTTCATTGTGAAATCGACAAGCTGATTAATTGCATGTTTTCTCCAGTTTCCTCTCTCCTATTTTGATCCCTGTATCCAAACTCTCATGCTATTAGGAAAATGTGATTTTTTTTTGTTAATGCCTAGTATACTCTCTTTCTTCAAGTGAATTAGCAACCTTTATTTAGTGTTAAATCAGGCAAAACCTTC
The DNA here is from genome assembly GCF_039906515.1 of Pseudorca crassidens. NCBI lineage: Eukaryota > Metazoa > Chordata > Mammalia > Artiodactyla > Delphinidae > Pseudorca > Pseudorca crassidens. Next base: position 25,798,198 of record NC_090313.1, read on the forward strand.
AGTATTGTGTTGCACAGCAATGATAACTTTCAAATATAGGAAAGAACATTAATATGGCCAGTTGTTGCTGAGTCAGTGCAGTTCCTGGGTAGTACTGGGTAGGCAGTCACAGAGATTATAGTTCTAGAGATTAAAGAGAAATTTAGATAGGAATAGCCTTTCTGCATGCCATTTTGCTGCACTAGTTATTATCAGGGTAACTCAGAAGTGGATAGTGAATGTCAGTCACCTACAAAATCACAGGAGATAAAATTTAGAAGAGGTTGTTTTGCTTTTGCTTTTTTTTTTTTCTATCAAAGTGCTTTAGTAATGCTGCAGTCATATTGGATTCGATAATAGAGGGAGGCATTAAGGTGTATGCAAGAGTGTTTCTTGTAAGCTGTCTTTTAGAATGCTTTTAGACAAGAAGCAATAGGATTAAAATTACGAGATTATTAGTTTATGACTGAGTTACTTTGAACCTTAATTTTTTAAAAATACCGATTTGGCTTTTGACTTTATTGTTTCAAGTTTGGCATTTTTAATGAGGAAAATTAATATCTAAAGATAACTTAGATGATTAAAATAAAATATTAACTAGATAAATTTTAGTTCACTGAAAGAAAAACAAACGGAAGAATAAGTTTTTAGGAGTTAAATTTGACTTGCATTTCAGTATTTTATTGACAACTCTTCACTGATTTATAGTTAGAGTTTGTCCCCAAAGATTGGCTTACCTGCCATGAAAAGTCACATATTCCCTTCCTCAGGTCTCAGCTTCTCAAGACAGATGAATGTAGTTCTTGTCTTGCTGGAGCACCTCCTTGCTGTCTCAGCAGCAGTAATGTTGGGTAGAAGCATTTGGCATTCTCAAGGAGACTGAAAACATTCTTATGCCCAATTGACAAATGGAAGAAATTTATTGACACTCCTTTTGTGTAAGGATATTTCAACATTGAGGTATATAAATCTGGGCCTTCATGATTTTCCTGCTATTATGTATAGGTAGCCAGATCTCCACAAGGATCTGGTAACATTTGTGTCTCATAGTCTTTGATAGGGGACTCCAGAGGACTCTGGCAGAGTTTTAGGTTTCTATAAATTATAAACTTTCATGTCTTAAAGACTGTTCATAATTTTTTGAATATGATTATTAGCTCATAGCCTTTATAGTTTGATATGTTATATATATTTGTAAACTTATTTGCTTTTCACACTGGAATCCTTTAAGTAAACGAAATCTAGACAGTTTGTAAAGATGCAGTTACTGCTTATTTTTTAACACCAAGTCATTTTAACATATCAGTGTTCAATTTCACGTCCAGTAAAGCACAAAATTATTTTTAAAAATACATTTCTTAAATATATTTTTCCTAAGTAAAAAGCAGATGACATATTTAATATTTTATTTTACATGCTCTAGCAGATACTAAATTTAAACTATATTATCAATATCATTTGTTTTCTGAGAAAGTGAGCCTTGTGATCCCAGGTGATTCTTATGGAAGTATTTAGATAGTATATATAGCCTTTTTAAAGAAAAGGACCTGGGGAATTCAGCACTCACTCTAAAGATGGCTGGAGAGAGCTTTAAAGACAGTCAGATTGTTTGTTTTATTTCTAAGATAAATGCAGTTCGAGAAAAATCTTTTTGTAGCTTATCTTCTAGTCTATTTCATATATACCTGAAATAACTTCATTTTATAGAGGCTAATTAGAAATATAAATAAATTATACAACTTTAATTTTTTAATAAAGAGTGTTATTCTAATACGGTTACACAGACATATTAGTGTAAACTATTAAACTATTATAAAAAATTTAAGTGAAAATTGTGTTACATTTTTTAAGGGGTAGGTCTGGGGAAACCTTTTTTGTGTGTGCGAGCATTGTTACTAAGAAAACTTTAGAAGCTAAAATGGAATTAGTCTCTTAAATATGAATATACTTTATTAAAATATGTATCAATATATACATACATTATATGTATTATTCATAATACATAATATTATATGGATATTAAGGAATATCTATCATTTATCTACCCATGTATCCATCTGGGAGATATAGGTGATAATATCTTAAATTTAACTTTAGGAAGTTAAATGAAATCAGACTCCCTACGGCTAAAAAGGTCAAATGACTTCCCATATCACTCAGAACAAAAGTCAAAATGTATCCTGTATGATTTGCTTCTCTCCCCCTAACTTGCCGTCGTCTTCTTCCTTTGCTTCCTTTGCCTTTCCACCCTGACCAATTTACTCTTCCTTGTATTCACCTGTTGCAATCTTTCCTATGGGCTTTGCACTTGTTGCTTTTGTCTAGCATGCTCTTCTCTGATATATCTGCCAGGCTCACTCCCTTACCTTCTGTAGGCTCAAATAGCACATTTTCACTGAAGTCTTATTTCAGATTGCAGCCCTCTCCCTCGGCATTCTGTATTCTCTTCTATCTGCTTCACCTTTCCCTGAGCATTGATCACCACCTTAGATGCTGTATTTTACTTCTGCATATGATATAATGTTTATTGCTGTCTGTCTCCTTCCCAGTAGAATGTAAACTTTATAAAGGCTGTGGTGATTTAGTCTGTTTTTATTCACTACTGTGTCCCCTGACATAAATTAGTTATTCAAAGAATATTTATTGAATTGATGAATAAATAAATAAAAATACAAGGCTTAGGAAGAGGGATTATTTCATTGCTAATTCTCTTTATAGGTTTGTCCACATAGTATGACTAAGAAGAGCATTGAAGTCTTTTTAATATAGCATGCGAGTTTATTTTAAAAGAATTTTTAATTGTTTGTCAATATTCTAAGTAGAGATAAATCAATTAGATTATAATTGTTTTCGGTGGTATGGCAATTTAATTACAGAATTAATTGCTTATGAATGATAATTTCAGATTGTGTTGATCAGATTTCATTTTTGTTCCTATTATATTTCCACTTGCTTTTTAAGTGACTCTAGACAAGAAGTATGGGGGAGTCTGATGTGGATAGTTACTTAGCTGTCCCTGAATGCCAGGAGCAATTGAAATGCAGTGAATATCTGGTCTTTCACCTTTTGTTCAGCTTTATTTTTTGTGAACTGAATATGTGAGGAGGCGAAGTCTCCTTTGAGAAAACAAATGACCATAAAAACCAGGAAGAGTTGAGTTTAGTTTGATTCATCTTTGGTTGTAGAAATAGTAAAAACAGGGAATGTCCAAGGAACTTAATGAGCACAAGTTCTGTTAGATACACATTAATAAAAATAACATCAGGGCTTCCCTGGTGGCGCAGTGGTTGGGAGTCCGCCTGCCGATGCAGGGGACACAGGTTCGTGCCCCGGTCCGGGAAGATCCCGCATGCCGCGGAGCGGCTGGGCCCGTGAGCCATGGCCGCTGAGCCTGCGCGTCCGGAGCCTGTGCTCCGCAGCGGGAGAGGCCACAGCAGTGAAAGGCCCGTGTACCGCAAAAAAACCCCACAAAAAACAAACAAACAAAAATAACATCAAAAACAGGTATTTTGTGGTGATGTTATAACCTAATTTCTGTTAAGTTTAATATTTAAACACTTTTCTGGGACTTTAAAATTTCCTTTAGATTTTTCAAAATGTCAGTGTGAAAGCTGACTGCTTACTGTCATAGATTTTAGTTCATTGGTTGATGAAGGCCTCCCAGCAATTGTAAGTGTGTCTGAATGAAGGAGCCAGGCTGCAAGCTAGATTTTCCATGGTATAGAACTTTCATTCATTTTAAATTTATAAAAGTTCTAAAGTTATTTCATCTTTTTTTAATTAGTTGATTCAACTGAATGTTGGCATTTTTAAAGGTAGAAAGCATCCTTTTATATTTTCTATTTTCTAAAATTTTGTATCCATTCTAACCATCACATGAATTTACAGAATTATTTCTTGGTGACCTAGGGATTTTTTTTGCTAGGTCTTCCAAAGGGCATCGGATGCCTCTAAATTACTTGAAAGCAACTTGACCAGAACATGACTAATGTCACTTCTAGCATGCTGGCACCCTGACCCTTGAGTCTACCTACCATCTCTGTTGACAGCTTGGGCTCATTCCTGGTGTCACTCATGGGAGACCTGACAACTCACAGATCCATGGCAGTCTTCCCATGAGTTCATCACCTGACAGTTGTCTGACTGATATATTTGATCTCAAGCTTGAATTGCTTCTTGGCTTCTGGTTTGTTGACCTTCTGCAGTAATTTCCAAAAGGTGACTGCACATCAGTCACCGTGTTTAACTCAAGTCCGAGCCATTGTTGGCCTTGGTTGCCAGTTCTCTAACTTGAAAAACGAAAAAAGAAAACACGGGAAACCAGACCTGACTGTCCCTTGATGGATGACTGCCCAGCCATCTATCAAGTGACACTCTGGGATAAAGCTGTGTATTTCTGAGATCCCAAGTGGGGAAGCTGTGAAATGGCCATTCTTTTATTTCCAAGTGCACACTGGGAATATCAGAAATCAGAATGTCTCACTTCTAAAATATTTTTTCTATTGGATTCTTTCTTCATTTTTAAAAATTGAAGTATAGTTGAGTTGCAGTGTTGCTGTACACCTGAAAGTAACAGAAAGTGATTGTTATACATACATACATACACACACACACACACACACACACACATATATTATTTTTCAGATTCTTTTCCATTACAGGTTTTTACAAGATAATGAATATAGTTCCTATACTGTATAGTAGGTCCTTGTTGTTTATCTATTTTATATATAGTAGTGTGACAGTATCTTCATAATTGGCTGTTTGATGTGTTATTTTTTAAAGAATAGGTCTGTACTGTAATCATCGTCTTCTGATCATCCTTGACTCTCTGATAAATGTTTGCCATGAGTCATCTCTGTGATTCATTAAATGGATGAGTCTGGGTTTATATAACCTGAGGTTTGTTACTTTTTTGAATAATATCTGCACAAAGCTGCAAATGAATCATCTTCATAGAAATTACTGATCAACTCCTACAAAGAAGCCAAATTTTCAAATATTAATGTTACAACAAATCTTATTGCTTAAGCCACCCCCCCAAGTAAGGTATTTAATTTAGTCTGATTCACTGGTTGAAATTACTTATTAGAATTGATTATAAATATTTTGAGAAAATTATAAATTGTTCCTTGAAAATGTGGCATTTTAAAATGATTAAATTTCCTGAAGCTCTAGGTAAATATTTAAATCCAGTTCACATAAATTTGAGGTATCCAATTAAATACAGAGAAAATTGGATAAATGGCTAAGTGATGTTCATGAGGGAAGATATCCATCCCATAAGGCTTCAATAACAGAGCTCAAGTGTAGCATTTTTAAATAGTTTTTACTTAAAATGTAACAGATGGACTATTTACATTATAAGTATACCTTGTAGAAAGTACTATGGGATACCCACCTTAGTAATTCATGATTCAGGTTAGGTTTTAATCTTTACATGCAGTCGGGAATGAAATATTCAAGTTTATATTAATAAGTTCAGAAAGATTTTTTATCTGATATGGGTTTTGTTTTTGTTTTTGTTTTTTGCGGTACGCGGGCCTCTCACTGTTGTGGCCTCTCCCGTTGCGGAGCACAGGCTCTGGATGCTCAGGCTCAGCGGCCATGGCTCACCGGCCCAGCCGCTCCGCGGCATGTGGGATCTTCCCGGACCGGGGCACGAACCCGTGTCCCCTGCATTGGCAGGTGGACTCTCAACCACTGTGCCACCAGGGAAGCCCTGATATGTATTGTTTTATTAAGTTTTTACTCTAAATTCATAAGTATGAGCCTTTAGATCATTTTATTTTACTTCACTAGGCAATATATACATTAAATATATATTTAATGAATAATAAATATTGCATTTAAAATTCTGAATGATTGATTTTAATATTTAGAAAATTAGAGGAATATTTTACTGCTGTATTTTGCATGTGTTTATGTTATGCTCCTTTGCTGTGTAAGTAGCATAAAAAGGGTAAGAGATTTCTCTGTACCTAAGATGGACATTATTTAACTAGGATAAGGCATAAACAATGGGGGATGCAAGAATTAGTGTCTGAGAAATTTTGTAGTAGCAGTAGTAACATCTGGGATAGATTTGGGAAGATTTGTCTCATTCAGAAGAAGAGGTCACTTTCTAAAACTTGATAACTATTCTCTGTACAGTAGCAAAATCCTGGTCCAAGATGGAATGTTCTGACCACCAGATAACTAAGAAGTTATGCAGAACCTTGCCTGCTGTTACACAAAATCAGATATCCTATGTGTAAGAAAGCAATTGTTTTTCCACCATATTAATTATGAAAATACCCAATTTCACGTATGTTCTGTTAAAATGATTATTTTAGCTGACTTTAGTTAAAAAGTCTTAAAATTTTTAAATAGTTGTATGGCATTTCTTTTTAAAAGTAAATATCTAAAGGTTGCATTTGTTTTCAGAAATAATGAAACATTTATTTTCTTCTTTTATAAGGAATTCTGTTATACAATTTTTTTCATGGAACTCTATAGAAAGGGAGCATTTTATTCAGATGAGAGAATGATATACAGTCACATTAGGTATACAAAACTTATGTTGTGAAATGAGTAAATTAAATAGGAAACATTAGCTATAACTTAAACCCACTCCAGTTTAGAATTCTCACGGTCCCCATGAAGCAGGCTGGGTGATCGATAATTGCATCTTAAATTAGACTTTTGAAGTGATTAACCTCTTTAGCCTTGCTTGTTTCATGAATATATTATTTTTATATAATCAAAACAGTCTTTTGAGAAATGTTAAAGACCTGTTATTACTTTTCTGTTTTGTAGAAGTGCTTAAAGAGAATTTATAAATGCATTCAGGAAAGAACTAATAGAAATGTTCTTCAAGTTTTATCCAAAGGAGCACAGCTCACTACAGAGGCAGATGCTTTAACAACAAGGGTAGGGAACCTGTAGTTTAAATCTAAAGGATTATAACATGGCCCATTTACTGAAGGCATCCTCTTTGATCCTCTAAGGCAGAAAGGAAATGTGAGCATTAAAAGGGCAAAGAATAAAAGCTGAACTGTGAATTTAATGATTCCCCATGTTTACATCCGAAGAGCTAAGAAAGCGTAACTTAGAAATTAACTTTTACTCTAGACCACATTTGCTCTTGGATAAATGATAAAATTTTGAATGCTAAGTTGTAGCCTATTAAAGTGAGTGAATAACTTATAAAGGGAAGAAAGGGCAGTGATTCGCTTCATTATTATTATAAAGAAACATGGTTTTTCTTTAAGAAGATGATATCAAATCCTGTAATGTATGTGTTTTAATAAAAATTATTTTCTGTTTTCTTACTTACATTGAACCTCACCATATTAAGAGGCTCTCTCACTGTAGATGGAAAAAAAAAAAAAAAAAAAAAAGCCAGTATTGATACAGATGGGGGAAAAAATTCTTTCTCTAATATCCTTTCTCCAGCTACCAATACCTCTATTTGGTTCACAATTCTGTAGATGTGTTGGCAGTTAAATTGTTGTAAATACCAAGCATAAACTGAGTGAGATCAAAAAGAACTAACGCAATGGTTAAAAATTATATGTTGGGGCTTCCCTGGTGGCGCAGTGGTTGAGAGTCTGCCTGCAGATGCAGGGGACACGGGTTCGTGCCCCGGTCCGGGAAGATCCCACATGCCGCGGAGCGGCTGGGCCCGTGAGCCATGGCCGCTGAGCCTGCGCGTCCAGAGCCTGTTGCTCCGCAACGGGAGAGGCTACAACAGTGAGAGGCCCGCATACTGCAAAAAAAAAAAAAAAAAAAATTATATGTTTATGAAAAGAAATAGAGTGGGTTCACATTCATTTAAAGTTCAACATAATAGAGGAAAATAGGCAAAACCAATGGTACTTGCAGGGGTAAAATAAAATAATAAAAATAATAAAAGCATTTGGAATAGTTATAAAAAATAAAAATATTTTTATTTAATAAAAATAAAAAAAATAATAAAAGCAAATGGAAGTAGCTTGGATGTAACCAACATGAGGTGTGAGATGAATTGCTTAAGTTGGGTTTATCTTCCAAATAATTTATTCCTTTTCAAGATATTGAATGCAAATGAGAGAATCAGGAACTTTCTTTATTATCATTGCTTTTCTAGTCACATCCAGAAATTCACATTTGGGAGAAGAGGCTATTTTTCAAAAACTACTGCAAATCAGAAAATGTTACTGTTTTTGTCTTAAAATAAATGAATATATGTGGGCAGTGCAAAAATACATGAATTTCTTAAAATAGATACAAATAGATAACTAACACTTTTTAGAATATGATCATAATATTTATTTACTTGTAATATTTTACAGAAGCCCTAAAATAAATGTTTAATCAATCCAAAAATATTAGCATATACATTGACATTGAAAAGGAAATACATAAGAAAGGACTTAATTATTATCAATCACTTTGGAACTAATATCCTTTAATGCTATAATTTTCTTTTTTTGCTTGTTTTTTTTATTTTTTTGTATTGGTGTATAGTTGTTTTACAGCGTTGTGTTAGTTTCTACTGTACAGTGAAGTGAAGCAGAGTTCCCTGTGCTATACAGCAGGTTCTCATTATTTATCTGTTTTATACATATTAGTGTATATGTGTTAATACCAGTCTCCCAATTCATCCCACCTCCCCTTTCCCCCATTGGTGTCCATACATTTGTTCCCTACATCTGTGTCTCTATTTCTGCTTTGCAAGCCAGTTCATCTGTACCATCTTTCTAGATTCCACAAATATGCATTAATATTTGTTTTTCTCTTCCTGACTTACTTCACTCTGTATGAGTCTCTAGGTCCATCCACGTCTTGCAAATGACACAATTTTGTTCCTTTTTATGGCTGAGTAATATTCCATTGTATATATGTACCACATCTTCTTTATCCATTCCTCTGTTGTTGGACATTTAGGTTGCTTCCATGCCCTGGCTATTGTAAATAGTGCTGCAGTGAACATTGGGGTGCATGTATATTTTGAATTATGGTTTTCTCTGGGTATATGCCCAGGAGTGGGATTGCTGGGTCATATGGTAGTTCTATTTTTAGTTTTTTAGTTTTTTAAGGAACCTCCATACTGTCCTCCATAGTGGCTGTATCAATTTACATTCCCACCAACAGTGTAAGAGGGTTCTTCCCTTTTCTCCACACCCTCGCCAGCATTTACTGTTTGTAGATTTTTTGATGATGGCCATTCTGACTGGTGTGAGATGTAGTTTTGATTTGCATTTTTCTAATAATTAGTGATGTTGAGCATCTTTTCATGTGTTATTTGGCCATCTGTATGTCTTCTTTGGAGAAATGTCCAGTTAGGTCTTCTGCCCATTTTTTTTTGATTGGGTTGTTTGTTTTTTTGATATTGAGCTGCATGAGCTGTTTGTGTATTTTGGAGAGTAATGTTTTGTTAGTTGCTTCGTTTGCAAATACTTTTTCCCATTCTGAGGGTTGTCTTTTCATATTGTTTATGGTTTCCTTTGCTGTGCAAAAGCTTTTAAGTTTAATTAGGTCCTATTTGTTTATTTTTGTTTTTATTTTCATTTCTCTAGGTCAGAAAAGATCTTGCTGCCATTTATGCCAAAGAGTGTTCTTCCTGTGTTTTCCTCTAAGAGTTTTATAGTGTCTGGTCTTACATTTAGGTCTTTAATCCATTTGAGTTTATTTTTGTGTATGGTGTTAGGGAGTGTTCTAATTTCATTCATTTACATGTAGCTGTCCAGCTGTCCCAGCACCACTTATTGAAGAGGCTGTCTTTTCTTCATTGTATATTCTTGCCTCCTTTGTCATAGATTAGGTGACCACAGGTGCGTGGGTTTATCTCTGGGCTCTCTGTCCTGTTCTGTTGATCTGTATTTCTGTTTTTGTGCCAGTACCATATTATGTATTTTATACATAGTTGCTTGTACCTCTTAATCTCCTACCACTAACTTGCCCCTACCCTTATCTCTCTTCCCACTGGTAACCACTAGTTTATTCACTACCTCTGTGAGTCTGCTAGTGTTTTGTTATATTTATTCATTTGTTTTATTTTTTAGATTCCACATATAAGTGATAGCATACAGTATTTGTCATTCTCTGTCTTACATTTCACTAAGCATAAAACCCTTCAGTTCCATCCATGTTGTTGTAGATAGCAAGAATTCTTATTTTTATGGCTGAGTAATATTCCATTGTATGTATGTACCACATCTTCTTTATCCATTCATCTATTGATGGACACCTAGGTTGCTTCCCTATCATGGCTGTGGTAAATAAGGCAGCTATGAACATCAGGGTGCATATATCTTTTCAAACTAGAGTTTTTATTTTCTTTCGATATGTACTCAGGAGTGGAGTTGCTGGGTCATATGGTATTTCTATTTTTCATTTTTTGCGGAACCTGCATACTGTTTTCCATAAGGCTGTACCTCTTCATTCCCACCAACAGTGTAGTAGGGGTTCCCTTTCCTCCACATCCTCACCAACATCTGTTATTTGTTGTCTTTTTGACCGTAGCCATTCTGACAGGTGTGAAGTGATATTTCATTGTGGGTTTTTTTTGGCAGTACGCGGGCCTCTCACTGCTGTGGTCTCTCCCGTTGTGGAGCACAGGCTCCGGACGCACAGGCTCAGCGGCCATGGCTCATGGGCTCAGCCGCTCCACGGCATGTGAGATCTTCCCAGACCGGGGCATGAACCTGCGTCCCCTGCATCAGCAGGTGGACTCTCAACCACTGCGCCACCAGGGAAGCCCCTTCATTGTGGTTTTGATTTGCATTTCCCTGATGGTTAGTGATGTTGAACATCTTTTCACGTGCCTGTTGGCCATCTGTGTGCCTTCTTTGGAAAAATATCTTTTCAGGACTTCTGCCCATTTTTTTTAATCACGTTTTTTTTTGTTTGTTTTTGATACTGAATTGTATGAGCTGTTTATATCTATTGGATATTAGCCCCTTATCAGACATATCATTTGCAACTACTATCTCCTATTCAGGAGATTGGCCTTTCGTTTTGTTGATGGTTTCCCTTGCCATTCAAAAGCTTTTAAGTTTAATTAAGTTCTATTTGTTTATTTTGGTTTTGTTTCCTTTCCCTGAGAAGACTGAGACAAAAAAATATTGCTACAACTTATGTCAAAGTGTGTTCTACTGTGTTTTCTTTTAGAAGATTTATGGTTTCCAGTCTTATGTTTAGTTCTTTAATCCATTTTTAGTTTATTATTGTATATGGTGTGAGAAAATCTTCTAATTTCATTCTTTTACATGTAGCTGTCCAGTTTTCCCAGCACCATTTATTGAAGAGACAGCCTTTTCTCCATTGTATATTTTTGCCTCTTTTGTCATAGATTAACTGACTATATATACCTGGGTTTATTTCTGGGCTCTCTATTCTGTTTCATTTATCTATGTGCCTGTTTTTGTGAAAGCACCATTCTTTTTTGATCACTAGCTTTGTAATATAATCTGAAGTCTGGGATTGTGATACCTCCCGCTTTGTTCTTTTTTCTCAAGATGGCTTTGGCTATTCAGGGTCTTTTGTTCTTCCATATAAATTTTAGGATTATATGTTCTAATTCTGTGAAAAAATGGCAAGGATATTTGGATGGGGATTGCATTAAATCTGTAGATTGCTTTGGGTAGTTTGGACACTTAATTCTTCCAGTCCATGGACACAGGATAATTTTCCATTTCTTTGCATCATTTTCAGATTGCTTCATCAAAGTTTTATAGTTTTCACAGTGTAGATTTTTCACTTCTTTGATTAAGTTTATTGCTAAGTATTTTATTATTTTGATATGATCATTAATGGGATTATTTCCTTAATTTCTCTTTATGATAATATATTATTAGTGTATAGAAAAGCAACAGATTTGTATATATTAATCTTGTATCCTGCAGCTTTACTGAATTCATTTATTGGTCCTAATAGTTTGTTGGTGAAGATGTTAGGCTCTTCTAGATATAGTATCATGTCATTGGCAAATAGTGACAGTTTTACTTCTTCTCTTCCAATTTAGATGCCTTCTAATTTCTTTTTCTTGTCTGTGTGTAAGACTTCCAATACTATGTTAAATAGAAGTTGTGAGTGAACATCCTTATCTTGCTCCTGATTTTAGAGGAAAAGTTTTCAGCTTTTCATCATTGTGTATTATGTTAGATGTGGGTTTGACATAAGTAGCCTTTATCATGTTAAGATATGTTCACTCTGTATCCACTTTAATGAGAGTTTTTATCATGAATCATTGTTGAATTTTATCAAAAGCTTTCTGTCCATCTGTTGAGATGATCATGTGATTTTTATCCTTCCTTTTCTTAATGTGTTATATCACATTGATTTATTTATGGATATTGAACCATCCTTGCATCCCTGGAATAAATCCCACTTGATCATGGAGTATGATCGTTTTTATGTATTTTTGAATTTGGTGTGCTAATATTATGTTTAGGATTTTTACATCTATATTCAACAGAGATATTGGCCTGTAATTTTCATTTTTTTGTAGTGTCTTTGCCTGTTTTTTTATTCAGAGTAGTGGTGGCCTCATAGAATGAGTTTGGGAGTGTTCCCTTGCTTTAATTTTCTGGAATATTTTGAGAAGGATTGGTGTTAGCTCTTCTTTATATGTTTAGTAGAATTCCCCTGTGATGCTGTCCGGTTCAGGACTTTTGGTTACTGGGAGTCTTTTTGGTTTTTTGTTTTACAATTTCAGTTTCACTACTAGTAATCTGTTCTGACTTTCTATTTCTTCCTGATTCAGTCTTGGAAGATTGTATGATTTAGAAATTTATCCATTTCTTCTAGATTATCTAATTTGCTGACATATAACTTCTAATATTCTCTTATGACATTTTGTATCTCTGTGATATCAATTGTTATTTCTCCTCTTTTATTTCTTATCTGGTGTATTTGGGTTCATCTCTCTTTTTTTTCTTGATGAGCCTCACTAAAGGCTTATCAGTTTTGTTTATCTTTTCAAAAACCCATCTCTTGGTTTCATTGGTCTTTTCTATTTTTTTGTCTCTATTTCACTTATTTTCTCTCTCATTTTTATTATCTCCTTCCTTCTGCTGACTTTAGGCTTGGTTTGTTCTACTTTTTCTAATTCCTTTAGATGGTAGGTTAAGTTGTTTATTTAAGATTTTTCTTGTTTCTTAAGGTACACCTATAAACCTCACTCTTAGAACTGCTTTTGTTGGGTCCCATAGATTTTGAAAAATTGTGTTTTTATTTTCATTTGTCTTAAGGTATTTTCTGAATCCTTCCTTGATTTCTTCATTGACCTTTTGGTTTTTCATTCATATGTTGTTTAGTTTCCATGTGTTTGTGAAAACCAAATTATTCTTATACAGTTAATTTTGATGCAATGTTTCTTTAGTTTAGTTCTTATTAGTATCTCAGATATACATGTTTCATGTACATAGCACTTGTAAGAAAAGATTTTAAAAAGTTTTATTCAGCATATGGAATTCAGGAAATATATTTTAACAACCCATTCATTATACATTTGCATGTGAAAAGATTTTTTAAAAAAACGACTAATGGAAGAAAATTGAGATGCGAAACCTTTTAAAGTAAAGTGGATTTTTGACAGAAATGATTATCAGAGACACTGGTCCTTATATATCTCAGAGTAGCAGGACAGGTGTGAGGGAAGGGGACAGAGGAAATGATGATAGTTCAACATGAACAAAAATACAAGACAAAATAAGCACTGATGAAAGTGTTACCACATTCATCACATCACATCAGTCTGCAAAATTGACTATAAAGCAGACCTCTGGCAAAGAAAGGGGGGAAGTTTTCTTGCTTGACCCTCAAGGATAGTGGCCAACTGAGAAAATTATTCAGCAAGCAAACTACATTATTTTTAGTAAGGTGAATGATAATGATACCTGAGAGAGACACACACAGACACACACACATACACACACACACACACACACACACACAATGAGCTTATACTGATTAGATTCTTTCAAGGTTTCTAAGTTTTATGTTTCAAAATCTCTATGCTTTTCATCATATTATTTCTTCAAATAGGGACAGAGGGTCATTGTATGGGCTCCAAAAGCATCCACTGTGCTTTGTTTGTGTAATGAAATGTGTCCCTGTGTCCTTGTCTTTTCCACAGGGCTTAAATGTAGAAACTAGTTTATTCATAATCCTTGTTGCAGCACCTTCATAGTTATAGGAAGTGAAAAAAGTCATAAGTGGTAATAAAATGTTTATTTCTAGTTTTTGTTATTAATGCGTTGTGGTATGTTCTGTCACAGTCTGAATTTAGCCAGTAATTCCGGAATTTCTTAAAGTTACCACTGTGTTATATTAGCTGATCTCTTTAAAATAAATATTTTATTACTGCTTTAGAAACAGCTCCGCACAATCTTTGATGAGTATTTATTATCACAGATGTATTATTATATTTATATTTGAGAACTGGACCCATCAAGTTATAAGAGAGTTGTGTTAAAATGTGCTCATTATCAATGAAATTCTAACGATTTCTTCTTAAACTTCTAAAAATCTGCATTTTATCTTCTATAGTACTATTTTATACTTGATTTTATCATTTTGTTTATACTCAAAGTGAAAATACAGCATCTTCTTTGGCTAAGTTAATATCTTGCTCTACCTTTCATTTAGTATCTGTTATGAAGCATCTTTTGGTTTGCATTTAACTGTTACAGTCATCCCAACCCCAACTCCATTACCACTTTTAAATATTCTGAACTGATTTATTCTACATCTGTCTTCTATATACAGTCTGTATGTGGATATTAATTTTTGACTTGATGTGATGATATTAATTTGATGTATAAAGAGTGTATCGAGTTTAATGTAAAAGTCTCAGATTTATTGAAAATTGCATTCCTGCCCCAAGCCATAGCAGTGGCATTGCAGCAGTCACTTTATTGTAAATGAGTGATCATATATATATATATATATATATATATTAGGTTTTCTCCGTTCTTTTACACATGCACATTTATTCCTACACTGAATATCATAGTGCTTTAATCACTGAAGCTTTACAAAAAGTCTTCGTATCTAGCATCTTAAGTCTTTAGCTTTCCCTCAAATTATTTTGGCTTTTCTTAACCATTTTCATTTTTATATAAATTCTAGACAATTTTGAAAAATATGCTATGATTTTGATAGGATTTTCTTCAGATCAATAGATCACTTGAGGAAGCTTTGT
The DNA here is from genome assembly GCF_039906515.1 of Pseudorca crassidens. NCBI lineage: Eukaryota > Metazoa > Chordata > Mammalia > Artiodactyla > Delphinidae > Pseudorca > Pseudorca crassidens. The sequence continues at coordinate 25,813,349 of NC_090313.1, forward strand.
CAAATAGAGTTTTCAGTCCAGGAACATAGTATATTCATCTTTTATTTCTATCTTTAAATTCTTTTAATGGTGTTTTATAGTTTTCCATGTAAATAACATCGTATTAGATCTGTGTAAAGATATTTACATCTCTTGTAAGATTAATTACGGTTCTGATGCCATGGTCAATAGTTTAATTCATTTTCTAGAAATTTGGTGCTAATTTATGGAAATACAATTAATTTTGCATATTAATTTTTATTCTAATGATTGGTAAATTTATTTTAAATTCTTATACATTATCTCTAATTTCCTTTGGAAATTTTCAATAAATATGGAAGCTTTAATTTATTCAATTTCAATACTTAAATTTTTCTTCATTTGCTGGCCTAACTGCACTAACTGTACTGTCACAGACTTTCAGACCATTGTTGAATAGAAACGGTGGTAGTGAACATGCTTGTCTCATTGTTCTCAGAGGGAAAGTTTGCTGTTTTAAATGATTGATGATATTTTGTTGAACTGTCTTATAATTTATCAGATTGAAAAAATTCCATTTTATTCCTAGTATTCTGGGAGATTTAATTGTAAATAAAACATGAGTTTTGCCAGATGTTACTTTCACGTCTATTGATAGAATTGCAAAAAATTTATCCATAATTCTGTAGGTGTGTTGAAATGTGTTGATTTTTAAGCATTAAGTTAAAAATGAATATCTGAAATAACCAAACTTAGTCTTGAGATATTATCCTTTTTATGTCTTAATTTAATTTAGTAATATTTTCTTTAGTCATTTGTGCATCTTTATTCAAGTGAAAGGCCAAGGTATAATTTTCCTTTTTTGTGATGTTTTTGTCAGGTTTTAGTTATGATTACGCTTACCTCATAAAGGAAGTGGTGAGATCCTTTCTATTTTACTTATTTGTTTTCTAGGGCATTTGCATAAGACTGGTGTTATTTTTTTCTTAAATGTTTGTCAGTGTAGCTGGTTAAACCATCTGTGTTTGGACTTTTTATGGAGACATTTCAAATTACTGGCTAAAGTTCTGAAATATAGGACTATTCCTGTTTTCCATTTTTACTTCTGTCAGTTTTAGTATGGTGGCCTTATTCTGCAGTTCAGAGTTTTGCTGAACAAATCCTGGTGACCTTGGAACTGCAGAACACCAGCCCATGGCCCCTAGTCCCAACAAAATTTCATATGCCCATACTGCCATTTGCCTTTTATGAGTGAATTTAAAAGACGATTTACATGTTTTATGTGTGCGTTAAAAACAACAAAAGGCAATTTACCTAAAGGAAAAGTCAGAAAGGAAAATATAGAAAACTCACCACAGTAAATTTTACTTTTCTCTGTGCTATCACTAAAGTCAGCTTGCCTTGATTATATGGTGTTATATTTAAACAGTTGTTTTTGTGTTCTTTATCCAGCTTTGGTAGTTAATTTCAGTAGGAGATTAGGAAGGTAAAAGTTACTCAAACAAGGCTGGAATTTAAAGTTCCCAAATTGGTTTTAATGTATTGTTCTTCTGATGAAGGCTTCTATTCCTGTTATTTTCTATTCTTATAACTCATAAATATTTATGGCTATCAACATGATAGATCTTCTTTGCAATAGCAATTAAATGCATTGCTTATTTTTAAAACCTTTATCCAAGATCTCCTTTTTCAGAGTCCAAGAAGTAGAAACAATAAATTAAACACTTTCAGTCTGCTCTAAGTTTAGCATCCTGCCAACATCAACAAATGGCTTCAGAACTAGCTCTATCAATATATGCACACCCCATTAAAATTCTCTCCTTCTCACCCATATTTTTCAACATGTCTGAGAACTCTACGCACTATGAATTTTTATGAACAGGGGAGACAGCACTAGTTACTGAGTTTAGTGTATAAAAGAATGGAACATAGAATACTATCAACAATTGACATCTCCCTGATGCCAAATCACTACTCACCTATTGTGGTTCCATGACCTGTGACTTATTCCTCAAAATGTACATGTCTAGTGATATCTGGGATATTAATGGATCTTTTGAATCAGGACTTTTCAGTGTTTGGGGGATATTTTTTGTTACTATTTGGATGATTCTTTTTTTTTTCTTTTTTTGGCTGCACTGCACAGCATGTGGGAATCTTAGTTCCCTGACAAGGGATCAAACCGGTGCTGCTGCAGTGGAAGCACGAAGTCTTAACCACTGGACCACCAGGGAAGTCCCTGGATAGCACTTTTTTTTTAATGATGGATAATTTGAAGGTCAATTTGGACTGAAAGCATCATTAAAGCAGGCAAAGTAAAAACTGTAGCAACCTTCCCTCTCCACTTGACATTCATATCCTTATAATGTGCACTAGCCATTACTCTCCTAACTCCTGACTGCTAGAAGGCAATATGCTCATGACTGGGCAATCACCTCCAAGTCTTGTATATTCAATGCATGAAATTTTCTCTAATACATTGAAAGTTAATGTTATGGATAGAAACATTTCTCTGGACAGAGCTTTATGGCCACATGCTAAGTTATGTCTGCTTTATGAAATAGTTGAAAACAAATGGTACATGTACTTATCCTTGAAATCTAAGTTTAAAATGCCATCATACCTCCTCACTGAGCATTTTTCTCACACTATCTCTAACAGAGACTACATTAATCTCTCTCATTTTCAATGCACCATAGCAGAACACATTTGTTGTAGACAGTTGTTAATATGTAGTTTCTTTTATTGGAAAACTTGTTAATGCATAGTTTCTTCTATTGGAAGAGTAACCATTTTTATTCATCCTTATACTAATGTTAGAAAAAGTAGAGCCTCCGAGTTAGAACAGAGGGAATCAATGAATGCAAGTTCTAGTCATAAAATTATTAATTTACTCATGAAATATCTTTTCTACTGTTTTTAAAAAGGTATTTGTACTTTCCTCAAAATAACTGACCCAAACATTTGACTATAAAACTCTCTGAATACATAACTTCTAGCTAACAATATAGTGAGGTAATTCTCTATGGTAAATGAGGTTTTTAATATAAAATTTAGATTGTCAACAGTAATCCCATTCAGTATGGAATGTAAGTTTAGATATTTCTAAAAATGTTACTGGACAACTGAACTCAAATAGAATCAGCATAACTAGAAAATGCAAATCACATCAAAAGCATTAATCAGAACATTAAAAAAATTCATAGACAACATTTCAAAGAAACCTGAAATTACTTTGTTAGATTTATAGAAGGGGATAATTACAAGGAGATGATCATTGGCTGGTTAAAAATAGTTCAGAGATAACATATTTAAAAAGCAGATGAGTTTGTTTTGAAACGTGTAATTGAGCACAATTGAATAAGCAAGTAGACTCCCATTTGCTGAATCAGAATTTTTATTAGAATAGAAATCTTCGGTTATTTTACCAATCTTCAGTTTTACTTTTACTAGTAGTCTAAGAAAAAAATAGCTGTTTGGAGTATTATAGAAAGGACAATATAGTCAATATAAATGCATATAAAAATAAAATTAATATTTTTTCAGAGTCATTTCCAAATATTTATTTGGGATTCATACATATTATGGGCATTTAATGAAACCCATATTACAAATCTTTGGGATTTAAGCATTCTTACATCAATGGCAAGATTTGTATTAAAGAATACCGTGCTATCTCTCCTTCTATAGACTTTTATATTCGCTAATTATTTTGTTCAAATAATGAAATGACTTGGAGTCCACCAAGCCTCATTACAACATTTAAATTAACATATTTGCTTTCATTAGCAATATCATTTATATATTTTACTTGGCTGTTTCATTTGAAACTCGATTGATGAAAAGGCAGTCATTTGGTCAGTCAGCAAAGCATTTATTAATTACCTATCATATGCCAGGCATTGTTCCCAGAACTGAGACCACCAAGTAGAAAAATAAAGATCCTTGACCTCAAATAAATTACATTTGGTTGAGAAGGATAGGCATTATTTGATGTAGTAATTATCTTAATTCTTTATTTTTCTTCCTATGTCTAGAATACTGAGTATGCCTAAAATTTGCAATGATGAAGAAAATTAGCAGTTGAAATACTAAAATGTATATCACATTTGATTACTATGTGGCTGTATCTCCTTTTGATTTTTAAACATGATTCATTTATTTATTAAGATAAATGTAAAAATAAACAGGTAAAATAATAAACTCATAAAAATAGAGATATCCATAATCTCTATAATAAATCTCTACTGTTTGGATGGATATATTTATATTCCAGTCTTTATTTATTAACTGCAATTTTATATGTTTCTGAGTTTTAGAGAATTTTTCCTTGAAGCTTTGCCAAAAAATTTATATGTGAACAGTAAAGTCATTGGAATGCTGAATAAATAATTCATTTTTCTCATCAGAGAATTATAAACGTGATAAAGCAATTTGTAATTATAGTTTTAAATCAAATAGCTCAATCATGTTCGAGACAAAACACATCCCTTTGCAAATATTATGACGTGAAAGTAAGGTGTGTTATGTTGATTTTTAGCAAAGTGCGTAAATACTGACTGAATTACAGGCTAATTTTTGCAAATTGGTTCTGTTCTCCTGTTTATAGGAATTACTTAGAATACACATTTTAGTCTTTGTGTTAAAATATATTTTAGCTTCATCAATCATTTTTATTTGCACACATTTCGTATTTTTTATGGAAATTCTACTTTATTAAAATGATATCTGCTTGAAATTCCCATGAATGACTGCAAATATCTAATAAAACTCACTCCTTTATATCTTCATGCTTGAACTCTTGAAATGCCTAAGTATATAAACTGATTCTCATTTTTAAAGGGAGAATTCAGTCCCTCAAAGCATCATTACAAAATGAGCTGCCCATGCGATGGGACATTTAAAGATTCTGGTAGATATTTCTGAAACAGAAATTCAAGTACTTTAACTCATCAAATGTTTTCCAAAAAACATAGGCATTTCTCCCCTCCCCTCCCTCATACATGAAATATATTTGTTCATCTAAAAAATTATCAAAAGCAAATGTATTTCCTAACTGTTCCTTGGGCAAACATTGTTTATCCAACACTAGTTATCATTTAGCCAATCCACCCATTTACTCAGCAGCATGCAATGAGTAACTCAGTTCTGCCAGTAATTCTTTTGTCACCATAGCAGACACACACCTGATAAATAGTGTTGACCATTGTTAACGAAAGAAAGTGCTCTGCCTTCATGTAGCTCCCAATGTATTAAAGTGCCATTAAAAATTTACAACCATGAAATAAGCACTATAACAATGATTTGTAAAATACAGAGAAAGCAAATAGAAAAGGCAAATATCTTTTCCTAGAAAGGAGAGAAATGAAGACAAACAATAACAGTATAGTAATACATCAGTTAGAGAGTGGAAGGAGATGACATTCCAGACAAAGATAAGAACCTGTTCAACAACACTGACCTTTCAAAGAAACAGGCCATTCATGAAGTGAAAACTATTTGTGGGATGACGGTTCATATCCATACCAGTTGTAATGCAAAGTGAATGCTAACAATTTAGCACAAATCGGACAATTCTACTGTAAAATGAATGCATGTTGCATTTTAGTAATAGTATTGGATGAGTAGAAATCAGAAAGGTTTTACCTCTAAATGAAAGTCTGAGGTGTTTTGTTGGTTTATTGATCAGATATTTTCCAAAATTAACAATAAATTTCTGTTTAAAGCTATATACTTTGCAGCATATACATGATTGCCCCTTTTTGCATAAGATATTTTGATAAAATCTATTAGAACCTTTTAGCGTTTGTAAGATTCGTTTACTTACCTTTTAAAAGATACTGAATCTTTTACTCTTCCTCCTCCTTAAAAAGACAACACAAAGAGGAATGAAAGTGCAAAAGGTACAAAGTTAGGAATTGGGACATACTAGAACTGGGAACATAAGACATACCAGAAAGGAGCTTTATGTATTTGCAACTATTTCTAGCAGTTTTGGAAAGCTGATAAATTAAATGTTAATTTTAAAATATTTAAAACTATTTTACACATGGGAAACTACATACTACTAATGTTATCTTTTATTTTTTAATATTACCATATATGGACTGTTTCTATGCCATTGGTGCTGTGGGCCACTCATGAATAAAATCAATACATTCAATTTATTTTAATTCTCTGCTCTTCTAGATATTCACCAAACTCAGCAGTAATTTAAGTGGTAACACAAGAATTTACATAAAGAATTGTAATCTCCCAGGATTCATCAAACGATGAATATATTGCTTCTGTTCTATCTATTTGAATAACAGGAAGTTTAATCATTTCCAAAAATTTCCATGCTCAAATACTGCTGAAAAAATCACCAAAAGTTGATTAAAGGGTTTGATTTATTCACTTACTTAAATATCTGTTTGTTTGAAGATCCCTTGTGGTGTGAAAGGATTTATTTATTTTTTTGGTGTATAATCGTAGCCACTTCCCAGAGGTGTGAAGTTCCCTTGTGATCTCTCTGTTCCATCACCAGTTCCATAAGACCCATATCATTTCTGCTTTATCCACTACTGTCCAGGGAGAGCCTAGTATTCTTTCTTATAGCATTTAGTTTCTTCAGAGAAAGTAGTCTTAGTAGAGTTCTTTGAGCCTATGGTAACACATTCCTATTCTTTTTACCACAGCTCTCTTGCCAGACAATGCTTTACTGTCTATGGCAGTACATTTTCCTGATTGTTATAGCTTTATGTTGTCTTAAAACCCAGTAGTGTTAATACTTCATCTTTGCTTTGCTTTGCTTTTTCAGGTTGTTTAGGCTATTTTAATTTCTTAGAATTTCCATGTGACCTTTAGAATCAGTGTGTCAGTTTACGCGCGCACACACACGCGCGATGTCTGCTGAGCTTTAGGATTGCATTGAATCTGTCGATTTATTTGAGGCCAACTGATAGCTCAATAGTAATGAGTTTTGACATTACTCATTAACAGGGCTTATCTCTCCATTCATTTGGGTTTTATTCATGTCTTTTAAGGTATGTTTTGTACTTTTCAATATGCAGGTCTTTCACCTTATATGTTGCATTTCCCCTGAAGTACTTAATTCTATACGATTGCATATGTTATTTTTTTCCAATTGTGCATTACTAGTGCCTAGAAATACAGATTATATTTATGTATTGATCTTTTGTCCTGTATCCTTGCTAAATTTACTCACTTCTAGTAGCTATTTTGTAGACTCTACTAAATTTTATACATGGATTATCATATTGTCTGCAAATAAAGGAAACTTTACACACGATAATTTTTATCTCTAGAAGTATGATTCGGGTCTTTTTCATATCTTTCATGTCACTACTTGACTTTTTGAACATACAGAATAATAATTACAATAACAGTTTTAATATCCTTATCCGCTAATTCTAACATTTATGTCAGTCCTGAGTCAGTTTACAATGAGAGGGATTTTCTCTTTCTTATAGGTAATGTTTTCCTGCTTCTTTGCATGCCTAATAATTTTTTATAGTATAGCAGACATTGTGAATCTTGCCTTTTTGGGCCCTTGATATTTTTGTATTCCTGTAAATATTCTTCAGCTTTGCTCTGAGATGAAGTTAGGTGAAACAATTTGATCCTGTCAGGTATTTCTTCTAAGATATGTTAGGTGAGACTGGAGCACTCTCAGTCTGGAGATAATTATTCTTCACTGCTTAAGCCAAACCCTTCTGGTACTCTACCCAATGCCCCATGAACTTGAGGTTTTCCAGTCTGGCTGATAGGAACAGGCTCTACTCCTGGCCCTAGGGGAGCACCATGTACTGCAACCTTTAATCCTTTCAGAAAGTTCTTTCCTTGGTCTCTCTTTATTCATAAGCATATGTTCTGATTATTACTCAGCTAAATAATTAAGGGAAACCCTCTCGTATCTCCAAAGTTTTTTCTCTGTGCAACTCTCCTCTTTGATACTCTGTCCTGTGAATTGTAATTGCCTTGGGTTCCCCATGCTCTCCATTCTGTGTGGTGTCCACTGCCTGGGTTGACCATCTCTGAGCCATGGCCTGCACATTCTCTCAACACAGTAAGCTTCAACAGACTTTGGCATCCCATTAGTTTCCCTTCTTTCAAGGATCACTGTCCAGGGCTTCCCTGGTGGCTCAGTGGTTGAGAGTCCGCCGTCGATGCAGGGGACACGGGTTCATGCCCCGGTCCGGGAAGATCCCACATGCCGTGGAGCGGCTGGGCCTGTGAGCCATGGCCGCTGAGCCTGCTCGTCTGGAGCCTGTGCTCCACAATGGGAGAGGCCACAACAGTGAGAGGCCTGCGTACTGCAAAAAAAAAAAAAAAAAAAAAAAAAGGATCACTGTCCTTTGTTGCCGGATAGCAAGTGTTCTGAAAGTTGTTATTTTATATTTTGTTAATTTTTTGTTTGTTTCAGGCAGAAGAACAAACCCAGTTCCTTTTCTTAAAGTTTTTTTAAATTTTTATTATTTTTAATTGAAGTGTAGTTGACTTACAATATTAGTTTCATGTGTACAACATACTTATTTGGTATTTTTATAGATTATATTCCATATAAAGTTATCGTAAAACATTGGTTATATCCCCTGTGCTGCACATTACATACTTGCAACTTATTTATTTTATACCCAGTAGTTTGTATCTCTTAAACCCCTTCACCTGTCCTGCCCCTCCCCTCAGCCCTCTCCCCTCTGATAATCCAGTTCCTTTTAATTTATCAAGCTAGAAATGGAGCTAACCTTTTTAACTATTTTAAGACTACATGTCTTACAATTGATATTTACACTTAGTTTTTTCATTATATAATAAAACCCTTGTATTTATTACAAAGTCTTGCATCTAGAATTAAAGAAAAAGAAATAGATCATATCGGAGCCAAGTTTTCTATGCTAAAACTCTCTTTTGTTTATTTAAAAGAAAAAGATCTACATACAAACGCTAAAGTAATTGATTTTTCTCTAAATTTAGCAGCACAGCACATATCCTGACACAGATGGGCAAGTTTCATGTGGATATTGACCTCAGATACCCTAGGAAACAACCAAACATCTCCTTTTAAAAGGGTAGATTTAAATCTATTTAATCACTTTAAAGTATACTATAATAATTGCCAGGATTGTCTTCCATAAATCATGAAAGAGACAATTGTAACTTAAACGAATGCAGTAATAATTTAACTTCTCCTGTAATTTAGCAGTGTTTTATTGAACTGTGCAATAGTCTCCAATAAAGAATCTTATTTCATGCTTCTCCATGTCTTCCAATAACACAGAGATTTTGCTGCTATATACTTTCTTTTGTGTCAGTATGGCTTTCCTATATTTATGCAAAGTTATCCAAAAGAGAAAATTAAACTATAGTGTTAGAAGATAGAAGAGAGGGAAGAGTGGGAATGTGGAATTGGAAGGGGAGTGCCTCCTGGGAAGCTTTTCATGCTCTAGCTCTCATTCTTGGCGGTGGTTACATTGATAGGTTGTATTTGTGCTAATTTATTGAACCCACTTATGACTTAAATACAATTTGGTTAAATTGACTCAGTAGAAATGTGTTAATTTATTGAGGTCACAGTCTTGCTATTTTCTATATATTGTGTTTTCTGTAAGTCTGTAGGTATATACTACATTTAAACCTATAGCTACATGTTCATTACGACTCTACATACCAGAAAGGAAATAATTGGCTCCTACTCTCGTAAGTTTCCATTGATTGGCAAATATTTTTAATTTGCAGTATCTTTAGAATGAGTGAGTTTAACATATGAAATTGTCTTCCTTAAACGTGTACTTTTTTTTTTTTTTTTTTGCGGTACACGGGCCTCTCACTGTTGTGGCCTCTCCCGTTGCGGAGCATAGGCTCCGGACGTGCAGGCTCAGCGGCCATGGCTCACGGGCCCAGCCACTCCGCCGCATGTGGGATCTTCCCGGACCGGGGCACAAACCCGTGTCCCCTGCATCGGCAGGTGGACTCCCAACAACTGTGCCACCAGGGAAGCCCAAAAGTGTACTTTTTTTTACTGTTCCTAATAAGCCCATCAAATGATGTTTATATTTTGTATTGATTTATAAATCCAATTTGCATATTAAAGGCATTAACACCTGTCAAGTATGAATCTAATATTTTTGCAGTTTGTTATTAGCATCTTGTATTTGTGATGTTTAAACATTCAGGTTTCATTTTTACATTAGAATATTAATTACTTTTTATTTACAAATTTTCCTTTCACTTTAAACTTTCAAATGATGTTACCATTCAAAAATGTTACAATATTTTAATCTATTTATTTTAATGGGTGATTATGTCTATGAAATTTGTTTCGAGATAATCAACTAATTGCCTCAGAATAATATATTGAATAATTTAAGAAATAAGGCAACTAAGAGTGATGCAGCACAGGAAATTTATCTTAGGGATTTGACCTCAGGTAGTTGTCTGAACTGGTTATTAAGTATATGTATGGCTCTTGCTTCTGCATTTGGTGCCAGGCCTAAAATCAGCAAAGCAGGCAGTTCAGAAGGGAAGAGAGATATAAAATAGGGGAGACTAAAGACAAACTGGACCTCACAATGATGAACTGGAGCCCACTTGAATGTCTTACTACTTCCAAACCTCCAACTTTGATGAGGTTTGAGATTTGCAGGAGAAGCTGGCATCTTGTGTCATAGAGTTAACATATACCTAGCTGTGAAATCAGGGCAACTAGAACAAAGCATCTGGCAGGAGCTAAATAAGCTATAGGCCCATTTGCTGCTCCAGGAGCTGACGTTCTTGTCCAAGATTAAGAGAAGGTGAAAGAGAAGATCTGGCTGATGCTCAGTGAGCTGTGGGTCTGGATGCTGCCCCACTTCAAAACAGTGAGCACATCAGCACATGCATGCGCAGTGTATATGAACAGCAACAGCACCTGATGCCTTGCACCACTGTTCTGAATGTAAACGAAAATAGGTGCTTTTAAAATTTACCTTCTAAATCTCATTGCATGCAAAATGACCCACTCTAACCCAGAACACTGCAGGGAAGGGAATTATGGGTAGTATAGTTCTGTACTCTAAAATAAATGCTTGAGTGATATTCTTTTTTGCAACCCATAACTGGATGATCATCGTAACTTACTTTAAGGAAAGCAGTGCCGTTTGCATCACATTTCCTAATATTTCTAGAAATTTAACCAATTCACATTATATCTTATGCCATCCTCTGTATATTGCTCAAATCTGTATTATTCTGATCATTTTTCTTCCTAGTATTTCTGTGTAGATCAGTAGTTACAGTGATATTTTGTTTTAGTAAAAGTTGATCTGAGAGCATGGGCTTGAAAATCCCCTTTATTTCAGTTATAGGCCACATAATGACTCTGAAAAACAGCTCCCCCAGACTTTGAAGGAGATATCTTTAAACCCTTCCAGCCTCTTACCTGTCATATTGAATTAATCTTCAATTTCCTTTATACATCCTTTGCTTTTTTTTTTCTTTTACCTGTCACCATTCAATTTAAAATTCTTACAACAGCTGGTGTAACTTGTATACTATTTCCCCTCTTATGATCACCTTCAATCCATCTGTCTGATTGATATTTTTTACTTCTGTTTGTGTTCCAATCTTTCTTATATATTCACAAACAATTTCCCTAAATCATGTCTCTGAACAAAATATTGAATAATTATTCATTCCTTTTTTGGAAATGTTTTAACTTCCTGAACTGATGTTCAAAATTTTCTGCAAATTAACTATATTTCATAATCCCTTACATTCCCGTGCCAATCTCCTCTTCAAAGAGCTTTTTTGGTCTCCAGGATTTATCACTTCAGTGGAGGAAAGATGTGTAGCCCAGTTATGGATCTGCCGTAGAAATACAAATTTGGCCAAGCTAACCATGGGGGGAAATGTACAATTAAATATATGTGTGTGTGTGTGTGTGTGTGTGTGTGTGTGTGTGTGTGTGTATGTATATATATATATAATATATATTACATGTATATGCTTTAGAAAAAGTTGGAAAATATAAAAAAATACTTTACAATAAATATATCAGCAAATATGCCTTTTATTATTCTCTTTTTGGTAGATTATGTCATCCCACAATGGAGATGGGACCCTTAGTTGTAAAACTGCATTATTAGACTGATAGCCATTGTTCTCAGGGATACAGTGTTCATTTGTAGCACTGGGAAATTCTGGACATTTTTGATAATATAATGAAATTACCAGCAATTAAAGGTAAAAGGATTCAGGGAAAAAGATAGTCTCAGTAGTAATTACTGTAGCTTTCTTTGTGTTTTAAATGTTTGGAAACCAAGATGCCAGAAAAGTTGCAAAAAGAAGAGGAATCTCAATTGTCCTGACCTGCATTTCCAGACTAATTCTTAAACACTTATCCAATCTAGGCCTAGACTCCTATCAAAGTTGACAGGTAACTGCCTTGAGGATACCTTAAACTTTTATTCAGAGTACGAAAACATACTGATATAATTGAAAAGCCAGATCAGAGGCTTGGCCTGCAACATAAAAAAAGGAAGGAGGAGGGCAGGAAAAGTATTGAAAAACATGGCCAAAAGTAAAATTTAAAAAGCTGCTCCTTGGGTAACTAGTAAAGAGAAATATATTATACTAGCAGATGGCACTAAACAGGCAGTAACTTTTAATTTTCTTTTTCCTTCCCTCATTACTCAAACTGTCAACTCATATCAGAAAACCCAGATAAGATATATAAGGATAAGAAAACAAAATTTCAGAGAAGAATGAGGAAAATGTGAGCAATGGATCACTCAGATTATTTGGATATGTTTAAATTCCTGGCTCCTATAATTTCAAGACTAGAATATATTCAACTACCTTAAGTTAATATGGACTTATCAGCAATCATTTCTTATAAGTCAAGGAAGTGTAGAGGAGGGCGCTAAGCCTGGAAATGCCAAAGTAGAGTTTTTGTGTTCGATGAGATAAAAATCATGTCTGTTTTCATAACTTCACTTCATATTTAACAGATATTCCTGAACATCTGTTCCAGGCTGTGACCTAAAAAATGGAGATAAAAAGAAGAATATGTGGGGCTGACCTAAGAAGACAGCAGATTTGTAGTGAATGTAGATTTGTGAGATTGAGAGTATAATGGAAAGAGAGTCCTCACGTAGAGATAAGTACCATGTGCTGCACAGGAGAGAAAGTAATCAATTTTCACTGTAAGAGACATACAAATAAGACAAGAAATGGCATCATAACGCATAAGTAGATATCTGAAGAGCAGAGGGAATAGCATTAAATGAACCCTGAATACCTGTTGCTTATATAAAGAATAATGGGAGTGACTAGACTGTAGGACACATGTGAAATACAGAAGGAGAAAGTGGCAGGAGGTAAGGCTGTTAAGTTAATTTGGGATAAGATTCTATACACTACACCAAGGAGTTAGTTTTATCCTTAAAACCATTGACATACCTTTTTTTAAAAAAAAAACAAATAAAAAACAGAAGGGTTGAAATACCCTTTTTTTCTGGGTACAGTAACAATAAATAGAATTTATTTTGTATACCTGTTACCCATGTAAGCATGGCGACATGGGCTTCCAAAATGGGTGTTGGAGCCATATGGTTGGCCTTTGGCGTGGCACCTAAAAAGTGGGGACAGACACATACACACGAGGACATGGCCTCACAGTAGCTGTGCCTGTGCCAGCCATGGAGGAGGGAGGGGGCAGTTGGGTAAGAGGTGAGCACTGTGACTCTATGCCAGCTGAGACTCCTTAGTCTGAAGTGCCGAGGAGCCTGGAATGGCAGAAGTTACCCTGGGTGCCAGCTGAGGAGTAAGGTGGGAGCTTATGCCACGACAAGGAGTTTAAATTTTTATCCTTAGACAGCAATAAGTCACTGCATTTTTAAAAGTAGATCAGTAGTGAGTTTGTGGAAGATACTTCAGTAGTATGGGTGGAAAGGATTACTTGAGTCAAAGGGAGACAGAGTAGAGACATGGATTCAGATAACGTTAGCATTTAGGTAACAGTTGTATTAAAGCAGAGAGAATCAGCCCTGTGAAGAGAAGGTGCGATGCAAAGCAATGCCATTGGTCAGCGAGTTTCGTAGAGTTTAGTCAGAGTTGGAAGGAAGGCAGCCATGGAGAATGGGCAGAGGGGGAGGCAGAAAAGGCAATGCTAGGTGTGCATAATGCTTTTTAGATTACAAAGTGATTTTTGTATTATATAACCCTTATGATTATTACCACATTTTACATTTGCAGGAGGAACTGAGACTCAGAAAGTTTAAATTATTTAATCCAAATTTAATAAGTAAAAAAACCAGAATGCGAAATTCATTCTAATATTCTTGTTGAGCATTCTTTCACTACATGAAGAACAAAAGCAAACAAAAACAGTCAAAAACCTACAAGCAAACAAAATCAGAGAATATTTATGAAAAGATCTACAATATTCACAGTTGTAAGTCATTTTCTTGATTTTATCCTAGTTGCTAGTAACCAAGAAGAGCTGTGATTGATTTTGTATCAGTTTTTGATAAACTATGAGCCTAGAGTGGCCACTTATTTTTGTAAATAAAATTTCAATGGGACTTGGCCACATCTAATTCATTTACTTATTATCTGTGGCTTCTCTAGAGTTCTAATGACAGAGTTTAGTTGCAGCAGGAATTTATGCCTTGCCAAGCCTAAAATATTTGCTCTCTGGATCATTAAAGAAAAATATTGCTGACCTCTAATTTTGACCATTTACTATATACTACATAACAATTTGTACTTCATATAACCAGTTCTTAAATATATTGAAATATAATCACATATTACTGGTTGTATCCTAAGGGAGTAAAAGTTAAGAAGGGTGATAAAGAAGTAGGAAATTTCATGTTTATTTAGAGGGAGATGTAAAATATTTCCAGATTTGCAGATATTACTGCAATTATTATGATTTGTCCTCCTTAACTCCTCAATTCCAATGATTTGCTTTTCAATTTGGTGGAGTGCAACTTGTCATTTTGTCTTTTATTAATTCTGCTGTTGCTGTTACATTTGAAAATTCTTTACCTTACTGGAAATAACAAAGACTTTCTATTATCTTTCTTTTCTAGAAGTTTTATCATTTTCTTGTTTTAAATTTAGGTCTAGGACCCACACTGTGCTAATTTTTTTTTAATATATTGTGGTAAATATGAGTCAGTGAGTCTCTCTCCCTCTCTCTTTTTCATACGAATATCCTGCTGTACATATATCATCTGTTCAAAAGTCCATTCTTTCTCCATTTGTACCTATCATAGTTTGAATTGTGTTCCCCCAAAATTCATATGTTGAAGCCCTAATCTGCAGTGTGACTGTATTTGGAGATAGGCCCTTTAAGGCGGTAATGAGCTGAAATGAGGTTGTAAGACTGAGGCCCTAATCTGATAGGACTGGCATCCTTATAAGAAGAGAAAGAGACCCCAGAGACCGTTTTCTCTCCACAATTGCACCATGGGAAGACCATGTGAGGACACACTGAGGCCAGAGAGGCCTCATCTAAAACCTATCCTATCCTGCTAGCTCCTTTCTGTTAGACTTCCAATCCCCAGAACTGTGAGGAAAACACATTTCTCGCTTTAAGTCACTGTGTCTGTGGTATTCTGTTAAGGTAGCCCAAACAGGCTACAACACCATCCTTGCCAAAAATCAACTGATTGGATATATGGGATGTATTTCTACTCTGAACCATTGATATATTTGTCAGTTCTTATTACAAAACCACAGTCTGCTGATTAATGTGGCCTTATCGTAAGGCTTGAAATCAGGTAGTATGAGTCATCCAACTTTGTTCAGCTTTTTAAAATTATTTTTGTTTTTCCTGATCCTTTATCTTTCCATGTAAGCTCTAGATTCAACTTATGCATTTCATCAAAATCCCTTCTGGGATTTAATTATGATTGTGTTTAATCTGTAGATCAATTTGAGAAGGATTTACAGCTTAACAATATTGAGTCTTCCAATCTATGAACACAGTATGTGTCTCCATTTATTTTGGTCTTCTTTGAGTTTTTTCATCCATATTTTGTAGTAAGCGTACATTATATTTTGCATACATTAGATTAGCATACATTAGATTCATACCTAATCATTTCATATTTTTCATGTGCTTTAAAAAAGTACAAATGGTATGCTTTAAATATGTAAATTTCCTATCATTCATTGAGAATACATAGATTTTATTTTGTTCCTTTTATATTGTCCTATCCTGGCTGCTTTGATTATTAACAGTTAATTAAGCATTCTGCTTATGAGTTAGTGTTCTATTGATAGTGTTTTATCGTTTCACATTTTATTTTTAAAATTTTTTTCTAGTTTTATTGGGAAATAATTGACATACATCACTGCATATGTTTAAGACATACAGAATGATGGTTCAATTTGCGTATATTTTGAAATAATTACCATAGTAGGTTCAGCTAACACCTATCATCTCACATAGACATAATAAAAAGAAAAAAGGAAAGAAAAAAGAAAAAAATGTCTCCTTCTGATAAGAACTTAGGATTTACTCTTAACAGCTTTCCTATGTATTACACAGTAATGTTAACTACAGTTACCATGTGGTAATTCACATCGCAAGTACTTATTTATTTTTTTTTAACATCTTTATTGGAGTATAATTGTTTTACAATGGTGTGTTAGTTTCTGCTTTATAACAAAGTGAATCAGCTATACATATACATATATCCCCATATCTTCTCCCTCTTGTGTCTCCCTCCCACCCTCCCTATCCTACCCCTCTCGGTGGTCACAAAGCACTGAGCTGATCTCCCTATGCTATGCAGCTGCTTCCCACTAGCTATCTGTTTTACATTTGGTAGTGTATATATGTCCATGCCACCCTCTCACTTCGTCCCAGCTTACCCTTCTCCCTCTCCATGTCCTCAAGTCCATTCTCTATGTCTGCATCTTTATTCCTTCCCTGCCCATACGTTCTTCAGAACCTATTTTTTTTTTTTTAGATTCCATATATGTGTTAGCATACGGTATTTGTTGGACCATATAAAAATTCCAGTTATCCCACAATCTCAATTTTTATCTATACTGTACCTTTTAAAATTAAAATGGCTGGCAGAAAAGTTATTTTTGTTTACTTACTGTTTACATGAGTAAGGTCATAGAATGTCACTAGTATATAAAATAATGAATAATAATAATAATTGCATATACCTATATTATTAACATTGGTTTTTGCACATGATTTTTTTAAGTTCAGAATTTCTGAGTTCTTAAGATATATACTGCATTTTTAAAGTAGATTGAGTAGAATTTAGACATCCATCATGTAAAATTTGAACATCACATTCCCACCCCAACTCCAGGTAAATCCATAGGGTCAAAAAACCAAGAAGAGTCTAATTATTGCTAGTGTGCTCCAGTTAGAAATAGCCTTTAGTATTGATTGTTTTAGGGACAATGTATGATGTATTCAGTGTTTTTGTCTTGGATGTTCAAGGGATTAAATGCTTTCATTTTTTTTTTTTAACACAGATTAAATAAATACAGGGAAAACAGCCTTGGTATGACTTTATGCATGTTTACCTGTGTCAGGAGTTTTGTGTTGGTTTATCATTAGAGTAAAAAAAAAATTAATAAAGCATTTTAAGCTCCTTAGAGGAGTAGAGCAATAAAAATGCAGAATTATAAATATGGATGATTTTATAAGCCTGCTTTATAAAGATGAAATATTTTTGTCCTACTGTCTCTGGATAAGTGAAATATATCATGATGAAATAACAATATGTGCCATTTAATATATCTAAGTTCCTAAATATCCATGACAGACAAGTCTATATATTATGGGAGCTAATATGAACACATTTAATCTCTGAAGCTTCACTTAATCATAACCTTAAGGATAAAGTTTAAAGAAAAATTTAAGTACCTTAAAGTAGAAAATATCTACTAGAGGAGAATTCTGAATTCTGATTTTCATATATGAATAAAGAAAACTACATGATTTGTAGCTCGTTCAGTCCATTCTTCTTTGAAAAAACATTACTAAATACCAACTTCATTCCAGGCATTGTGTGCATTACTAACATATAAAACTCATATTTATTGTTTAATTCTTATTAAAAAATGTATAGCTTATGATAGTGTTTTAAAACATATGATAGTTATATTTCTGTGTTAAGATGATCCTTAAAATTTTAAGGTTGATAACGCATGACACAACTTTAAAGAAGATGTATTTGTGAATTGAACGTAATGAGAAGCTTCTGGGGCAAATAACTTGGTATCACAGGCCTGGCTACCAAAATAAGAGACAAGTCTGAGTGAAAGTAACATTGGTGCATTGAAACCTGAGAGGAGTATTGGGAGGGATTGCAAACCATCATGTACCACAAACATTATAATGATTGAATGTCTTTGCAAGGCCTTAGATAACAGGCCTACTGATCAAAATCAAGTAGAACAGAAAACAGTGGAGGCTGAACACTTTCAGAACTAAAACATTTGATAAAAATTAAAAAGAAAATTCTCAAGTGGAAATATATTGAAATACTACAAAGGCACTTATACAGGATAGAGTGGGATGACACAGGCAAGATTGATTACAATAATATTATAGACAAGCTAACCAATGAGGACTATAAATTTTATGGATTCTTTTGCATTATTTGGAAATGTATTTGGTTAATTTATATTTAAACATGATTTTTAAAGTAAATTCATGCAATTTATTAAATTTTTATTCTGGATTACATAATTTTAAATATTAAAATACAGAGTCTGATTATTTTAATCAACAAAAAAAATTCAAGATTTTGTATTTAAAACCACCTTTTTTTTTTTTTTTTTTTTTGCGGTATGTGGGCCTCCCACTGTTGTGGCCTCTCCAGTTGCGGAGCACAGGCTCCGGACGCGCAGGCTCAGCGGCCATGGCTCACGGGCCCAGCTGCTCCATGGCACGTGGGATCCTCCCGGAGTGGGGCACAAACCCACATCCCCTGCATCGGCAGGCAGACTCTCAACTACTGCGCCACCAGGGAAGCCCACCACTTGTCTATTTTGCTACTCAAAGGAGAGCTGTTATTAATCACCGTGAGGCTCTATGAGTACAGTTAAATCATTTTGGAGGGAAAACTAAATACCCATGTCATTGTGGGCTATTATACATATGCACTTTTCTTAAAGGTGAGTAGAACAGTATAGTGGCAGTCAATTAGATATCACTTCACCTGAGGAATAAATAGAATCCATTTAAAAATAAGAGAAAATCAGATACAAGAGTCATGTTGATGATCTCCTTTACCAGGATTACTGTCAGATGCTAGAAACTCTTACAGGCTTGTTTTTCTCACTTTACAAATTAAGTAGTTCTACAGCTAATGTCTAAAATTCCTCATGGTGGGCTTCCCTGGTGGCGCACAATATATTCAAAGAGATGAAAGGAAAAAACCTACAACCAAGAGTATACTACCTGGCAAAACTACCATTCATATTTGAAGGAGAAATAGAGTTTTTCAGAAAAGCAAAAGCTAAAATAGTTCAGCACCACAAAACTGTCTTTACAAGACTTGTTAATGGGCCTTCTCTAGGGAAAAAAGGCCACAACTAGAAATGTAAAAATTACAAAAGCTAATTTCTCATTGATAAAGGCAAACATACAGTGAAGGTAGGAGATCAACCACTTATAAAGCAGGACGGTTAAAAGAAGAAAGTAATGAAATTATCTATATCCACAGTAAGTAGTTAAGAGATACACAAAACAAAATGATATAAAATATGATGTCAGGGGCTTCTCTGTTGGTGCAGTGGTTGAGAGTCCGCCTGCCGATGCAGGGGACGTGGGTTCATGCCCCGGTCCGGGAGGATCCCACATGCCACGGAGCGGCTGGGCCCGTGAGCCATGGCCGCTGAGCCTGTGCATCCGGAGCCTGTGCTCCGCAATGGGAGAGGCCACAGCAGTGAGTGAGAGGCCCGTGTACTAAAGAAAAAAAAAAATGATGTCAGAAATATTAAAAGTAGTTTTGTAGGGGGAGTAAAAATTCAGGGCTGTTAGAATGCATTCAAACTTAAGAGATGATCAACTTAAAACAATATATGTTATACATGATATATATAGTTATAAATGAACCTTATGATACCACAAACCAAAAATCTGTAATAGACACAAAAAAGAGAAAGGAATCCAAATGCAACACTAAAGATAGCTGACAAATCACAAGGGAAGACAGCAAAAGAAGAAATGACCAGAAAAGAACTACAAAAAACTTGAAAACAATGAAGAAAATGGCAGTAAATCATACCTATCACTAATTAATTTAGTGTTTATGGACTAAATGTTCTGATCAAAAGACATGGGGTGACTAATGGAATAAGATTAAAAGAAAAAAAGACCCATATATATGCTGCCTACAAGAGAATTACTTAAGATTTAAAGACACACAGACTAAAAGTGAAGACATGGAAATAGGTGTTCATGCAAATGGAAACCAAAAAAATTGGGGTAGCAATAGTTATAGCAGGCAAAATAGACTTTAAAATAAATTCTGTAACAAGAAACAAGGAAGGATAGTACATAATGATCAAGGGATCAATCCAACAAAAAGATATAACAATTATAAACATATATGCACCCAACATAGGAGCACATGAATACATAAGTAAATATCAACAAACAGAAATTGACAATAACACAATAAAAGTAGGTTACTTTAACACCCCACTCACATCAGTGGTCAGGTCATCCAGATAGAAAATCAAGAAGGAAACACTGGCCTTAAACAACACATTAAATCAGACAGATTTAAATAGATAGAATATATATATATATATATATATATATATATATATATATATATATATATATATATATATATATATATATATATATATATATAAAACATTCCATCCCAAAGCAGCAGACTACACATTCTTTAGAGGGCACAATAGAAACATCAATGAAACTAAGAGCTGGTTCATTAAAAGATAAACAAAATTGATAAACTTTTAGCCAGGCTCATCAAGAAAAAGGAGAGAGGGCCCAAATAAATAATACCAGAGATGAAAGAGAAGTTACAACCAATACCACAGAATACAGACGATTATAAGAGATTACTATGAGTAATAATACACAATAAAATTGTCACGCTAAAAGAAATGAATAACTTCTTTGAAATGTACAGTCTCCCAAAATTGAATCAGGAAGAAATTGAAAATATGAACAGACCAATTACTAGTAATAAAATTGAATCAGTAAAAGAAAAATAAAAATCCCAAGAAACAAAAATCCAGGACCAAACAGCTTCACAGGTGAATTCTACAAAACTTTTAAAGAGCTAACACCTATCTTTCTCAAACTTTTCCAAAAAATTGAAGAGAAAAGAATACTTTCAAACTCATTCTATGAGGCCAGCATTACCCTGGTACCAAAACCAGACAAAGACATCACAAAAAAAGAATATATATGCACTTTCATGGATTGAAAGAATTAATATTGTTAAAATGACCATACTACCCAAGGCAATCTGCAGGTTCAGTGCAATCCCTATAGCAATACCAATGGTGTTTTTCACAGAAATAAACAAATGATCCTAAATTCGTATGGAAGCACAGAAGATCCTGAATTGCCAAAACAATGTTAAGAAAGAAGATAAAGCTGGAGTTAATTCACTCTCTGGTTTCAAACTGTATTATAAAGCTACAATAATCAAAACAGTATGGTACTGGCACAAAAACAGACACATGGATCAATGGAACAGAATAGAGTCCAGAAAAAAACCCACACACGTATACGGACAATTAATCTACCACAAAGGAGGCAAGAATACACAATGGGAAAAAAACACCCTCTCTAATAAATGGTGTTAGGAAAACTGGACAGCTACATGCAAAATAATCAAATTGGACTACTTTCTCACACCATGTACAAAAATAAAGTGAAGATAGATTAAAGACAATTATAAGACCTGAACCGTAAACTCCTAGAAGAAAACATAGGCAGTATGCTCTTTGACATTGGTCTTGGCAATATTTTTTTTGGATTTGTCTCCTTAGGCAAGAGAAACAAACAAACAAAAGTAAACAAATGGGACTATTTCAAACTAAAAAATGTTTTGCACAGTGAAAGAAACTATCAACAAAGTGAAAAGACTGCCTACTGATATTCACAAACCATGTATCTCATAGAGCTCATACAACTCAACATCAAAAAAAAAAACCCAAAAACTCAATTAGAGGACCTGAATAGATATTTCTTCAAAGAAGAGATGCAGATGGTCAACAGATGCATGAAACAATGTTCAACATCACTAATCATTAGGGAAATGCAAATCAAAATTACAGTGAGTTACCACCTTATACCTGTCAGAATGCCTATTATCAAAAAGACAACAGGTAACAAGTGCTGGTGAGGATGTGGAAAAAAGGGAACCTTCATGCATTGTTGGTGGGAATGTAAATTGGTGCAGTATCAAGTGCCTCAAAAAATTAAAAATAGAACTGCTGCTACACGATTCAGCAATTCCATTCCTGATTATTTATCCTAGGAAAATAGAAACATTAATTTGAAAAGATATATGCACCCCTGTGTTCATTGAGGCATTATTTACAATAGCAAAGATATGAAAGTAACCTAAGTGCCCATCAATGGATGAATGAATAAAGGTGTGTGTGTGTATATATATACACGCACACACAATGGAATATTACTCAGCCATAAAAGATTGAAATCTTGCCATTTGTGACAATGTGGATGGACTTGGAGGGTGTTATGCTAAGTGAAATAATTTAGAAAAAGACAATTATTGGATGATTTCACTTATATGTGGAATCCAAAAATTAAAACAAACCATAGATGCAGAGAATAAATGAGTGGTTACCAGAAGGTAGGGAGTGGGAATGTGGTAAAATAGATGAAGAGGATCAAGAGGTACAAGTCATGAGGATGTAGTGTATAGCATAAGGGATATGGTCAATAATATTATAACTTTGTATGGGGACACATGGTTACTGGTTACTAGACTTTCTGTGGTGATCATTTCATAATGCGTGCAAATGTCAAATCCTTATGTAGTACACCTGAAACTAACAATATTGTATGTCAACTATATTTCAATAAAAAAATTGGGAACTTCTTTAAGAATAAAATAACATCTAATTTTAAAATTAAGTATATAAATTATATATAATGGGCTTATTGAGGGGCCCTATAGCTTAAGATGCATTAACTTCATGTTAAATCTACCTTTGAACCATAAGTGTTGCTATCTGAATCAACAGTTAAAAGCTACAGACTCACCAACTGCAATTTGGTATTTGCTTTTATTTAGCTTTCTTAAGGAATAATGGCAAACATGTCAGATAGACCATAAGATCCACAGGTGATTGTCCCTGAAAATGTAAAATAGGCAAAAATATAATTCTCTGAAATATATTGGTTAAATGAAGACTAATAATAAAAGAAATATTTATCTTGAATTTTAATGTGTGTCCAATCTAAGTAAAGTTACTTATAAATTTTCTGAATTGCTAAAAATAAACAGATAAATTTAAATTAAAATTAGCAATTTTATTCATCCATCTTATAATTCATGATAATAGGCAACATTTCATTTGCTAGCTTTTAAAAACAAGATTAAGAAAAAAAAACTTGAGTTCTTGAGGGTGGGAGGAAGCAGGCATTTTAGTGAATCAGATTTAGAAATTCTCACACACTTTAACCGAATGGATTACTTAAGCTCTCAGGGCCTCAGTTTCATTGTATTTGAAATGGAGAAGCTAAGGAGTATATATGTATTATATGAAATTGAGTATGTGAAATAACTTTGGAAAAATTGCTATGTACCAAAGGAAGGTGTTAATTTTTACCTTCTTGAGGTTGTACAAATGGAAAGCTCAGAACAGAACACAGAATTCGTACTGAATCGCAATCATCTGAGCTAATGTGTGGACAACTCAAATCAATATTTCGGCGTCATCTGCTTGCAGAATAGCTTTAAAGGTGACTTGTAAAGGGAATTGTCAAAATTCCCTCAACTGGAGCAGTAAATGATGAATGCTGGTAATAGCTGTCTATCGGGAGAACATTCAGTATCCTATTTAATATAAAATTCACTTTTTTTGTGCTTTAAACTTAAGGTTTTAAGTATCCTTTTTAGCTCTGCTAATAGGATAATTCAGGACACATTCTGCTACATTTGAGGGATCTTTGACAATTCCCTCAGTCACTTACCTTTAAAGGTTATCAGGCAGTTGCATTATAAACTCAAGATTTTAAAGATTTCGACATTTCTTCTTATTTATCTCATCAAAAGGATCATTTATTTAAACAAATGAAATCACACAACTCCTTAGTCCCACACTGTGGTTAGTGCTTTTGGTATTTTAAAAGATTTTTTTTGAACAGATGGGATATTTTGCTAAGGGAAAAGTTTCATTTGTTAGCTTTTTTTAAAACATATTTTCAAGATTGTCAAAACATTACAAAATCATTAGGAGACTCCCATGTTAAAGTCTTGTCAGACATTTCATTATAAACTTATATCAGGATTCCAGCTATTTTAAATCACCAACAGCTTCAGCCAAGCACAATCTGTTAGTGAAGTTGAAATTTGTTTAGGGAGTGTTGTAAATGAATTGCTATAGTTGTAGCTCAAAAGTGTCAAAATGAATTTGCTGATAGAACTCTGTGAAATTAGAATGGAACCATAAATCAAGGGGAGCTACTAATTCTCTAAGATTCAGTGACATATTGGGAAGAATGTAGTTTGTGGTCAATTCTTTCTTATAAGGTACCCCAACAAAGTAAAATAAGAGGAAGTTAAGTATAATCAATTTGTCATCAAATCTACAAATGTATTTCAGCTTTCAATTATTTGTATGTGTATTATCTAAAGAAAATGTATAAATCTTATCTTGCTTTCCATTTAAATAAATTAGGTTTTATTATGTCAATAAACTGAGCCAACGGAATGAAAATAAATTCTGTCCAGTAAATATAAATTCAATATTTTATAAATTAGCTTAGGCTAAGTTATTCAACTCTAAAACTAAGAACAGCACATTTTTGTGGCTTTGTAACAACAGAAGTTAATTCATTTTCTTAAATGTGTTTTTATTATTTATCATAAGCTTCATGTCCTATTCACTCCAGAACCTAAAGTAAAGAAGCAACTACTATTTAGGACCTATCTAGGACCTTTGACATTTTGAAGTCAAAGGGAAAATAACAATGACAAACTATGTGATAGTGCTTAAAGTTTATATCCCACTTGGCAAAGCAAGCCACATGACAAGCCTGAAGTCAGTGTGTGGAAGGATAGTTTTTTATTTCAAAGGTTTGCATGGACAGAATTGGTAGGGAGGATCAATAAGTATTTTGAACAAAAAATGCCACTACCGCAAAATATAAGGAGTTATAAATTTACTGGGAAAATCATAATGTTTTACCTCATAGAGAAATAAAAAACAGTTTGGATTATAGCTCGTAGATTAAGATTATGGTAAACTACTTTTGTCTCTACTGGATTAGCTTTTTAATTTATGTTGATTTGAGTTAGTTCATATACTCTCAGCTCTCTTTAATTTCTTTACAATTATGTAAAAATTCTTCAGAATAATGAATTTTTCTGGACTAAAAAAAAATTACAAAAATTTTTATAAAAGACATTTAAATAGTAAGACAATTATGAGAAAAGCACTTTAATTTCAAGCTGGATCTGTGTTCTAATTCTAATCTCAAATTCTTATAAAGGGACATATTAACTTAAGACATTAAATTTGCACTATAAGTATATCAATCTCAATTAGTAATTTATAAATTCATTTCTATGTCATAAAAATGTTTCTGGTCATGAATTATAAATTCAAATTAATTGTGCAGGTAGAGTCTATGGAGGCTGTGTTAAGAAAATAAAAGAAAATAAAAACAGCATGGTCTGGAGAAATGAGAGACTTCTGGTCTAACAACTATATTTGAATTAATTTTAATTTCTGAGATGTTTAAGAAATGCCTTAACTTCTCTTTCAGTTGTGTTATTTGTAAAAAGGACATGATAAGGCTTTTTTAAGATTGTCTTGCAAGATACAAGCTCAGTAAAAAATTTAGCTCACTGTCTCCTTCATATTCATATGTGCCCTAGCAGTAAAAGGCATTTTTTAATGAGGGTTATCTTGTGGGGAGTGTATTCCTGTGGAATCCATATGATGTCTGTAGAGAAGCATATCCCAAGGATAGTCATTTGAGGTCATGAATGAATTCATAGATGACACCTTTCAAGGAAAGTACAAAGGAGCATATTTTATGCTTTTCCCAGGAGGTAATACTGTTCAATACGAGTGTGAAATAAAGAGCAGGTAATAATACATGAGCAGCTGTGACAACTGGACAAATGTGCAGCTCTTGTTTTCCTCAAGTCAGGTTAGGGAGTTACGTGTATCATTTCTATGTACTATGTATTTTTCAAAATAGCACACAAGAAACAATGATCAAAATTGGAATTCAAAGCCAAATGTCACTGCATTATCCACAAATCTACCAACTTACATTAGCACCTGGACTGGACAATGCATTATATTAAGAATTGGAAGCCAAATGTCACTGCATTATCCACAAATCTACCAACTTACATTAACACCTGGACTGGACAATGCATTATATTAAGAATTGGGATGCTAAGGTTCTGTTTGCCTTTGATTATAATGTACATTTAAAAAGATGATGTAATGCAGCTCTCTATAGAACCTGCCTCATTCTTAAGTCTACTCTTTTTCTTAAAAAAATTAATTTTTTTATACAGCAGGTTCTTACTCGTTATCTGTTTTATACATATTAGTGTATATATGTCAATTCCAATCTCCCAGGCAATCTTGAGGGAACAAAACAGAGCTGGAGGAATTAGACTCCCTGACTTCAGACTATACTACAAAGCTACAGTAATCAAGACAATACAGTACTGGCACAGAAACAGAAATATAGATCAGTGGAACAGGATAGAAAGCCCAGAGATAAACCCATGCACTTATGGTCAACTAATATATGACAAAGGAGGCAAGAATATACAATGGAGAAAAGACAGTCTCTTCAATAAGTGGTGCTGGGAAAACTGGACAGCTACATGTAAAAGAATGAAATTAGAACATTTCCTAACACCCTACACAAAAATAAACTCAAAATGTATTAAAGACCTA
This sequence comes from Pseudorca crassidens, assembly GCF_039906515.1. Lineage (NCBI taxonomy): Eukaryota > Metazoa > Chordata > Mammalia > Artiodactyla > Delphinidae > Pseudorca > Pseudorca crassidens. The sequence continues at coordinate 25,840,451 of NC_090313.1, forward strand.
AATGTAAGGCCAGACACTATAAAACTCTTAGAGGAAAACATAGGCAGAACACTCTTTGACATAAATCACAGCAAGATCTTTTTTTGACCCACCTCCTAGAGAATGGAAATAAAAATAAACAAATGGAACCTAATGAAACTTAAAAGCTTTTGCACAGCAAAGGAAACCATAAACAAGACAAAAAGACAACCCTCAGAATGGGAGAAAATATTTGCAAATGAATCAACAGACAAAGGATTAATCTCCAAAATATATAAACAGCTCGTGCAGCTCAGTATTAAAAAAACAAACAACCCAATCCAAAAATGGGCAGAAGACCTAAATAGACATTTCTCCAAAGAAGACATACAGATGGCTAAGAAGCACATGAAAAGCTGCTCAACATCACTAATTATTAGAGAAATGCAAATCAAATCTACAATGAGATATCACCTCACACCAGTTAGAATGGGCATCATCAGAAAATCTACAAACGAGAAATGCTGGCGAGGGTGTGGAGAAAAGGGAACCCTCTTGCACTGTTGGTGGGAATGTAAATTGATACAGCCACTATGAAGAACAGTATGGAGGTTCCTTAAAAAACTGAAAATAGAATTACCATATGACCCGGCAATCCCACTACTGGGCATATACCCAGAGTATATGCAGCTCTGTTTACAATAGCCAGGTCATGGAAGCAACCTAAATGCCCATCAACAGACGAACGGATAAAGAAGCTGTGGCACATATATACAATGGAATATTACTCAGCCATAAAAAGGAATGAAATTGGGTCATTTGTAGAGACGTGGATGGACTGGAGACTGTCATATAATGTGAAGTAAGTCAGAGAAAAACAAATATCGTATATTAACACATATATGTGGAATCTAGAAAAATGGTACCGATGAACTGGTTTGCAAGGCAGAAATAGAGACACAGATATAGAGAACAAACGTATGGACACTAAGGGGGCAATTAGAGTCTACTCTTAATCTCTTATGTGGTTTTTTTTTAATTGGAACTTTTCATAAATTATTAGTACTTCCACAATAGTATGACACTTCTGAAAGGAAGCACAATGAAAAAAATACAAATGACAGAATATTATGAATTATCAACAGTGGTTAAGTCCTGGTTTTAGAGAAGAGACATAAAAATCATAATATCATTTGGTTCATCTCTTCATTTAACTTTTACAAATATAATAACTCAGTTATTCTGTTTTTTGACCCTCAGAGCAAATGCATTGTCGAAGGTTTTCAAAACCTTTCAAGCCCACATAGAGAGTTGAAGAAAAGAAAATAATAATTCCGATGAAGCAACAGAAATACATTAATGTTTCTTTCTACGAGCAAGTTTAAAGAGGCCACTTATCATATTATTAGTTCCCATCAGTGACTAATTTCACATTATTAATCATATTGCAGTAAAAGAAGTACGTATAAAGAGCTAACAATGGTTGTACAGTTGGGGATAGAATTCAAATCTCCTAAATCTCAGTGCAGCCCAGTCCAAGCTCAGCAAATGATTTCATTTTATTTGAAGTGTAAGCAGATATCTAACATATACTTCAGTGACCTTTCTCCCCCACATGCTTTCACTGTTAATTAGGTTGTCAAAGTCAAACAAAGTCCACTAACAATGTATTTTCTCTAAATATGAGAATTAAATATTGAATATTTTGAAGTTGAAAAGCTTAATTTTGTAAAACAGCAATACCTTTGCCTTTTCTTATGTGTTTCATTAATGCTCATTGAGTGTATTTGTGTTTTAAAAATTTCTATGGTAACTATTCTGTTTAGTGAATAGTAACATGTTACCTTTTGTAAAGAGACAGAAAGATATACAGCTCTTTCATTGCTCTTACTCAATACAGGCAGTATTCCTTTTGAAAATGACTATATATAGATTATAATATACATAAGGCAATATTTGTTTTCTTGATTTTCTTCAAGTTGGCAAGACAAAATTTAATAATAAAATTCAGAATTAAGCAGTAAAAATTGAGAAAATATTTTTTCTAAGAAATAAATTTGATTGAATCTTACCCTTAATCTTCTAATAGCAAAATATTGAGACATTTATAGATATTTCATAAAACATTTCATGAAAGCAAAGGACAAATATATGAGATGGACTGGGGAAAAATGAAAAAATATATGACAAATAGTATTTAAAATGTGTTCTGACACTTCATTTTTATGATAATAATGTGTCTTTATACCTTTTACTTAATGTTATAATTGAAACTTAAACTGACATTCACCCATCTGCTGCTTTTAAAGGACAAAGTCATCTGTCATTAATTTAGAATTCTCAGGGTATTATTTAATTAGTTTTGCAATTAATACCAAGCAAGAAAAAATTCCTGATGTTTTCCTAATTTTCCTACTAGAATGGCACAATTATATATCCACATTCATTCTTAATTAGCTTCCTTTCTTAAGATTAGAAATTATGGAGTAAAAATGTCACTTAACTCTCAAATAAAAAATCATCATGCCATCAGAAGACATATATTCTGATTATTTTTAAAATAATAGGCATAACTTTTCTATTATTAAAATTTTCTTTTAGTTTGCACTTACGAATATGTTTTTGAAAATTCAGACAAAGAAATTAAGAACAGTATCATATGCAGATGCTTCATTTACGAATAATTCTATAGGGATTTCCCTTGTGGTGCAGAGTATAAGACTCCATGCTCCCAATGCAGGGGGCCCAGGTTTGATCCCTGGTCAGGGAACTAGATCTCACATGCATGCTGCAACTAGGAGTGCTAGAATGACTCTACATGACTATAAAAACCAGAGAGATCACTTCCTCGTTTTCTCTCTTTTATACATTGGCACCTTTGGATCTAAGCATTTCCACTTGCGTACTCAGTGTTTATTTTTAGAAAAATAAGTTCATCAGCTCCTCAGTAGGTCTCAGCCAGCCTATCCACCTGATAAGATCGTAGGGTTTGTCGCTAGGCCTCTTTCTCCATCCTTCCTTCTTCTTTACTCTTGGCAATACAGAAAACTCTTCTAAGACATCTCATCTGTTCATCAAACAAAACCAACCATATGTGGATTGTTAAACTCAGCTGACCCAAACAGCATAGCAATATAAAATAAAAAGCTAGTTGAAAAATAAACATTGAGACGTTTTTGAATGAAAAAATCTATCTGTGACTTCTGGTTTCAGTTCCAATCTAAAAACACCTTGGATGTTGTCACTCCTGGACTCAAAACAAGAAAAAAAGTTGAATACGTTGAAATTCAGTTACTTTTTTTTAACTCCACAGAAACTTGTGATTCCCATGGCAACTCACCACCCCCAAATTCTAGAAAGACAGTTGAATGCAGAGGATCACTTCAGAGACATGCTTACTCACAGCAAAAGTTACTGGAGCCATAAACTGGTAGCCCTTCTTAAATAGTTACTTAGATAAATTGCTGGAGGTTAAGTATGAATTAGCATAAGATGGGCAAACTCGTGGGTGCTGCCGTATTAGGTGGGCCTTCATAATTTTGTGGTGTTTATCCCTAGGAACCCATTAGATTACAATACTGAAGAGACAAGAAAAATCCCCTCATCTTTCTGGCAGGGCAGGGGAAAAGTAACCATTTTGAAATACACCTAGATAACTCTGCAAAATAAAGACCTACTCTGCAGGGAAAAGGACTTTTTCAGAGCCTTATCTCACTTTGGGGAAGGGCAAATTTGCAATCCAGGCTCACTAATCAAACTGTTTCAAATAAGGTGAGGGGAGGTGGGAAGCTAGGAAATACTTGTGAAGGTGGCGCCAGAAGCAAAGATCTACTACGTCACAGAGATTTAATACTAAGATTACAAATTGCTACCCATCACTTACAATTTGCTATCACATCAAGAGGACCCCAGTATACTAATACTGGATTATAGCTGAAAGAGCTGCAAGGCATAGGCTATACTTAAGGAGGCGGTTTTAGGAAAACCCAAAGACAACAGAGGAGAAAAAAGGACACTAGAGAGAGTTGAAGCTTCTGACATACATTGGTGTAGCAAATATTAAGCATAGCCCAACTCCTTGCCAGATTAATGTAAATCTCACACTGAAATCATATTTATTTTGGTTACTATTACCCAGTTCATTATGTCCAGTTTTCAGCAATTATTATAAGGCATGTTAAAAGGCAATAAAAATACAGTTTAAGGAGACAAAACAAGCATCAAACCAGACTCAGATATGACACAGACTTTGGGATTATCAGACGGGGAAATTAAAATTACTATAACTGAATATGATAGGATTGTAATGGACAAAGTAGGACAGATGGGTAATACAAAGAGAGAGATTAAAAACTCTAAAAAAGAATCAAAAGGAAACACTAGGAATCAAAAACATGTTCACAGAAATAAAAAATGCCTTTTATGGGCTCATCAGTAGATTTAAAATGGCCCTGGAAAGAACCTGTGAGCTTGAAGTTATGCCAGTAGAAACTTCCCAACTGAAATGCAAAGAGAAAAGAGGATGAGAAAAGCAGAAAAATATATTCAAGAACTATGGAACAATTTCTAAAAGGTGGAGCCTTCATAACTGGAATACCAGTAGGGGAAGAAAGAGATAAATGTTAAAATGATAACATCAGAGAATATTCCAAAGTTAATGGCAGACCCCCAAACCACAGATCCAAAAATCTCAGAGAACACTAAGCTGGATAAATGTCAAAAATACATAGGTATATATCATATTCAATGATATATATATACATAGGTATATATCATATTCAAATATATACATAGGTATATATCATATTCAAACTACAGAAAACAAAAAATTTTGAAAGAAACCAGATAATAAAAATACCATTTCTATAGAGGAAAATGGATAAGAATTGCAATAGAATTTTCATCAGAAACCATACAAGCAAGGAAAGAGTGGAGTGAAATGTTTAAACATGGAATGAAAAAATAATAATAAAGAAAAAAACCCTACCAGCCTAGAGTTCTTTATCTGCCAAAATTATCATTGAAAGTGAAGGAAAAATAAAGATATTTTCAGACAACCAAAATCCAAAGTAATTCATTACCACTAGACCTTTCCTGTAATAAATGTTAAACGAAGGTCTTCAGGGAGAAGGAAAATTATATAGGTCAGAAACACAGATCCATATAAGAAAAGGAAAATTTTCCGAGAAGGGGTAAATAAAGGCAAAATAAAATATTTTATTTTTCTTATTTTAAATTTATCTAATAGATAACTTTTCAAACTAATAATGGTAAAAATGTATTAGGTGATTGTAGCATGTAATGAAATGAACCATATCAACGTTATAAGAGATGGGAGGGAGACATTGAGAATACTTAGTTATAAGGTACCTACATGATTCATAAAATGGTATAGTGTTATTTGAAAGTGAACATTGATTAGTTCATATATATTTAAAATTCCAGGGCAACCACTATAAAATTACATGAAGAAATATAGTTGATATGCCAAGATAAGAGATAAAATGGCAGTCAAATACTTCTGGTCATCTTTGTTCTTCTTTTGCAAAGTTGTTTTAACTAGTGTGGTTCCTTTGAATTTCCATATGAATTTTTGAATCAGCTTGTTAATTAAAAAACAGAAACTACAGTTTTGACTTGTAATACATTGAATCTTTAGATCATTTTAAGGAAACTTGAAATCTTAACAATATTAGAATTACAATTCTAGTGGAAACTTTTTGCAAGATTTTAACTGTAAGTTTTTTATAGATGCCCTTTTTGATGTTGGATTATTGAGGAAGTTTCCTTCTCTTCTTAGTTTGCTGACAGTTTTTATTTTGAACTGGTGTTGGATTTTCTCCAGCCCTTGTTCCTTATCTATCAAGATGATCATGTGGGGTTTTAATTTATTCTATTAATGAAGTATGAAATAATGATCAGGGTCTGTCTAGGGTGAGTCAAGTGAGGCACTTGGGTTCAAACTTTAAGGAGATACTCCGTCTAAGGATCATGAGAGTTTGGGTACTTTTTAAATTAACATGCTAGACTCAGACTCAACTCACTCTAGTCCCAGCCCTGATATCGATTGATTTTTAAATGTTACATAAACCTTTCATTGCTAGAGTAAATCCAAATCAGCTATGGATATACACTTTTTAAAAGTATTTTGTTGTATTTATTTTGTTAATATTTGATGAAGATTATGGGGTCTGTACTCCTAAGGGATGTGGGTCTATAGTTTGTCTTTGTTGTGATGTCTCAGTCTGGTTTAGGTATCAGGGTAATACTGGCCTCACAGAGTGAGCTGAGAAATGTTCATTCATCTGTATTCTGATAGAGTTTGTGAAGAATTGTTTTTGTTTCCTTTAAATGCTTGGTGGAATTAGCCAGTGTGGTCATTTGGGGTTGGGCTTCCCTTTATGGCAAATTTCTCATTTATTAATCATATTACCTTATGGTTTTAGGCCTATTAATGTTTTCTATCTCTTCTTGATGAAGTTTTAGTAATTCTTGTTTTTATAGGCATTTTTCCATTTTATGTAATTTGTATAGTTTGTTGCCAGAAAGTTGTTCAAGGGATTTCATTATAATTCTTTAATTTCTATACCATCAATAATGATGTCGTCTTTTCAGGCCTCATTTTGCAATTTGTGTTTTCTTTTCCATTTTTTGGCCAGACTAGTAAAAAATTTGTGAATATTGTTAATATCTTGGTTTTATTGATTTCCTCTATTGTTTTTCTCTATTCTACATCAATAATATCTACTCTAATTTGTATGTGTTTCCTCCTTATGCTTGGTTTGGGTATAGATTTATCTTCCTTTCCTAGTTTATAAAGCTGGAGGCCTAAGTAATTAATTTTAGATCATTTTTCTTTTTGAATATGTGTATATATATGTATGTATATATGTTTGAAGATATAAATTTCATTTAAGTACTTCCTTAGCTACATTCCATAAATTTGGATATGCTTATCTTTTATTTAGCTCAAAATACTTTCTAATTTATTTTTTGATTTCTTATTTGATCAACATATGTGTTGTTTAATTTCCCATTTTTATGAATTTTTCCTTATTTATTTTTCTTAATTTCTAAATTTATTTCATTTTGAAAACACATTTTATGTGATTTCAACTCTTTCAAGCATATTACAGCTTGTTTTAATATATGGTCTATTTTGCAGAATATTAGATGTGACATTGAAAATCATATGTATTGTGCTATATTGTTGGGTGAAGTGTTGCTGAGAGTTTGGTTAAATCAACTTGTTTGATGGAGTTCTTCGAGTTTTCCATATACTTGCTTTTCCAGTTTTTGTATAAACTGCTGGGATGTGTATTCAGATCTCCAATTATTAGTGTTGAGTGTTTGTATCTTGCTTAAATTTTGATTTTGCCTCATGTATTTTGTGGATCTGTTGTTAGATCTGTTAGATCTGTTGTTAGATGTGAATATGTTAATATTTGTTTTACCTTCTTGATTAGTTTACCTGTGCAGGGTGATTATAAAATGTCCTTTTTCTTCTCTAGTAACACTCCTTTTATTGATGCTTTTGGCTTTTTTCTTTAGTTGGTTACTTTTTATTAATCTATCTTCTAATTGACTAATTCTTAAAAAATTTTTTTTCGATATTTGGACATATTTCTGATAGCTTTATTAAAGGTTTTTCTGCTAAGACCTATGTTGTAGTCCCTTCAAAGGTGATTTCTATTGACTTCTTTTCCTGTATATGAGTTACACTTTCTTGTGTCTTTGTGTATTTTGTAATTATTGGTTGAACAACGGAACATTTTTTGATACATACTAGTAACTCTGGACACAGAGCTACCATCCTAAAGGGTGTCATCCTTGCAATTTGTTGTCTAGTGATTTGCCTGGCTTAATTCTGTGGTAGATATCTACACCAAAGTGTGTCACCACTGCTGTCTCTCTTTCTTTTTTTTTCACATTATATTTTTAAGGCTGGAATCCTCAGAGTTGCACCTGGATTATCATAGCTTTGATGTAACCCAGTGGCTGGTTAGAAGTTGTTCTTAAGCACCTCCAGCCAGTAAGCCTACCAACTTCTGTTGATAGACATGCATATATATGGGTTGGGGAATGAATTCAAATTCTGGCAAATTAAAACTGTGTCCCAGCTTTTGCTTTCCTACAGGCATTCTCATGTCACCTTTGTTCTTGTGTAAGACCTCACAACCAGCTAGAAATATGTAGATAACTATGTCTTGATTAGGAGGAAAGCAGTACTTGCTAACAGAATTAAGAAACAAGGTAACAAAAGTATGTGCTATGGAGTAGAAAATATGAAAAAGCAATGAATGATCTTGACAGGTCACAATATTTTACTGTTTGGTATAATATTTTATTTATTTGATGGCTCAATAACACTGACACAGATTTTCAGTTACTAAGAACATATATGCTCTCATAACACCACGTTCTTCTTCCTAGAACTTATGACAGTTGTAAAGGTGCACTTACTTAGGAAATTCTGTTTTTATCTTGACCACTAGACTGTAAGCTCGGTGAGGTCAGGAACCACATCTGCTCTTGCCCACTATTTCACTTCCAGAGCTTAGAAAATAAACTGAGGGACACATGGTATATGTTCATTAAACAATTAATGAATAAATGATCCTCCTTGTATACAATGCCATGTCTTAGTTTCCAAACGAGAAAGGAGTGTGATGTAACAGCTACTATCCATGCCTCCCCAAGACTCCCGCATCACATAGTGTTTCTGAGCATTCCAATCCAAATCCCAACTCTCAGCATCCCCAGCTCTGCATGAGTGTTCCAAGCTGGCCCCTGGTGTCTCCTCCACAAAGGTGAAAGCTGAAGTGCTAGGGGAAGAATGTTTCTTCCCTGGAATGGCCCTCAATTGATATATGAGAGAGCTGGAGGGTAGATTTGTAAACTTATTTGCTGTTTGGTGGTGTAACTCTGAAAACTGTGTTCTCTACACTGATAGCCAAACTCACAGCAGGATTAAACTCCACTTCCCACAGAGGGCACTTGTTCGATCACAGCTTCTCTGTTGGCTTCTGTTCCTCCCTATCTCAATTTCCATATTTTCTACTGGCATTTTCTGGGATCACATCCCAAAGAAACTACCTGTATTGGAATCCTTTCTTAAGATTAATTCTGAGGGAACTCAAATCAGACCAATTCTTAGAATTGGCAAACAGAAAGACTTCATATTATCATCATAATCTTAGTCTTGCCCAGATGTTTTTGTTTGTGATAAAACTATTTTGTTAATTATACTAATGAAAGTTTTATGGGTTAGCATATATTCTTGATTATTTTTACACTAATAGTAGAAAGCACATATTCTTAGGAAAAAGTCTCTTCCAGATTCCTAGGCTTAAAAAACAAACTTTGGGTATTGGTTTCATTAGTTTTGAGGTTTTTTTCCCACATAAACCTAATAAGGTACTATGTCACTCATTTTTCTTTACACTAGTTCATCCATCCAGTGATCAATCCATCCAACGACCCACTTATCCACCTATCCTTCGAATAATGTTTTCTTGAGCAACCAAGGTGGGTGAATACATAGATTTTCCTGCTTGTCCACAATGGCTTACTGCTGGGAGGAAACTAGAAATTTGCTGATTATATGCTAGAGAAGCTACATGTACCAGTGTTATTCTAGCCCACAAATAAATAAATAATTTGTATTTTTAATGTGAATTTGCTCAATAAAGGTGCATTATGTGCATTGGCATATTTCACTAAAATATGTCCCTCTTTAAAACTACCATGGGGACTTTCCTGGTGGTCCAGTGGTTAAAACTCCACGTTTCCAATGCATGGACTGCAGGTTCAAACCCTGGTCAGGGAACTAAGATCACACATGCTGCAAGGCGCAGCCAAAAAATTAAAAAAAAGAAAGAAAGAAAACTACCATGGATTGTAAAAAGGCATGCTGAAAAGCCAGTCTCCCAAAAGCATGTCAGAGCTCATGTTTGCACACAGAATTATAACTTTTCACAAATCAGAAGTGTCTTATTCATCTAATAACTTAAAAGAGGCCAGAAAGAACTCTAAAAGTCCCACTGTTACCCTGTGAATATCTGACACCTCTCCTAATAGATATGAATAAAGGAGTCTTACCTTTAATGGAAAGTGAGTATCCTCTTGACGGGGTGCTACTTCATGAATCACACCTTTATTCCACTGAATTCAGTGAAGCCAAGGCGTTTCCATTCTGGTATATCAAATTTACAAGTTTTACACAGGTAGTAGTCACATAACACACAAACTTTACTGTTAACAAACGGATGCACGAGTTAGGATAAATATTGTCTGTGATCAGTCCACAGAGTTTGTTACGGCTAAAGTGAAATGTATGAACTACATTTGGAACTTCTGTTTGTCTCCATGTCATTCATGTCACTGCATAGCAGATTATACTTTTCTAAATGTTTCTGGTTGACTTTAGGAAGTAGGCAAAACCAAATGTACTTCATGCTTAGAAAATGCTAAGGAGGTATATAGAGCATTTACAGTAGCAGTGAGGGCACCTTCCAGATACATATTTCCAAGACTATCAGACATTCTTTCTTGCTTCCTGGTTGTAAATTAGGAAAGTTCATTCATGAAGTGCTTGAAAATGTTGTATCTCTGTATATGTGAATCACTACAGATCACTAATAATGATTAATATTATTATTCTTTAAATTTTTATAAAGAACTAAAATGCCAGAAGCCAGGTGTGAAAAAAAAGTCAGAATTAGATTGAGCTTTCATTAAACCTTATGGCTACATTTTTGTTTTATTTTTAATAGAAGAATGTTAATTCAAACTCTCAGAAGAATTAAACACAAATGATCTAGCATATTTTAATTATGGGAAACATGTTTCTAAAGTAAAATTATGAGAGTAAGTTTCTTAGATGCAGGATTTAGTGAGGTGTCACCTACCCAAAGATAGATTTATCAAGTCCCTTTTCATGATTTTTGAATTAGTTTTTTCTTACATGTGTGAAGTTGTCCATAACTAAAATAAGGCCTGTCCACTATAATGTCACACTATTTGTAAGGGATAGTATACATCTTACAAAAGATTATTTACCAAGTAAGAAAATAGGCAGGAACAGATGTGCAGAGATTTTCCATGGTCTGTGTGGAAGTTCTGATTTCTTCCTCAGAGAGGAAGAGATCAAATAAAAGTGGAGTGGTAGGGGAAATAATAAAGCAAGCATCTGTTACTTACAAGTAAATGGATCTGAACTTGTTTCAGAATGTGTGGAGGGAAATAAAAGAGTGACAGGTAATAGTTTTGGCTTCCCAAATGCCAGTATTTGATGTGAGGTAGAACGGGAAGTTATTTCTTAAGACGTGAAAGGGAAAACTAAAAATGAGAACAATTTTGGTTGTTTTCTAGTTAATTCGGAAGGGGAAGAGAGAGAGAGAGGGAGAGAAATCTTCCCGAGGAAAGTAAGCGCTACAGCATAAGATAATTGGCTAGCTGAGCACCCCTTCTGAAGGTTGTCACCTGAAATGTGTGTCACAATAATCAGAATAATCAACCCAGTGCTGAGCAGCCTAACCAGTGAAATCATCATGGAAATAATCTAGAGAATGTGGAAGAAAAAGTGGCTAAGCATGTTGGTCCCTCAAAATGATTCTTCTACTGTGCTTAATTTTTACGTGCATCAACCTCTTTAACAACTCTGTGAGGAATAATAATCCGGATTTATTGACGAGAAAACTAAAATTCAAATGGTTTAAATAATTGGTCCAAGGTGAATCGTATTTTAAGGAGTTCCGTCTAACTCCTAAATTCCTCCCTCTGTACTACTCTTCTGTACTTTAAATATATAAATATTTAAAATTTCAAAATATCACAGAATAAAAATATGAGTGTCTTAGCCATGCAAAATTTTCACATGATTTAGTAAAATCTCTCATGCTAACGCCCTAGTTGAATTGCCTGCAGAGCAGAAGCCTGGGAAGGAATTTGTTGATGATCACATGATTCAAGAAGAAAGGTTATAGGATGAAAGGGCTCATGGACTAGTGACCTGGCATTGGCACGTGCTCATTAAACCATCTTGTCATAGGGCGTAAGGATGACTGCATCCTTCTGAGAGGCAAGCAGAGAGGACTGGCATGGGTGTCCACAGCTTCTGCATGGACAACTGAGCTCCCTTTTGAGTGATACTTTGAAGAAGAGGCTAGGGTGACCTTCTCCGGGAGTACATCTTTAGCATGCCGCTCCCCAGCCACACCATCTCAAGATGAATCTCGAGGGATAGCTGGTAGACAAGTGGATCTCAGTGGAATATCATTCAAGAGCGTAAGCCAGGGAGACTCTTACTCTTGGGAAAGCTAACAAAGAGTAAGAGTCTTAGTGAGAGAGTTTATGCTTCTGTCTGGGAGAAAGGAAGCCCAAAGACTTGGAGTCCAATTGGCAGCAGCAGAAGGTAGCACATGCAGCCTGCCTGAGCCTGGTGGCAACAGCAAACTCCAGGGCAGATCCAGAGCCAAGCACCAGGTTCTTATCCGTTATGGATGAAACTGAATTTTAATGTAAAAATTAAAACTTGTAATGTCAGAGTGGATTGGCTTTCAGAAGTGCCTTAAAGCCTACTTCAAAGCCTCCTCTGTGTTGTTAAATTGCTTCACTTTTCCTACATGCACATAAAATAGGCATTTTATAAATAAGGGCTATTGCGGTCATGTTTGTAATGTAATTTGAGTGGCATCTCTCCCAAGCCACATATCGTAGCTTTGAATATCTACTATCAGAAGACAAGATTCTTTTTTGTAAACATATTATCTTAGTATCACTACATTTTGAAATACAAGTATTCTGGTTAGGTAACACCTATCAAAAAGTCAACACTGAGATGTTTTTGACCTTTTATCCTGACAGGAGACCAGAGATAGTTCTTATGATTATCTAGGAACGGAGAGGAGGGAAGTCTGAAAGCTTGTGTCTATTGTGGTCAGGAAGGCAGGCAGCTATCACATCATCAGGAGATATATGATGGTTGAAAACAAACTAGCAGGGCATTCCAAAGCCTGGTCTTGTTTGTTTAGGTTCACAAGGGGAAGCCCAGCTTCTTCGAAGGGCTTGTGCAGTACTTAGAGTGGGGAGAATATTCTCAACAGTTTAAATTTTAAATCTTTACCGAGTGACTTCTAGCTGCCCTGAATAATAATAGTAGGCATGGTGAATAAAACAGTAAGTATGACATGCATGAAAGTCTCAGTTATTATTTCACAGTTTTTACTCTTTTGGAGAACGTTAGCAGCAATTTGTTTTTACTTGAAATGATTTTATTCTTCTGCTGTTTTGAAATTTTACAAATAATGGATCATGTTTCTTTTTCTTCCTTCAAATATGTTAGGAGTTCACTGCAACATGACAAATTAGGAACTCAAGTGTCATATGAAATCTTGAACATAAATGAACTCGCAGGTGGATAGGGGAGGAGAAAAGATGAGTAGTTGGACAATGTGTAGAGAACAAATCGTTTAGTGTTTACACCGAAGCCTTAAGGTAGCCTAAGGACAAGGTGCAGGATCTTCAAGGTTTCTTTCTCCATAAACCAAATGGTGATGTGCATGTGATAAAAATAACATGTTCCTTGAATAGGCAATATGAACATTACTGAAATTTTTTCCTGTCAATAAACATAAGTGATTATTTCATATTAAATCATCTTATCAATTTGATAATGTGTTAGTACTAAACAAAGTTATAGTATTTTAACTAAAAACAAACAAGCAAGCAAACAAACAAACTCCTTGTGGCAAAAATATTGCATTCAGATCCCTCAAAGCCCCAACATTGTCAATATTTGTTGAAATTCTTTTCCACCAACATGCATAAATAAATGCAAGAGCATATGTTCTTGGCCCTCAGTGAAGATAGCCAAGCAAGTTTTAAGAGACTGTTCATGTCTCTGTAAATGCAGACAAATAAGGTGCTACCAAAGCATTAAAACTACATAATTCACCCTGGATCATTTGCACAGAAAGTTATAGAACTTGGAGATCCTGGGCACAGAGCAAGTACACATGAGCATTAGACAGGCACCAAACACTTTAGTCCAGAGATCATTTGGCTGCAGCATTATTGCCTAGATGCCAGCGTATGCCATTATAACACAATGAGTATGATAATAATATAAAAATATATTTATTTGTCAGATTCTAAATGTATAAACATTCATTTTAAATAGCTGGCATCTGTGTAATGGTTCAGAAAAATGTATTTATTTAGCCAAATTTATGTTTAAATCACTTTTCATAATCAGACTCCAGTTGCAAATTTTTCACAGAATAGATAACTGTGTGACTGTAGGAATATCAGAAAAAACATGGCTTCATCTCATCATATGAAAGAAACAATTCTATAATAATTGTCTTACACAAAGAGTTGTGTTGAGATAATTGAATGGGATAAGTGAATGAGGTAATTGATGATTGGGAGACCATATGTTCATTGAGCATTCCTTTAGTAACTCATTCAACAAAGTTTGACAAAACCTCTTATGTAAAATTGGTGATGCAAGTTGCTAAAACTGAAGATGTTCCTAAAACCCTTTATAGTCTCAAGGAGCTGTATTTCAATGATTAATTAGTGAAGGGTAAACAATTTTCTAAAGGTGAAAAGAATGGATACAGGTTAAGGTATTCTGTTACAGAGTCTTTATGGGCACAATTATAGAATTCCACATACATGAAATGGCAGTAGTAGGTGTTTGTTTAATTTATCTTAATGACAATGGTAGATTAAAATAGAACAGTCCAAACACTGTATTTCAGAACACTCATAAATTTATAAAATTTACAACACTTATATTGCCATCACTAATACTTTCACAATCTCCGACCTCCCACAAAATGTCAAGAATTTGCGGTTAAGAAAGTGTTCTTTTTGAATGTTAAACAATTGCATACCATAAAAGAAATCTTTGCATCCTTCCTACTTTAAAGTCTTATTATTTGTAGTTTTGCCTTATATCCGTAACAACTGACCAAAGAAGAATTTCAACAGTTCTGTGGTAGGCATATCTAAGATGGTCTCCAATGGTTTCTGCCTCATTGTATTTACGTCGCTGTGTGATCCTTTCCCCTTGAGTATGGGCTGATTTATTAACTCACTTCTGATGATGGACTGTGACAGAAGTTTGGGATGTCCCTATTAAGATTAGGTTACACAAAGACTGTACATTGCATCTTAGTTCCCACTCTCTCTCACACATATACTTTCTCTAAGGGAAGCCAGTGGCTATATTCTGAGCTGCCCTATGGACAGGCCCATATGGCAAGGACTGTAGGAAACTTCTGTCCAATAGCCAATGAGGAAGTGAGGCCCTCAATCCAACAGCCCACAAGGACTAAGTACTTTGAACAACCATGTGAGTGAGTCCTAGAAGTAAACCCTCTGCCAATGCAGCCTTCAGCTGAGGCTGTAGTCCTGGCTGCCATTTGGACCTCAGTCTTACATGAGAACTTGAGCAAGAGACACTCAACTAAGCTTTGCCCAGAGTCCTGGTACACAGAAACTACGATTTATTGTGTTGGCCAAAACATTCATTCGGGTTTTTTGTAAGGTGTTATGGAAAAACCAGAACGAACTTTTTGGCCAGCCCAATGGCAAATGTTTGTTGCTTTAAGCTGCTAATTTTTAGGGTAATATATTCTGAAGAAATAGATAACTCATACAAGTTGCTTGTAGGACGCTAGTTTCCATTTTTCCCAATGATGACATTTGTAAAATTGGTTAGCTCCTGAAACTTGCCTTCAGTCTCACAGCCTGAGTCTTCAATAACATAAAAATATATTCAACATGGATGGATTCAGATGAACCAAACCCATAAAAAAAAATCTCAAAATAATACTTCATAATTTTAGTAAGAATTGAAAGTGCCAAGAAGCGGAACTGTCAAGACTTTGGCATTACATTATTTCCATATAAACACTATAAACTTAAAAAACTGCATTGATTTGAAATATTCAAGTTCAAAAAAGCACTGTGTTTTTCCTCAATTTCAAATTTTGAATATTAAATACTTGTGTAAATCCCAGAGATAATTATATATTCTGCCTTTAAAAAATTGCTTAATTCCAAACAATTAATTAAAATAAGAGGCACCCGCTAAAAATAGTTTGGTGTATTCTTTTGAAACAGACCTTGTAACTGATGGTATATAGAAAGTATTCGCTGTATCCACATTGGCCATATTTAGCCATATGGTTTCCATTCCGTATGCTAAAATAAGAGACTGGTAGAATTAAATGACCAATAAAGAGAAGTGATAAATTTTTTAAAATTTAATTTAAGAAAGCATGACTGCTTTTGGTTGATTTTTAAGTTGCCAGCAACAGGGGATGTGGAGGATGGAAAATGGTCCTAATAATCAAGGTTTGACTTAACAGCTGTAGAAAATAGACTTACATGACCTGGGTAGACACAAAGATAACAGAAAACGAAAGGGCAAAAGTAAATGTACATTTTAAGGGAGAAAGAAAAACCTGGTGCTTAAAGAGGCAGACTGAAAATATTCCACATTATTCAGAGCCTTGCAGCAAACAATAACTTAGTTGAAGCTGCTGAAAGGACTAGCCCATGGGGAAAGACAGAGGGAGCATGACTGTTGTGGGTGATACCTGTGATATATGATCAATTCAATTCATTACCTGTTTTGAGTCTTACGGGCATGAATCTTACTTGATAAGCTGGGGGATAAAATAAATGTCAAACTCTAATTTTTTATTTAATCTAGTAAACTTCTCTTTCAACTACAGCCTTGCATGCCTGTTGGAAAACTCATCGTTAGTAGTAGAGCTCCTTTGTCCTCCCTGGGGCCTGTGCAGTAATTCAGAAATTACTGCTTCAGTGGGACAATTAAGCACAAAATTTGATCCTATTATCCCTGAAGCTTAATGCTCAGTCTACCTGGATGCATTATGCAACCATTCCCCTCTGAGGCCTTGCTACCTCCTTAGGACATGAATATAAAACAGGGCATGAGCCAAGGATATCACAAGCCTATCTGATCTCAATAATCTTTTAAGGAAAAGAAGGTAAAGGAGAAATCTATCCTTTTTCTTGCTATCTTAAGGGTGTACTAAGTCTCTTATTTTGTGGATAATGCCCCATAGAATGAGAAATAAAGAGAAAAAATGTAGGAAGACAGATTGAACAAGTTTTTACAACTTGTTAAACATGAATACTCTCTGAGGTAAAAGTGCATCGGAGGCCTGACTACATATTCAAATGGAGAGAAAAGGGGGGGGAGACTACACAGAGAGAAGAAAACATAAATTAGCATTAAAATAAACATTTACACAACACTTTTACAAGACTACAATAGGTGTGATGAGTACTAGAAAGATGAAATGGATATAATCCTTAGCTTTAATAAACTTAAAGTATAGATAGAAAGATTGGTTATTTATACAAAGTATAACATTTAAAAAATAGATTCTGAAAAAATATTTTGAAAGCATAATGCAAGAGATCAGAAAAGGAATTATTTAGGGTTTTGAAGAATAGATAGGACTTTGACAAATGAGATAGGGTTTAAGGTGCTCTAAGTAGCTTAAAAAGAGGGAATAGAGGCCAGAGTAAGGATATACAAAATTTTAAAAATGTACTATATGAGATGAATATTTACTCAAAAAGAGAACTGGTCCACTGATACGTGTTTGTCTCAGAATGGGTACCCTAGAAAATACAGTCTGCGGGAAATCTTATGAGTTAATAATTTATGAGGATGTTCGAACTCAAGAATGCAGTATTGATTGAAAAGGTAATGGGATTGGGAAAGTAGGGGAGCATTTCTGGAAGTGCATATTGAGCTGGCTACCACTTTTTATGTTGTGTAACATTACTCAGCTTCTCAGAAGTTTTATCTAGCAAACTTTATTAATTTCTGGAAAGTCTTTCTAGGTGAAGAAAAGAGAAATAATTTATCTTCTGGCTCCAGTGTTACATCGATCACATTTTTTTCTCTATGAGATATTAACTTCCCTGCACTTCTGGTTGTAAATATATGAGCACAATGAAAGGCCCATGGTATCTTATGACTCTGTGCCAAAGAGAAAACCTAATATTCCTACCCAAGGGTGTGCAGCATGGGCAAGAAACAAAGTTCTGATGGTTGTGCACACACGAGGTCATTCTCCATGGCAGCTAGGATGACACGATTTGCCAAGTGTCCTAGTTCTAAGAAGACCTGAAGCAGTTTATGACAGTTGCTTATATAGTCTCCACTGGCAACAGGAAACTACCCTCATTCCCTTCCAATATCCAGCACCCACTCCACAATATGGGTCTCTTTTTTGTGAAAACCACATATTTTCACTACTTTCCTGAGAGGCAAAATACAAATCCATTTTGTCTCAGAGTCTCTTTCAACAAGCTACAGTTCCCACTGCTATAGTCAGTCCCAAATCCATAACTGGTACTCCATCATTTTCTTCTTCAACCATCCATCCTAGATTTCCTTTTCCCTTGATCAGCACTTTTGCTGGTCTCAGTTGGTTGTCTGATGGGAGCACACCACACCCTTAATTGTCTTATCTTTGTTAGGTCACATTTCCTACAATTGCACCTTTACAATTATTACTGGGTTTGAAAACCAAGACTCCACCCAGTGAACTGCACAGGTTTTACTCCTCCCTAACCCCAGTGTGTATTTGCATCCCTAGCCCCACATGGTAATCAGTGTCAATTGTCCCGATTAGTTAACTCCTTTCCATGCCTGCTGATCCACAGAGATGAGAAATCAAGGTTGCTGGATGATAGTCACATAGTCTGCTTCATAGGAATGCTTCTTGCTCCCTTAGCAGTGTGACTCCCAACTCCAAACTCAAGAATTAAAGCCTCTAATAAGACAAGGCCTAATATGCAGGGAAAGGAAGTTCAAACTTAGCAAGAGGGTCACTGGCAATGAGTGGAAGGGAGCCAATCCAACATCTATCTCTTTGTCTCCAGACTCAGATATTCTAGATTTTAGGGACACAGTAACCTATATTGGGTATTTGTTCAAAGCATATACTACATCCTGGAGGACAATATCTCAATCCCACGTGGTGCCAACCCTCAGCTGGCAAGTTAGCCTGGCCTTTCATTGGCTGTCCCAACATTCTATCTGTGTAGCTGTGTCTGGGTGACAGAGCATATAGTTCCAGCATGATGGTCTTCTTGTCAAGATGATCAAGGTTAACAGTGACCTGAAGGAGCATTGATATGGCCTAGGGACAAGAAATTGATACAGCACTGCTGTCCTTCCCACATAAAAGCACATTGATTTTGATCCTATTTACTAATGGCTCTTGAAAAGGGTGCATTCACTAGATGAATAGCTGCATAACAATTGCTAGAGGCTATGTGTATCTATTCCAATAAAGATGCCACATCTGTCGAAACAAATGGAATTGAGTCTGTGACTTGGTTAAATTTAAGATAATGTAGAATAATCTACCACACACCACATTTCTTTCCCCCAAGGGAACCTTCCAAATGAATGAAAGCAGATACAATAGGACAAGGATTCCTATCTCATTTAAGTATTTGAGGATGTCACTTATCTCTTCCATATCACCAAGGTTTTATAGCATAACTTCTGGCTTATTGCCTTGGCTGATGTCACAAGGTGGGGAATTTTCAGAAGCTGCCACTTACTCCTTATTACCAAAAAAGCTCTTATACTGCAGATTAGGGAAACTGTGCAAGTATTCTGCCATCTGTTTGGAATAATCATCCTAATTTTATTCTCACATACTAGAAATAATCTAAAGCTTGTAGAGTTGGTTCTGGTCACCAAATTCTGGTTTGGAAAGGGGATTGCTCTCCTACCAATAAGCAATGCTCTAGACACCAGCTGGCTGTCCCACAATTCACCTCAATGCTGACACTATCTACCTGGAGATGGCATCAGATCACACAGGTCAAGGGTTCATTTTTAGGAGACTGCCGCCCACCCCATCTTCAGATCACAAATTGAGGTTGTTACCTGCGCTTCTGGCTGATGCCTAAAACTTGGCTTCTGTGCACTGGTGCCCAGAGACAGAGTTTTGGGTGAAGTATAAAAGAATAGCTTTATTGCTTTGCCAGGAAAAGGGGAACACAGTGGACTTGTGCCCTCAAAAACTGTGTGTCCCAACCCAGGAGGATTTGGTGAGGAGTTTTATAGCAGTAGTTAAAGGGCAGGATTGCTGATAAAGATCAGGGTGTTTGTGTGTAGGGCCTGCACTCCTTTAATCTGGCCTCAGGTGGCTTCTTCCTAATGAGCTTCTCTGGTTCCTTTAATCTGGCCTCAGGTGGTCTTTTGATGAGCTTCTGGAGGTTATCAAACTGTGATGTGATCTTCTCTGAAATGAAGAATGCTAACATCTTGCATTTGTTGGGGGTTTTAGTTCTATAAAGAGTGCAAACGTATTGTTATGTGTATCCCTTAAGGCAGGGTTATGTGTATTGTTATGTGTATCCCTTAAGGCAGAACCAGGACCCTGCCCCAAGGTTGCACTGTTGTTTCTTGGCTGTTTCTCCCTTGTGTCTGCATCCCCTCCCTTCCCTGATTAGCAGCTGTCCAAAAGGTGATGGCCTACAGATTAGAGGTTCTCACAATCCCCTCCTTGGGTTCTATTCATTTGCTACCGCAGTTCACAGAATTCAGAAAACCTGTGTATTCACTATATTACTGATTTATTAAAAAGGATATTAAAGGATATAAATCAACAGCCAGATGAAGAGATCCATAGGGCGAGATATGGGAGAAGGGCTCAGAGCTTCTATTCCCTCTCACAGCATACCACCCACCTGGAATCTCCTTGTGTTCATCAACCCAGAAGCTCTCTGAACCCTGTCCTTTTGGATTTTTATGGAGATTTCATTACCTAGGCATGATTGATTAAATCACTGCCCACTGAGGATTGATCTCAGTCTCCATCCCCTCTCCCCTTCCTGGAGGTCAGAAGGTGGGATTGAAAGTTTCAACCCTCTAATCACAGGGTTGGTTCCTCTGGTGATTCAATCCCAATCCTTAGGAGTGTTCCAAAAGCCACCTCATTAATATAACAAAGGACACTTTTATGGGTCTCATCACTTAGGAAATTCCAAGGGTTTTAGGAGCTCTGTGCCAAAAACAGGGATGAAGACTGGACCTTCCAGCCATCCCAGCAACCCAGCCAATATCACATGAACTAGAAGAACTATATTTACTCAATCTACATAATAAATAACAAATTGTTGTTGTTTTAAGCCATGAAGTTTCAGAGTTGTTTGTTACACAGCAGTAAAGCAACTGACACTGAAATAAAACAAACAGACAAAAACAGGGATGAAGACCAAATATGTATTTCTTATTATAAATCACACTATCACAGGTAGGCCTGTGAACTCACTGGAATGACTGTGAGATGAACTTGGGTTCAGATTTCATTTATCACCCGTTCTTATGCCTCCACGCTAACTGAAGGAACGTGATGGCATTTTATTTTACATCTCCTGTCACTCGTGGCAGATCACCCCCTGTATCCAACAGGATCTCATCTTTTTCTCCAGTGTAAATTTTTGTTGGTAAATGGATGCAGGTCTTTTTAGGAAAAGGACTGGAGGAGTATTTATTTTATATTTTTCAGTGACATTTCAGAATCTATTCTCAAGAGACCCAGCCTTCCCTTTAGTTGGTACACTCAGGGTCTGAAAACATGCTAAGATTAGCCTATGGGTAAGAAACCATGTTTTGGGGTTTTTTTTTAAGTTGATTCTGTTTGCTTTCTGTATATATGTATTTTTATTTTTTAATTTTACAAAGAAGCAATAGTATTATCATATGTAAAGAATGTAAATGCTAGATCAATAAAAAGGAAATCTTAATAGAGTTTGAAGACTCTGCTGTACCAGATAAAAGTGTTTTATGTGGAAAACTAAATCTTATCAAAGCAATTGTCAAATATATAGTAGAAATTCTATGAGTCATATGAATGTATCTTTGATGACTTTGAAATTTAAGACAGGAAAATAATACTTGGGATAGTATTTCAGTTTTTTTGAATAGTTGAAGCATTTTGCCTGTGAGCAAAGATGGAAGATATGGGAATTGAACAGCTAAATATCAGAGAAGAGAATTTTATTGTTTCTTTACCAAAAAATTTCACCTTATGAGGAAACCACACTAAACCAAATCAAACATATAATTCAGTTAAATCACCAACCAAATCAAATTTATATTTAAGGAGGAAGGGGACCAATGCTCCATTACAAGTATGACACAGATAATTAGGAAGGCAAGTAAGTAAACATAAGCAAGAAAGTATTTCTCAGAAGTGATATCATGGGGATGTTGACAAAGATCAACACTTTTCTTTTTGTTTGTTTTTGTTTTGCCTAAGATGATTTACATAACACTTTCTAGTTGAGAAACAAAGTGTTCCAGAAATTCTAACATAGAGAAAAGATTATGATTAAATAGATATCATTGAAATGTTACGGATTGAGACCAGTGATTAGAAAAAAGACATTTTTCAAAATAATACATGTAGTTGAGAAGTGGTGATTTGGCAACAGTGCACGGCAATGAAAGAATGCCTTGTGATAATACATGAACTCCAGCAGGAAAGAAATGATCGCAGGTATTTTGTTTAGGAATGAAGGAGGGAGAGCATAAATAATGTCAGAACACACCTTACATTTTCTGGCTCAAAGAAATAGATTGTGTTTTCCCAATCTAATGAAAAATAATACATACAAAGAAAGTAATGACTGTTATTAAATGTGTTACTTATTTCATCATTAACTCATAAAA
Source organism: Pseudorca crassidens (assembly GCF_039906515.1). NCBI lineage: Eukaryota > Metazoa > Chordata > Mammalia > Artiodactyla > Delphinidae > Pseudorca > Pseudorca crassidens. Next base: position 25,863,171 of record NC_090313.1, read on the forward strand.
TATTTATGAACTCCTACATACTGGGAGTTTCTTCCACAATGAGGACTAGAGCACAGTGCTTGCTCTTCAAGTTCTCACTCTAATGGGAGAGGAAGACCCGTAAACATTTAAGCACTGCAGTATCATAGCAGGATTTTATAGAAATGCACAAGGGGAATTTTGTAGTACTGTGTTCAGTTCTATATATCAGCTATTCAGAGGAATATTAGCCAATTAGGCCTAAAATACATAAAGAGGAAACTAAAGGTTATAAAACCATGTCATAAGATAACCTGTTGGAGTAAGTCAGCTTCATGAGACTAAAATTTTAAAAAATATATATTTTACTTGCAAAGTTCTTAAGGAGAAACTTTCAGTTAAGAAGTTATTGATACAGGTTATTTGGAGAATGCAAAATACAAAGTTAGATACCATCCTTCATTTAGAAAAGATGGAAGATGTTTTGAGAATATTTAAAGACCAGTTACCCCAAATGTCATACCTATTCTATAACCTGTTATCATAAAGTTTTGTTAAGTAGGCTTCCAAAGATATAAAGACCTTTCATGTAAATACTTAAAATTACTTTTAATAATTCTCTCTCAGATATTGTTACCTTGTAAACTAGAGACTGTCAAAGTTTTTAAGTGTTTATTTCTAAAATGTTTTCTCAAAGTAGTGTTCATTAACTTAAAAATATATTTCTTAGAAAGTGGAATTTACTCACCATTTTTTGATAAATTCACAAATTATTATAATGTTATTGTTATAAAATTAACTCAGCCAGACTATAAGAACTGCGTAAGCTCTTATTTGTTTAAAATATTATTTGAACACATTTCTTCTTGCAAGTTTATGCAAGTAAAAATAAATATGAATATGACTAACATTAATAAGTTTCAAAACAAAATTTACTACTTCAACAGAATTCCAAAATTCATATTTATTTTAAATATATAAAATATATAGATAGAATATGCTTCATGCATGCATAAAAATGCATTTTGTTAATATACAAGTATTTAGTTTGTATGAGTAAGTGTGTACAAATAATACTGTTTCATTATCTGCTTTTATATTTAATTTATCATAAAATATTCCTATATTTATGAATATAAAAGGGGTTAGCATAGCTGCTAAAAGCATGGATTCCAAATTAAACTGCCTGGGTTGAATCCTGGCTCAACTAATCACAAATTATTACCACAGTGTGCATTACATTGCCTTTCCTCATGTAATGGTCACATGCTTCCATATTTTGAATATAATTTAACTTATTTATTCAATATCTAATATATTAAGAGGTATAAGACTGGTTTCTATGTTTGGTATTACAGCTATAAATTTTCCAATAAATAACCTTGTGTACATATGTTTATGTGCATAATTGTCGGATCAGTTCTCATAAATAATGCCAAGAAGCCTATTTATAGATACAATAGTATGCATATACTACAGATAAATATGTTTTCTTCTGCAAGTAACAGAAAACCTGAGTGTACTGGATTTTAAATATAGTTTACTATTCTCAGATAAGAAAAGGTTCAAGACCTCAGGAATGCCAGAGCTGAAATATGTAATTCTTATAAACTTTCCATGATGGTCACATAGGAGCTCTTCTAACTCCTGTTTCATGCTATGTTTAAAGAAAGAATAAACAAGAAAGCCAGTGTCAAATGAAGCAGGCAAAGCAAGAATATTCTGAGGAACCTCCCAAATTATTCTTCTTACTTCTTATTGACCAAGACCAGGTCACACGGCAGTACTTCTATGCAAGACAGTGCAGGAAAGGGAAGAGGCAGTCCCTGGAGAGGACAAAGAGCATTACATACACAGCTCACAGTGCCTGCTGATGCTTACTTGTTGTTTCTTAGTAAATATTGACAAAAATACTTACAGTTCTTCTAACCAATGTTCAATTCCAATCCCAGGGTATTCCTTTTTAAAAGAATTTGATTCAGTATTAGACTGAATTCTCGATGTGATACCTGTTTGATAGGTCAACTTGGCTAAACTGAACTACAGTCCTTAGACTACCCTTTCTCGTACGATTCCCATTAGGTTGGGCTACAGGGGATATTCTTTTAGGAGAATCAAAGGACAAAAGGGAATAGCAGTCATTTTATAGTATCCACATCCGCCTCCCAATTATTCAACATATATCAATTTAGGTGCTGCCGTGAAGTGATTTTGCAGATGTGATTAGAGTCCCTAATCGGTGACTTTAAGTTAATGGAAAGGAGACTGCTGGAGGGGGCTGACGTAGCCAGTAAGAAGTGCAGTTTAAGAAGGGCAGGCCTTTGCTGAGGGAAAGACTCCACATGCCACTAGGTCTGCAATTCTCTTCCTCGCCTGAGAGTCTTTCTTTCTGACTGCTGCCTAACTACCACAGGTTTCAGATCAGGCATGTAGGGGTCACGCCTTCTTGGGATCTTGCCTCCCTGACTATCATGAGGGCTTCGGAGTTTCTTCATCAACCCCCCACATTTATATAGGGTGATTCCTTATAATAAATTCAAATACAAATATAAATAAAATAAAAATATAAACATATATGTATCCCTAACGATTCTGCGATTCTGCTTCTCAGAGTGAGCCCTGATTAAAACACTAGATGTAATAATTATGAAGCCATCAGAGAATGTGTGTAACATGGTTGAAGAAGAAAAAGAAGGGAGGGGAGGGGGAGGGGGAATTTGGATACTCAGGGAAGCATTGTGCCATCCTTACTTCAGCCTGATGGGGAAATACTTTCATTTAAGTTTTGAAAAAAAAAAATAAAATAAACAAATGCAGCCAATATAAAAGTAATTCTGTGACTGACAGATAACTAGTGAGAACCCTCTGGATGCTGTATAAAAAGGAAGCAACCTCCAAGTATCATTATTCAAGACTTTGTATATGAATTTGAAACATAAAATGTCCCTGACTTACTTCCGCTGAGCAGAAATAAGCAGAATAAATTTGGAGCGTGTACTTCAGATTATAATACAATAAAATGACCTGAGGAAAAATGATACGTATGACATACAGAAAATTAAAAATTGGAGAAATCTAGACTAGGTAAGTACACAGATCAAGATGAGGATCCTCAAAGGCTTGTTTGTATAGAGAGAATGAAAACACTGTGCAGAGGTCCCACTGGATATCATTTGCCTCAATAAAATAATTATCTTTATCATAGCTTGCATATAATTCCCATTCCATAGGACATTATCATTCTAAAATAGTCCCCTTGTTTTCAATCGTAAGTTTCTCTGTTAAAGATTCCCCAAATAAATTGTTCGAGGCAGACACATGAACAAGGCAGAACTTAGCCATTCTGGTACTCACAGGAAGCAAGCCAGGGTAATATTAACTTTCTAGGAATTTTTCTTTAAAAGAATAATTTATTTCTCGGAATGAAACACATGAAATTTATACGTATAGAACATAACATGAGAGTTTAAAAATACTAAGCATAACCAAGTAGTGCCACATAGAAATAGAGGTGGGTTTATTTTTATTTTTTAGCATGTATGTATATAAATCAATAGGTGGGTACTGGGAAGCAATAGAATATACTGGTTTTTAAAATCTAGATTTTAAAGTAGATAGGCTAAATCCAAATTCCAGCTGTGATTTGCTAGGTATGTAAACTTTGGTAAATTAACTGAACTCTCTAATTCCTCATGTCCTTATCTGAAAATGAAGTAGGGATAAAAATACTAGTTCCAAATGTGTAGGGCTGTTTTGTACAGTGCCAACAGCATGGTGATAATGAGCGTAATGTTAAGTACATACAGTTGTCTTAAAACTTTGAGTATGTGTTTTCTTTTCTTTTGCTATCTTATTTTCTACCTCCTTTTACATTTTCTTTTAGTTACACTGACACATAATCAGGAAGATTGGCTTAAGTTTTGTGTGTGTGTGTGTGTGTGTGTGTGTGTGTGTGTGAGTGTACCAGTAGAGTGCATAGCATATTCCAAAATAAAGCACTGTGAAAAACCTGGGGATATTTTGTAATGGGATAAAGGCAAACAAATCTTGGGTAAAATCTGGGAAGAGAAGCTAGAGGCATCTGAGCAGTCAACTAACATCATTTCAGAAAAACATAGCAGCAAAGTACCGCAGATGTGGAGAGAGAGAGCTAGCTAAGTGAATTCCGAAATCAGTTTGGCTTCAGTTATCTTCCTTCCTGGCAGAAATCCCCCAGCCCGTTATTATTATTTCTTTATAAATACCCTCACTACCTTGTTTTTCTTTCCTTCCACTTTATTCATGAAAAACCAACTTTGATAAACTCAAACACAGTCTCCTTTCCTGAAATTTGTTGGCGGAATAAACATAAATGTGTCTGTTGGTTTCATTTACGAATTTATGATCTCAAATTGACATCAAGTACTTCACAGCAACTCTCAAAGTACGTTTTTCAGTTATACTTGCTTTCACACTCTCCCAGATACTATCTCCTATTTTACCCTCCATTCTAAAAGGATTCCCATACTCTTGCCCTTTCTTCTCCCACGTCTGATGACAGTATTGCATAATTCACTTTGAAGGCAGGATATGGGGTGTCTCCTCCCTTGCCACCACCAAACTTAAAAACCTATACACCCTTTTACCCATTTTCTTCTACCCTCCCTTACATTGGAGAAAGTTCCACAACTCCTCTCCTATCAAAGGCTTATTCTTCTATTTGTACCATAAAATCTTAGTGCTTCCCAGACTAGGTGTGTGAGAATCACTTTGAGAACTCTTTATCAGTGTATATTCTTGGGTTATATCACTAGAGATTCTATATGTCTCCTTAACCATACCTTTTCCCATTCCAAGGTAGCATATGCGTGCACACACACACACACACATACACACACACAAGCATAAACATACACATACCTACACATACACGCTTACACCTGTATATACACTCACATATATACAATACCTGTTCCCTCCTACATACTCACACAGTACAAATACATCCACATGTACACATACTGTACATAATGTAACATGCATACCTGTATATACTGTTCGGGCTGAATTGTGTTCCACCAAAACATTCATATGTTGAAGTCCTAACTCCCAGTACCTAGGAAGATGGGGCTTTTTTTGAGGATAGGGCCTTTAAATAGGTTATTAACATAAAATGAGGCCCTATGGGTGGGCCAATGCAATATGACTGATGTCCGTATAAGAAGAGGAGATTAGGACACAGACATGAGCAGAGGGAAGATGATGTGAAGACACGGGGAGAAGATGGACATCTACAAGCCAAGGAGAGAGGCCTCAGAATAAAACTATCCCCGCTGACACCTTGATCTTGGATTTCTAGCTTCCAGAATTGTGAGAGAATGAAATTCTGTTGTTTAAGCCACCCAGTTAGTGGTATTTGTTATAGTACCCCTAGCAAACTTATATACATACATACGCCAACTTCCCTCCCTGATTCATATACACACAGATATACACACATACACCTCTGTAGACGCTCATTAAAGCTCCAGCAGTACTAGTTTTATTTCACATTTTAAAAAATTTCGAACATGTCAAGCTCATACCTATGGTAGGAGCTTTGGACATACTTGCCCTTGTGTATGGAATTCTTCTTTCCCACCCTTCTCTTGGATGATTTCTTTTCACCTTTCAAGTCTCATCTTAGCTGTCACCTCTTCCAAGAGCCTCAATAATGAAAGTAGTCACTCTCCTTCTACATTATTATTTATCTCTGCCCATTGTGTGTTTTACTCAAAGAACTTGTTACAAATCGAAATCTTATTGTCTTTGTAATTTTGTTTTCCTGATTAGATCACAAAAGAAATCAGCTCCATGATGGTAGAATCAATCTGGTTCCACTAAAAGCTCACATTCCTAGTATTAGCATGATGACTGGCACATAGGAGGTATTCCGATTTGTTGAATATATGAATATAAAGCATCTCTAGCTGAGTTCTCTTTTGGGTAGTGAGTCTCCGTGTATGAGGGTGAATGTGTGTGTGTATGTGTGTGTTTGTGTGATGCGTGCCTCTGTGTGTTTTCTCCTTCAGGAGAAGGTGGGATGAAACTGGGGGTTAAATAAGTTGCCTGAATAACTGTCTTTTTTTCTGTTGATGTTTCCCAGAACCATTTTAATTCCAGGTGCATTAAGGAGTATTGACTCAGTTCTCTACACTTCCCAGCTCCTGTATAATTTGAAAGCAGTTGTTATGTGTATTAAGATACTGTACTGAGGTAATAGATAGGACTTGCGACCAAGTGGCTCTAGAGAGCTTGGGAGAGGAAAGGCAGATATTACTCAGATGTTTCAAAATTGTATGACAGGAATAATAATGTTAACACCAGCAGGAAAGGGAATTCAGAAGCACTCTTGGGGAGAATAAATAATACAAGAAATTCAATTTTATATATGTCACTTTCAACATTGCGTTGAAATATCAAATCGAATGGTCCAGCTGGTTGTGCAAAATTTCGGTCTGGAACATGGGAAACGTTCAGTGCTGGATGTACAAGCGTGCTAATTTAATGCCTTCGTTCTATCATTCAAGCCATGGAAGGAAATGATATTATTTTTATCAGCTAGAGAAAGGTTGTGGCTAAAATATCAAAGCCTTATACAGCCTTCCAATGAGCAGTTTAGTAATGGATCTAGGTTAACACATTCTTTCTGGAAATATATGCAGTTTTCTGGTTTCTATCATTAATTTCAGCTGTAATGAAATTTATTTTAGTCATTAATTGGTTTTAGTCTCTCACTGATTAACAGACATATTTACGCTTTAGTCACTGATGACTAGTTGATGTCATTGGTGTTATTATACAAGTATCCAATGCAGAGAGTCAAGGGAAGAGATTATCACTCTCTGGTCAAGCCTTCATTTCTTCATGAAGAAAATGAATTACACAGAAGTCAGATACAGTCTCTCTAATGGGATTGGTTTGATAAGAAATGAGGTGATCATATTCCAATTACCAAGTACCATTTGCAGTTGATAATGACTTGATTCTACTTGAGAGTAGAATCCAAATGATGAGTCCTATAAATTAGTGTATGTTAATTTTCCCTTCAGTGATTGATATAATAATTGTAACTAATTATGAGAATAACAAATTAGGTCATTTATATATCCAATATCAATGAGTGATCTGCCAAAAATTTCAAATATGCAGTGTGGTCTGTGATTCATTCTGTTTCTTAGCCTCACATAGGCACAAGTATTTAAAAATAGGGAATTATAGTAAGAAGAGTTATTATAAAATATCCATTGCTGGTTGGACTGGGAATTTAAAGCCTAAAAGGACGAAGGTCAGAATTCAACATGCTGTGAATTCTCTGTTTCTAGCAACTGATTTGTTACAAGGTATCCTGCTGTGTCTGCAAAAACATCCTCTGATCTCCAATAGTGATACCCTAAGAAGCACTGACATCTGAGAATTATATACCAAGGTTGTCTGAGATATAACCACAGAATATTTGGAGGTCTTTAGGAAAGCACATAACTTTTCATACACCACACAAAACTTCTTCCAAATTAAAGTAATTTTTAAAATGACTTTTTATATTTAGTTTTAAAAAATGTCATTAATGGGGGCTTCCCTGGTGGCACAGTGGTTGAGAGTCCGCCTGCCGATGCAGGGGACACGGGTTCGTGCCCCGGTCCGGGAAGATCCCACATGCCGTGGAGCGGCTGGGCCCGTGAGCCATGGCCGCTGAGCCTGCGCGTCCGGAGCCTGTGCTCCGCAACGGGAGAGGCCACAGCAGTGAGAGGCCCGCGTACCGCAAAAAAAAAAAAAAAAAAGTCATTATTTGGGCATTGTCTGTCTCTTAATCTAACATCAGAAATAGCATAGCAAGTCTGAAAATTTCTGATCTGTGTAAACAGAAAGTTATATTACCAAAGCATTCCCAAAGATATTTGAGTTTTTAAAAATAGATGATCAATTTTATAGTTTCTTCCTGTGATGAAATTTGTAGGTGCTCTCCCTAAAACAGTCATTTCGTTTCATTGCTTCCAGCTTTTTGGCAGAAACAAAAAAGTGAATAGCTAACACCTGGTTACTAGCTACCAGGCAGGCTTGCAGTTTCTGCCTCTGTGGAAATGAAGTTTGAATCTTAGAAATCAAAGTAAAATGAAAGTTTTAAAGCTTTAGTCTGTTTCCTCAAATACAAGGGCTGTATCCAGGGAAAGAGAATTAAGAAAAAAACCAAAATGATAAGAGCATCTACTGAAAAATTCAGCTTTAATATTTTAATCCTAAAAGTAGAAATATCACCGAATAGTTATAATTGCAGTTGATGTGATAGTACTCATTATCCATTGTCACTTTAGTTTATTGACATTTTAAGATAAAATTAATTAGGAGTCAACATCTTAACTGATGCATAATAAGCTTTTCATATTTAACATGGTCTTCTTGTAAGTATTTGAGAGTAGAGGGTGATCAGTACTTCATTCCAAATCTTTATGGAAGGAACTGTTTTGGGGAAGGTAATTCTAAGATTTTAACTTTTTAAAATAAACTTTATTTTTTAGAGCAATTTTACGTTCATAGCAAAACTAAACAGAAGTTACAGAGATTTCCTATAAACCCCCCACCGCTACACATGCATAGCTTCCCCTGTTACCAACATCCTCCTCCGGAGTGGTACATTTGCTAAAATTGATAAACCTACAATAATACATCATCATCACTCAAATTCCACAGTTTACATTAGGGTTCATTCTTGGTGTTGTATATTCTGAGGGTGTGGACAAATTTTAAGTTACATGTCTCCACCATACAGAGTAGTTTCACTGCTCTAAAAATCTTCTGTGTTCTGCCTGTTCAACCTCTTTCCTCTCTAACTCCTGAAAACCACTGATGTTTTTATTTTTCCAGAGTTTTACCATTTCCAACTTGTCATATGGTTGGAATCATACAGTATGTAACCTTTTCAGGAGGGCTTCTTTCACTTAGTAATATGCATTTAAGGTTCTTCTAGGTCTTTCATGACTTGATAGCTTATTTCTTTTTAGCACTGAATAATATTCCATTCTCTGGATTTTCCACAGATTATTTATCCATTCACTTACTTAAGGACATGTTAGTTGCCTCCAAGTTTTGCCAATTATGAATAAAGTTGTTCTAAGTATTGATCTACGGGTTTTTGTGTAGACAGAAATTTTCAGCTGATTTGGGTAAATACCAAGGAATGAGATTACTGGATCTTATAGTAAGACTCTGCCAAAAGTCTTCCAAAGCAGCCACACCATTTTGCACTCACAACGGCGACGGCGAGAGTTCTTATCGCTCCATATCCTTACCAGCATTTGGCGTTTTCGGTGTTCTGGCTTTTGGTTAACAGGTTGTCGTTGTGATTTTAATTTGCATTTCCCTGAGGACATATGATGTGAAGCATCTTTCACATGCTTACTTGCCATTTGTGTATCTTCTCTGATAAGGTGTCTGTTAAGATCTTTAGTTCAGATGTACAATAATACTCTGAATTAACATGGATTCATAGAATGCATTCATTCATTCCGAATGCATAGATTCGTTGCATTTGGTATAAAACGGCAGGTATACATGAAGTAGGTTAATAATATGAGGCCTTATAGGGTTTTATATTTTGTCATCAGTTGACTTGTAGGCTTTGCTTTTTCCAGAAACAGCAAAGAGGCTGTTTCTTTAATGCAGTGAGTGAGAGTAAAAGTAATAGAAAATGAGATGAGAGAGATAATGAGGGAAAACGGACATTTGGAGGATTTTGACCGAGTATCCTCATTTATATCTGAGTGAAATTAGTGGTGGATTTTGAGCAGAGAAGTAAGATAATCTTCCTAATAAAAATCAGTACACCCTTTCTAAACTTCTTCCAATTCACACAAGCCCTCAACACACCCATGTGAGAACAAATGCCAAGGTGGCATGTAGGTCACCCAAGGAATCTTCTTACAATTTGAGGGAGGGAAAGGGTAACATATATTAGTCTCACCCTAAATGTAGATGTAAATATTTTAATTTAGTATTCACAGGGTTAATAATTATGTTTCATGTTCCTTTATACCTCACTTGATCATTATTTAATCCATTCTATTCTGCAAATAATCTCTCTAACCTTCCAGGAAATCCAGTTTATTATTTTGGCTGATCTGCCTCTCGGTCCTCTTTAATGATCCCTTCCATTTATGTAATGCACCCACCACTGTAAGCTGCTTTTATGGGCTTCATTATGGATATTTTATGAAGCCTTTAATAGTAAGCTCTTCCCTACCATTCATTTACCCAACACACAGGCTCATCCTTTGCAGTGTTCTTGAAAGACGGGACATCTGATACGTACCACTTTGAGAAGCAGTCTGTTCCTCTGTTGAACAGTTTTCTCCCCAATATTTTATTATGGAAACTTACCTAAGTATAGCAAAGATTAAGGCATTTTTCAATGAAAACCCATATAACTACCATCAAGATTCTAACATTATTATTTCACTCTAAATGCTTTTTGGCATATCTGTCTATCCATCCCTCTATCCATAGATTAATCCATTTTATTTATTTGTCTGTTCTTCTATGATTGACACTTGAGATGTTTCTAACTTTTTGACTCTTTAAAAGTTGCTTTGAGTGTTTTGTACAAAGTACTTTCATGAAGATATCTTTTAATTTCTATGGCTAAATACCTAGGAGTTTCTGGAATGTACAATATTTTTGTGATTAGTTTTAAAAGAAATTGATTGAAATTTCTCCCAAAAAGGTGTAACATTTTACCGTCTTACTAAATTCTTTGCCTTATTCCAGGAAGAGCAGAGAGTCCCATTTGCTCCATAATCTCCCCAGCATCTTGTGCTGTCAGTATTTTTAATTTTATTCTGTTGCGTATGTGCTGGAATTTCATTGTGGCTTTTATTTGCATTTCCCTGATAACTAAAGATACTCAAAACTTTTTTACATGCTTCTTGTTCCTTTGTGTATCTTCTTTCTGAAGTCTCTGTTTTAATCATTAGTTCTTTTTTATTGGTACTTGTCTTTTTATCAGTGAGTTGTAATCTTTTTATATATAGTGGATATTCAATTCTTTGTCAAATACATGTTTTACGAATATTTTCTTCCACTTTCTTGACCATGTTTTTTCTTTAATTGGGTATTATGAGCAAACATTTTCATTTTAATGAAGCCTAATTTCTCTGTTCTTTTCTTTCTTGATCATTACTTTCTGTAACAAATCTAAGAACTGTCTACCTACTGCCATGATGATAATATGTGCTCTGTTTTCCTTTGAAGTTTGATGGTGTTAGCTTTTGCATTTGTGTCTATGCTTCATTTTGAATTAAATTTGATGTAAAACATGAGATATGGAGAGTTTCTCTCTCCATATGGATTTTGAGATGTTCTAGCACCATTGGTTGAAAACCATCCTTTCCTCATTGGATTACTGTGGCTAATTTGTTAAGTATCATATGATTGTATACACGAGTCCGTTTCTGAGCTCTATATTTACTTCGTTCTATTTGTCAATTTTTATGCCAGTCTATTCTACACTCTTGACTTTTGTAACTTCTAGTAAGGCTAAACATCAGGTAATGTAATTCCTCCAACATTGTGAGTCTTTTTGTAAAAGTGATATTCTCCATTTGCCCCTCTTAAACGTGATTGTGTTGGTATTTGTTCATTCACATTCTCACGGTCATTTTCCTACTTATTAAATAGTGGAACATGTTAACTTTTTTTCCTAGCATCTTTTTTATCCCCAAATTGATAAATGTTCTTTGTTTATTGTACTTAGACTTGATTTCAATATTGAAGTGAATAAAGCATCGTGTCTACAGAGGACGCCTTTTGTACAATTATAGTACCTTTTGTTTGTAGAACCTGCAGTGATTTTATAATTTCAGTAGAAATAGGCAGAGGAGCCACTGTAATCACTGTAGTAATAGCACTAGCAAATTTTAGATTCTTAGAAATCTATTACTTTTTTTTTCCACCTGCTGAATCAGGTCCCTTTATGGTTTATTGAATGAAGTATTCTTTAAATTCTGTAGTGCTTTACAATTTTCAGAAGTTTCACACACATGATTTCATACAATCCCATAACAACCCTTTCCCCCCCACACCCCTATATTCCGCCTCCCCACTCCCTCTCCCTCCCCCGCTTGTCACCACTAGTTTGTTCTCTATTTTATATCTGTGAGTCTGCTCCTTCTTTGTTATACTCAGTAATTTGTTGTAGTTTTTAGATTCCACATATAAGCGATATCATACGGTATTTGTCTTTCTCTGTCTGACTTATTTCCCTTAGCATAATACCCTCCAAGTCCATCCATGTTGGTGCCAATGGCAAAATTTCCTTCTTTTTTATGGCTGAGTAGTATTCAATTGTATTACATACCACATCTTCTTTATCCATTCATCTGTTGGCATACACTTAGGTTGCTTCCTTACCTTGGCAATTGTGAATAATGCTACTATGAACATTGGGGTGCATGTATCTTTTTGAATTAGTAGGGGTTTTATTTTTCAGATAGATACCCAGGAGTACAGTTGCTGGATCATACGGCAGTTTTATTTTTCATTTTTTGAGAAACCTCCATACTATTTTCACACCAATTTAAATTGTTTGCACCAATTTACACTCCCACCAACAGTGTAAGAAGTTTCCCTTTTCTCCACATACTCACCAACATTTGTTATTTGTGTTCTTTTTGATGATAGCCATTCTAACAGGCATGAGATGATATCTCATTGGGGTTTTGATTTGCATTTCCCTGATGATTAGTGATGTTGAGCATGTTTTCATGTGTCTGTTGGCCATCTGCATTTCCTCTTTGGAAGAATTTCTATTCAGTTCTTCTGCCCATTTTTTAATTGGGTTGTTTGTTTTTTTGATGTTGAGTTGTATGGGCTGTTTATATATGTTGGATATTAACCCCTTATTGGCCATATCATTGGCAAATATGATAAGTAGGTTGTATTTTTGTTTTGTCCATGATTTCCTTTGCTGTGCAAAAGCTTTTGAGTTTAATTATGTTCCATTTGTTTATTTTTGCTTTTGTTTCCATTACTCTAGGAGACATATCCAAAAAACTATTGCTGCCATTTATGTCAAAGAGTGTTCTGCCTATATTTTCCTCTAGGAGTTTTAGAGTATCCAGTCTTACATTTAGGTCTTTAATCCATTTTGAGCTTATCTTTGTATACAGTGTTAAAGAATGTTCTAATTTCATTCTCTTACATGTAACTGTCCAGTTTTCCCAGCACCACTTATTGAAGAGACTGTCTTTTCTCCATTGTATATTCTTGCCTCCTTTGTCATAGATTAGTTGACCATAAGGGTGTGTGTTTCTTTCTGGCTGTCTGTTCTCTTCCATTGATCTATGTGTCTGTTTTTGTGCCAGTACCATTTCGTTGTGATTACTTTTTAATGTGTGCTTATATTTTTCCTTTCTCATTTAATCCTCAAAATCATGTACAAAAAATTAAATACATTTTACAAATTAGATAAAGTGTGGGGGAGATTATGTAATTTACAGAATTATCCATATATACTATTTGATTCTCACAATACAGCTCTCGAGATATTACTGTCAACCCTAAAGCCTGGAGAGCCTTCAGGCTTCTTTACTCGCTATAATGCTGAAGAACACAAAGTGACTACAAGGAAATAAGCAGAGCTGCAGCTTTGAGCAACTCCATAAAATAGAGTTCATACTCTGTTTTGGGGTGCTATCCTGAATTGTGTAGTGCATACTATAGGCTAGGATGTTTCTGTTTGCAAGTAACTAAATTCCTTCTCAAAATTGCAATGCTATAAATGGGATTTATTGCCTGACAGGAAGAATAAGGAGAGGTCGGAATTGATTATCCTGGTTTATCATTTCATGGCTATCATTAAGATCCTGTTTTCTCTATTCTTGGACTTTCAGCACAGGTCCAATTAATTTCAGTGTATGATCGCTACAAAGAACTTCCAAGATTGCAACCACATATAGGGAGAAATAAGGCTGGTGTCCTATAAGGTATCCATTTTCTAGGACTGTCAAAACACATCACCACGTACTGGGTGCCTTAAAATGGCAGGAATGCATTGCCTCACAATTCAGGTGGCCAGAGTCCAAATTAAGATGTCAGCAAGGCCATATTGCCTCTGATGGATGGGGAATTATTCTTTTTGTACCTCCTCCACTTTTTTTTTCTGGCATCGACTCTCCTTTTTATTTAAAAAGAATTAAAGTTCTACATGTTGACCACTAAATAGGCCCAGTATGCCTTTTCCTTCCATGTCCTACTTTTCTTTCTGTGGGCACTGCCTGCTTGCACGGCTTTCCAGGACTCAGCGGCGGGTGTGCGTGGACCAGGTGCAGGGAGGCTGACAGCCCGTGCTCGGCCCCCTCCCCGCAGGGGTCCTGACCTGAGCCCGGTCTGGGAGGGCCCCCTGGCCGAGGTCTTGGCAGTGAGCCCGAAGCCACTGATAGTGGTGGTGCACGTTCTCCTCCAGCCACTACACTGAGTCCTGTCCGGGGAGAAGGGGTGCTGCAGGGCGGCCTCCCAGCCGTGTAAGGTGGTTCCTGGCTTTCCTTAGCTTGTGGCAGCCTAACTCTGATCTCTGCCTGTCTTCACATGGCCTTTGACCATTACAGCCTTAAGGTTTCCCTCAGCCTGACTTAAATTTTAGACAGGCTTCTCCCTGCCATTAGGCCCCGGAGTTCCCTCTCACCCTGGCCATTACAGAATCCACATGGCCCAACTACAGAAGTCTCTTCCTTTTCTTAGACCATTTAATTTGGAAAACTTGTAATTGCAATTTGTTTCTCTGCCCCTTTGAGATGTGCATCTTTTTCACAGCTTCTTGACAGATTTAACAGCCTAGGACTATCCTTCTCAAGGACCTGGGAGCCATCCCTTTGAAATGTAATCGTCAAAGAAGATACAGCCCCCATCTCCCAGTCTCTTTGGGAGGGTAGAAGCCTAACTTAGGTGGGCATAGATATGAGAAAGTTTGCTTTTCCTTTGGGTAAGGCCGATTAGCCAGGACTATCTGGATGTTCCTTACCCCACCCCACCTAGCTCTTCAAACTCTCTTGCCATTTGTTTCACTGGAGTTGAGCTCAGAGTTTTAGCCTCTCTCCCTTATCACAATACCCTTTAATGAAATCTTCCTTGACTCTTTAACTTTGACCAGTGCAACATTTGCTTTGACACATCTGCCCTCTGTATGTATCTGTGTCCTCTTCTCTTCCTATAAGGACATGAGTCATTGGATTTAAGGTTCACCCCAAATCCAGTAGGATTCTTCTGGAGATCCTTAACTAAGTACATCTGCAAAAACTCTGTTTCCAAAACACATCCTAAGGTTCTGGGAGAATATTGATTTGGGGTTGACACTATTCAACTCCACTATATGAAGGCTATTTCCTATATACCTTTAGAAAACCTCCCCTCTTACCTCATTGTCTGAATTGGATCACATGCCTATTCTCAACCCAACCCAGTTGGCCAGGAGAGTGTCACTGAGTGATGATTAGATTAAAACCGGGTTATGGAAATAATCACCATGGCAAGTTGTCTCTGTTGAGTTAAAAGAGGACTTGGCTGCCACTGCTGCTTCTCTCTTCTCCTTCTCCTTCTTCTTTTTCCTAAAGAGCCGTATGGTAAATATTTATGGTACTGAAGGCTATTCAGCTATGCCACAGTGGCAGTAAATCAACCATAGACAATTACCAACCCTGGATGAAATAATTAATTCTCACCTCCCTGAGCTGGGGAAACAGGGACACACTCCCTCTTTTTCAAAATTACAGAAAAGAAGAAACAGAAGCCAGTATTTGGCAACTCATCCCTGATGAACTTAACTTCATTTTCAGGATTTTACAATCAGAGAAGCCATTCAACCATCTCTGATTTACACAGACACCATTTGAGTAAAATTTACTATACTGATTTTAAGCAGCCATCCTGTATGTTTAGTACATCACAGAATAGCACAGTTTATCTTAAAAGTGTGGAGAATGTAAAAGGTATTTTTATTCATTCTGTGACCATGACTTTATCCTTCCTTTTTCTGATAACAGCACAGCAAAACACATTTTCTTCCAGGTACTAATGCTTTTGTCTGTGTGTGTGCCCATGTGTGTTGCTCCCTCATTGTTACAACTTTAACAAATTCTCCTTTTATAAAGTGAAGGTTTAATACAGTGGCTGAAAAATGCAGGTTCAGAGAGCAGGCTGACAGAAATTTCAAACTTGGGTATTTTACTAACAGTGATATTGCATAATTTATTACGTTATGTGCACCTCAGTTTCCTAATATATGAAATGGTGATTGCAATAGTACCTATCCCATTGGGTTATTTCAATGATTAAAGAGTGATTGCATATAAACTCTTATTACTGGCATGCTTGGTGTACTGTAAGCTTTCAAGAAATGCCAGTTACTATTATTATTATTATTTGTTATTAATGAGAAATTGTCAAGTCTCCCATGGCTTTTAAGTGTCATATCTAGGCTTTGAATCAAGTCTTATAATATGGATTTGTTTTTCTACTACAAAGGACTGCATTGCCAAAGCATTTTAGTTTAACATTTTAACATTTCAGCCATGAATAAGCTTATCTGAATAATCTGTAATTCAGTTTTCAACAATTTTCTCATGCATATATTTTCAAATTTTTTATAGTAATTAAAAATTATTACTTAAAAACTTAAGTTTTATAATCAACTTATACAAAGAAATGATTTTTTCAGGACAAATTTATATGTATTTTTTCTGAAGTAAGTCTGTGCTTGTTTGTAGAGTGACTGATTTATTTTAAACTTCAGGTGCAGAGAATTAATTATTTTACTCATTTGGTCTGTGAAAGAGTAAGTAAGTTTCTCTTCCCCCATAGGCAACCAATATAATGATTTTTTAAAAAACATTTATTTATTTATTTGTCTGCACCGGTCTTAGTTGCAGCACGAGGGATCTTTGTTGCAACGTGCGGGATCTTTAGTTGTGGCATGAGGGATCTAGTTCCCTGACCAGGGGTCAAACTCGGGCCCCCTGCATTGGGAGCAGGGAGTCTTAACCACTGGACCACCAAGGAAGTCCCCAGTATAATGATTTAATATGCATGTTTTTGTTTACCATATGTTCTTATATTTATATACTGACTATTTTTGCTTTGTGTTCATGTCCTTTTAATTTATAAAAATTAGTAGCAGAGATTGCTAATTTTCCACCAAAATCCCCTTATTCAGTAGTAATAGAATTATATGCTACATCTCCCAGGACCCTCTGCAATTTAATGTGTCCATGTGTAATGTAAACAGAAATGCCTGGAGCCTTCCAGGTCTGAGCCTTTAAATATTAGGTGTTTTCTTTTCCTCACTTAATGCTCTGTGCTACCCAGACATGGGCATACTTCAATTTCAACCAGGCAAGCAACAGCAAGGCCCCAAGGCATTGCTTCTCCAAGTGCTTTTCCCAGACACACAAAAGCAGCATCACTTTGGAAATTGTTAGTAACCGTGAGCGGTGCAAATTCTCAGGCCCAAACCAGACCTGCTAAGTCAGAAACTCTGAGGTAGGACTGACAGTCTCTGTTTTAACAAACCCTAAAGGGGCTTCTGATACCTATTGCAGTTTGAGGACCACAAAGCAGGAAGATAGAAAGGACGTGAGTCTCTGAATGGCTGTTTATAGCGAAGGCCAGCAAAACATTTTCCACAGTTTCAGTAGTAATTTAGGCTCTTCTTATTCTTCCTCTTCCCCTTTGCCCTCTTCCTCCCCCTCTTGCTGCTTCTCCTACTTCCTTTAACAATCATTTAAAATTTAAAAAACCATGCTTAGCTAGCGACAGCACAAAAATAGGCTGGTATAGAGTAGAACAGCTATGGTGACCTTGGGCATATTACACAAGAGAAAACTAAATGTCTGTGTTTTCTAAAGCACTGTATTTTGCGGTCTCTTGGTTACAACAGCTTAATCTAGACCCGGAGTGAGAGGGGAAGTGGAAGTATACATTTTATTTTGTTTTTTCACTTTTTTTCCTCAGCACTAAAATTCTAGGATTTGTTCACTTTTAATTTTGTAGATTTAGTCCATTTATATTTATGGTCTGTTTAGTCCATTGATTCTAGTTATGGCAAAGTACTCCAAGCTGTACCCTTACCACATTTTGCCTGTGTCCTCCCAAGAAGTGAACACAGATCACTTCCAACTCCCTAATGCCACATACCATACAATCTTCTCATGCCTCCTGTTGGAATGGTGTAGAAATTTCTTTGGTTAATATATCCAGGAGTTGAATGTTTGGATCATATATTCATTTGACAAGGTTTTGCTGTATTGATCTCCAGACTGATTGCTCTAGTCTACCCTCACTCCAGAAGTAAGGGAGTGTCCTGTATCTAGCATATTACCAACTCTTAGTATTACCCAGTGTTCTCAGGTATGCCATCCCAAAAGGTGTAAAGAGGTATTTCATTTCTTCATTTCCTAGGTGCCTACAAACCAAATCTAATCAGTGCCTTCCTTTCACTTTAAAACATTTAAGATATATTATTTGTAATTCATACTCTATGTGATAAAAATAGTTGATTATATTTGAAGCGTGTGTTTTAAATAGAAGTATTCAATGCATATACAGACGTGAAATGATAAATAGAAACAAAAGTAGAGACATATAATAGATATTATATATGCCCCACTATATAAGTACATGCATGAAATGCTAAGAATTTAAAAGGGAATATCTTTGGGAGCAAAGTATACTGTAAGAACTTTGGGAGAATGTGGACATTGAACTTGACACCATTGATATGCAGCATTATTTTATTTATGTTAATAATGTCATAATAATTCAGTGTAAGGACATACCATTATTTGTATTAAAACTCCCTAATTGTCAAACTTTTTTTCTTTAGTTCTAATTTTTGCTGTTATAAGATATAGTACGGGGGTAAATCAACCTCATAACCAAATCTCTCTGCACATCCATAACTATATTTTTGGAGAAATTCCTAGAACTGGTATTGCTGGGGGCAAATGATATAAACATTTTTTTTATGCATACTGAAATTTTAATGCATACTGAAAAATTGTTTTTGATGAGGTTATCCCAGCTTCTCCTTACATAAACATCAAATCAGTACTTTTATATATATATATATATATTTTTTTTTAAAGGGGTTTATACTGCTTTTACTTTCATTTTATTTTTGAGATATTTCTTACACTTCATACATCCAAAATATGTGTAATATATATGGCAACTAAAAATAATGCTACTAATAAAAATTTTCAATTTTGACAACACCCATAATTTGAGAATTGAATTTACCTTTGAAATCCACTGTGTATTCCTTGCTTTGCTCTCTAGAGGTCTTGAATTTTTTGCTTATCATTTCCTTCCATTTATTTCTGTTTTTACCATATATATTATATATATGCATATATGTACATAAATACACATATATGTATATTAATATATACATATTAATACATACAATATTACTATTAATATATACAATATATACAATATTAATTTTAATAATATATACAAAATTAATTTTATTAATATTAGTATATACAATATACATATTAATATATACATATATATTGCAGTATATTTTTATTTGCTAGTTCTGATATGTATATTGAAGGTTTATGCTATATTTATTATTCTTTTACTTGTGCTGGGGGCTCAGTATTATGTTAGTTAACTTAATTCATGTAGCTGTGTTTCCTCATTTCAAATCATGCATAATATTCCATTCTGGTAATATTATACAATTTATTTATTCATGATTTTGTTAAGCAACATTTTTCCCAGTTGTATTATATTATCTACTGTGATACTTCGAACAATTTTATACATGTCTCCTGTTGCATAGGAGCAAGAATTTCTCTAGGGTATATACCTAGGAACAGAATCATTAAGTCATAGTCTAGGAGCATTAGCAAACTTCTTTCTGACAAGTAACTGATAACTCCTTAGTAGATTTCAAGCATTATTAGTACTCTTTCAGATTCAGTACTTTCAGAATTCTTTTAAATTTTATTTTATTATCATTTCTGAGAATTATGTATTCTTCATACATTGATTTATCCATTGGGACATGGCCATTTCCTCATACAGAACTTCCTCGCATAGTAGAGCTAATAATGAGTGTGAGATGCAGTATCCAGTATCTGAAATCTTACCAGTCACCATCAGGAATAGGCATGTGAATAAAATGTACTTGGTTTTCTTTAACTCAACTAACTTCATTCTACAACAGAGACAAAAATAAACAATGTTAGACACTTCACTTGAGGTTTTAATTTTATACGCACATATAGGGGTGATATGGGGGGGATTATTTGTGCGTGTGTGTGTGTGTGTGTGTGTGTGTGTGTGTGTGTGGTGTAAGGTGGCATAGTGGTTAATTTGGGATTTGAGCAGGTCAGTGCCGAGAGGCCCCCTGTTCCCATCTCGCCTTCCCTTAAACTAAGTGCAAAAAAGACTAAGCAGTAGGAGAAAACAAAAGGAAGAAAAAGAGAGAGGAAACTCAAACCCATTAACATTTCAAAAAGTTATCCTGCTAGCTAAATTGAACTGCTTCAGAATTAGAAGCCACAGAATACCCTGCATTTCTTTAGCAATGTAAACCAAATAAAATAGCTATTCTAGCTACACTTAAGCACTATTTTGAATATTTGCCAGAGATTAAAAGAAAAAACCAGAAATATGATGAGCCAGCAAGATCATGAATGAAGTAACATAAGGAAAAACGAAGGCAATAGAAGAAAGAGAGAGAAAGCATGAAAACTAAGGAGAGATAAGAAAATAGAGGAAACGGAAAAAATGTAGATCGTCAATAATGGGAATTAGAATTTCCTTGGATTTTTGTTTATCGAATTTCCTTGGATTTTTGTCTATCCTCCTTTCCAATTCCAGTGCTCCTTTTAGAGAAAAGTGTTTCCTTTTTTTCTTTTGTCCTCTTTTCTCACTGCCCTTTTCCCCATTTCTAGTCATTTTGTAATTTTCATTCATTTAGGATTATTAAGCTTTTAACCTAAAATCTACTATTTTAAGACATTTCTCTAAAAAAGTGTGTCTAAAAGAGTATGATTTTAAAAATAATGGCTGATACCAAGTATATATTTTCTCCCCTTGCTTTTTTTTTCAGTTATACAGAAAAAAATAAATATTATCAGGGTAAATATCAAAATGAATTTGTATTCGTATAC
The DNA here is from genome assembly GCF_039906515.1 of Pseudorca crassidens. Taxonomy (NCBI): domain Eukaryota; kingdom Metazoa; phylum Chordata; class Mammalia; order Artiodactyla; family Delphinidae; genus Pseudorca; species Pseudorca crassidens. The sequence continues at coordinate 25,884,320 of NC_090313.1, forward strand.
AAAGTTCCAGACACTTAAAAAATAATATTTAGCAGGAACCCATATTGAGAAAAAAAGTATTGTTACTAACCATAAAATTTGACCAAAGAATAATTGTTGACTGCATAATTTTCACCAATACTAAAATTATCAGTATAACCTAATCCCAGCATATTAAAATAGACTTCTCAAATTCAAAAATTTCTTTAGTATTAAATACAAGATTAATTTTATTTAAAATTAATAAAGTAGACAAATCATTTATCACAGAAGTGATTGTTTTATCCATGCATAACCCCAAATCACCCTGACCTCATTTCATTCAAGGGGTTAATTGTTTTTGATATATATGCATAAGTGAAACATAAGCAGTATTTGAAAAGAACTTTGGAAATTCACTGAATATGAATTGCAAGTACTCTAATAAGTGCAAAATACAGTCTGTCTTACTTCAAGCCTCAGAGTAATGTCTACCCATTCCACCTTAAAAATGGTAATATATTGACACTGTGAAATATTTTCAAATTCAAAATGGTACATTTTAGCCATTAATTATCATATTAAAACCATATTAATTAAGTCGCTCTTCTCATTTTAAGCATGTCACAGGGGTATAGAATGCTAAATTACCATTGAGTGCCAATATAAATTCAGTAGTAGAAAAACAAATAGAATCCAATGAACTCTGTTTTGTTTACTGCTTAATAAGTACTTTACTAATGTAATATACATTTAGGAAATATACAAGTGTTTAATATCATTTTATGATAGCTTAGCAATAATTTATGGGATGATAATTGTCTGATTGTCTTATGCTTTGGAAATACTAAAATCAATAACTTAAATAGGAAAAGTGAACTAGCGAATTAGAAGAAATATCCCATCTTTAAGCATTCCCTTATCTCTCAAAGAGTAATTTGAGAGGAGAAAGGAAATTTTGATATTAGCTTACCTTCATCTCATAAAATAGTTTGTTTTCATTTATGGAAATGTAGAAAAAGTCCTTCTTATAACGGTTTGCTATTTCACAACTTTTGCAGTGACCATACTTGAGAAAGGATGCAAGATTATGATTGATGTTAAATGAACTCCTATTATATATCAGGCACTTTACATATATCATAGTCAATGCTCATCACAACCCGTTGAGGTGAGAACTAATCAATTCATTTTCCAGTCATGAAACGGAAGTTCGTGAGGATTTTACCATATTTCAGTGAATCTAAAACTAATACCATTCATTCTACTATACATATCATCTTACTGCCACAGGAAATAGAAAATGCTTCCAAATATAACTTAAGATCTGCAGGACACTGGTACTGATTCAAAAATGTTAACATGGGGCTTCCTTGGTGGCGCAGTGGTTAAGAGTCCACCTGCCGATGCAGGGGACACGGGTTCGTGCCCCGGTCTGGGAAGATCCCACATGCCGCGGAGCGGCTGGGCCCGTGAGCCATGACCGCTGAACCTGCGCATCCGGAGCCTGGGCTCCGCAACGGGAGAGGCCACAACAGTGAGAGGGCCGCGTACCGCAAAAAAAAAAAAAAAAAAAAAAAAAAAATGTTAACATGGCAGGATGGGTGGGTGGGTAGAGTGTTTCCTAGGATGATGCCATATGCTAGGGCACCCATCTAAGGCACCTAAGCAGGCCAGCTGAAGCTGATTTCCAGACCTCTGATTCCAAAGCCCCTGCTTCTTCTGTTAAACCTCACAGCCTCAACTATCTTCCATGAAACAGAATGCATTTGGCATTTTCCTTTATGAGAACTCGTCTTTTCCTTGATGGTACCACCTAGTCTGTGTAAGCTTCATATGGAGGAAATCAAAGTGCATGGCAGTGTATTAATCAGAGAAAGTGAATTGGGCCTGTTTCATCCTGTCAGTCACTTGATAAGGGAAAACAAATAGCAAAGATTAAATCACAGGCTGCTCAAATGCATTTGGGATAAATGCATTCCAGCTTTCACCAAAGTCCATTGTGCACTGTTCGGCTTTGATTAGCAGGGGGCATTTCATAAAATATGAAAAAAAGCTACAGCTAGTGGAAGAAAGAAGAAATGTGTGAGCATGTTCTCACTGTTCAGTTAAACAGCTGATTCACCCCAAAGAAAACAGCAAAGGCTCTGACAATTATGAATGTCCTTGGCAAAAGGATGAATTTATCTGCCTGTAAAGGAGAATGTCTCTTGAAAAGGCAGTGTCTGCAGCAAACAGAACACCAGCAGAGCGTGACTGTGAAGAGCAATCCGTGTTTGCTCTTACACAGGAGAGATCCACAATTGCAGCTTGATTGTAATCCTCACCTCGGAAATCTGAAATCACCACCTGTTTTCTTTGGATGTTTGTGTGACACACTCCAGTTGCTTTCTACAGAATTTAGAACATTCATTTACTCCAGTGGATACACTTGGAGCTTTACTAAATTTAATTCACTTCCATTAAGCAACTGACTCACTAGATTTATTGGAGCTATGTGGATCACTATGTTTTTATATTCACATTTATGATTCTCAGTACATACTCCAGATATTGCTTCCAGTCCATGACATGTTTTCATAGAAATGCTATTCTTGTTTGTACTTCATTGAAATGGGCAAAACATTTAACATAAGAAGTTGGTTACTGTGAAGTCAGTTTTGTTTTAAGAATATTGGAGAAAACAGAGCAAGTGAAAAAAAAACAACCTACAACAATCACCACAAACTCAAATTCACTTCTTATAAGTTCTTATAAGCCCCTCTACATTCAGTTCTAAACATGTTATCATTTTTTGTATGTTTAATCATTCTAAAATGTAAGAACATTGATAGACAAAACCATATACTGGAAGACTTATGATGATCTATAATGCTTAGTATAAAGTCTTATTTTTAGCATTTAACCTCTACTTAAGTATCCTACTTAGGAAGATAAACTATAGTATGAGCTGCATTGCAGTGCCAACAAAGATAAACAGATCTACCAGACTATGATTATTATTATCTGAGCAAAACAAGTTAGGCAAAAAATAAATAAATACACCTAGTAACTTCCACAAAACAGGTAAAATAAGTCAGAGTCCCTGTGCTTTGTAAGGATTTAGAATAACATTATGCGGTGTTTATAATTATATAAAACAGTCTGACTTTCTAAATTTGAGAGCACTATTTTAAGGATAATATTTTGATAATAATAACATTATCAAATTAAATGTTTAAGAACAGATTTTAAGGAGATTCTAGAAATATATATTTGTAAAATGGACACAAAGGCAACAATGAGCCAAAAGTATAAATGTTCAACAAATATAAAATTATGTGAAAAAAAAAGAAAAAGAAAATTATGTGTCACTTTTATCCTGAGCTTGATGCAGTCAAGTATATCTAACCATTTTAATCTACCAGTGAATAAAGATTGATTGTGGATAAGCAAGGTCTTTGTCAGCTCACACTATTGGGGACTTTTAAGGATAGTATGAGTTTTGTCCAAAAGGCCTAAAAAAAAATTCAGCTTTAGTTTTCTCTAAGTGAGAGTGCCATCTACTGGTTTTATTTGTCACGGCAGTGTAATGGCTGAGAGCTGGAAGTGTTGGGTTTTACCTGCACAACTGGTGGGTGTGACCTCATGAAGGTATTCCTGAACATAGATTCTGTCATGTAAGCTAAGTAATAAACAAGAACCAACACTGTTACGAATTAGTTGAAATTTCAGACTGTTAAACAATTTTATTTATTATAAAGAATATAGAGAATAAAGGAGAGATGCTTTAACTAAATCAAAATCATTTTAGGGCTTTTACATAATAAATTATGCTATATATCAATGGTCTGAATGTTTAATTAATCAACTCTGCACAGTTGGTGCACTGAATGCTCTTTGTGCTCAGAAATGTTGACAGATTCAACAAAATTCAGGGCATTTAAAATAGACAGTAGGAAAGATAGAAAATGGTTCCTGGCTTGGAGCTTGCAACTTGAACTACCATAAGATACAGACAAGAAGCAGCTAACTAGCAAAGTGGCTCAGAGTGGTTTAAATACATATTTAAGGTATGAATAAAGGTATGTCTGTGAAGTAGGCGGGAATTTGAAGGAGGGTTCAGATTTGAGAATGAAGAAGCCAAAAAAAAATGTGTGGGAACAGCAGCTTGAGTATGGGTCAGAAAAGGGAAAAGTATAGGACAAAGATGAGATTTTCTGTTTTATCTTTTGCACAGCAAGCACAGATGTGTCCTTAATTCTGAGAAGTAAATTCTTAACCATTCTAATACTATTATTGGAAGTTTCATAGTGAGCTATGGAGTCCATAGCAAGCATAGGAAACTTTGTGCTTATTCTTGACATAATACAATGTCTGGTTTTGTCAGTGGCAATATCAAAGGGCATCTCCCATCAACGCCGACCTGCTAAACTAACCCCAACACAACACATTCTATTAGAAAGAACGGAAATGAGATTGTTGACTATGCAGTCACAGAGTTTTGGCAAGTTGATAAAACTCTGTTACCTTATAGTCCTTATTATATTGATGCTTAGGATGTAAATTATACTAGAATATCTATTAAAGAGTAAAGTACATTACTCCATTCTCTACAAATCTCTCAAGGTTTTAAAATATTTTTGAGCTGGATGCTAGTTTTCCTAGCAATTTCCCAGGATGCCCCTCAGGGGAGTGAGCACCAAGCAGCTGTGTAATCATAGTTTACCCACTCCCACCCCTATGCAGTCAGAGGGGAACTACTTTGATCCCATATGTGCGTGCCTGTGAGTGTTCCTGTATACGCATACACACAGGCATGCATACATACATACACATAAAGAAAATTGGATATATGCATACGTATTTTCTTTGAGCAAGTGCTCTTGCTGCTAAAAATAAGTTTGAAAGCTTATCTTAAACATTAAGAATATGAGCTTGCTCTCTTAATTTCTTTTTCTGAGAGTTTGTTATTAGTGTATAGAAATGTCACAGATTTCTGTATATTGATTTTGCATCCTGTGATTTTACGGAATTCATTTATTAATTCGACAGTTTTTTGATGGAGTCTTTAGGGTTTTCTATATATAAAATCATGTCCTCTGCAAATAGTGACACTTTTACTTCTTCCTTTCCAGTTTGAATTCCTTTTATTTATTTTTCTTGCCTAACGGCTCCAGCTAGGACTTGTAATAATAGTATGTTGAATAAAAGTGGTGAGAGTGGGCACACTTCCCTTGTTCCTGATCTTAGAGGAAAAGGTTTCAGCTTTTCCCTGTTGAGTATGATGTTTCACAAATACGTGGAGATTAAACAACATGCTACTTAACAACCAATGGGTCAGTCAACAAAGAATTCAGAAGAGAAATTTTTAAATATTTTGATACAAACGGAGGAGGTTACTTCTTGGGGGTGAGTCTATGAGTGACTTTCACTAATATTGATATTCAGTGTGTGTTATTTTAGTTTTTAGGTTTTTTAATTGTGGTAGAATATGCACAAAGATTTACCACTTCAACCACTTTAAAGTATACTGTTTAGTTGTGAAATTTTCATCATAATCTAATTCCAGAAGCATTTCATCACCTCAAAAAAACCCACACTCAAGCAGTCAGTCTCTCCATTCCCCCCTACTCCCTAGTCTCTGGCAAACACTAATCTGCTGTCTATCCCTATGGTTTTGCCTACTATGGATTTTTCATGTAAAGGAATCATACAATCAATATGTGGTCTTTTGTGTCTGGCTTCTTTTACTTAGGATAATATTTTCAAGTTTCATCCATGTTGTAAAATGTACTAATACATAATTCTTTTTATGACTGAATAATATTCCATTGTATGGGTATACCACATTTTCTTTATCCATTTATCAGTTGATGGACATTTGAGCATTTTCCACATTTTGGCTATTGTGAAGAGTGCTACAATAAACATTTGTTTATGTGTTTTTGTTTGAACACCTATTTTCAATTATTTCATCCTTTTGAGTAAATTTTTATATATGGTGTGAGATAATAGTCCAACTTCACTCTTTTGCCTGTGAATATCTAGTTGTTCCAGCATCATTTTTTAAGGAAACTACAGGCATATCTTGTTTTATTGTGCTTCACAGATATTGTGTTTCTTATAAATAGAAGATTTGTGGAAACCCTGCATTGTAAGATGATGGTTAGCATTTTTTAGCAATAAAGTATTTTTTAAATTAAGGTATGTACATTATTTTTTAGACATAATGCTACTGCAGACGTAATAGACTAAAGTATAGTATAAACATAACTTTTATGTGTACTGAGAAGCCTTAAAAATTGTGTGACACATTTTGTTGCAAGATTTGCTTTGTTGAGGTGGTCTGGAATCAAACCTACAACATCTCAGAGGTGTGCATGTATTATTTCTTCATTGAATAGTCATGGCACCTTATTGAGAGACAAGTGGCCATAGGTAGATATACAGATTTATTACTGGACTCTCAATTTTATTCCACTGATTTATACATCAGTCCTTATACCAGCACCACACTGTTTTGAATACCGTAGCTTTGTAGTAGATTTTGAAATCAGAAAGTGTGAGTCCTCCAACTTTATTCTTTTCTTTCAAGATTGTTTTGGCTATTCAGAGTCCCTCATAATTCATATAAATTTTAGAATCAGATTTTCCATTTCTGCAAAATGGCCATTGGGATTTTGATAGATTGCATTCAATCTGTAGATCACTTTAGGGATTATTGTCATCTTAACAATATTCAGTCTTCCAATACACAAACACAAGATGTCTTTTCATTTTTTTGGATGTTAGTTAATTACTTTTACCAGTGTTCTGTAGTTTTCAGTGTACAAATCTGGCAGCTTCTTAAATGTATTCCTAAGTATCTTATTATTTTTGATGCAATTGTAAATGAAATTATTTTCCTATTTTTTTCAGATTGTTCATTCTTGATTATAGAAATATAATCGGTTTTTGTTGTTGAAATTGTATTTTGCAACTTTATCAGTTCCAATATATTTTAATTCTTTAGTATTTTTTATATATAAGATCATGTCATCTGTGAATATAGATTTATTCCTTCATTTCCAATTTGGATCCCTTTTATTTTTTGTTCTTGCCTAACTGCTCTGACCAGAGCTACCAGTGAAAATGGACATCCTTATCTTCTTCCTAATCTTAAGGGGAAAACTTTCAGTCCTTCATCATTTAGTAACATGCTAGCTGTGGGATTTAATGCATGTCCGTTATCACATTGAGGAACTTCCCATCTATTCCTAATTTGTTGAGTGTTTCTATCATGAATAGTATTATATTTTCAAATGTTTATTCTGCATCAATTGAGATGGTCATGTTTTTTTTCTTTATTCTATAAATGTGTTGTATTACATTGATTGATTTTTATATGTTAAACCTCTCTTGCTTTCTTGGGATGAATCCTACTTGTTCAAGATATGTTATCTTTTCATTATACTGCTGGCTTTGGTTTACTAGTGTTTTTTTTGAGGATTTTTACATTTAAGCTAATAAGGGATATTGGGCTGCAGTTTTCTTTTATTGTATTTGTGTTTGGTTTTGGTATCAGGGTAATGCTGAACTCAGAATGAATTTAGAAGTGTTTGTTCCTTTTCTGTCCTTTGAAACAGTTTGAAAAGGATTGACATTAATTCTTCTTTAATTGTTTGGTAGAATTCACCAATGAAGATATATGGTTCTGGACCATATTTCTTGGTTATAAAAATAGAAGTAGAGGTTGGACGTTTAGGTTTGATGATGAAGGTAGAAGGCTACAAGCCAAGGAATATATCAGACTTCAGAAGCTGGAAAAGCCAAGGGTTCACCCCTGGGTCTCCAGAAGGAATGTAGTTCTGTAGATCTCTTTTAAACTTCTGACAACCAAAACTATAAGAGAATAAATTTGTGTTGTTGTAAGGTAATAAGTCTGTGGTGGATTGTTACAGCATCAGTAAGAAAATAATAATGTAGATATTCTACTCTACCTCAAAATAAGTAAACTCACCCTACAATTAGTGAGTAAGTTCTAGTATGTTACATTAGAAGTTGGGATCTAGTCACACCCCTATTATCTATGGACTATGAAACTGCTTCTGTCCTTTAATAAATTTTGTTTCTTTTGAGAGCTTATATCCCAATAATTGCTCATTTTATACTGTTACAAATATCTATGCAAAATATTAACAGATATGCATAGAAATATCATATTATGTTCTCTGAGAGGCTGTTTCTGTAGCAAGTTATTTGAGGAATATGAACTCTGATGTCAGATTGTCTGAGCTTGTATCTGGGTCCCAGTAATTGTTGTCTGACTTTAGCAAGTTTATTTAATCTCTTTGTGCTTCAGTTTTATAACCAGTCGCATGAGGATAAAAAAAAAATATATACTAGCTGTAAAGATTGTTCTTAGGGTTATTGTTCTTAGGGTTAAGATAAGAAAATATAGATATTGACACATTGAATCTATTTTAGGAATGCTGACTTATTTTCTGTACCTATCAAGAAAAATTGAAGTAAAATGTATTGTAAATTCATTTATTCTATTTTCACATTGGAAAATTTAGTTTAAGGAAATGCTTCATTAGAATGTAAAGAATATGAAAGCAAGAGATTTTGTCTGATTTTTTTCACTGATACATCCTTGGTGATTAAAGCACTCTCTGGAATGTAGAATGCTTCAGTGCTTCAAAGATGTTTGTTAAATGAACATTGCATTCATATACATGTCATATTACTCACAACATATACACATTTCTGAGATTTTATAATTATATTCCCTTATAATATACAAAGAGAAAAAATATCATAAACAATTTAAACATCTTAAACTACATCATGATTTTTATCCAAAACATGTATAACTTATATGACTCTATTATAGTTATTACCCCCCAGTTACAATATTAGGTTAACACTTTCTTTAAAGATAAGTAGAATATTATTTTTAAGTAGTTTTAAGTAGCATAGCTGGGTCCATAGTTAGATGTTTGTATCTATATTTTAATAATTACTTCTAAAAATCAATAGAAAATTTATAGGGTTAATATAATAACTATATGTTACACTTTTAAGGGAATCTTTCAATTGAGTAAACTATATAGAAGTCCACAATTTAATATATAATTTATTTTTCATATGTTTTCCAAAACTAAAATCACCAATAAAGCAATGTATTTACTGAATATGTTTAGAAAAAAGATTAATCAAAAGGACAACATGTTGTTTATACTTGATGAATATGAACTTAAAATATGACTTATTTAGGAAATTGATTGTATGATCATCAATCAAAATGATTCTATACATCTTATTCCTTGAATATGATTTTTTAGAATATGATAACTGAGAATAATATCAGGCAAATATTTGGGAGTATATGCACAGGAGTAATTGAAGTTTGCATATAAGAAATTTCAGGGATGGGGTTGGGAGTATTTGGTAAATAGAAGACCATATTTGATGGAAAATTTATAAAAGATTTTGCCTTCTGGCATTTTCTTACATTCTTAAGTAACAACAAAGGTGACCATGTAAAGAGGATCTAAGAAAATAACTGAAATAAATATTTGCAAAACAAGTTTATCCTAATTGCAGGCATTCCTTGTTTAATTGTGCTTCACCTTATTACACTTCACAGATATTGTGTTTATTACAAATTGAAGGATTGTAGCAACCCTGAATCAAAGCAGGTATATTGACCCCATTCTTCCAAAGCATTTGCTCACTTCATGTCTCCGTGTCACATTGGTAATTCTCACAATATTTCAAACGTTTTCATTATTGTTATATTTGTTATGGTGATCTGTGATCAGTGAGCTTTCATGTTACTATTGTAACTGTTTTGGGGCACCACAAATCGCAAATATATTAGACAGCAAACTTAATAAATGTGTGTGCTCTGATCGCTCTACCGACTGGTTGTTCCCCTCTCTTCCTCGCCTTGGCCTCTCTATTCCAAGCGACAAATATTGAAATTAGGCCAATTAATAATCCTACAATGGATCTAAGTGTTCAAGTAAAAGGAATAGTTGCACATCTCTCACTTTTGTCAAAAGCTAGAAATGATTAAGCTTAGTGAGGAAGGCATGTCAAAAGCCAAGACAGGCTGAAAGCTAGGCCTCTTAGGCCAAACAGTTAGCCAAGTTATGAATGAAATTTAAAGTACTACTCCAGGAGGACTTCTCTGGTGGTGCAGTGGTTAAGAATCCACCTGCCAATGCAGGGGGCACAGATTTGATCCCTGGTCCGGGAAGATCCCACATGCCGCGGAGCAACTAAGCCCGTGCGACACAACTACTGAGCCTGCACTCTAGAGCCTGCGAGCCACAACTACTGAGCCCATGTGCTGCAACTACTGAGCCCGTGTGCTGCAACTACTGAAGCCCATGCACCTAGAGCCCGTGCTCCGCAACAAGAGAAGCCCCCGCAATGAGAAGCCCGCGCACCACAGCGGAGAGTAGTCCCCGCTCGCCTCAACTAGAGAAAGCCCACGCGCAGCAACGAAGACCCAACGCCATCAGAAAAAAAAAGTACTACTCCAGTGAACACAGGAATGATCAGAAAGCAAAACAGCCTTATTGCTGATATGGAGAAAGTTTTAGTTGTCTGGGTAAAAGATCAAACCAGCCACAACATTCCCTCAAACCAAAGCCAAATCCAAAGCAAAGCCCTAATTCTCTTCCATTCCATGAAGGCTGAGAGAGATGAGGAAGATGCAGAAGAAAAAGTTTGAAAGTAGAAGAGGTTAGTCATGAAGTTTAAGGAAAGAAGCCATCTCCGTAGCAAAAATAGTGCAAAGTGAAGCTGCAAGTGTTGATGTAGAAGCTGCAGAAAGTTACTCAGAAGATCTAGCTAAGATACTTAATGAAGGTGGCTACACCAAGCAACAGATTTTCAAAGGTAGACATAACAGTCTTATAGTAGAAGATGCCATAAGATTTTCATAGCTAGAGAGAAGTCAATGCCTGGCTTCAAAGCTTCAAAGGACAGCCTCACACTCTTGTTAGGGGCTAATGCAGCTGGTGACTCTAAGTTAAAGCCAGTGGTCATTTACCATCCTGAAAATCCTAGGGCCCTTAAGAATTATGCTACAGCTACTTGCCTTGCTCTATAAATGGAACAGCAAAGCCTGGATGACAGCACATCTGTTTACAACATGGTTTCCTGAATATTAAGCCCACTGTTGAGACACACTGCTCAGGAAAAAAAAAGAGAAAAGATTCCTTTCAAAATATTACTGCTCATTGACAAGGCATCTCATCACCCACGAAACTCTGATGGAGATGTACAAGGAGATTCATGTTGTTCTCATGCCTGCTAACACAACATCCGTTCTGCAGCCCATGAGCCAAGGAGTAATTTTGACTTTCAAGTCTTATTATTTGAAATACATTTCATAAGGCTATAGTTGCCATGTATAGTGATTCATCCAACGGATCTGTGCGTAGTAAATTGAAAACCTTCTGGAGAGGATTTGCCATGTTAGATGACATTAAGAACATTCATGATTTGTGGAAATAGGTTAAAAATATCAGCATTAGCAGGAGTTTGGAAGAAATTTATTCCAATCCTCGTGGATGACTTTGAGGGGTCCAAGACTTCAGTGGAGGAAGTAGCTGCAGATGTGGTGAAAATAGCAAGAGAACTAGAATTAAAAGTGGAGCCTCAAGATGTGACTGAATTGCTGCCACCTCATGATAAAACTTTCACAGATGAGGAGTTGCTTCTTGTGTGTGAGCAAAGAAAGTGGTTTCTTGAGATGGAATCTACCCCTGGTGAAGATACTGTGAAGATTGTTGAAATGACAGCAAAGTGTTTAGAATATCACATAAGCTTAGTTGATAAAGCAATGACAGGATTTGAGAACATTGACTCAAGTTTGAAAGAAGTTCTGTGGGTAAAATGCTGTCAAACAGCATTGCATGCTACAAAGAAATTATTCATGAAAGAAGAGTCTATCAATGAAGTGGCAAACTTCCTTGTTGTCTTATTTTAAGAAATTGCCACAGTTATCCCATCTTCAGCAAGCACCCCTCTGATTAGTCAGCAGCCATCAACACCTAGGCAAGACCCACCAGCAAAAAGATTACAACTCACTGAAGGCTCAGATGATGGTTAGCATTTTTTAGCAATAAAGGATTTGTTAATTAAGGTATGAAATAACAGAAAAAAATTTTCTGCTTTTTAGAACTTACGATAATTACTCAGAATTTTTATTGTTTCATCACTTATCAAGATAATTCTTTCATGTAACCTGTAGTAACAACAACAGCAGTAATATCTTTTGAATTGTTCTTATAGAGGATGACTCCAGAAAAGAAACAGATAAAATATTAACTTACTTCCATAACTCTTAGGAGAGTGACGTCAAATATATATAACTGAACTGTGTAGTCTATTCAAGTAAACAGAGATACTTGAAAACTTATCTATTATTGCTTTTTTGCATATGGTTTCTATACTCTCTTGTCTTTTACTTTGTTTAAATTTTAAATTTCCTCATGTTCCTTTGGATAAATATGAGTATAGGGGGCTTCCCTGGTGGCGCAGTGGTTGAGAGTCCACCTGCCGATGCAGGGGACACGGGTTCGTGCCCCGATCCGGGAAGATCCCACATGCCGTGGAGCGGCTGGGCCCGTGGGCCATGGCCGCTGAGCCTGCGCGTCCGGAGCCTGTGCTCCGCAACGGGAGAGGCCACAACAGTGAGAGGCCAGCGTACTGAAAAAAAAAAAAAAAAAATGAGTATATGCTTACATTTACTTATGTATGTATATGTATACATATATATATATTTATGTGTATCTATGTTTGTATACATATATACATTTTATATGTTTTTGTATATCTATGTGATCTAGTTTTATCTGTTTGCGGTGGGATAACTATTAATGTTCTGTCCGGATTTTACTTGTCTTAATATGTTATTTGCTATAAAAGCAGTGTAGGATGGTAAACCTTAGATAGCATTTGCAATGAAAATTTGATTGGCGCGTTTATTTTTTTGTAAAGTGTATGGTAATCTCTACCAAAAATATCTGTATTTGACTTTATTTACTTTTTAAATGTTTTTAGTTCATTTTATTAAAGAGAATTTTTAAAAAACCACTGAAACCATAAAGTTACAATGTAAAAAGCAGTTCAAAATAGTAATAATATAAGAAACGCAATTCATCAGTTTGCAGGAGGTGAAAAATATTAACATGAATAATGTAATTTTAAATATTGTGACGGTAATTTAGAAATAAACAGATTAATTATAATCTTGGTCACAAAAAATACATTTTTATCATTGAAATATAATTGGCCAAGCATACTCTGGGGTTTTTCAGTACTTTAAAATAATCCTTAGGGAAATAAATAATTAGGAAGTTTGGTCAAATGAAACAAAGAAATCTAACTTTCAGGTGTTTCCTTGTCCCTAAGCTTATCTTTAAAAATAAGGATACATTTTTAACAATGTGCCACAGATTAATAAGATATTTGTTTGCACAAGTCCTAATCCTGAGAGAACCATGATGATAAAATATGGATTGAATATTATTTTGCCTTCTTAAATCCTATATTAATCACATTGTCTAAAATTAGAAAGGGAGAGATATTATTGGTAAGTTTAAAGATGCATAAAATTTATTTTATGCCTTTAAATTAGACAAGATTAAGTAACATGTTTATTTAAACATTGAATAAGCTGTAATAATTACAGAGTGCATGCTAAAAGCTTTGGATTGCTTTTCAAGTCAAGAATGACTTTGCCTGTTTATAGGATGACAATTGGCTTTCACTTCTTTTAAACAATCACTAAACCAAGTTAAAAGGTGAATTAACAAAGCGCAGATAATAGAAAGTATTATAAAGTCTACACATCATTTCTGTTAAAAAAAAAAAGACCCCATTTATGTTAAAAAGAATTAAGGGAATTGGAAATGTTAGTATTAAAAAGTTCTAAACTAATAATAGAATACAGATAATCAGAGTTGACAGCATCTAGTTAAAAAGAGAACCATCCAAAATAGAAAGCATTGTTATGGCTACGTAGAATATTGGATTTTATTTTTAAAAAACCTCATTAACTTTGTACACATTGACTTAATTTTTCTTATTTTAATTATCCAGAGGGTAGAAAATTGGAACACTGACTCTCCCCAGCCACTTTGGGACACCTCATGCAGTCATCAGCTAATGTCTCAAAGACTGTCCTCAGCCCTATGTAATAACAGACAAAAGATTCAGAATAGAATAGCACATTTCTTAATATTCTTACAGGGAAAGTTATGTTCTCTAATGATTTATATTTTAAGCTTGTTTCTTTTTTTGTTTTGTCTTGAAAAATGCGTAAAAACCAGTATTATCTTATTCTCTAGTTTACTTTATTCTCCCCTTTACCTTATTCTTCCCCTCAATTTGGTGAGACCGGTTTCTTTAATCCTTCTCCAATGATTATTGCTTCCCAAACTATTCATTTTGAAGTCATAGAGTAAGAAAATTTTGTTAGTCATAATAGTTTGAGTTTTATCTGTGGTGTTCAGAGTTTTGATACTCTATCATTTTCTTTCCAGGAAAAACTGATACCCTAATTCACCCTGGTTCTTAGCCACCCATCTGATCCCCAAGGAAGAATTTCAGCCCCAGCTTTCTCAAGGTAGGAAAAAGGATTAATATATCCACTTGGATTCTAGAATTGTGATTATTGGAAAACTTATCTAGACTCTTGATATGTTAATATAAACTTGATTGAGCATATGAATGTGATAAGATATAGTGTGTTTTCATGATGTTGTTTCATATTTGAAGCCAAAAGACCACTACAAAATACTGATGAGCTAGACAAAATCTTATTACCAGTTCTTATCAATCATGCTTAATATTTGTGTGAAAAAATATTTTAAGACTACTCTGCCGTATCTTTGGTAAAGACTGAAATATTACATTTACAAACAAATTAAGGAGGTAAGTGTTAATCCTCTTCTAATACATGAACAAAGTTGAGTTTGAAAAGTCATTAGGCACTATTTTAAAAGTCAAACTGGTATCATTGTGTGCTGAAGGAAATGGAATTGATATAGCGGCATGGCTGAAATGTTAATATTAGACTCAATGTCTCATACTTCTTTTGGCTAGTATGAATATAAAAATTCTTCAGGTAAGTCAAATTCTTCTGAGTTAATTCAGTGACTCCTTGGCTGTGTAAACTCTTTAACAGTCGTAAGTTTCCATTTATTTGGTCTATCAATCTTAATTATTATCTAAGGAGTTGTCTCATAACTGAGAATGTTTGTTTAATGATCATGTAATTTGGATGAGCGCGTTGTTTTCTTTCGCTTCACGGTTGGGGAGATTTTCACTAATGAAATTTTTTGGATTCTCGTTTTCTGTTTTCTTCTTATAGTAGTGGTTTATGGATTCTTTTCTATCTTTTCTTTATTTTGTAATGTGTTATTTTCATTGATCAGCAATAATATTTGTATGCAGACGGGGTAAGGGCTACTGAGTTTCATTCCTATCCCTAATATATCACCACTCATTATGTACCGGCTGAAACCCTTATAATAGAATGTTTCATGAAACACTCCAACTCTCTTTCACCTAAATGATTTTTTGTTGGTGGGAAGGTTGTACTTTATAAGCCATAATTAGCAAATAGCATTTTATGTAAATAAAATGTTCTCTCTATGTATGTTACTTAAATGTATATCTAGAAAATAAATAATACAGCACCATTTTTGTATATCTTAGAAGATAATATTTACTATAATAAGTATCTAGATAAACAGCCTAAACACTACTCTATAATTATTTTTACTAACGCATCTCTTATATTTGTATCTAAACAGGACAATTATAAATAATCCAATGAATAATATAAAGTATAGACTTCCTTAATTTTTTTCCAAATAACATTAGAATTTCAAGTTAGTCATAGCATTTTACCTCTCTAACATGTTCCTAATAACTTATTTAACAAAGAAAGAATTTGAGTCAGCATCAACTTATTCATTACTGTCTAAGCATTTATAGTTAACATACTGTATTCCAGACTTGGTGTGGGTAGTACAGGGATGACTAAATTGTAAAGCTTGCTAAATGAGTTTGTAATTTTCTTCTACAGGCTTCTAGACTCATCCAGTAATTTAAATGTAATCTGTATTTTTATAAGATAATTAAAATACATTATAGCAATATAAGAAGGAACACAGGGTAAAGAAGATATGGGCTCTATTAAGCAGCTCGAAAGAACTTCAGTCACATTTTTTGGAGGTCGAGTCAAGGCTAACCATGACTCTGAAAACTCTCTATTGATGCCTAGATTAATGACAGGGTACTAGCAAGCTTCTAATGTTCATCCACTCTTTCAGCCATCCATGCATTTATTTAAGAAAAAAAAATATGTGACAGGCAATGAAAAGGCATATCTCTGTCTCTCTGTCTTTCGTTGGCAATCTAATCTCATAATAACATAACAGTGTGGTGAAAGTTATGAGAGATAAACGCACAGGACAGTTGCTGACAAGGACTAACACATATCTGATCGAGGTTTAGCTAAGGCAAGTCTTGGGCTAAATCAGGACAGGAAAATAGGAACTAATCCAAGTAGATGGAGAGGTGGCAAGAAAAGGTATGACATTCCCACGGGAGGGAAGAAACTCAGAAGATAGAAGTGCAAAGAAACATGGCCAACTCAGGAAACTAAAATTATTTTGGCATGCGTTAAGAGTAGGGAACACAAATTGAGCAGAACATAATGCCTCCTTCAGAGATGCTTTACTTTGCTTACTTTAAGGTCAGCCACCAGAGCTTTCTACTCCACCTTACCCAGCTTAATTTTACCTCAGGAGACTCATCGCCATCCCCTACAACTAGTTCCTATTGGAGCCACCCCGTGCCAATGTCCCAAAGTTTCCCTGACTTTGTCGCTCAAGATGCCTATTTAGGTTATCAGTTTGTTCCTTCTCAATGACAAAATGTGCAGAGATCTTAGAAAATGGTGACCTTAATTGGTCACAGTAGTTTTGTTAAATTATAATGCTAGAACAATAAATCCCCTCTTGAAATGTCTATGCCCCTCTGAAGATAATGATACACTTACCTTTTCGGCCAAAACGAAAAAGGTCAACTTTTTTTTTAAAGTACAAGGCAAATCAAAGTACTCAATTACGGTGTTTTCAATGTTACCTCCATATATCAACTCTCTTTTTCTCCCTCTTTTTAAAATTATTTAACTCCTTTAAGTGAATATTAGAGGTGAATCACAGGCTAGTCAGAATGATAATATGCTTATCATTATTATGTCTCATTTAATTTGCACAGAAAACTAGTGTATGGATAATAATATTTAATGAATAAAGAAACTGAGGCCCCAAAAGGACAAGTGACTTTAATGATGCCCAGCTATTAAATTACAGAGGCAAAAATGAAACCCAGTTCTCTCTCACAACAAAAGCAATTTCTTTCTACTATTACATGTCTTTACTCCTTTTCCAAAAACTCTACTGCAAAACTTGTCTTGCAAATAGGAATTATGATTCCTTCTTTATTTGAATAAATCATTTATTCATTCTTACCCTAACAATATCTACTCATTTGTCTTCTAAATTTGATCTAAAAAATGAGAAAAACATTCTCGCAACTAATTATTTTAAACTCCTGGCAGAAAAGTTTTAGGAGCCACAATTCTGGCAAACTTGATGAGTTAAAAACAAAAGGCTTTTTTTTTTTTCTTTCTGCAATCACTTCAGCTGTGCTCTGTGGAACATTTGAGTCTCTTTAGTTAATAAGTATACCAGATAACGTCCTCCCTGCCTCTCCACCTTTGAACCCACACTGATAATCTTCTCAAAGGAGTTGACCCGCAAAGGCTAGTAGTAAGTGGTGTCTCTTAACCTCTGACTTCCAGTCTGTCTGGCTATTGGGAAGCTGAGTGGGAGTTCAGATGTAGAAGGAAGAGAATAAGCTCAATGCATTTGTTCTCCAGCTCACCCTTGACTGAAGGGTGCAGCTGCTCTTAAAGTGGCCTCTCCA
Source organism: Pseudorca crassidens (assembly GCF_039906515.1). NCBI lineage: Eukaryota > Metazoa > Chordata > Mammalia > Artiodactyla > Delphinidae > Pseudorca > Pseudorca crassidens. The sequence goes on from NC_090313.1 coordinate 25,902,269, forward strand.
CAGGATTCTCCTGTGAGTAACCACTCCCTCCCTCTAGCCTTCAGGTTTGAGGTAGTAACAGTTTTGCTCTCATTAACCAGATTACTGCAATATCCCTGTGTCATTTTTTACAACCTGTGCACACTCTTGTTAATTGTCAGTTTATTAAATTCTCCAGAAATTATGCTAAATTGAGTGTGTCATCATTTTTCTCTTAGGGACGTGACTGATAAAAATGACATGGCAGAAAATCTCACAACTTTCTGACTAGTTTCATATGTTAAAAGTCGTCTCTGTTGCTCCTTTGAACTCTAAAACTTTTATTCTTAGACATTTTAGGTGGGGAAGAGAGAAAAGGAAAAGGACAGATACGCTTCTCCAGTGGTGCCACAGTTTATTCTTGGTTGACTTTGTCTCCCGGTTTAATACCAACTGGCTGCTACAGATACCAGCTACATACTGGCCCTCTGATGGCACAAAGGTGTTAAAGCAATCTAACCTGGATGCACCTCTCACAGTCCATATCAACTCAACAAACTGGTCCAGCAGACCTCGCTGCTGAGATCTTCCTGCCCAGCAGGTTTCTTTAGTTGACGCTCTCCCTATGCCCACCCTTGCTAGATATGTGGGGAGAAATGCTCAAATCCTGTTTCGATGGTTTATGAGCAATGATTCCTTCTCTTGCCTTAGGCTTTTGTATATGAAGCCTGGAAAAGCAGGTAAACTCATTAGTTAGGATGACTTTAATAAATATCGAAAAGGATGTTCTTCCCAGATAATTTTCAGGATAATTTCATTCTTTTGTTGTTGGGGGTAGGGGTTGGGGGATGTTTGAAGTCATTTTGTTTTCACATAGATCTTACTTTCTACTTTTGATGCAGTAGAAAAGGTCCCCCTTATCAAATCGTTATATCTACAAAAAACAGTCTCTCAAGAAGTATTTATTAGACAAAAGACACATAAACTTCTTTCCAACAATGAGGTATGTAAACATGATACGTGATAGCCTGTTGAGTGTGGTGATTAATCAATCAGATGGCTAAGAACAAACCTTTATAGCAACGTCGTCGGATCAATATGAGTTGCAGGTGTATGGGAGGCTATGCTTTTCTTTAAGATATATATGAAATGTGTAACTGAATTGTTTTATGTGTTATATTTTTTTAAATGTATGTTTTCTCCCAAATTATGGAACTTAAAGCCACATTAGTGGTCCTCTTCTTACTGCAATTAGAGCAGAATTAAAACTCCTTAACTAAAAAAAAAAAAAAAAAAAAAACTCCTTAACTGATCTATCCCCTGCCTAACTTGCCACCATCTCTCTATCATATAGCGCGTCAACTATACTAGTGATTCTTTCAGGTTAGTGAAAGAGCCAGGTTCTTTCTTCCTGAGATAATTTGCCCTACTTGGAATTCTTTGCGTATAAAACTGTGACCTGCAATGCTTACTTGGCTGGCCCTTAGTCACCTTTCAGATCTCACCTTATAAAGTACCTCTTCAAAGTGGCTTTCCAAGATTAAGGTGTCCAAAAAACCTCCCACCAGTCACATGATTCTCAGAGTATTCTGTTTTCTCCCTTCATAATCCTTATCTTTGCTTTTAATACTACATTGCCAGATCTTTCATAGCATTAGACTTCTCTATTTTATTCAACATTGCATCCCTAAAGCGCCTAGTATGTGAAGGGTGTTCAAAAAGTGCCGGATGTGTGATTAAATCTAGCTCTTTGTTTTCAAATAAACAATAGAATTGGACTGTGGTAGACAGAATTAGATTCCACTCTAAGATTCTTTTTTCTATCAAGTTCTAGGGAAATGCTGTTGTAAGCTCTGGCATTTTAATGTTGAGAAAGTTTTATGCAGACACCATCGTTGTGTCTAAAATATTTTGTATTTGATTAGACTCCAGTGTAGTTTTTAATAAAACTATCACAGCTGTTTCACAATGTCTTTATTAATCTCATTAATTATGAGTTAATTCACATCTTCAGGAAACAAACACAAATAAAAGAATTCCCAGCAGAATGTTCAGTTGCAGTGTTAGCAAATACCAAAGAAATCAATCAAGACAGCAGTTTACTTAAAGCTTCATTTATAAAGGTATAATCAACCGCATTTCTTAATCCCTCTGTCAGGAAGAATAAATGTTCAATTTGTTTGCTGACCACTTACTCAAGGACCAAACACCTGTACTGTGTAGATACAGCATTAATCATTCTACCATCCATCTACGTCTTCTCTCAGTGTCTTTGTTTATCTTGCCTTTATCATTCTCAGCTAAACTTCTCAAGACTTTTTCTGTGGTTTATAAGAAAGTTTGTAATTGATGCAAACTATATATATATACACATACACACACACACACACTGAAACACACTAATGAGATTTTTTCATTTTTTTTCATTAAGGATATGTTCAAATTCAGTTTACTTATATTGGATACTTACACAATTATAGGTCATTTGGTTATTCTTCTATAAGTAAAAGAAGGCATTTAAATATTTGAAAATATATCACACACAAAATTCATTTTAATTTCTACTAGAGATAAAAAACGGAATTGAATAAAGAAAATTATGAGAAATGTAAATGAAGCCTCTGACCTTGAAATGGTGGAGGAAAAAAAAGCAGCTATAAAAACAAGGAAACAAAAAAACAAGCTATAAAACAATGAGGAAAACAATGAAATGTAGCACATGAACAGAAAGAGCGAACTCCGGGAGTTAATAGTGAAAAACAAACATGTTGGTAGCCCAGAATGTGTGAGATAAGGGAAGAAAGAAAAAAAGATAAGAATTAAGTAGATGGAAACTTAATGGAGAGGATAAGGAAGAAAGGAAATGTGGCAAAAATAGATCTGATCAGAAGCAAGAAGTAAAAACTGGTGAAGAGAAGAAGTAGAGAAAAAAGGTAAAAGTGTAAGAGAGAAAGTAATACAAAGAAAAAAAAACCTACAGGAAACCAGGAAACCTACAGGGGAACTAAATGTAAAGGGAAACTGGAAAAAATGAAGAAACTATTTACCCAAAGAACAATTACATATATTCATTCAATAGGACCATTCTACTTTATATGCTGTAGGATAAATAGTCAAGTCCCTGATTACCACTGCAGTACTGGAGCCATAATCACAAATTCCTAGAGGAGCCTCACAAGCAGTACAATTAATGAGACATCTAGTAGAGAGGATATGCTTCCAGCTATAGTCACTTGATGCCATTGTAGGAATGGAGCCCAGTGTTTCCTGCTTTCAATAGTAAATGGGTGTGTTTGACATTTTATGCCCAAAAAATGTCAAATCTATTCCAAATCTATACTTCTCTTTTTCCTCATAAATAAAAAAAAATGATTTTGAGGGGACAGTAAGTAACCAACATTAGTAAGTATTTTCTCAGCTTTCTTCTCGGTTAGGATAGCTATGTGAATCAATTGTGAACAATGAGAGGAAATCAGCTGTAGTGGGTTCTGGGATTGTGACAAAGCTTTTGCTGGCCTCATAAAGGATGGTCGATGTGGCTGTGTACATCTTCTCTGTGTTTCTCTTCCTTACTTAATTAGGATGTGCTATTTGGAGCTGCAGTGTAGCCATCTTGGGTCCATTAGAATTGATATTGTTGACTGGCTCATTCAACATCAACAATCTCTTAATTCTGGACCTTTTTGTGAGGAAAATGAACTCTTTCTTTGGATAAGCTACTACTGGTCAATTACTCCATCAATTGAAGCCAAACATACTCTAAATAATGTAGTAGAAATCTACAGTGTCATGTACAGACTATTAAGTGTTGCTCACAGTTTAGTACTATTTTTGACAAACTAAATATGTCTGCAAGATAGATCCTGACCGTAGACAACAAGACTGTGACATATTTATTGATTTCGATGAATGAACCAAAATTTCCCATTTTAAATGAATGTTTTACATTCAGAGAACTAAATTTATTCTAAAGAATGCTGTTTGGATATTTTTGTCCTTATTGAATATAGATTTCCTTGTATAACTAAGATTTTTCACATCTGTATAAATGTATTTTTCAAGTTTATACCCTTGGCTTCACATGTTGTCCATACTGTCTCTTTTACTCTGTTTTCTGTTAGTTTACCTGCTCTGTGTCCTCTATGAAATTGGGATTCAGTTCTTATTTTAATCAGAATGTGAGTTCCCCAAAGAAGGATTCCCAGATGTTCCCCAAGTCCAGAGACAGTAGAGGGCACAGAACCAGGAGGACAGCAGGGTTATACGGGGAAGAGGCAAGATGTAGTCGTCATTAATAAAACCAGCACCCAGCATCTTGCAGACTACCCTACAGGAAGCCAAGGCCTTTCAGGAAATGGCCATGAGCAAGTGCCAAAAAAAGCATCAAACACTTTTTCAGAATAGCAATAAGGTCATAAAGAATACAAAGTACCATCACAATAAAGAAGGATATGATGAGATAAGAACTTTGGGCACATTGGGAAGAATTTGAAGACCTTGCATGATACACAAAAAGAGATGTAGTCTGGAATAGATGTAAATCTGATCTGTAATTCCACTGGCCTAGGAAAGCAATAAGAAATTAAAAATTGTGCCTCTAACTATGAGTATGTTATAATGTATATACTTATCATTTGGTTAGGTATATAATAAAATATACACAATCTCATCCTCTACTAGAAATTAAGTACTTATCAGTATAATATTATTATGTACCCTGTGTTGAAGAACCCATGCCCCAAATTTCAAATATAGATTCATGAGTTGACAAAACTTACCTTATGTTTATAACCAAGATTCTGGAACCTAAAGTAGAAAGATATAGGCAGATAGCATCCTTGACAAAATACTACCTTCACACAACTTATTTCTTTTGAGTGTTCTACTAATAGAGTAATTGATTACATTAATTATGATGACATGTATGTATATTTATATATAATTTGATGATATATGATGATATATAAATATACATGTATATATACATGTAACTTCCATTGGTAATAAATAGACCTTTTTTTCTTTATTTCTATACACCATTCTAAAATGGTCTCTTAAATTGCAGGTTACCTATTCTGATTTTTTGTTGTTGTTAGTGTTGCATTTAATTTACAATAAAATTCTTGGGTTTTATTTTGTAATTTTCCTGAGCAATATCTCACAGTATGTAATTTTGTAGAACCTGTAAATTTGTGGATAGTTTCCTCAACATAGATAAATTCTTATTTCCTTACTGAATATCAGTTGAGTTGTTTCAGTTACACTTTGATGTCAGATAACATAATGAGTTAAGTGTTACTCTGCAGAACTTATTTTTGTATTTTCACGAGAATAATGACATATTTAATGGAAAAAAATCTCTTTCCTATGCTTGTTCTAAGTTGATAAATGCAGAAACTGTTCCCATGGTTCTGCAATTGTCAATATGTTTCCCTGCTTGTCCACAAAGCAGCATTACAGCTAAAAGCCAGAATGCACGTTATCTGTTTTCTTATGCTTATCCAGCTACGAAGATAAACAAATCTAGTATTTGTCCTTCACAGTTTTTACTGTCCCTCGTGTAACTTATGCATACTCAGAAAATAATCTAGAGGTATGTTTTCTGTAGTTCTACATAAACTCCCATGTACATAAATCCAGAATTAAATGAAAATATTTGAAAGAACAATTCATTGTATTTAGTGTGCTTGTTCGGTATCTATTTTCTCTCAGTCTCAAGGCCTCTCTTCCGAAGTCTGCTCTGTGATCGTCAGGTTGAGTTTGCACTACATTGCCCGATGCCTTCTTCTATGATTCTGACAGTTGGACACACTTGTGGGTGATTAGAATTTATGGGAAGAGAAGAAATCCTGTCTCCAGTCTCAGTCAGCATCACACCAGCTGTGAGAGCACAGCTTCCAGCTTCTTTTGTCACTGCTAGCAGCCGCTATGGTGTGGCTCTCAGAAGTACTTACATCACTCAGTCACATTTCTTGGTTGTTCTTAGTATCAGATGTTAGGTCTAAGCACCAACAGTGCTGTGGTCTTTTCAGAAATCTGAGCACTAGCTATGTGATATGTTCCTGGGACATCACAGGGCATGATGATCAGTTCCTGTGGTCCATTTCTGCAGTCTGTGGCCCTACCCTTTCTGTTCTGTTTTCTCAGCCTAGAAGTGGTAACAGCTTCCTGCAGTTAATAATATCGAGGTTATATCAAGATTGCCTTTTTCATCTTCTAACTGTGCTAAATGTATAACTAATTCCCTTTTTCAAATCCTTTCCGTCTATATAGCATGTTTTTTTCTCAGCTTTAAAATATAAATGACAAAATTGTAAGATATTTCAAGTGTAATGTGATGATTTGATATACATATACATTGTGAACAAACTCCCCCCTCCCTCAAGTTTATTGACATAGTGTGGTTTAGATATTCTTGACTGAACCTTGAATTCTAAAGTATTTGGTGGAGGGAGTAGGCTTTATTCTTCACCCTTTAGCATACTAAGAGATCTAAGATAGCTGCTACTTCTGCTCATTAGATTCAACCATCCTGATGTCAGCAGTGTAGTAGACCAGCATGATCCATGGGAATCAAGGTGACTAGGATCTAGGCACACTACAATACGGTAGAGAGTAGAAGGGCTGACATAGCCCTCAGGCAAGACTGAAAATACATAAGTTGGCTGCTGCAAGGTGAAACAAATGTTTTGCTAGTGCTTGCAAACTGGTCTACAATGGGAATCTGCAAAGCAGATCCACCTACCAAACCCAGACCACTGCTTTTTTTTTACGTTTTATTGGAATACTGCCATACTTACTCATTTATGAATTGTCTATGGCTTATTTTGTGCTGCAATAAGAGAGCTGAGTGGTTGTGTTGGAGACCAAAAGGCCTGTAAGTCCTAGATATTTACTCTATGTCCCTTCACAGAAAAAATTGCTGACCCCCTTTTGTTAGTTTCCTAGGGCTTCCATAACAAAATACCACAAATTTGGTGGCTTAAACAACAGAATTTATCATCTCATAGGTCTGGAGGTTAGAAGTCAAAGGTCAAGTTGTTGGCAGTGCTACGCCTCCCCGAAGGCACCAGGAAAAGATCTGTTCCCGCCCTCTCACCTAGTTTCTGGTAGTTCTTTGATTTGTGGTAGCATAACTCCAATTTCATATGTTGTTTTTCCCATGTGCATGCCTTTGTGCGAATTTCTCATTTTTACAGGAATCCCAAACATACTGGAATAGGAGTCCACTCCATTCTACTCCAGTATGACCTCATCTTAATGAATTGTATCTGCTACAACCCTATTTCCAAATAAATCACATTCTGAGGTACTCAGGGGTAGGACTTCATATGAGTTTGGGTGGGGGGGGACAGTTCATCCCATGACACACCTGGTCCAGAAAAATCATGTACTAAATCGATAAAGGCATGCTGCGTTGCAGAAGCCATATTGAATTGTTTCTAAAATTTACCACAATTGGAAAAGCAGCTGCAATTTATGTCACTCCCTGTTTAAGTTTACACTAATCCACAATCATTCCTCAAGATCCATTCACCTACAGGAAAGTCAAAGGAGCAATTTAAATAAAGCTGTAATATGAACCCCTGTTCTGCTTCTTCTTTGATGGCAGCACTAAGCCCTGCAATTCCCACTGAGATGTGGCATTGCTTTTTCTTTGCTATACTAGTAAGGAGAAACATTTCCTGAGGCTTCTGTGGACTATTTTCTACCAAAAGTCACTACACAGGTAAGAGAACCAAATGTAGGTATTTTCCATCTCCTCATTCTCAGTTGGTGTGTGTCTTCAGATCTGAAGTGAGTCTCTCATAAACAGCATATATATGGGTCTTGTTTTCTTTTAATCCCTCAGCCACTCTATGTCTTTTGATTAGAGCATTTAGCACATTAACATTTAAAGTAATTATTGATAAGTGTGTACTTATTGCCATTTTGTTAATTTTTTTTCAGATTGTTCTTGTAATTCTTTTCTGTTCTTTTCTTCTTCTTTTGCTCTCCTCCCTTGTGATTTGATGACTATCTTTAGTGTTATATTTGGATTCCTTTCCCTTTTTTGTTGGTTCATCTATTACAGAGTTTGTGTTTGTGGTTACATGAGGTTTATATATAGTAACCTATGTATATATGGGATTATTTTAAATTAATGATCTCTTAAATTCAAATGCATCCTAATAACCCTGAATTTTTACTCCCCCATCCCATGTTTAATTTTTTTGACATCATATTTTACATCTTTTTGTTTCCTATATCCCTTAACTACTTATTATAGCTATAGATGATTTTACTTTTGTCTTTTAACCTTCCTACTAGATTTATTAGTAGTTCATTTACCACCTTTACCATACATTTACTTTTACCAATGAGATTTTTCCTTTCATAATTGTATATTTCTAGTCATGATCTTTTCTTTTCCATTTAGAGAAGACCTTTTAACATTTAGAGAAGACCTTTTAACATTTCCTATAAAGCTGGTTTAGTGGTGCTGAACTCTTCTAGCTTTTGCTTGTATGTAAAACTCTTTATCTCTCTTTCATATCTGAATGACAGCCTTGCTGAGTATTCTTTGTTGTTTTCTCCTTTCATCACTTTAAATATATCACTCCATATAATTTATATTTTTGAAGAGACTGACATCCCCTTCAAATAAACTGAAAACTGGGTAAGAGGCTATATCTGCCCACTGTGATGATTCAAATAAAGTTACTGTCCACCAAATCCAGGGTTGGTTTGTGTTACATAGATCAAGTAATGCTTTAATAGGCTGCCAATCTACTTCAATTTTGGAATCCTGAGATTAATTAGCACCTGCTGAAGATCCATGAGATTCAAAACATTCTTAATTATATTCTTGTTTCTAATGCCCATTGTAGATTGTGTGCACCCCTTCTTCTTTAGCATGTAAATGTTTCCTCAAGCATGTTCCATCCTGGAACGTGTTCCATCCTTCCTCCTCACCGTAAAAAGAAAGCCCATCTCAGTGGTGTCATTTCTACCATCTTCCCCAGCCTGCACAGGACTGCTGCCATCATGCGTTTCACCGATGCAGCCCTTCCCATTCAATCCCGTATTATCAGTGCCTTAGGGAAGGTGTCCTTTTGATCCTCTTTTGCTCTCTAATTAGGGAGCAGATGGCGCATGATACATCCATCCCTACATTCCTGTTTTCCTAAGCTTTTGGATTTTTTTCCCTCTGTATTATGTTAGAGAATTTCTGATACTTCAGCCTCACTGAATGTTGGCAACAGTTAAGCCCAGATTTCAGTCAACAAAGCAAACAAATCATTAGAGCAGATTTAACATATTAAACTCAGAATCTCTGACAAGTATGCCAGATCAACAGATTTGGCCCCATCCAATTATACATTCTGTACCCTTTCAAAATACATCCTTAGAGTTTATTCCCACTCATGTTCTGCAGGCTGCCATAATATACATGAACAAAATCTAAGCCCTTTTGTTCTAGTAATACCTTTTCTCCCTTTATTATTTCCTTAGTAGTTGTAATGGTAACTGCTTCCAGCAGTTATTAATCTTTGGGTTATTTCATCATTCCCCTTTTGCTTTCCAACGTCATCTATTTCACCAACTTACTATATGAAATTCCCTCTATTTGACATACCTGTTCTTTACATTTCCTGGCAGGACACAGACTAATTGAGTTACAGATGAACATGTCCAGATTGGACAAATTGAAATAAAAATAATTTGGAATATGCTAAAATAGTCTTGGTCTTAGTGATATTGTTTTTAACGTTTGTATCTAGAATTTTCTAGTTTGATAGGCAAATTAATTCAATAACAATAGCTTAACAGTGAAAATGAAAATTGGTTTCAGCCAGTTCAATTTACCATCACAATAAATAAACGTTTTCTGATTGAAAAGGTTTATTTCCCATTATTAAAAAAATCAAATATTAAACGTTTTAAAATTCTAATATTCTGCTTATTTATATTCCTTTGAAATTTCTAATCATTACTTCTTTTCTGCCCTTTGGATTTCAATAGATGAAGCATACACAAATCACAGGCATCTCTTTGAATATTTGAGCACAGCTATTGTCTAAAGCCTTATTCTTCCTCTCATAGCTCTCAATGTTTTAGATTGCTTCAATGGAAACATTTCAGCTTATCGATCTAAAAAAAAATCTGATCCACTTAACTGAAAATAAATTTCTATTCTATAGTGCTAGAAATTTCTGACCACAGCTCCTGCAACTTGTCTACCTCTTGAGGAATGTTTATTCAATTATCTTCTTTTTGGGTGACCCAAATGTTTTGGAACTAGGTAGTGTGATGTCTTGAACCATACTATGAATGTACTAATGACTGTTGGGAGCTCAGCTGAGCTGGAGAAAGCTGAGGTGCCAGGCGTCAGAGGTGGGGATAGAAAGGTAGGCAGGATGTTCTACTTCCCCTGGATGATTTTTCAGTACAGTTGAAGATGTAAACTCTACAAAATCTCATGAGTAAACTTCAAAAACAATCAGTTAGTAATAAGAAGAAAATAATAATCTTAATAAATTACAGATATGAATATGATACTTTTCTTCATAAAATCTTTCAGTGTCTTCCCATTGGCCTCGGGGGAAAAAAAATAAAACAATTTCCTCAGGTGGCTACGAGGGCCCTCATGTCCCAGTCTTGGCTCTGCTACAGTCCTGCCACTTTCCAGTCTTTGTCTTGTGCCTTGTGCTCCAGCCTGGAACTTCTACCAGTTCTTACGGTGCATGGGCACCTCTCCTCTCTGGGCCTCGTCTGGCTGACTCACCCCTATCCTTTGCTTGGTTGGCACCACGTCACCCATCAGTTCTTAGCTCGATATCCATTATGACGTAGATTCTCTTTGCTTCCTTGAGTAGATTAATTGAAATCATGTTAGGCTCTCAAGGATATAACTTCACTAATGATGATTTTAGTTATAAGTTTAGTGTCTGTTTTCCCAAGCAAAGGGTAAGCTCTATGACAAAATGGTACTTGTTTTATCTGACAAAAACATGAACTGTGATTGCCATGTATGTTGAGTGCCTCTCAAAGAGCCGGGATCATTTTAGACCAAAAACATATGTGTTGAATAAATGAATATTTATTTAGTAGAATGGATGTGGGCATAGTTTTGGATAATAGGAGATGAAAATTATTAGTAATTTAGAACAGAGGAGCTAAATTTGCTTAAAAGGAGAAAGGTGGTTTTATTGGGAAGGTGGCGTATATGTTGAAACAAGAGAGGTAAGGAAAAGAATGCCAGAAGAGTTGGCCTTTTCCCGGAAACAGGTGCCATATGGAGAGGGAAAACAGTGAAGAGAGAATAAAAGTACAGTTTTCCTTTTGAAGACTGATGCATTATTAGTGTTTACATGAATGAGTATATTTAAACTTCCATCCACTGTGATCTTCTGCTTTATAGATTTTCTAGATAGTCCCATACCTTGTATTTCTCTGATCTTTTTCTTTGAAATTTTTTTTCTGAAATCTAAGGTATTATATTTTATTCTATGGCTGTTCTTGATAAAAAATATATGATACCATTTATTTAATCGACATCCCATTTATTTAATCGACATTTTCATTCGGGTACAGAGTTAGCAGTTCTGCTTACTGCTGTTACTTGTTATAAACAAGGTCATTACTGGCACTTGGTTAGGTGATTCATCTTTGCTGTGAGGAACTTTCCTAGGACCTAGAAGACAATTTGCATTCTTGACCTCTGGGCACTGCTTGCCTTTCACTTTGCAGTCCTGATAACCTCCAAATTCATATATTTGCAAACAATCCCAGTCACCCAGACCCCCAGAAGAATGCGAAGTGTTGCCTTCTCCCACTTGGGTACCATTTAACTTTTAAAGTAAGTAGGGAAGTAAATTCAAGCAAATGTTTTGATACCATTTTATAGTAATAAATCTATTTAGCTGAGCATTTTTATCTACAGGGGGACCCCTGTGGATACCAAAATTTGCAAATGCTCAAGTCTCTTATACGAAATGGCATAGAAGAGTTACACCCCTCTGCCTACTCTCCCACACCCCACACCCCCTTTCCTCTATCAGGGATGCAGAACCTGTGGATAAGATGGGCCTACTGTATAGCTATGTGTTTTCTTGACATACATTTTTTTAAATAGTGTTAGGAAAATAATAGCAATATCTATCTGACCAGTCAACTTACTAAGAACACTTGTATTGTTAGCATATATATTTTTCCAGAGAAGTGTGGGCCTCATTTACAGACAGCATTACTCTATGTTTATTTACAAAATAATTTAAAGCTAAGAGAAAATTAATCAATCATAGCCTTTTTCAATGAGAATAAATTTTAGTGCTCATCTAGCTGATTTTATTTATTTATTATTCTTTTTTAACATCTTTATTGGAGTATAACTGCTTTATATTGTTGTGTTTGTTTCTGCTGTATAACAAAGTGAATCAGCTATATGTATACATATATCCCCATATCCCCTCCCTCTTGCATCTCCCTCCCACCCTCCCTATCCCACCCCTCTAGGTGTTCACAAAGCACCGAGCTGATCTCCCTGTGCTACGTGGCTGCTTCCCGGCATTGTGATCAGAAAAGACACTTGATACAATTTCAATTTTCTTAAATTTACCAAAGCTTCATTTGTGACCCAAGATATGATCTGTTCTGGAGAATGTTCCATGAGCAGTTGAGACGAAAGTGTATTCTGTTGTTTTTGGATGGAATGTCCTATAAATATCAATTAAGTCCATCTTGTTTAATGTGTCATTTAAAGCTTATGTTTCATTATTTATTTTCATTTTGGCTGATGTGTCCATTGGTGAAAGTGGGGTGTTAAAATCCCCTACTCTTGATTTCCCCTTTATGGCCTTTAGCATTTGCCTTATGTATTGAGATGTTTCTATGTTGGGTGCATAAATATTTATAATTGTTATATATTCTTCTTGGAGTGATCCCTTGATCATTATATAGTGTCCTTCTTTCTCTCTGGTAGTAGTCTTTCTTTTAAAGTCTGTTTTGTCTGATATGAAGATTGTTACTCCAGCTTTCTTTTGATCTCTATTTGCTTGGAATATCTTTTTCCATCCTCTTACTTTTAGTCTATATGTGTCCCTAGGTCTGAAGTGGGTCTCTTGTAGGCAGCATATATATGGGTCTTGTTTTTGTATCCATTCAGCCAGTCTGTGTCTTTTGGTTGGAGCATTTAATCCATTTACATTTAAGGTAATTATCGATATGTATGTTCCTATTACCATTTTCTTAATTGTTTTGGGTTTGGTATTGTAGGTCTTTTCCTTCTCTTGTGTTTCCTGTCAGAGAAGTTCCTTTAGCATTTTTTGTAAAGCTCATTTGGTGGTGCTGAATTCTCTTAGCTTTTGCTTGTTTGTAAAGGTTTTAATTTCTCCGTTGAATCTGAAAGGGATCCTTGCTGGGTAGAGTAATCTTGGTTGCAGGTTTTTTCCTTTCATCCCTTTCAATATGTCCTGCCACTCCCTTCTGGCTTGCAGTTTCTGCTGAAAGATCAGCTGTTATGCTTATGGGGATTCCCTTGTATGTTATTTGTTACTCTTCACTTGCTGCTTTCAATTTTTTTTTCTTTGTATTTAATTTTTGACAGTTTGATTAATAATGTGTCTTGACCTGTTTTTCCTTGGCTTTATCCTGTATGGGACTCTGGGCTTCCTGGACTTGACTATTTCCTTTCCCATATTAGGGAAGTTTTCAACTATAATCTCTTCAAATATCTTCTCAGTCCCTTTCTTTTTCTCTTCTTCTTCTGGGACCCCTATAATTCGAATGTTGGTGCACATAATCTTGTTCCAGTGGTCTCTGAGACTGTCCCCAGTTCTTTTCATTCTTTTTTATTCATTCTGTTCTGCGGTGGTTATTTCCACTATTTTATCTTCCAGGTCACTTATCCGTTCTTCTGCCTCAGTTATTCTGCTATTGATTCCTTCTAGAGAATTTTTAATTTCATTTATTGTGTTGTTCATCATTGTCTGTTTGCCCTTTAGTTCTTCTAGGTCCTTGTTAAATGTTTCTTATATTTTCCCCATTCTACTTCCAAGATTTTTTTTTTGTGTGTGTGGTATGCGGGCCTCTCACTGTTGTGGCCTCTCCCGTTGCGGAGCACAGGCTCCGGACGCGCAGGCTCATCGGCCATGGCTCACGGGCCCAGCCAGGCCCAGCTGCTCCGTGGCATGTGGGATCTTCCTCGACCGGGGCACGAACCTGCATCCCCTGCATCGGCAGGCGGACTCCCAACCACTGCGCCACCAGGGAAGCCCTACTTCCAAGATTTTGAATCAACTTTCTATCATTATTCTGAATTTTTTTTTCAGGTAGATTGCCTATTTCCTCTTCATTTGTTTGGTCTTGTGGGTTTTCACCTTGCTCCTTCATCTGCTGCATATTTCTCTGTCTTCTCATTTTGCTTAACTAACTGTGTTTGATGTCTCCTTTTTGCAGGCTGCAGTTTCGTAGTTCCCGTTGCTGTTTGTGTCTGCCCCCAGTGGGTAAGGTTGGTTCAGTCGGTTGTGTAGGCTTCCAGTGGAGGGGACTGGTGCCTGTGTTCTGGTGGATGAGGCTGGCTCTTGTCTTTCTGGTGGGCAGGACCGCATCCAGTGGTGTGTTTTGGTGTGTCTGTGAACTTATTACGATTTTAGGCAGTCTCTCTGCTAATGGGTGTGGTTGTGTTCCTGTTTTGCTAGTTGCTCGGCATAGGGTGTCTAGCACTGGAGCTTGCTGGCCATTGAGTGGAGCTGGGTCTTAGCATTGAGATGGAGATCTCTGGGAGAGCTCTTGCCAATTGATATTATGTGGGGCCGGGAGGTCTCTGGTGGACCAATGTCCTGATATCGGCTCTCCCACCTCAGAGGCACAGGCCTGACACCCGGCCAGAGCACCAAGACCCTGTCAGCCACACAGCTCAGAAGAAAAGGGAGAAAAAGAAAGAAAGAAAAAAATAGTAAGATAAATAAAGTTATTAAAATAAATTTTAAAAGTAATAAAAAAAAAAAGAGAGCAACCAAACCAATAAACAAATCCACCAATGATAACCAGTGCTAAAAACTAAACTAAGATAAACATAAAAATCAAAAACTGGTCAGTCGCATACAGAAATCCACAATTCTACAGTTGCTCCCAAAGTCCACCGCCTCAATTTTGGGATGATTTATTGTCCATTCAGGTACTCCACAGATGCAGGGTATATCAAGTTGAGTGTGGAGATTTAATCTGCTGCTCCTGAGGCTGTACGGAGAAATTTCCATTTCTCTTCTTTGTTCGCACAGCTCCTGGGGTTCAGCTTTGGATTTGGACCCACCTCTGCATGTAGGTCGTCCTGTGGCATCTCTTCTTCCCACGGACAGGAGGGGGTTAAAGGAGCAGCTGACTTAGGGGGCTTTGGCTCACTATGGAGAGAGGGATACAGAATGCGGGGTGAGCCTGCGGCGGTAGAGCCTAGCATGACGTTGCAGCAGCCTGAGGCGTGCTGTGTGTTCTCCCGGGGAAGTTGTCCCTGGATCATGGGACCCTGGCAGTGGCGGGCTGCACAGGCTCCTGGGAGGGGAAGTTCTGGAGCTCGTTTAGGCGGTGGTCTGAATCCCCTCTCCTCGCACACCCAGAAACAATGGTCTCTTGCCTCTTAGGCAGCTCCAGACTTTTTCCCGGACTCCCTCCCGGCTAGCTGTGGCGCACTAGCCCCCTTCAGGCCCCTTCAGGCTGTGTTCACACAGCCAACCTCAGTCTTCTCCCTGGGATCCGACCTCCGAAGCTGGAGCCTCAGCTCCCGGCCCCCACCCACCCCGGTGGGTGAGCAGACAAGCCTCTCGGGCTGGTGAGTGCTAGTTGGCACCGATCGTCTGTGTCGGAATCTCTCCGCTTTGCCCTCTGCACCCCTGTTGCTGCGTTCTCCTCCGTGGCTCTGAAGCTTCCCCCCCACCCCCCATCTCCGCCATTGAAGGGGCTTCTTAATGTGCGGAAACTTTTCCTCCTTCACAGCTCCCTCCCCTAAGTGCAGGTCCCGTCCCTATTATTTTGTCTCTTTTTTTTTCTTTTTTCTTTTGCCCTACCCAGGTTCGTGGGAGTTTCTTGCCTTTTGGGAGGTCTGAGGTCTTCTGCCAGCGTTCAGTAGGTGTTCTGTAGGGGTTGTTCCACATGTATTTTTGATGTATTTGTGGGGAGGAAGGTGATCTCCACGTCTTACTTGTAGGTCCTCTCCTAGCTGATTTTAAAGATGATAAAATTTTAAATAAGCATTTATCTGATGCCGTATTATATCCATTAGACCGTTTATGTGCATTTTTGGAAATAATTTTATATTTGTATGTATATTGTATGAACTATGGAAATTCACTGGAATATTGCAAACACTCCCTGTTTTATTTTAGATTTATTTTTGTATATGCTAATAGTATCTTATCTAATTCCTCTACTTCCTTTTGAGAACTATCCTGTATCTCCGTTGTTTTTCTTTCTTCTACATTAATACTACATTTTATGTTCCATTGTATTTTATAAAACTGTTTCATCTCAGCAGTTTTTTGCTTTCTCCTCAGATTTCACCTTAAGGCCTTTTTGAGCAATAGAGTTTATCTTGCTGATCGATAACTTAAGGTTTTCATAAAAAGCACTCTGTTCTCATCCAGGAGCTCATTGGTCTGGTATCATAAAAACAACAATCGAAAAAAAAAATCCACTTTTTGAAATAATGTGGTATTAATGTCATTTCCTGTATCATTCTTTCTTTTTTAAAGTTATGGCCATAAATTTCAGTCAGTACTCTCAAACTACTTTAAAAAGTTCAACAGTTACAAGAAAATGTTTACAAAGCCCAAAACTAATATACAGAGATACATTATGGACATTTTATTGTTTTATTGTCCTTAGAAAATAATCACATTATATAAATGCATCAGTACATATCTATTATACCATTTAGTTTTATATAAAATATATTTATGAACGTAGGATGTATTAGGAACATACATAAAGTATCACCTTAGTTTCAATATTTTAATAATATTTAAGATATTTACTTTCCAAAAAATAAAGTTCCCTCAAAATATGGAATAAAGGAATCCAAAATGACTAGATCTTCAGTAGTTTTGCTGTGTCAAGGGAGAAGAATCATCTAGTATCTATTTGGTTCCAGTTCAAAAGCTTAGAGTTACATGGCTGTCAAGATTTTCCTTATCTGATATTGTTCTTGCCTTATAATTGTTTTAGGGGAGGAAAGATAATTTCCCCCTCAACTGTTTCATGTTCTCAGCTGAGACTCCTGTGATAAAAGACAGACTAACAAAAAAAACAAACAAAAATTTATTATCGTATATACTTCATGTGAACATGGGAAATACCCAGGAAAAATAAGTAACTTCCAGAGGTGGCTTAGAATTCAGACTTAAATACCATCTTAATAGGGTAAGGGGGAGAGGGATGTAGGTCTCTTAGAGGAAAGTAAATGATTTTTAGGAAAGTTGAGTGGACTCAGAAGAATAGATGGAAGTTACTATAATTTATTAAAAAGTCTCTTTGGGTGTGATATCCATTTCTGGTCTCCTCTCCTGTAATGAGTCAGTCTTCTCTGGATGTTGAAACTCCTGGGGAGGGGTTTATGACAGTTAAGTTCCTTTTGGAAGATCTGTCTTTAGGCAGATAAAGGGTGTTCAGAGAAATCCTTCCCCTGCATTTGCTGTATTTCAAGTGCCTACAGCTCAAAATCATCAGTACATGAAAGTGGCATATTTTGTGATGGCATGTCTTGAACTCCTACAGGCATATTTTGGGGTGGCATATTCTGCTACCCTTCGTAGTAATATGGAAAGTATATGATACATGAACATGAAAAGTGTTTGAAATTCAGATTTAGAGAAGAAATAGCTGACTGCCTAGCAATGTAAATGTAATCAATGTTCAATATTATATTATAAAATTCATTGATGAAATCTAGAAAAATAATTATCATTTATATTTAAAATAAAATTTGTATTACTTTTAAATTAATGATTCTTATAAAACTTATACATTTTATGGACTACAATTTACAATTTTCTTACTTGAAATTTAAACACTGGGAAGAGGCTGATTTATTTATTACATATAATAAAATGTATAATTTATGTACAGCCCAAGTCAGCAATGCTTTGGTTATTTTTACTTTTGCTTATTTGTTTTGGTGATATAATCATTATATTAAAAGACCACAGGCTAAATGCAAAACAACTAACCGTTCTAAGCAAAGACATTTGCAGACCAGCTTCATTCCTTCTGACTCCTGAACAAAGCTGCCTGAGATATTCACTTGTTTGAACTGCCTCCAAGAGGTTACATGGTTCCCATGGGGGGCTTGTGCCTTAGCCCGCAGCAAGCTAATAAACCTAACTCAGATGAACTGTAGGTCTGTTTTTGGTGATCTTTGATTCGTGAAATTCAGTAGGCCATTCAGTCATCAAGAACTTAACTGCTGGAGTTGACTTCATGTTTTCAAATACTGCACTCATTCACCCTGTACCATGAGAGAAATAGACTTCTTCCCTTCTACTTGTAAGCCACTAGGTTATAGTTTCTATTGGGTTGGCCAAAATGTTCGTTCGGGTTTTTCCATAATATCGTACAGAAAACCTGAATGAACTTTTTGGCCAACCCAATATTAGTAATAGTAGCTTAGCTTAGCCTAACTATGTGTATGTGTGTGTATATTAATATATATATACATATATTAAATCCAAAGACAGAGCAACCCATTACTCCACAGAATTTATTAACAAAATAAATAAAACAAATTCCTTTCTAAGTCCTCTTAATTCCTGATACGCTGACAGTTGAGTATCCAAACAAAAAGAGACAAAAACAACAATCAAAGTAACCCAAAAAAATATAGAAAAAATGGAAAATTTTCTCTTGTGTAAAATGAACAAAGTAGAGAAAAATGTTTAAAAAAGGAACCAACTAAATGGAAATTATTTTTAATTATTACTTATATATTGTTATTAAGGTTTATTTTTCCTCAGCATATTTTATACAGTCAGTTCTTAATACAGTTTGGAATTTTTGTTTTCACGTGTAATGTCATTTATTGACTCTCAATATTTTGGTAGCTGTGTTTTACAAGCATCATATTTAGTGTTTCAGATTATATTTTACATGGATTCATCATAATCTACTGTACAGTTCCTCCACTGTAGTCTTTTGATTGCTTCTAATTTGTCATTATATTTAAACATTTGAAAAATTTTGCACATAACTTTTTATACAAATTTTCTCAAGGTAGAATCTCAGGAAGTGAAATTGTTAAATGTACACACGTTAAAGCTATTGTTGCGTATCACCAAACTGCTCTTTAAAACTGTTGTACCAATTTATATCCAAAGTTCTGTATGATAGTACCTATTTTTCCATACTCTAGACTTTCATTGATTTTGTCATATTTAAAAATGATAACAGAAGAGTTAAAGACAGTCGTCTTTTGTGTTCACTTATGTTTACCCTAAAGCTGGCAAGTAATAAGAGCTAATTAAATATGTGAATTAATGAAAAAATTCCATTTTCATTGTTAATAGGTATCTTTTCTTATATTTGTGTCAGTCATTGGCATTTATTTATTTTTAATATTTATTCTTATATTTACTCAGTTACATTGTAAAACAAAGACTATCAGGGAAAAAAGTAACCTCAGAATTTTTTATTGTCAGGAAAGGGAACACATACTAGTGAAGAAAAATTCATTGTGTAGTTTGCCAGGGGAAAAATTAAGGGGATGGTAGATACTAAAAAGAAGGGGGAATGACTCATTAAGGATAAAAAAAATATCTAAATATGTCAGAATGAGTCCATAGATCTGTACACAATTGGCTAAAATAAATTCCATTGCCTTTTGGTCAGGGTGTGTCTACAGTTAGGTCCAGAAAGCGTGTAGCACAGAGGTCACACAAAGTACATGGTCTTCCTCAGTTATGGCAGGTTAGAACTAGCTTTGCTAAAATACAACATCCAGTTTGGAATCTCCCAAGGCAGTGCTAACGTAAGTGAAGACGTTATATAATATTTTGGAGACGTAGTGTTTTGATGTTAACTCGAAATAGCTATATACTAATTAATTCATTAATTAAATCTACTGTTGCTTAAACTGGATTGAAAGACTTCATCTTCTGTTGTTTTTATTAATGTAAAAAAATTGTGTGTGTGTATATGTGTGGCATTCTATCAGTAGATGAACATATTAGCATTCTTCTGTGATTTAAGTCTACTTCTTTTAGGCAGGAGATAAAGATATTACACACCCATATTTTAAAAGGGCCCAGCATTTCAGATTTTAAGCCCCAAACAAATTTTGTTACATATTCAGAATGGAAGTCATACACGCGGGCGTACACACACACACACACACACACACACACACCCTTATTTGAATTGCAGTGAGGTTGAAATGGGGGAAGAATAACTTTTCCAAGTAATGGAAAAAGTGCTGAATTGAGTTTGTTAGTTTCTCATTTGTTTACTTTTGTATACAACTCGCATGACTATGGACTATGAATAGACAATTGGCATGAGGTTTTGGTAACTCAGGCCTTTCCTTCATACCACAGGCCCACCGGTTTATTCAGCAATAATATGGGGCTAACCCTTTCAATAAAAACTAAATGGGTTAACATATATAACTGCTCAGAATAGTACTTACCATTCTTGTTTTTATCATTATTCTATTTCAAAATTGGTGCTCATATAGACCTTGATATTTGCACATTGAATTCCCTTAAGCGTTTCAGTTAGTTGAAATTTCTCAGACTCTGATAAACAATTTGCCATTATTGATATATATTGTTGATGAAAATTTTTATATTTTTGATGACTTCTTGTTACTTTATTTGGAAGTTTGTTAAGAGTGTATCATAGCCTGCCAATGCAGGGGACACGGGTTCGTGCCCCGGTCCGGGAAGATACCACATGCTGCAGAGCGGCTGGGCCTGTGAGCCATGGCCGCTGAGCCTGCACTCCGCAGCGGGAGAGGCCACAGCAGTGAGAGGCCCGCGTACCACAAAAAAAAAAAAAAAAAAAAGAGTGTATCATAGTTGTTAGCCTGCTGTCATTATACTTGAGAGTTGAATTTTATTAATTCTCCAAAGTCATATATGTAAATGCAGAAAATCTGAGAAATCCAAAGAAGCGAAAACAAAAATAAATAGCTCACATCTTTATCACTGGAAAGTAACCCTAAGAAACTTTCAAAGTCACCTTTTTCAATATCCTCTTACAGATATAATTTATACAGTGAATTGTATAACTATTAATTTTCAACATATTGTTTTTTTTCCCCACTCAGCTTTATACTGAATGTCTCTTTTTATCATAATAAAGAGTTTAGGTTTCTGGTAAACATTCTATGCCTTGATTTCTCACAATATTGAGACCACAGTGGGTTTTATGGATGAACCAATAAAGAAATAAAGGACCTCGTACTTCTCCTTGCTCCTGTCTGTCCAGTCCTCCAGATATCCTTTACCATGTTTAACTTTTCCTAGCCTTTAATCAACTTCTGATTTAATTTATTTACTATGATTGTTGTTGACGGTTTATCTCTCTCAGACTGTAAACTTTGCAAGGGAGACAAGATTGGATTTTTTCATTGATTTCTTGACTACCTGAAACAGTGCTTGGTACATAGTAGCCATTCAGTAAATGTTTGTGGAATAACCAAATGGATCATTTCAAAAAATAGTAAACACCTTTCAGTTAATTAAGCAAGAACTGTAAATCTGTTGAGATACTTGCATAGATGGGATGCCAGGTAACCAAGTCTAAGAAAAGACAGGAAGTAAAGAAGCGTCTGAGGGCATGAGGAGGGGTGCAGAAAATGCAGCATCTGTCTCAGAGTGAAGACGGTCTGCATGACGGTAGCCGTTACTCCTGTTACCACAAAGCTGCAATTGTTAATTTCCAGCCTAGTCCTGGCATTGTTGGCTAGAGATTCAGAGTTCTTTGAGAGATTGCTAGCTTGGGGAGACTCAATTCCATTACCTGAAATCCGGTTATACAAGTGAGAAGGGGAGGTGCAAACCTGGTCTTCTTGGCTTCCAAACTGACAGGCAGCCAAAATGAATTACTCTACCTGTAAGAATACAGAAAATTCAGAGTAATTTCATTCCATTAAAAAAAAGTCATTTTAAAAATAGTTAACATGACATGTTAACTAATAAGTTAACATGACATATTAACTTATTAACATTTAAAAAAATATTTAAATACTCATTTTAATAGATTTAATCCTTCCAAAATCAGTCTGTGCTGCTTCTCTAGAAGTTTAAATATATCTGTTTGTCTCAGGAGATATCACAGTTTATTGCATGATTTATATTTAAATGTAGTGATTTATTAATACTTACTGATTATTGTTTGTTCTAATATTTTAATCTGCTCTACGAAGGACATCCATGTTGTTGCATGTAGTCAATTCAGTGAAATTCAACCATTTATTGACCCCATCCGTTTTACGTGTGTAGTATATAACTTTATCACATCATTAATTTTGACCCTTCTAAAAAAGATGTTCTTGGAGTCTGGGACAGTGTAGTATGAAAAATTAAATTAAATATGTATGTGTATATATGTCTATAGTTTTGATGTGTGAAGTTTCTTTTTCCTTAGGATATTATGGATTTTTGCCTTTTGAGTTTTTAGCTCTCTTTTTAATCACATTATTTTTCATATATGATCCAATCCTGCTCAGATGTCATAAACTGAGAATTCTCTTTCCCTCCGCCTCCAATTTACATAAGTCTATTTCTTCCAAATGTAGGTATATGTGTGTATACACATTACCTACATACATACATTTGGGAGAAAAATATATTTGAGATTACAAATAATAAAATACATCATAGTTTATATGAAAATTTTCTTTATAGAGATATATTTACTTCTAAAGATAAGGGCAGTTTTTTATACAGCAGCATTTCAATATTATTTCCTCTGAAAAAGGATAAAAAAAAGACCCTGAACATAATCCTGACAACCACTTGCACTCTAAAAACCACTTGCATTATCTTATTTTGTAACCAAAATGGATATTTATGAAAATTTAATGCAGATGATGAAGCATAGCATTACACGTCAATGAGGACACCAATCATGTGTAAAAATATGAAATGAAAGGACTGTAATGTAATGGACTACACAGAAATAACAGTCTTACTCTTGCACTTAGCCTGGTTTCCCATGGAAACAAGAATAATAAAACTACCAAGTGCTCTCACACTCTAGATAGCAAATGAAAGTTAAATAACAACTATTATTATTAGGCTGTCAGTCAGACTGTCAGTCTCTGTAATGTTAATGACTTGGGCCTTAGCAGCCAGTTTCAGCAAAGTTTACAATGATCTGGGTCTCAGTGCTGACTAAGAATATAAAACGTCAAGAAAATAAAAACAAATCTATCACTGAGATGTACAAAGAACAAGTGCCAAGAGGATGTTAGGAACTTAGCATTTTTTCTTCATTTTATACTACGTATAGATGCCAAATTTTGAAACAAATTGTATGCATGTCCCCTTTTTTGCAGATTATGTGAACCTTTTGAAAGATGCATATTGAAAAGAAATTTAATAAAATACATTACCCTTCTAACATATTTGCTTTCCATATGAAAATATGCCCAGCAAATTCATTGTAACTGCCTGTGTAAAAAGTTCTTCAGTCTTTCTACTGAAGTTCCCTGTACCATCTCGCTGATCAGAAATTCTGTGGAAATCAGCTATGAAAACCATTTTTTTTCCTACTCATTTTACTGTTTCCTTGGCCCACATCAAAACCATTGACTGTCACTAATTTTCAGCACAGTCCATGCCATCAAACAATACCTATCTGCCTCTTATTGTGAAAAACCTCGTTCATTGTCACTTTTCAATGTCACTGATTTATTTGAAAACTGCCTTGTATTTTCCTTCTCACGCTCTTTCTTATCTCTCTTAGTGTGTAATAATTACCATAAAGGAAAGCGTAGAATACCAATTTTTAAGTTTTTCATTCTCATCATTCTCCATGCTTTTAATATAATTACGTGTATCACCTAACAGTTAAATCTACAAATTGCATTTTCACAGCAACAAAACCAAGACTCTTCCAAAATTCTTTAATTCAGAAAGCTGTGTTTTGCTTAATAGAAGCATATATATTTTTTCTTATCTAAGAAAATCTGTATATGTAGGATTGGTGTGTCTGTTAAGTTTTTTGCTTTTGCTTTTTGCTTTATGTATTTCTATTTTTTGAAAGAGCAGCTTAAAGCATTCTGCAATAGTTGAGTCTGTGGAGTATGGTGTTTGATTCGCTTTGTCACTTACAGCCTTTATATTTGTCCCATTCCCTTCCATTGACTCTTCTCATGATAGTCACTTTTCATTCTTTGCTTCTTAGATTAAATGCCACCATCCCAGAAATCCCTTCTCTGGTTGCCTTCTCTCCGTAATTATTATCTATCTGCACATTCTTAATTTCACTTCTTGTTATTACAGTTTACCTGTACTTTTATAAATCTGCTTTACCTGTTTGAATGTGGAAATCGGTGGGAAAACATCTGGCCTCGTATAGCTAGATCCATCCTCTCAAAATGATGTGTCAAAATCTATTGAGAGAGATTAATGATACCTTCCAGCACATGAATACTATTCATTTACACATTTATTTAATGATAATATTTATCCAAGTGTTACTTTATGCAAAGAACTGGCTTCACTGTACTGTGGTCAAGGTATGCAATTTAGATAAGAAGACACATGGTTTTTGAAGGGAAAAAATGAGATGCTAGCAGGCAGTTTCTCTAGAATGTGATAAGTGCTGTGGGAGCATATGGGGAGGGTCAGAAAAAACTTCAAGGAGAAGACTTGCAAGCCAAATCCAGAAATGGGGCAGGATTTATCTAGGTAATAAGCAAGAGGAAGATCTTTCCAGATAAAGGGAAGTACATTTACATAAAATTGACATTAGGGCATGTTTAGGAAACTTACACAGTTGAGTACAACTAGATTATAGTGTACAGGGGTGAATGGCAAAAGATGAGCTGGAGAGGTAAACCAGTGTCCTACCGTGACAAGTCCCGTAAATCACGTGAAGTTAGGGTGTGTTTTATTGTCATCTACCAAAACTGTATGGGAATATTAGAAAATGGTGACTTATCTTTTAGAGTAAATCATTCAATATAAGGACCACATCAGGGAAGAGAGAGCTAGACTTTTCCTTCTATTTCTCATATGTATACATCACACTTGCTTTACAAATAAAAGCTAAGAGTGTCACTGGATACTGGGTCTTGATGTATGTGAAGGACAAGGTGGATTTTTGGTGCATTTCTTCAGTGTTAGGCAACACAAGCTTTCTGAATTTTCGGTAACCATCTGTATATGATGAATAAAGGTTATTTCAGTACTTCAGAGCAGTTTCTGTACTAAAGAGCAGTTTCACTTACTAGCTGAGATTTTTCTCAAACCTAACTCATTCGATTCCATACCATCTCATATAGAGTTCTTAGCACGGACATTTATTAACATTTGAATAGCATCAAGGCATAATCCATCTTATGGTTAAAGATTTGTATAGCTTGTAAGTGCTTGAAGCTTCTGAAACAATCTTCTCATTTGTAAAATAAATATGCTTTTTGATCAACATCTGCTCCTAGTTACAGGGATAGAGCCAGCATCAGAAATCAGATCTCCTGAATTTCAGTACAGTGTTTCTTCTATTACATCATAATACCTTTCTCAGTAGCTGGCTAATGTATGAGAGATAGGATAATAGCTCCCAAGTTTATTTTTCTTTCTGTAACAAGAAAATGGATGGGGAAATTGAAGTAACTTTTATAAATTTTACTGTAACTGTTATTTTAGTTTGTGATGATAGCAAGTAAGGATTCAAATGCTACATTGATTGACTCTATCCTGAGGTATAAGGTATTGTCTTTAAAAAATATGAAAAGGGACTTCCCTGGTGGCGCAGTGGTTGAGAGTCCACCTGCCGATGCAGGGGACACGGGTTCGTGCCCCGGTCCGGGAAGATCTCACATGCCGTGGAGCGGCTGGGCCCGTGAGCTATGGCTGCTGAGCCTGCGTGTCCAGAGCCTATGCTCTGCAACGGGAGAGGCCACAGCAGTGAGAGGCCCGCGTACCGCAAAAAAAAAAGAAAAAAATATATAAGAAGCTATCAATTTGGTTGGCATACGTTTGTGAAATTCAAAGAGTTGTATGAAAAGCCTACATCAGAAATAGTTCTACAACAGAATGATTTAACGTAGACATAAGATCAGTGCATTTATTTTCAGTAAACATACTTGCCATCTAAAATTTCCCACACTGTAAAAGCAGAGCAGATTAGTTCAGAATCTTGCATCTAATGAACTGATATCAAAAACCATTAGTTTACTTTGCTGTGTTCAGCTTTGGTGTGAGAGCAAAAAGATGCTTTTCTTTTTTTTAAACTTTGATGTGATTTGTTTCCAATGCCTATTTATTTTATTTCATTTTTACATAATGGTGCTCACTCTTTGCTATATTTCATTTTGGTAGCAATGGTTTTGCTAATTTAATGTTTGAAATGGAAAGTCTAATAGGCATGTGGTTATGTACTATATAAAATTACACTGCAAAGAGAGGTATTAAATTCATAGATGCACAAAATACAGAGTAATCTAGGTGGTTTACCTGTGACTGAATCAAATAGGAAAATAGCCCACAGAAACACATCGGAGCTTTTGGGGGAAAATGCAGCTACATAAATGATGTTAGAGAAGTTGGAATAATGATTGGACTTTCTTAATTAGTTAATATGAAACTCTGATTATCTCTAGGTCTGTGACCTTTGTTTGTTGTTGCCTTTTAATCACTATGCAGGGACGCCTCTGAGAATTAAATTACTCTTTAATCTCCTATAAGACTGGTTGTTTTCACTTAAATATTTTAAAATATTTAATATATTAAATTAATTCACAATGATTTTTATAAAGAAAATTTTAAAGTAATGTTCCTTAAGTATAAAACATGTTGCAGTATTTGATATTTAATGTAATATAAACGTCATCAGTTTTAAGGCACACCAATATTTTATGAAGCACAAGGAAAGAGTGTAATTGTTACACATACTGATTGTTACATACATCTCAATTTCACAGATGTTTAAATCGTGGGGTGTGTTTAGGATACATGTAAGCTTAATTAAACAAAAACAAAAGGAATCTGTCTTCTTCAGACTGTTCATCAATGTTAATAATTTTGGAATGTCTGAAACAAGTCCCTGGTAGGTATAGCAGATGGCAGCAAAGAGACCTGATCTATCTTGTTTGGTGTTTTAGAAGGAGCAAGCCATTAGTGATGGGCTGTGCTTTATATTCTTTACAGTACTAAACTTTTAAAGGCTGGGGTAATGTTCCTTTGATAGTCACATCAGCCAGGCACTGAGTCTCACAAAGCCTTTTGTTATTGCACGCCAAGGAGGAAAGGATTTATAATCCTTCATAAATATGGCAAAAGGTATTGCATTAGAGCTGTCAGCAGTCCAAGCAAGCTTTAGAGAAAAAATTGCAAAGTCTACCATCTCTGTATTGGTCAGGTTAGGTTACACTTTACTGTGGTAACATCCTACCATAGCTCAGTGGCTTAGTACATCAAAATTGAGTTTCTTGTTCACCTAAAGACAATGAAGTTTTTGAGATTTCCCAGGGTAGCTCTCTTTAGCATAGTGATTAAAGATTCAGGTTTCCTCTGGCTTTTGATGCTACAGTTTCCTTCTGTGGCCTCTGAGGTGGTTACAGAGAAAACAGAGGGAGCCAGGGAGCTACAGTGGAGCATGTATTACATCCGTTCAGATTGGCCAGAACTTTTCACATGACCGTGGACTAACCAAAAAACCATCTGGGGGGCTTCCCTTGTGGCGCAGTGGTTGAGAATCCGCCTGCCAATACAGGGGACACGGGTTCGAGCCCTGGTCTGGGAAGATCCCACATGCCGCGGAGCAACTAGGCCCGTGAGCCACAAATACTGAGCCTGCGCATCTGGAGCCTGTGCTCCCCAACAAGAGAGGCCGTGACAGTGAGAGGCCCGCGCACTGCGGTGAAGAGTGGCCCCCGCTCGCCGCAACTAGAGAAAGCCCTCGCACAGAAATGAAGACCCAACACAGCCAAAAATAAATAAATTTAAGTCATATGGGCTTCTAAGAAGACCTCTGCTTAAAAAAACAAAAAAGCCATCTGGGAAGTGTAGTGTAAGTCATAGATCTTTAGTAATCACTAAATTTCCAAAATCTTTCAGTAAAACTCTTTCTCCCAACATTTATCTATTAGGAATATTTTTATAATACATTGCTCTAATGCTAATAAGTAATAAGTAATGACATCTAGGGTAAGATGGTAAGATGTGTATAATTATACAAAAAGAAAAAAAGAATCTTCCCTCAGGCCTCTGGTAAAGTTACTTTTTTTCTCCCACCCTTTTCCTCACTTTGAACGTAAGTCACACTTCTACTGCAAGTACCAGGCTTTCAGAATAACACAGATTTATTTATATTTTGCGTTTCTCCTGTCAAGACTATGTCCACTTTGAGACCAGGGTCTAGATATGGTTCATTTGTGTTTCTCCGCAGTCTGTTACTGAATCTGTTATAGTACACATTCAGTAAAACACGGTATTAAATTTAATAGATTTTTTTCCTTAACTCCAGTTACAGTCCTCCTTTTTTTAAATTTACTTTTTGGGAAAATTAAGTTCCAGTTCTCTTGATCCTTTTACCACATATAAATTATCTCAAATTGAAATAATTTTATTAAAGAGGATGAACATCAAAAATTATGAGTTATGTACATCTGACAAAATAGAAGGAAATTATTGACTGGCCAAATTCATCGTAATAGCAAGTAGTCATAATTGAGAAAGTTGCAGTTATCTAGGAATGTACAGACTTGAGTTCACTATTGATAACGTTGTGTGAACTTGAAAGGCTAATACAAATTTGCCAGTTCTCAATCACTCTTCATCTGAAAACTCATGAGAATTTTAGTTCTGCTTTAGAGTAACGTAGGTATGTTCTCCATGAGTGAGACTTACATGACATATATTATTATTAGTGTTAATGATATATATTGGGCACTATTATAATTTATACTCAGATAAAATAAATTTAAGAATTATGTGCAATCTTAATCTTTCAGATAACAGGAGAAATGGGGTTAGTGTTACTTTATATTGTCTATTATGGACAAATGGAACATTCTTTTTAAAAATAATAATGCAGGACTTCCCTGGTGGTGCAGTAATATAGGTATTATTAATATGCCTGTTTCACAATTGAGGAAACTAAGTCACAGATGGAGTAAATTGACCAAGGTCTGGGTCTTCATGGTGTGAGTTTTTAAAAATTATATAATTTATTATTATTTTTTTATATATACTTTAGTATCTTAAGAGTGAAAAACAAAAGTGGTCTGATAAAATATTCAGGTAAGAAACTGCCTACCATTTTGATCATATAATTCAATAAATAGTAGAAAGTAGTGAATGGGTAATATTCCATTATATATATGTATACATATACATATATGTGTGTGTATATGTGTGTGTGTGTGTGTGTGTGTATATATATGTGTGTGTGTATATATATATATATATATATATACACACACACACACACACATCACATATTCTTTATCTGTTTGGCTGTTGAGGGACACTTGAGTTGCTTTGTAAACTTTGTTGGCTATTGTAAATAGTGCTGCTGTGAACATTGGGTTGCACGTATCTTTTCAAATTTTCCAGATATATACCGAGGAGTGGAATTGCTTGATCATATGGTAGTTCTGTTTTTAGTTTTTTTGGGAACCTCAGTACTGTTTTCCATACTGTTTTCCATATTTCTATCTTTCAGTCCTTGAATACGGTGTATCACTCAGTCTATTTTTCTTTGATTTTTGGCATAAAGTTTTTTATACTGTTCTCTTAGTATACTTTTATGCATCATAGATACATGGAAATATACTAATTTTATTTCTCATATTAGTAAAGTATCTTTTATTTCTTTCTTTTAAAATCACTCCAATGACAAATTTCTCAATATTATTTACCATTTCAAAAAACTACCTCTTTTTACCTTTTTTTCTGTTGTCTTTATGTTTTCAATTTTCTTGATTTCTTCCCTATTCCCTTTTTTTCTGTTTGATTGGAAAGGAAAAAGGAAGCATTCTCTATTTGTGTATAACATTGTTGTCTACGTTTAAAAAAAAATAAAAAATTATGAAAAAAAAATGAACCAGATCTAGCTATTGAGTTTAGTGTGTATAGATATAGGTGTATATATATATATATATGTATATATATTCCTATATTATAACAACAAAGAATTGGAAAGTAAAATTAAAATACTATTTATAATAGTATCAATAGTAAAATATTTAGGGGTAAAGCTAACATGAGAAAAAAATCAGGCTAAAATTACAAATCATTGATGAGAGAAATCAAAGAAAAATAGATTGAGTGATATACTGTTTTCAAGGATTGAAAGATATAACATTGTTAAGATATCAGTTTTCTCCAAATTCATTTATAGTTTCATTGCAAACTCAGTTGAAGTCCTAGCCTGAGTCCTTCACTGTAACTCCCTTCAGAGACTGGAGTGCATTGGCTGTGCACCAAGCCTAGTACAGCGAGGGCAGCTTTCCTTGAGGAAGCTGCCAGTTAAAGGCATCATAATTGCCTATGGTCAGGCCTGAAAAATCACACAGGTTTTTAGCCAGGAGCCAGACTCCACATGCTTCATAAAAATTTTGTATTATTTTTATTTATTTCATTTTTATTAGATTTTGTGATATTTATAAGGTAATGAATAGCTTCCCATTATTTTGTAGACCTGATTCTAAACATATGTATGAGAATTACCTGTACTTTTGGAGGAACTCACTGAGAAAACTGAAATCAGGACATGTAACATCTCTTTAGGATCATTCTTAGATAACTTTTTCAACTTAACATATGACTCTAATCTATTCAGGTTTTCTTCACCTTCTTAAATAAATTTTAGAATTTTGTATTTTATTAGGGTTTAATAAGGGGAAAAGGAGCACTTTATTCACCTCAAATATCAAGTATTTTAATATAGGGAATTAGACGTGCATGCATTCTTTAGAAGGACATGGAGGCCGGCACTGACCATCTCAGCTTCCTGCACCAGCAACACAGAGGATTCCAGAAAGTTCACATGGAAGTGGTTGAGACCCTCCTGCCTGCTGTCCTTGAACATGTCTGCCTGCAAACTGCTTGCAGGGAATACGACGTTGCCTGTTTTTCCACCTTTTGTATCTCACATGAGGGCCTCTCCTAGGACATAGATAGGAATAAAGACATGAAGGTATGAAAATTTACAACAGATATTGTGAGGTGTGCAAAAGAGGATCAAAACAAAGTGACAAGAATTGTGAAAAGAAGGTGTGATGCTTTTTTGGAGAACTGGACAGTGGAGTTAATAAAACAAGATTGCCCCGAATTACATGATCTTACATTCTACCCAACAAGGGTAGATTCTATGCCTGTGAGACTAATAAGCTTTGCTTTATGCATGGGCCTGAATAGTAAGAGGTCCAGGCAAAGCTTAAGCAAGAGAAGGAGTTAACACGTTCAGTTAATTACCACCATGAGGAAAAAGAAAACAAACTCAAAGCAACACTTCAACAGATCATTAATCAACACTGTCATCTTTCTACCTAGAGAATAATATTAGGATTAATAAATACAAGAAAAATTGCTAAAGAAAATCAACCAAAAGTCACTGTTACTCAATAAGAAAAGAAGAGATATTTTAGATATTATTTTGAAGATTAATATAGTACTCTACATGAGATGTCGGTCCAGAATAACATGTTTTTCAAAGACGTTTTTGGATTAAAAATTACATTGCTTAGTAGAAGTAAAAGAGGAATGCCAAACAAGATATTCAAATTACTTAAACATGTTTAGGTGGCCCACATTAAAAAATAAACTTCTTATTCTTCTTCTTTTGTATTCAAGCATCCAGTGCAGAAACTTGGCCATTGTTTTATTGTGTACTAGACTTTTGCCTTTCATCTTATTCCTCTAAAAATCTGTTTCATGACATAGCTCTCCATTTGTCAGGTCTATCTGGGTAATGCAAGTTAGTTAAATTTCAGCAGAACATGTAATTACTGTTGGGAGTCCCTCTGCAAGATTTTCAGTTTCTCTTTAGGGATTTAGAACTGAACAATGAATAATTTCGGTTTAATTAAAATTCAAGTATCAAATCCCTCAAGGTTCATTTTACAGAAACCTGCCAATCAGTCAACTGACAGACTCATAAAACTCTTGCTGACTCTGTGACTCTCTTCTCCCCAATGTTATAACCCCCCAATGAAGGACTTTTGTTTGCTGACATTTCATCCCACATATCTTGCAACTTGGAAATCTCATAATGAAAGAAGTGACATACTATTCCAAATTAATGAGTTATGTGCAGCAAGCACTATAGTCCTAATTTGCAGTAGTCTCTCTTGGATGATATGACAATGTGGTGAATTTCTTTCTCCTTTCAATATTTTAATATATATTTTATATATATATATATATATTTATTTATATATAGTTTGCATTAAACTTGAAAAGTAAGTGACCTAACTGAAACTAATAGCACATGTAAGATATTCAGTCACTTAAATTTTCAATAAGTATATATTTACAACCTGTGTTGTAGGCAAGCTATCTGATGAAAGTGCAAAAGAGAATAATACAAACATGTTTTCTGTCGTAACAGGCCTCATAGGCTGGTGGGGAAAGCAAAAAATTTAATAAGGGGATACTGTAATGTGAGAGGGATGTATTGACTAGGAGAGTGAAGAGTATGACAAGATGACCCCCAGTGAGAAAGCATCAAGGAAAGTTTAACTGATTGTGAGCTGACACTTGAGGAATGAGTAGGAGTTTAGCAAGTAGAGATTGTGAATATGTTGCTATATGCCTTAGAGATGTGTTGTGTGGGGGTGGGTGGGGGGCATATGGAGAAGGAGAGGATTATCCTGGTGAAAGAAATAGTATGTGATGTTCATGCTTAGAGGAAGCCCAATACTTTATAAGAACTAAAATATATTTCCTAGAGATTAAGAGCTACAGGGGATCCAAATTAGTGTAAATAAATAAATAAATGCCTTAAAGAATATAGGCTTTGTTTTAAGGAAAATGAAAGGAATTGATTTTTAAAGAGAGAGGTGACAAATATTACTTAGAATTATTGTCCATCTTATTGATATGCTCTCCATAATCATAGAAAGTATATTAGATTTCACTTATAGTATGACCAGCAAAATGCAGAATTTGATATTGGTTGTAAGTAAAGACTGTGTGTATTTATAAATTTCACACTTGGAAAATATGGCCACAGTTTTCTTCCTACTTCTACCCAGGCCCATGTTTGCACCTACTATAGATATAAATACATTAATAAATATAACAGTGTCCTAGGTAGGGAATATTTTACACAAAAATGCCATTTGGCATAAAGACAAAGGAATAAACAGTTATAAATCCATTGAATATTTAAGTTGGTAAATAACAAACGTAAGTATGAGTAAATATTTTATTTTCAGAGAAGTTGTTGAAGCATTCAAGTCAGATGCCCCATTTGAGTCCTGCTACCAAAATAGGAAAGCAAAGGTCCTGTTCAAGAGAAGAGTAAAAAGGAACTGAATATAAAGAGCATAAAAATGCCCCCCCTAAAGTGACATAAATGTCATCTGTGGTCAAGTTGTGAAAATCCACGAATGTCACGCTGAAGAATTGGAGGGTCTTCAACATAAGTTAAAATTAATGTGGATCATATTGTCATTCATACCTGAGAAGTTTTAGTAGGACCATCTTGTTTATGCATCAGGTTAATATTCAAGAAAGGTAAAGAAATGTAAAGAGATAAGATTTAAATTCAATCATAATTTCATCATCTATGATCAAAATATAATAAAAATTTTAATAATCTGTACTCTTAGTAATAATAATGTGTCCTACATATGGGCAGAACAAGAAAAGAGTAATGCAGCTTCTGATGTATCCTAGATATGGAACTTGAATTATAGAAGAATGGCATAATGATTATAGTAACTATAGAGTAACAAAGGCATGGTTCTAAGTATATTACCTATGTTACTAATTCTAATACAGATTTTTTTTGTTTTGTTTTTTTGATGTGCCAAGCACCTGTTGAAAAGATTTTGCCTGGATTATCTAATTTTTCTTCAAATCTACTTAATTTTTTTCCTATCCACATTTTATGAATGAAGGTTCTAAGGTATAAAACAGTTAAAAAATTTTCCCAATTCCCACAGTGCTGGAGGCAGGATTCTGAGCAAGAATTGAAGTAACCTAAAATCAGTATTTTTATTTTCTAAATATACTACTTTGTAGTAAAACTAGAAAGCCAGCTTATAATGGTTCTTGAGAGTGCAATATTAAATTTTCAGGAATTTTCTAAATCATCTTGGTAAC
This sequence comes from Pseudorca crassidens, assembly GCF_039906515.1. NCBI lineage: Eukaryota > Metazoa > Chordata > Mammalia > Artiodactyla > Delphinidae > Pseudorca > Pseudorca crassidens. The sequence continues at coordinate 25,936,702 of NC_090313.1, forward strand.
TTGAAATCACCTGTGGTGGAGATATTTAAACCACAGAAACCTACCAGCGTTTCAAACAAGGGTCATTGTTTGGAGAGCTGGTTGTTAAACATTTACCGGCATGCGTATAGATGTGTTGAGACTCATTGGTTATGATTGGAGGAGAAGCAAACCAAAGTAGGGTCACAGGGTCTGTCGGTCTATATGTGTATATTCTGCAGAGCACTGAGAAATCACTTCTGGTTTTCTGTGACGAATAGAGCTCGGGAGATGAATTATGTGAACCATATACACTTCAATTTAGAGTGTAGATGTCTGGACAGGCCCACATTGTGTGAGGGGGTTGGAGGGACGAGGGAGGTAATGGTTAAGAGGAAGGCAGGTTACTTGACTAGAGGCAGAAGAATTTGGTTTTGTAATAAAAAAACATAAAGCAAGTACATTGCATCAGAGTTTATCAGAGTAAGGTTGTGACTGTTATTGGAATGTCCTGAATATCAGTGACAGTTTTCCTCCCCGGTGAAATGTGCACATGAGACAAAAAAAGGTGAACTGAAGCAGGCTGCTAAAAATAGAGGTGTTGCACTCTGGGAAGTCACTGCTGACCAGGAGAAAAGCTCTGGTCTGCGAAGTTCAAGGAAATGAAAAAAAAAGAACCGTACAGAAAATCTACCATGGCCTTGAAATCTGGATGTTTGCTTCTGATTACCTGCAGCAAGTAGGCTGCCAGGTATTTCTCCAGCCAAGATGAGTTTATTCAGGATCAGCAGAGAATTGCAATTCAGGGTCTGAAACTATGGCGAGCCGTGTGCAAAACCCCACTGGACGAGAGAAGGAGAAGGCTTTTATAGGGAGGAAAAGGACTTTGGGAGGGCCATAGTAAACAGAGTCCAGGACTTTTCACTGGCTGAGTCCTTGCCAGGAAAGCAGAGGCGTCTTTCTCCTTGCTGTTGAGATTGGCTATTGTGCAGGGCCTGAGAGCTCCCCTTTCTGGTCTCCTGCTCTATTTAATTGAGGTTTCTGTTTATTATTTGTTTTTTACATTTCTTTCCTTTTCTTGCCGAACTCTGGGTTGTAGGAACTCAGAATAGACACATCCCTTGTCTTTATTAGCACTTTAATTTCAGACTAACTCTACTTGTAAGAGGAAACACCACAATTTTATAAAACAATAGAAAAACATATTTACTATTCTTAGAATAATCTATTTAAGCTAACGTTTACAAAGTTAAAAGTTTAATATAATCATTAGAGTTATTTGGCATCTAGATGTATTTAGATTTCAAATTCACCTGCTGATTATTGGGAAACTTCTAGTCATTTGATTAGTAAATTAGATTTAGCCTATTAAGTTCTTTCATCATGAAGTTGAACATAATTTGCTTGTTCACACAGAAGTATGGTTTTTCCATGCAATCATATGGAATCTTTATAATTAGCAATTATTAAAATAAATACTCCTTTTAAAAGACCCTCTTGATCCAAGAACTGATTACTATGGCATTATTCAATGGAGGAAGAGCTATTTAACAAATTATTATTTATCAATGTCTCTGTATCTAGATAGACGGCAAAAAGTTTATTAGGTCTTTGAATTCAAATTCATGGAATATGCATGTTCTCATGTTGCATATTAGGAACAGAAATGATTGTAAAAATAGAGTGTTTTCTTTTTCTACCATCCTAACACTTTTAACACTATACTTTTTTTATTAATATCTGACACTATATTTGAGTAGCATTTTGGAGCTTACTAGATGCTTTCACATTCAGAAACTTGCTTGTTAGTCATACGTATTCTGTGAGATAGCAAAGTAAATATCAAATAGAGACTTCGTAAATGAAGAAATCAAGACGCAAAAATATTGAGAAACTCTCCCCCAAAATCATCACTACGGTACTACAAGCAAATTTATCTTCTTTTGTATAACCCCCTTTTCCCACGGTCTACCATGAGAATGTGCAGCCTGAGGTTGTGCATCTGTGTTGTACTGTTGTTTAACTTTTACATATTGTGATCAGAAAGGGAAAAAGAGGGAGCAGAAGAAAATTAGAATGGAGTGGAACAATAATAACAACACTGAAAATGGAAAGAAAGAAAAGGAAAAATTTTTGAGTTAGATATTTCTGTAATTCAGCATTGCATAGTGACTGGAAATGTTTGCTGTTTGTAATTAAAAGTCCAGTTGGAAATTGTCCTGTATTTGTTTCCTGGACCAGTTTCTTTGTGAGTTTAATCATAACTGTTTTTTTTTTTTTAAGTTGTAGCAAGAGGAACAGTTTTTGAAGCAAACGTTGCTGAGCAGCAGTGTTCCTTTTATTGCAGCATTTCTCTAAGAACTGAGTAAATTAGAATTTACTCCACAATAATGGATGAAATAGATAGATACACTTTGATCCAGAGGGAGTAGAAGATATGCAGCATTATCCCCATATGCTTTTTGAAAATTCTATTATTTATTTTAGTATTCAAACAAAGAGTAATTTGTAAAAGTTGTATGTTCTGCAGTCATTTTGTCGAGTTGCTAAAGCTCACTGATTTCTTTAGGGACAGCTTCAACTGCCATGCCATTCAGGACCCACCCAGAGGGCAGCTCATTTGACAGTTGTTTGGGGAAACATATTTGTCTGAGTATCAATTTCCTGTCACCTTACATGCTATCTCTCTGAATTATTAAAGCAATTGTAAGAATGGAGAACACAGTGATTTTTCAAGATGCAGTATTCCCTGTGCTTTATTTGACTATAATAAAAGTAAGACTTTCTCCTAAAGCTATGATCCGTTAAAGCTTGTATTATTTGGTCACTATTTCTTGAGCCATCGTCTTTTATAAATAGGACTTCCTTCTAAAAATGAGATATAAAGTCTCACATATTATTTAGTAGCTTAATGCTTCATAAAAAAGTGAATACTTATTTTTGCAGTAGTTTGATTTTACAGAGAAGAATAAACAACAGACAAATTAAATGACTCTCCAAAATCATCCAGGTAATTTAGTGGCAAAGAGTGGAGAGGTATTCAGAGTTTTTACTTGTCTCTGCTCCTTACTGTGTGACCTGAAGAGCCTTGGACATAGAGTTCTTACAGATTCTGTTGCATTTTGTTCAGAGAGCATAGACTCTTGTTGATAATTTTGCATTTATTGATATTCCCTTTGTGGTATAAGTGTACACTTGTGTATATATATGTATATGTATATAAAGATAATGTGTTCACTACTTGTTTTGTGCAGGATTCTATGAGTCACTTATTTTTTTAATGGTTAAAATAGTAAATTTTATGTTAAGTATATTTTATCACAATAAAAAAAATTAAAAATAAAGAGTCTGGCCCTAAATAGCTTTATCTGCAGCCACAAATTCCTTTCCTTCTCACCAGCACGTACCTTGCATTCCACTCTGCTATTGAACTGCTTGACCTGTGAAGGTACAACATACTTTCAAGCTTCCCTGGCTTATGAATGTCTTTTAAATACTGTGTTGATTGTGTTAAATCTTTGTATCTTAACTACCTTGTTTTGCTTTTGAGCTACAAGATCATGAGCCAGGATTATAATTTCTTCCTAAATAGTTACTTTTTATCATTAAGGAAATAATTCATTTTATTAGCCTTTTTCCTACAATCTATTTTTATTAATATGGCATCAACAAGATTTTTGTTAGTATTTCTGATATGCATTCTATGCCCTTACATTCAGTTTTTCTGTATACATTCATACTCTCCATATATCTTTTTTAAAATTATGTACTAGGATTTAAAAAATATGTATTGTTAGTATCATTTTTGAGGAGGTGCTTTTAATATTTCCATTTATTTAGTTGCAGGTATAATTGAAGTCATTTCTTTCATCTTATTTTGTACTTTCTACTTAGTATGCTTTTCTTTTATCTTCTTCTTCTCCTTTCTCCTATACAATTTATCAAGTTTTCTTCATTACCTTAATTTATTCTACTGTTTTGAAATTTATACCTTATCCTTCTATTATTTATATAGCTAAACTAAACCTTTAAGATTTTAATAGATATGCATGATTTATCACAGTCCAATGATATTATCTCTCAAAAGCATTATTTCTGTTTCTCCCCAGCCCCATAGTATTCTCCTTGTTTAGTTCTATCTTATTCGTAAAGATCCACAAATAAACATTTTTGTTGTGAATTTATAATCAATGTTTACAGACTTTTAGTCTGGTAGACTTTATCGAAATTTTCAGATACATAACAAAGCAAAAGGGTAATAAAATGGACCCCTGTGTAACTGTACCAAGCTTTAGCTTCCTAGCATTCTTATTTATGTGTTCTTCACACAGTGTTTTCTGCTGCAGTATTTTAAAGCAACTGCTAGCATTCACATCATTTCACCATAAACATTCAATTTAGATTATAAGAAGGTAAGACTATTTAAACATGATTCAAATATTAGTGTCATATAACTGCCCCCAAAGTTAATATTCTCAGTTATTATTTTTATCAAAAGATTTGATTTCATTTTCTTTTAGAATATATGGTTACACATGGTAGTTATACATTTATGCTAATGGACATTTATCTTTTCTTTCTTTTTACTCTTAATATACCCAATCTGCCTTTAGTATGCCGCTTCTAGATGGATCAGTGTGTATACTTTATATGTTCTTTGACCTTGGTTGATTGTTTTTAAAATCTGGGATACTCAGGACTTTTTTTAATTGCTGTAAGCTCACAGTCATTATGATCACAAATATAACCTGTTTTATCACCCTCTTTAGAGTAGCCTGTCAGACATATATCCCAAGCCCTATACATCTGTTCTCCATGTTTATATACCTTTTTCATTATTTTCATCTCTGTATCTTTCTCTCAGTTATTCTTTCCATTCTGTCCTTTCTTCAGCTCTGAAAAAAATCTCTTCAAGTTGATAAGTTTTTCAGTTCTTTACAAACTTTTATTTAATCTGTCCAGTGAGTATTTAAGTTTTGTGACCATATGTATTCATATCAAGAAGTTTTCTTTATTTTTCATTCAAATTTGTGTTCTTTTCCGTTTCTCTTTTATTATTTAATAATGGCTTCTATTCTTTCTTTTACCTTTTTATTTATTCAACTATGTTTGTGTCTTAAATTGTTTTTTATCTCAAATTCATAAGGTGCTAATTCTTCTGTTTATTGTAAACTGCTAAATTTCCCTCATGGTGATTTATTTCAACTTATGTTTTAGAAGTTTTGATACTGAGTTTACCTCCTATAAGGTTTGATTTTCCTGTACAAGTTCAATGCTTGTTGTATAATTGACCATTCAAAAATGTGGGGAGTTGATTTTTTCAGGGCTGCAGGGTTTTATCCATTACAGCTTTCTCATCATTTTCATAATTTAGAGATCCATTAAACATGGGCATTTATAAAATTTCTCATCTTATAAACAACATTTCACATAACATTTTTTTTTTCTCAGTCACAGCTTTTCTTTACCATATCACAGCCAAGAAGAGGATGTTTTTCTAATCCCCCTTTCGTGACTGGGCGTCTCATTGATACGTCAACTTTATACAGAAGGCTCAGTAGCAGTCCTGCTTGTATCAAAGTCTGACCCTAGCCCTTAGGCCCATATCCTTTCTACTGTCCTCATTAGCTTCCAAGTTGTTAGCTCCCACTTAGTGCGCTAGTGTTGAGTTACTTCTTTATCTCTGATGGATTTGGGATTGATTTTTCTATTTCTGAGATAAATGTCATTGAAATGATCATTGGGATGGTAATTATCAAAAACAACAATAACAACAAAAAATATAACAACTGTTGGCAACAATGTGGGGAAATTGGAACACTGTACACTGTTGTTGGGAATATAAAATGGAGTAACCGCTATGAAAAACAATATAGAGGTTCCTCAAAAAATTAAAAATAGTCATATGATCCAGCGATCCCATTTCTGTGTATATATCCAAAAGAATTGAAAACGGGATCTTGAAGATATATCTGCACTCCCATGTTCATTGCAGCATTATCCACAATAACCAAGATAGGGATACAACCTAAATGTTCATTGGATGGTTGTATGGATAAAGATGATATGATATATACATACAATGGAATATTGTATTAAGTATTCAGTCTTAATTAGAAAGAAATCCTGCCATATCCAACAACATGGATGAACTTGAAGGACATTTTGCTAAGTGAAATAAGCCAGGTGTAAAAGAATAAATATTATATGATCCCACTTATATCAGGTATTTAATGTAGTCAAACTCACAGAAGCAGAGAGTATAGTAATAGTTACCAGGGGCTAGTAGGAGCAGGAAATTGAGAGTTGTTCAATGAGAAAACGTTTCCGTTATGCAAGATGGACAAGTTCTAGAGATCTGTTGTATAACACACATATATAGTTAACAATACTGTATTATACACCCCAGTGTGATGTCATTTAGTCAGTTTATAGATGCAGATAATTCTGTCTCCACTCTCTCTTTCTCTCTTTCTGTCTCTCTCTCTCTGTCTCTCACACAGACACACATCACTGTAGATTATTTTAACCCTATATTAATGGCAAAACAATAAACATCATCTCATATTAATATTTACTTTCCCTAATATGACAGGACAAATATTATTGTATTATTTTCACATCCTTTTCCATTCCTGCACTAATTAAGGAGAACTATTTTTTGCCTTCTCTGTTTGTGAGCTTTTAACGTACAAAATCAAGATAATATTTGAGGAGATAAATTGGAGTCTCTAAGCCTCACTGGATAGATTTATTTGAGTAGCGCATATTTACTGGCAAGAAAACAAATGGCGAGACGCAGAAGTCTTAGGTGAATAGAATGAAAAATGTAAATCCAGCCCAGGCTGATACAGATGGAAATTTTAATGGAGATTGTAGAGGAAAAGAGAAATTAGGGGGCATTCTAATGTGTGTAGTATATATAATAGGAAGAAGAATTTTAGAAGTTCGTTCTGTATTAAAAACACTTTTGACATTTCTTCTATAGAGATTTAAAATCCTTTTTGATTACCATTCGGTCTATTGCATTTGCTGTTAATTTATAAGTGATAAGATTAGACCACAGATGGCTTGACTTTATATAAGTCACAGCACTTTCAAACTTGTCTAGGCAAGGATGACTATCATGGGAGCAGAAATTTTATAAAATTAGCTCATTTGTTACCAAGCTGTGAAACTGCCGTAAAGGTCAGCTGTAAAACTTTGAATATTTTACTCTTTACAAGTCTCACCAGCAATACAGTGTTTTTCAGTTTTGTGACAATGGCATGTGACCATATTCTATGTAGCATATAATTACAGAATATGAAGTCTTAAATTCTGTGTGTTTTGCACTATATTTATTAACACCATCTGTCTTAATTTATACATGGTTTTAATTTTTAAATTTTCAGCTTCAACATTACACTGTTTGTTTCAGCTTCCGGCTATGCTTAGGAATTAAGATATAGGCCAATATTCTTTGCCTAACTAGTGGTAATTGAAAGAAATACAATGGGCACTGAATTGGAGTAACTAAATTATACCTTATGAGTTTACTACATTTTTCTCACCCTCATGGCAAGAAATAATAAGTTCAGGGTGATAGTTTAGCAAATGTATCATATAATAACCTTGCAACAGTAACAGAAGTAAAAAAAAAAATTTAAGTGGAAATGTATATAATTGTATCACAATTGTATGTTATTGTATCACTCATTAATTTTTATTTTTTACAACTAGTTTTTATTGTATTTCTTGGTAAGAAAAAAAACAGTAACTGTTAACTTATAGTAAAATGTATTTTTATGATCAAGAGGGATGTTCTTAAGACACTGCTGATGGGACCATTGTCATTGCATAACTCCATGCCTCTGAACCCCTACCAGAGCCACGTCAAATAAGTCTTCAGTGGACCTACGCTTTTGACTACAACACTAGTGACTGATATTTGTTGGTAGAAATCTGAAAATAAGAAACAGATACAAATTACTGTACATTAAAATAGATAAGCAATAAGGATTTGCTGAATAGCACAGGGAACTATCTTCAATATCTCCTAATAACCCATAATGGAAAATAATCTGAAAAAATATATATATATATAACTGAATCACTTTGCTGTACACCTGAAACTAACACAATATTGTAAATCAACTATACCCAATGCTCTGGGGTGACCTAAGTGAGAAGGAAATCCAAAAAAGAGGGGGTATATGTATACGCATAGCTGATTCATTTTGCTGTACAGTATAAACTAACAAAATATTGCAAAGCAGCTATATTCCAATAAAAATAAATCAACTATACTTCAATTAAAAAAAAAAAGAATCTGTAGCTCAACTTGCCTGAGGTGGCTGAATAGAGCAAGAGGAATATTTTAGTTGCAACTATATTTACAGCAAAGTGGGGCAAAGATACATGTTTCCATTTGGACAGGTATGGACAAGGGCAGCATGTAGGGGTAAAACTGACCCAGAAGAAAGACTGACTTGTAGAAAATATATCTGAGAAACCCATAAACATACCTTAAGAAGAAAAGATTTAGGTTTAGAATCCACCATGAGAAGAAAAGGCCAGTGTATAGCTATAACAGTTTAGTAGGTCTGCCCTACACATTACATGTCTTCCTTCTCCCCGCTACTACTCATCAAGGACCCAAGACTTCAGCAAATAAGCCAGAGAGAACAAAGAGATGGAAATGGCATCACTATGCTTCCCCTCCATACTGCAGAATTCACAGAGTGAGGAGGGTCTGAATTAATTAATTAAGAGGAGAAATTTTAATCTGCACTAAGATTTGAAAGTTTTATATTAAACTAAAGGAGACTCTTGTGTTACAGAAAGTGACCCGAACACCTGCCCATAGTTTTATCCACTGGTCAGGGAGAAATAAGCTAAGACAGCAGGTTTAAAGGGTCAGCAGTGAGGATGTCTAAAGTGTGTTTCTCCGTGAACATGTACATCGTCCAGCTTGTGTAATAAGCTAGTTACACTGCCAAAGTTAATTTAGTATTTATTTCAGCATGTATATACTAATCAACACTGTGCATTTTGTATGTGCCAGTTACTATATAATAGGCATTCATTTAATTATTTTGACATTTATATATACTGTAGTCATCATCTCAAGAAACATACAGTTGGTGGCTTCCCTGGTGGCACAGTGGTTAAGAATCCGCCTGAAAATGCAAGGGACACAGATTTGATCCCTGGTCTGGGAATATCCCATATGCCATGGAGCAACTAAGCCCATGCGCCTGCACTCTAGAGCTCACAAGCTGCAACTACTGAAGCCCTTGCACCTAGAGCCGGTGCTCCGCAACAAGAGAAGCCACTGCAATGAGAAGCCCGCGCACCACAACGAAGAGTAGCCCCCACTCACTATAACTGGAGAAAGCCCGCGTGCAGCAATGAAGACCCAATGCAGCCGTAAATAAATAAATAAATAAATAAATAACCATGCAGTTTGTAGGGAAATCAATACAAACACAGCACTTAAAGTGAACATTAAATAGATGCACAGATAATATACATTCCCAAAGAGCAAGCACTTGCTTCCATATCTATGGGTCAGGCAGGATATGTGTATTAACTGAGATTTTGAAAAAACCATAGATAAATGGTTATGGACTGATGTTATTTTAAAAGAACAATAACATTAGAGAGACAAGTATGAGCAAACAGGCTGAGGAAAAGAAAGAAGGTATATGAAATGTATATGAAGAAGTGTATATAAAGAAAAATTGTCAAGAATGAGATTAAAAAATGAAGAGGCAGGTTAGGGAATAAGCAATAAAAGTTAGTTTAAGTAATTGCTGTAATAACTTTGAACATTGATTGGAATAAGCCAGTGGAGAAAGAATTTATTCTAACTGAAGTAATGAGGGAGATTTCATAGGAGAGGAAGAATTTGTTCTAGGTATTGAAGAATGAGGTTTCAGATATACTGAAATATATGAGGAACAAAAGCATGCTGGTAGTTGCAATTTTTTTTTTCTTTTTAAAATTTATTTATGTATTTAGCCCTGCCGTGGGGCATTCGGGATCTTAGTTCCCTGACCAGGGATAGAACCCATGCCCCCTGCAATAGAAGAGCGGAGTCTTAACCACTGGACTGCCAAGGAAGTCCCTTAAATTTATCTTTTAATTAAAAAATTTTAAATTTATTTTTTAGTTTTTTAAATTGAGTTAATATTGATTTATAACACTATATGTTTCATGCGTACTACATTCTATTTCTGTCAATACTTCTGTGTACCCTACAGCATGCTCACCACCAAAAATATATTTTCCATCCATCACCATACAGTTTATCCCCTTTACCCATTGTAGTCCTGATGTTCTGATGCCTCTTGTACTGGACATTGAGATAAAAATGAGGCTTCACTTTAGCCATCCCATACTACATGAACTATACTATTCTATGATTGAATTTGGTGAAACATTATCTGTGAGTTTCTGTTTTCTTCTATGTAACATAGATACATTGGCCTTCTTTTCTGGCAGTGTTATTCTGAGGATCAAATAAAATGAGATAATATATCTGAAAATGTTTGATGGACCATAAAGCAATATAAATGTAAGGCACAATTATTTTTTAAACCATAACTTTAGATCACTCAAAGATCTTACAGCTATTTTCAAAGCACAGCAATCAGCGGAAGACTAATAAATTATAATCATGATAAATGAATAAATAAAGAGCATTACTTTATTACATAATTTAGATTTTCTGCAATGCCTATTTAGAATTATTATATTAGGCAAAAGCATAGAGTTTCATTATTCCTTGAGTATAAAATATCACATTCACATTATGGTGAAACAGTAACTTGAAGGCAAAATAGATTTACTGCTTGCACGTAATAAAATTGGACGTTGGTGCAGACATATTTTATATTACTTGAAACACAAACACTTATGTCAGAGATATTCCAGTATATTGAAGAAAAAAATCTTAATTTCTAAATTTATGGTAGGCTACGTACTATAAAGAATAAACTAAGAAAAACTATATCTTGGCAATATGGCAAGCAATGAAGCATCGTCATAACATTGATGCAGGGATCAAAGAGAAAGTATGTGACACCACGGTTTTGTATTTATGTAGTCACTCTTCATGTGGCCAAGGTAAGCCCATTAGCAGTGCTTCGTGTAAGGTGAATTGCTGGGATAGGAGTGTTCTAGGACCACAGTGATCCAAAGCTGTCTGCTACAGACAAGAAGAGAAGAAATACTAGAAACAAAGGAAATTTAAATCATTGTGCATCTGAGTGAGTTTCATTGCTGGGAAAATGCAGCCAAGAATGAAGGATAAAGAAAGAACAGAAAATTGAAATAGCCACAACAAAAGCAAAGAAGAGGTTTTTTTTCAAAATAGATCATAACAGATGGAAGTGGTGAATTGGGAAGATAATTTCAGAACTGTGGTTTTGCATAAGTGTTCTTTTTACACGGTTCCCAATATGAATGAGATTATTAGTTTGGATGTTTAAATGTCCTGTAGAGAATCAGATTTCTGGCTTGAACTTGGAAATGGTGTTCACATTTGTAATATGTTTAGTGTTTCCCTATAAGAATAATTTTAACTAGCAGGAGAGGGTCATCAGTTATTGGTCAGATCAAGTTGGTCAGTTTTGAAAAGATCCTCACTTAAGTTTGAAAAATATAATCCATTTTTAGTTCATTCTTCTATTTATTAGAAGATGGCCAAATGAAGTATGAGAAACACGTCAAAATTATAAATTCAAGGGTAACAGAAGCAACAGTTAGACCAGCCTTCAGAAGAGCAAGCAAGGCAGAAATATCCTTTTCTCAACAAAGATTGGATTAGGAATACGGTACAGAAGAAATTAATTTATAGCAAAAATGTTTGCAAAAACAATCTAGAGAATTAACTAACGGTAATAAAAATAGCATGTGATTACATATTGTTATATATTTTATAACATATTCTCTCTTGATATTCACACTTAATCTTCAGAGCAGGTATTAAATTCCCCCACTTTAAAGGTGAGGAAAATGAGGTCAAAGAGCTTATTTGCTTTTCCCAAAGCTAGACACAGTAAGTATGGAGTCATCCAGTGTGTAAAGCTTCTACCAGTATCTTCTTTTCCTAAATCCTGTCTTTTTTTTTCTATGACTGTGCTCTGTCAAAAGAAGAAGTAATTTTCCACATGTATAGCACATGAAAGCCTGTCATCAGTTGATTTTTCTGCATGCTCACACTCACTCATGCCAATATTAGCTAGAATAAGGTTACTTTAGCGTAAAACGTTTTTTTAAGATATTATGCCGTGTTATGTTAAGCAGAGGAGTTTAGAGAGTCCAACACAGAATTGAAAATAGACATTCTGATTTGCATTTCCATATGTGCAAAACAGTCATGCTTTCAGGTGACTCTCCTAACTTTTCAATTTGCCAAAGTGTGCAATTAAGAAAATGGTGTTAGATTACCTTAGTGTATAAGTGGGTAACCCAATTAGTGATTTCAAAGCATAGTTACTAAATAAGAACATTTAAGAAGTTGCTATCAATTTTATATACCATTAGGTCAGAATTGTGTCTCTATAAATTATTTATTTTTGAAACTGGTTCTCTTAAACATGCACATTTAGTGTTAATTTCCTTTTTTTTTTTATCACTTTTCAAGCAAGTAAACTACAATCCTAATACTATGAGTCACCTGCCGTTAAGCTTTCTATGGCCTTTTTTTCCTTTACAATTAGGACCAAACTTCTTAGCATGATATATTAAATAACAAATTTTTCCTGCTATACTACTTTTTCAAACTTACCTCGTGTTATCTTTCTATTTTACGGTATACTGAGGCCAAAATAAATTATAATTGTTCTTTACACACTTTATGCTTTCTTCACTTGCAATATCCCTGGCCCCATATCTGCCTTTCAAAGTGTTACCAACTGTTCAAGAGGAAGGTGGAGTAATAGCTTCTGTATGACACCATTTTTAATTGAATCAAGGATAAGAGTAATCGCTCCTTATTTTTCTTGAATAATCCTTTTCTCATAAAAATTACTTTTCCTTATAGTTTTCTGTCTATACTGTTTGCTCCAATTTGATTATGAGTTTTTCTTCATTAAGAGCCATATCTTTATCTTTTCTGTATCTAATACAAAGCTAAGACTATCCCAAACAGTAATTTGTTATTAGTAGTAATATTTGAAATAACTTCTGGAAGAAATGGACAAGGTAACACCTGGATGTGTTCAAACATCAGATGGGATAAGTCAGAGATGACTCTGTTTATCGACTGGAGAGTCAATTGCCTTATCTACCAGATCCCAGTGATTAAAAAATAGTAGAGGCTATAATTATTTAAAGTGTCTGTAATATGCCAAATATTTTATATTTATTTTTTCTTAAGAATCCTGAAAAGTAGGTATTCTATAACATGTTTTAAAGGTGAAAAACTGAGTTTCAAAGAATAGTTTTTTCCCCCCAAATCACAGGATAGTGGTATAACTGGGATTTAAGGTCAAATGAATGAAAATCAGAAGGGGTATTGAATAAATCAATAACACGATTCACCAACGGTATCTAATTGACATTTATAGAATAATCCACCTTGCAACAGCAAAATACATATACTTTCTAGGCATCCATGAAATATGTACCAAGTTAGACCATATTCTTAACAAATTTTTAAGAAAGTTGAAATCATACAGAGCATGGTCTAACCACAATATCAAAAGGATTTTCAGGGCTTCCCTGGTGGCGCAGTGGTTGAGAGTCCGCCTGCCGATGCAGGGGACGTGGGTTCGTGCCCCGGTCCGGGAGGATCCCACATGCCGCGGAGCGGCTGGCCCGTGAGCCATGGCCACTGAGCCTGCGCGTCTGGAGCCTGTGCTCCGCAACGGGAGAGGCCACGACAGTGAGAGGCCTGCGTACCGGAAAAAAAAAAAAAGGATTTTCAGACAGTGGGGAACACCATATAATGATGAACCTGTACCCGTAACTCTTCCTAATTTTGGTATATACCACCATCAGTTCCTGGGGAGGTTTCTAAAAATAAGTCCTCTTTTCTCGTATTAAATATTATAATATTTAATTGTATTGTCTAAATTATGTAATACTGTTTGTATATAAAAATTATTACAACTATATTTAAATAGATATATGATAGTAAAATTCCTCTACTCATCCTCTTTTTAGCATGGTTTCACAAAGGCAAACCAACAATGATTATGAAAAAAATCATCCATGGGCACTTGGAGAGTAGATGAAGAGAATGTGTAGAAAAGAATGAATTTATGGAAAAATATGTTCAGATTGGGGAATATCTGTAGGGATGTGTTGATCAACTCCAGGAAATTTCAGAAAGCATAATTTTTAAAATGGCTTTACAAACAGTAAATATACCATTCACTGAATCTGAAAAGCTAATTTCTTTTGGCAACTCAAAACTATAAAAACAATATTTGTTTAGAGTCTGTAACATAATTTCATGAACAACTTCCTCTTAACCTTTTAGAAACTAGTTTAATTGCCTTTAAAAATGTATTCTGAGAATACTTGAAATGATTGCTAACATTGTTTATTGGAATAAATGCATTATTAAAGTAAGATGTATCTCAGGATTCTGAATGCTCCGCCCCCTCCAAACTTCTGATAAAATAAACTGAATGGAAATGCCTCTTTAGCCAACACCAATAATCTCATAATGAAAATTACCCCCTACTATCACCACATTTTTGTTCTTCAGGCTACAGCTTCTGCACTCAGATCATCAGGTTACAGTTCAAAGTCACTACACCTGAGTTAAGGCTTCCGCTAACCTTCCATCTCACCACCTTTCCCAGAGGCAAATAATTTTCTCTTGCTCTCAGGAATGATGCCAGGGTCAGAGAATCTGACTTTAATAGCATGCGTGACAAAAATCTTTAGTCTTCAAGGTTAAGTTTTATAAGGGCCATAAGCAGGGCTAACATGTCTCAGGACCAAGGTTTCCCTCTCCTCCTGTGTTCTAAATGTATTACACTTTTATCTTGGTGTACACCTTCTCAGTGCCTAACAAACGGAAGAATTAGACTGAGTTCACTGCCCCCCTCACATGAGTGAGATACCCAGGAACCTCAGATCAAAGAATATGTGCCCCAGATTCTCACACTGTCCTCACCCCTCAATGGTGTATTATTTGAGCAGCAACTGTCAGGGGAAATTCCTGTTTGTGACCTTCTGGAGCACCTTTTAGCCATTAACAGTTGCTTTTGTTCCAGGAGGTAACAGCTTCCAAAAGCTTTGAGCTTTTCCTGATGCCAGTTACTTCTGGGGTTGGCAGATGTGTTCTAACATCTGCTTTCACGTCATCCCTATTGTCTTTTGTGTCAAACAGCTTCTAGACCCTTTGGAACGGAAGATTATACCATGTACAACACCAGACCAGCATCTTTCAGGATTATATCTGTAAGGTTGATTTTCACTGTTTTGTTTTACCTAAATTTGGGAAACGTGATATCTAATTTTCACTTGAATTAAAGTAAATTCTAGGTTGAAATGATGAACATACCCTTCTCTGCCAATCTGCATCCAATCTCAAGTGTCCTGAAAACTGAAAATTAGCCTCAATTTCCTCTTGACTACAAATACTCTCCTTCACACTGCAAAAGTACATCTATGTCATTCTCTCCTAGGGAACAGCCCAGAGGATCCTATAGTTCCCCCAGGCTGTCACAGAATTAAACTAACACAATACCTAGGTTGACAGACTTACAGAAAATATTTGTCATTAAAAATATAATTGAGCTATTACCAAGAAACTGGGGCTCTGACTTTTTAAACTCACCTGGCTTTATTCTGGTGTATTTGTTAGCCAATGAGCTTACTCAAAGCCTTAGTAATTGCCACTGTAGTCTTCTCAATGTAAAAGGAAAATGTTAGCAGTTCACACATTTCAAAACAAATTTTAAAATCCTTCTCTAATTAGAGAACAACATTTTATTATTCTCTTTAGAATCACAGGAGAAGATGAATAGTGAGGAAAAAAGCTAACTAGCTAGGGGAGAGAATGAGATAAACTTGTTTTGCGAGGAGCTTTGCTTTCATTTCTCTCCTGGTATGTCTTATTTAGGAGGTATCATCACTACGTATTGGGTGGAGGTTTTACACAAGATAATCTGAAGGAAAAAAAAAACATTTCTTAAAGAAAAATCACCCTGTTTGTTATCTAGTGTTTTACTTTTTACCTGCCAGAAGCCAACACTAAATATTTAGTCTATATTCTTATACACAAATATATTACTTTTTCTTTATGCCACGTTTTGAAATGTCATGGAATTATCTGTTTCAGGTTTCTTCTGAGAATGTCAAGTTGCTTAATTTTACTTCTAATGATTCACATAATTTAACATCTACCTTTTGAGGGAATTATACTTTAATTTCAAAACAAAAGGTTCAGTGATAGGAAATGCAGTCCCGCACAGTTTTTCAGATTATATCAGTACCAACCCCAAATGCTTCATTTTAATTATTATGTATGTCAATTACTTTAACTTTTCCCTGGCTTCTAGTGTAGTGTTTGGAACTCAGTTGATGGCTCAACTGTTCGTAATTCTCCGTGAAGCTCATTTACTTTCATGTAGCCTTGGTCTTAACATAATATTATCATTGGCTGGAAGTATACCTCTCTCTTCTTCAGTGCTCTTTAACTCACTTATTTAAAATGCTTCATAACATTGAAAAGTTGGCTCAAAGCCCTAAATATTCTTATACAGGAAACTCATACTTCTCTGAGAATCATTGGTAAGGACATATTCAAATTCTGTAGTATTATTTATCACATTTTTATAACATCTGTCTCTGCTTGCAGTTAATCTGGAGTTCCTCAAGACTCAGTCCATATATTAGTTTTTACATCTTCAGGTGTACATCTTCAGGTGTACAGTATAGTACTGGGACTCATTGAACAATAAACACTGGGAAAAATAACCAGAAATGAATATAATATTGTAAGTCAATTATACTTTAATTTAAAAAAAGAAATGAAAAAAATAACTAGTGAAATGAATGAATCAAGATATGATTAAAACACCTCCATCTCATTCATTTATTCGCAGATACGGAGCACTTTCTGTATGGCAGGCAAAGGTTGATTATACAAGTGTTAAGGAAGCAGACACATCTGTGCTGGTTGTACTTTAATTTCTATTTGCCTAAGAATGCTGTATGCGTTATAACTTAAAGGCCAACCAACATTTTAATTTTGCAAATGTAATTAAAATTGAGCTGTTAACTGTATTCCTAAAGTTGACTTTTCACTCTTGGAACTGCAGCAGAAGAGACAAGGTTGGTTTGGAGGTGATCATGAAACACGTAATAGTGCGTTGGTAAATTTGTGAGATTGGGTTCTGGACTCTGCTATGTATTACCTGTTACCCTGGGGCTAATCAACCTGTCTGTGTTCTCTTTTCTTCTCTACAAATAGGAAAATAGAATAATTGCAAACATATCCAAAGGGCTACCATGAGGCTTTAACAAGTTAATGTACGTGAATAACTTGAAACAATGCCTGGCACATGGTAAGCTCTTGATAAATGTTGGCTATCATTATTCTTTACAGGATTATTTGTCACTCGATAAAGGCATTCTAAAGTCACCACATAATTTGACGTTTTATTTATAGAGAAAAATATGAATGCTCTGCCTACAAATGCCCACTTTATAACCTCTGCCACTGCTCTTACAGAGCATATGTCTTGATTTCTTAAATTCCTAATTCTTTCTTGAAAAAATTATGCACAGATAGAAAGGTCTAAAAAAGTATTACTTATTTTGTTTTTGTGGGGGGAAGGTTACCTGATTTTATTTATGGATTTGATTTTGTATTTTGGCTTAAGATCCTCAAGGCTTTCTATAAGAATGTGCAGGTGGAATTGTTTTGGTCACCAAACCCCCAACTAACAGAAGTAAAATAACAACAAAGGTAACCTTGCAGAAAAAAGGAAGGGCAAAATATATCAAAAAGAAGGCAAAAGACTTTATAAAGTATTTTATAGAATGATGTATACCCTCTCCTCCACTCCCCTGTGTAGTGCAATTATTTCTCCATTCAAAGACTTGTCTGGAATTATTCAATTGAATCTGAACATGGGTATGCACACACATGGTTACGCATGCGCACACACACACACACACACACACACACACACACACACTAAACCATCCTGCCTTCTGTATTATCTCTTTACTCTGCACATGTTTTAGATTATCATTCAGTGTAAGAAAACTTACTACTGTATGTATATGCATTTTTCTCCTTCAAATATATTGGTTTGTCTACTGATCATACCAGCACCAAAACTGTGCACAACACAGTTTTATTGAGCCAAACGCAACTGATCAAGTTAAGTAGAAGTGTTGTTAATGTAAAGATAGAAGTCCAGGGGTCAGAGGCTGTCTATGCACATGTACAGAGTTTGAGTCTCAAGGCTGACTTATGTATGGCTTCAGACACCAAAATCTCTTTTTATCCATTCTTGGAACAGCTTTGATCCCCACAAAACATCTGGCTTAACTTGACTGCTAAAATTAATGATAGCCTAGTTCTACCTCAGCTCTTTTAAAATATCAAATTCCCAGACAGTCTATGACAATCCAAAAATTGAAAAAAAAAAAGGGGGAAATGGAGAGGACACAGGAAATTTTAAGTTATGCTGTCTTTATATTATTTCTATTAAACATGTAGTTATAAACTAATGTGAGCTAACAGTTATACTATTTTAATGCCTATTAAAGCTTCCTCTAGAGTGTAAATAAAATTGAATCTCTAAATTACATTGGGGACCCACTGGTGGTCAATTTACCAGTTTGCAAAAGGGCATATTATCACAAAGTGAGTTTTATCAATTCTCAGTGATTCTAAATCAGATGTCAACCTCCATGACTTTTCCTTTAAAATGTAATTGTTCTTTCCTTTATAGCTGTCATCTGAGACACAGGAAAAAGAAATTTCAATAGAAAAGAGCTAATTAGAATACACTGTGTATTCTAATATTTCACTGGATTGTATCCAGTGAAATTCTGCTCTGTAGATTTCAAGCTTTCTTGCCTCTGAATTCAATTCAAGGTCATGAGGATATTCAGATTTAAATAAACTTGGAATTATAAAGTGAACCTCCAATAAAACTAGCAAATTAGTGATTTTTTTGCTTCACTTCTTCCAAACTCCAAATCTTAATTATTCTCTATTGTCCTAAAATCTCTTGAGTTCAATATAGTCATGTATAATACATGGGAATTGGCAAATACGGACTGCAAACAGAAGTATAACTTTCCTACACACTTTTTGTGACATAATCTAATTATTTCTTGAAAAGAGCATATATGATTGATGATACCTCTCTGGAAAAATTACTAATTTGGAGATATGCATTTACACTTGTTTTACATAAGAGGGTTTTACATTAAAATATTAAAGAAAAATGACAGGTTTTTAGACATTTTGTCCAAAGATATTCAGGCTCAGATTTTTCACACATGTTGTTTCACACATGTTGTTTCACACTCTGAATTTTTAGAATCTCTTCTATAAAGACAAATATACTTGTCCTTGACACTATCTCTCATTTGTATTTTTTTCTAATATCACTTAGATTCTAGTATGTATGTTTGTATGTATGTAGTATGATTCAGGCCTATAGTTTGCAGCAGATAAAAGTAAATTTTATATGTGTAATATAGAAGGTTTGATAATTTATTAAAATAATGATAAACAGTTAATAAATAAATTAATGCATTAAATAATTTTATTATAAATTTATTAAATAATTAGTAAATTATTTTATATGAATGAATTAATCAATTAAAAGGATTTATGGATATGTACCACAAAGAGCAGTTTCAGCTTGCTTTAATATACATTTGTGTACTCCTATCTATGTGTATATTTGTGATGTCCTCAAGATAGAAGGAGAGACAAGTGGTACCCCGGGAGCCACATCATGTAGCCTCTCGAGCCAATTTTATGCATCTCTTCCCAACTCCACATTCAGAGATGTCACATTTATTGCTTGAAAATGGCCGTGGTTTGAGTATTTACACCACAGAAATTGGCAAACAGCTTTAAATCAATTTCAGAGAACTGTTGTTGTCGATTTACCATCAGAGCATTGGTGATACTGTACACCAAAACTAACAGCCCTATAAATAGAAAATTTTGAATTTAATTCTACAGTTACCCAGGATTAACTCTTAAAGGAAAATAGTTAAAATTAGTGACAAAGATGTGTGGTTGTTTCATTCTATCCATATTTTAAAGATGGTGGCTATATACCATTTTCCTATGACTTGGGTATAGAATGTAATTAAACCAAACAGAAATACTTAATTATTTATGGAAATTAACAAAGGTCAATTTGACTTCCACACATGTAATTGATTTTACATTCTACCTCTTCCATACACACAAATAAAGCTTTTACTCAGCAGGTCCTTTGTGCCAGATAATATGCAAAACAATTTATATATATAAATTTACATAAATATAAATATACATTTATCAATTCTTTTAGCCCTCAAAATAACTGTATGAGATACATAAAGAAAATAAGGTAAAGTTACCTTTTATAATGATAATTTATAAAGTTACCTTATAAAAAGTATACCTTTTACAAATTTAGAAATAAGGTAAAGTTAAGGAATGGTTAATACAGTTCCTTTAAAGCATTTGAGTAACTACATTGTTCTTAACGATACTGTTTTTATTTTTATTTCAATTTAATTTAATTTTTTATTTTTTTGGCTGCACAGCACAGCTTGCAGGGTCTTAGTTCCCCAGCCAGGGATTGAACCTGAGCCCACAGCAGTGAAAGCGCAGAGTCCTAACCACTGGACCACCAGGGAATTCCCACAAATTACTGTTTGTAAATTCATTTGTTAGAAATTTACAGGAAACTGTAACGTTTAAAAAGGATCAATGTAAATATACGTAAATAAGTATGGGAATTTTTTGTTCACTGCTATATTCTTAGCCCCTAGAATAAAACAAGACAGATAATATAAAATCAACGTTCTTAATATTACAAATTAAAATTAAAGATCATAACTTCCATTGAAATATACATGTAAAGTTTTCAATGTGCATTTCTATTCCTTATTTAAGTTAATACACTCAACAGCTCTGTGAGTTATGTATTATTGTGTCCATTTTACAGATGCAAAAACAAATTTCTTTTTCCACTGCCTCTTTGTCCAGAATGCTTACCTTACTAATATTGATTCATTAACAGTGGCTACGTAGATAATGATGTGTCTAGCTACATCTACAGTATTCCTAGCCAGAACCAAGTCAAAGAGTTTACAATTTATAATCTCTACACTGAAAAAATGTAGAGTTTTATGAATAAATCTTTAACTGTAAAAATATCATCTTCTTTGGAAAAGGACAGATTCAGTCTTGTTCATCTTTAACCTCATTAGTGAGGACTCTGACAATGCAAGAAATGTATGATTGTTCACAAAAACATATGAGGTTAGATTAAAGGAAGCTTTAATGATTAAAGGAAGCTGATGAAATTTTAAAAAGGGGGATGTGTTAATCAGAGGTCTCTAGAGAAACAGAACCAATAGAAGATCTATATCTATATCATCTATATATCTATAGGTCTGTGAGAGAGATTAAGAAAAGGGCTCCCATGATCATGGTGGCGGGCAAGTCCAAAATCTGCAGTGTGGGCCAGCAGCCTGGAGACCCAGGAAAGCCGAGAGTGCACAGAAAGTCTGGAGATACTCTGGTGCAGAATTCCCTCATGCTCTGGGAAGTTGGTCTTTTTGTTCTATTTAGAACTTCAACTGATTGAACTAGGTCCACCCACAATATGGAGCTCAATCTGCCTTTTTCAAAATTCACTGATTTAAATATTAATCTCATCCAATATGGATGATGTCTATATTTAAGGTTATGAGAAAGAAAACATGTTAAGTGAAGAAAATGTATAATAAAGTATTAGGGAGTCTGCAGCTCTTAATATCAACCACTGTTGACATTTCACTTTAACATAGTAACTGGCCGACATTGTGTCAGCAGGTTGTGGTAAACTGGCTGCCAGTCTGGTTGCTGGTGAATATGATGAGTGGCAGTCACAGTGGTTCCCCTTTCCCTACCCTTCTCTTGGGAAGGTTTATCTCTTGTGACTCAGTAATGACAACCCCAGTGATAGCTTGTACAAGAAGAGATACCTCAAATTAATAAAAATGTTTTATGTATATAATATGATTTCATGTTTAAAATATTCACCATTCTATATGTCATTTTGGCATTTTCCAAATTCTGTTTTCTGCATTTCTATGACATATCACAAATTTCCCTAGATTTACTTATAGATTCTAAGCCTTTATCCTCCATGAGGCCGTTTTCTTCAAGTATTTAGTTATCAGTGGCTATTTTATTCCACTCAGTTTTTTCTTTTTCCCCATACATTGTCTTTTTATTCCCTTTAATGGAGTTATCTTTTCTCTAAACTTTGACTAGCAGTACTTGAAACCTGAGGGACACTGCTCATTGGTTTTGTTTTCATTATTGAATATAAGTATTATGTTGTATTGGGAAACAGCCAAACACTAGAAATGATTTGGACTGGAAATCAGACATGCCTGCATTTGAGTATGATCTCTCTACATGTGTGAGTTTGAACAGCTGTCTCATTTCTCAACCCAATCAGTAAAATAACAAGGTAGTGGAAAGAGAAGAGATGTGGAATGGAAATGGGGTGCATCTGTGTTTGTGTGTATGTAAGGTAGAATAATATACCTGCTTTGTGGTATGGGGCAGAAAAATATAGATGTATACATAGCATTGTTACAGGGCCTGGTAGAGTAAACACTTTTGGAAGACATCGTTCTCCATGGAACTTTTATACTCCTACATATCTTGTTGGGTATGCCGAGAATGTAAGGCCCTGACCATTCATTCTCTGGGTCTTCTTTCAGAGTTGTATTTACACTGATCAACTTACCTGCAGGACAAGAAGCAGCCTGCTAACATATTATTATAAAATGGCAGATTCCTAAAGCTCAGTGTTCCTCTCCTGCAACAGTAACCATTGCATGTTCAGGCATCTGTTTGGGCCCAAGTTATGTCCCCCTTGTGGGACTTGGGGCCAAGGAAGCTGATGTACATACTGATATTCCTGTTCCTTTCTTTGCCATGGGCAATGAAGTGCTTTGTCTCTGTCCTCAGAGGCTCACATCTTATGCCAGCCTCCATGAAATGATGAGATGTCTGAGTTAAGTATGAAGTATGTAAAAATCATAATCATGAAGTGCATAAAATCGTAACACATATACGTAACATATAAATCAAACAATCCAGTTCTTTTAGTTCACCAACTTGGAAACTGAGGTCTAAAAACTGAATAGCAATTTATATGAAACAAACAATTGTAAAAAGAGTAAAAACTTCCATTGTATAAATGAATTTAAATTAAAATAACTTTTGGAACAATCCTGTGATTAAAAGCTTACTAAGAATTGTTGGTAAGGTAGACTTTAAAAAACTACAGATCCGGGGGAATCCTTCGTTTTTAAAAGGTCTGTGTGAAGAGGTGCAGAGCAAGTAAATTAATATAATGCACCAGAATTTACCTGCATTTCTAATACAATAAATTTAAGTGTCATGGGAAGGTTTCAGAGGGAAGCCATATGTCATCATAAGTAGGGTTAGAATACAGATTAGGAACAATTTAGCTGGTGAGAAAAGCTAATGGAAAGGTCAAGGTACTCACGAACCATGAGGATTTCAATTTTCCTAACATTTCTCTAGAGGCATGAAGTTCACAATCTCTAAAGGAGCTTTTAGGTTCTATCTCAAAGACATAGAAGACATTCTTTTTTTTCCACAATGACCAAGTACAAAGACAAGTGAATAGAGAAGCAGCAGTCCTAAGAAAAAAACAAAATAACATTCTTTGGTGCTGCTTAATTTGGAAGGTCTACTGAGTTCATCACATCTAAAGAATTTGAAAGCTATAACAATAGAACCCGCATCCCCTGCAGCGGCAGGCGGACTTTCAACCACTGTGCCACCAGGGAAGCCGGATCCTCATTTTTTAAATAGACCTCAGACATCTATCACAGTAGGGAAGCGCTGCCATAATTTCTTGTTATAAGTTTTGTATTACTGTTTTAGTCACTAAATATATTATTTTGTCATCTACCATATTTTATGCATCTTTATTTTGGGCTCTATTTAAGAAAGCAGAAAAGATATAAATGCTCCACATATAAATCAAATTCACATACACTCCAGTTAGCAAAATGGAAAGTTTGGCTGTTTAGAAGCTGCAAATGCTATACAGATATTCCTAAAAATATCAGACTAGAGAGGGGGAGACAGTGAAAGGCACCCTCAGTTTCTAAGTCTCTAAATGCAGGATCACATTTGCCCTGTATGTTTGCATGAGAGATATACAGGTAGCCTGCTGCTTCCTTTTAGTGCTAGAGAAATGTGGAGAAAGGGCATGTTGGAAATTTGGAAGAGCTCAGCTATTGTGTTCACAGAAACCCCGTCCTGGACTCGCTGAGAACTGCTCTTAGACATCATTGATCTTGAACATTTGATGGAAAATTCTCTTGGAGAAAGTTGCACCACATGACCACTGTAGGTTTCTTAGAGTCCTTTCATCTGGGCCTCTGATGCAAGTAATAAAGACTGTAAAACTGAATGAATGCCGGGTAATATACGCTAGGAAGTCAGATGTAAAACATTAAAGGCATTTGGACTGTTCCTAGGTCTTTCTTTAATGTAAACATGACCGATATGAGCACTGTCTTGTATGTAATAGTTTAATAATGTTTTACTATTGTATCTACTTGCTCCTTATTGTATTGTATTCACCAATTTAAAAATATACCACATGAATATACTCTATTTTGTTTTAACTGCAGAAAGGGGGAAACTGTTTTCAACCAAGCAGGCAAATACAGCACAAATGTTTATCACAGGGCATCTTTAACATTTAGAATACCACTCTGCCATCTAGAGGAAAACCGAGAGTCTGACACCTAATTAGGGGAAAAGTTAAACTAGAAAGAAATCTTTTTTATTAAGTACAATTATATATACTATTATACTCTAACATGTAACATGATATTAGTTTCAGGTGTACAGCATAATGATTTGGTATGTGTATGCATTGCAAAATAATCACAGTGAGTCTGTTTACCATCTGTCACCATACAAAGTTAAAATTTTTTTCTTGTAATGAGAAGTTTTAAGATTTACTTTCTTAGCAGTTTTCAAATTCGCAACAATATTATTGACTGTTGTTTATTGACTGTTGTCCTATGCTGTACATTACATCCCATGAGTTATTTATTATATAACTGGAAGTTTGTACCTCTTGATTCCCTTCACCCATTTTACCACCCCCCAGTCTCCCTCCACTCTGGCAACCACCAGTCTGTCCTCTGTATCTATGAATTTTGTTTTGTTTTTAGATTCCACATATAAGTGAAATCATGAGGTATTTGCCTTTTTCTGCCTCACGTATGTCACTTTGCATAATATCCTCAAGGTCCATCCATGTTGTTGCGAATGGCAAGATTTCATTATTTTTTTAAGGCTGAGTATTCTATTGTCCATCTTCCTTATCCATTCATTCATCAATGGACACAGGTTGTTTCCATAGCTTGGTTATTGTAACTAACACTGCAGTGAACATAGAATTGCATATATCTTTTGGGGTTAGTGTTTTCATTTTCTTTGGATAAATACCCAGAAGTGGAATTGCTAGATCATATGGTAATTTTATTCTTAATCTTTCGAGGAACCTCCATACTGTTTTCCATAGAGGCTGCACCAATTTACATTCCCATCAATAGTGCACGAGGGTTCCCTTTTCTCCACACCCGCACCAACACTTGTTATTTGTTGTCTTTTTGATACTAGCCATTCTGACAGGCGTGAGGTGATATTTCATTGTGGCTTTGATTCCCATTTCCCCGATGGTTAGTGATGAGGATGTTCTCACGTACCTGTTGGCCATCTGTATATCTTCTTTGGAAAAAATGTCTATTCATAACCTCTGCCCATTTTTTAATCAGATTGTTTTTTGTTATTGAGTTGTATGAGTTTATTATATATTTTGGATATTAACCTCTCATCAGGCATATGATTTGCAAATATCTTCTACTCAGTAGGTTGCCTTTTCGTCCTATTGATGGTTTTCTTTGCTGTGCAGAATCTTTTTAGGTTGATATAGTCTCATTTGTTTAATTTTGCTTTTGTTGCCCGTGCCTTTGAGGTCAGATCAGAATTCTTTATGCTTAGAATGTAAACTTGTGGTAAATAAACAGTGTTAAAGTGACACAGACTGTGAGATTTCCCACTAAGCTTGTTAATGTAGACAAAAGAAGCAATAATGATAAAAATATAACATTTACAAAATTAAATGGACACACAAACGCACACATGCCAAGCAGCGAAAAAGTAAAATATCTATATATTTTTTCAGCTTGAGATATAATTGACCTATAACGTTGTGTAAGTTTAAGGTGTATAACGATATTTAATTGTATATTGCAAAATGATTACCACAATAAGATTAACTAACACATCCATCACCTTACCTTTTTTAGTGGTGAGAACTTTGAAGATCGACTCTCTTAGCAATTTTCAAGTATATAATACAGTATTTTTAACTATAGTCACTATGGTGTACATTAGTTCTCAGAACTTACTCATCTTAAAACTAGAAGTTTGTATCCTTTGACCACCTTATTGCATTTCCTGCCCCCAAACCCAGGCCAGCAGCCATCAGTTAACTGTGTTTCTATGGGTTGATTTTTTTATTTTAGATTCCACATATAATGAGATCATATAGTATTTGTCAAAATATTTATATACTGATCTTTTTTGTTATCGAGACAATAAATAATCTTCAAATAAATTGTATCTGAAAATCATCCTTTCTCTCTACATTTCTCTCTCTGTCACAAAATTATTTGGCTGCAAGTCTGTGCATTGGAATACAGTGTCTAACTCTTGAGTCTTTTTCTTTCCAAGTGGCTGACCTTCATATTCAGTGCCATAAACGTGTTAGAACATGACCTACACTCTACATACCTTCTTACATACACAGCAAGAGAAAAGGGTGCATTCTCAGATCACTTTCATGGAAAGCTTGATTCCTGACAAACATTTCTAACCTACTACTGTTTAGTTTTTAAATTTTTTGTTTTATATTGGAGTATAGTTGATTAACAATGTTGTGTTAGTTCCAGGTGTACAACGAAGTGATTCAGTTATACATATACATGTATCTGTTCTTTTTCAAATTGTTTTCCCATTTAGGTTATTACAGAATATTGAGCAGAGTTCCCTGTGCTATACAGTAGGTCCTTGGCTAAAGATGTGGTACATATATGCAGTGGAATAGTACTGTTTATATTTAATCATACTGAAAGGTGTAATGCTTAAAGCATTTTTCTGGACTAGCAGTATGCCTGTTACTTAATATAATCATGCATATATTGACTATATAATGACGTATAGATTTTACTGTATCTCTAACTCTTGTTGTTAGTACTGTTGCTTGTCTTTGTTCAGCATAGAACATTCCAGTGGAGCAGTTGTATAGGATTTCAGGCAAGAAGATAAAGGGAGGTACATGAAAAGTCACTTACCACTACATTGAGTGAATTTATGTCAGAGAACAAGAAAACAGTAGCTTATAGAAACTCTTGTTGTCTTTTAAAAAGATCTGCATGCAAATTGGCGTTGTTATATTGGTCACCTTATGAACAGAAGCTAATCCAGTGAAGGTCAGTTTGTCTCAAAGCAAATGGGAAACACGTAGTTTGTTGAATTGGCCTATTTGTTCCTTTTATGGTAAAATATACCCCAATGCAATTCAGGTGAAATCTAAGCATTTAAAATAACATCCATGAATAAAATAAAATATGTACTGCTCAAGATAATTCAGTAATAGGATCTACTGAGTCATTACATAAATGACTCTTGGAAACTATCAGCAAAATGCAGTATATTCATGTCCTGTGATACTTCCCATGTGAAGAAAAATGTGCTTTTAATCTGTATTGCTATCTCAGTACCGTTTCATTGTGCCCCTCTGAATTATCAAGCCTATATATTTAACATGATCTAAATCTTCTTCTTTTAGGCCTTTAAAATGTGAAATAGAAACACAGAAAAAATATATAAAAAGCATATGTATAGCTCAATGAATTATTATAAGTTTAACAAGGTAAATATTACAAAGTCAAGAAAAATAATTAGGCCTGAAAGTCTAGAAGACCCTCATAGTCTCAGATTCAATCTCAAAACCATCCTTCCCCTCAAGACACTATCCTGACTCTTAGAGTAACCATTTCCTTTCATATCTTTATGGTTTTATCGTCTGCTTGGGCACCCCAACTCATATGTCCGTCCTACCCATTTTGTTTTAATTTAATATGATTTTCAATATATCTTAATCTACAACTTCCCCTTCTACTTTTTTCATTTCCTTGAAAACCTGGGACATTTGACCTTTACAGTCTCCCACGGTCTGGAGTTTGCTGGTTGCAAACCCATGCGCAGTTCAGTATGTTCCCCATCATCCGTATTTCTGCAATTCTCTCCCCTAGACACAGAGCTTTTATCAGAATCATGCTCAATCTTCTTGGCAAGTCTACAGGTAGTGATGTGTTTTTTCATCAGGAGAGGTATAACTTTTTTCTGTGATTACATCACCTATTGATTTTCAATTGCCTAGATCAGTTGCTGCAAAATGGATGGCAAAATGGCTATAATCAGCAGATATACTTGTAGAAAGGGAGAGATGTATACATACACACATTATCTATCCTTTCTAGATAAAAGACTGAAATATTTTTTGCTTCCCCAAAACCACTAGCGGTGATATTACCCTATTAGGATGTTATATGGTATTCAATTCTATAAATATACTAAAATTTAAACATAATTTTATCCATTATTATGACTGCTGTAGTTTCCAATTTGTGGCTATGATGACCAGAGCTACTAGTAACAATTAAATAAATGCCGTGAAGTGAGCACATTTACACATATCCATTTTGGGGCTGGGCATATACCTAGGAACAGAATTTCTGGATCATAGGGTATTCATATATTCATCTTTAGCAGATAGTGGCAAAGACTTTTTCAAAGCAGTTGTAACAATGTGTTTTTTTCCCCACAATAATTACGTGAATGTTCTGGTTGCTGCTTTTTTTTTGGCCAGTATTTGATATTTTAATTTTTTTTAAAAAAATTAATCATTACAGTAGATAATATATTGTCTCATGAAATTTATGTTCAAATCTTTTGTGTACTCTTTTTTTTTTTTTTCTTTTTGCGGTACGCGGGCCTCTCACTGTTGTGGCCTCTCCCGCTGCGGAGCACAGACTCCAGACGTACAGGCTCAGCCGCCATGGCTCACGGGCCCAGCCGCTCCGCGGCATGTGGGATCTTCCCGGACCAGGGCACAAACCCGTGTCCCATGCATCGGCAGGCGGACTCTCAACCACTGGGCCACCAGCGAAGCCCTAATGATCTTTTTTAAAGTGCTTTATAATAGTTTTATAGATTATGGATAATAATATTTTGTTGCATACCTTTTTTGAATATTTTCCCATATTTTGGATATACAGAATTTCTTAAATGTAATGAAGTTGAATTACCAGGCTCCATTTTTTTTAATTTAAATGCTTTCAGTGTTTTGTATAAAGTTTCATGTCTTTCTATAAGATCACAAAAATATCCTCATATGCATTACTTTAAAAACCCTATTAGTTTCCTGTCTACATTTAGTTCTACACTCTATCTGGATTAATTATGTTTATCCTAACAATTAGGATCAAGAGAAATGTATTTACTATACAGGCTTCCAATTGATCCAGTATTACTTATTAATGAGATCAACCTTTCCCCACTGTATATATGAGGATCTACTGATCTACTCCTAGACATAAAATATGTTTAAAAAAATAGACTTTATGTTTAGAGCAGTTTTATATTTATAGAAAAAATGAGCAGAAACTACAATGATTTCCCATTTACCCCTCTCACCAGATACCACTACACACAGTTTTCCACCTTGTTAACATCTTGCATTAGTGTAGCGCATTTGTTACAAATTATGAGCAAATATTGATGCGTTATTATTACCTGAATTCCATAGTTTATGTTGGAGTTTACTCTTTGTGTTGTACATTCTATGAGTTTTGACCAATATGTAAAGACATGTAGGCGCTATCACAGTATCATACCTACCTATTCATTCTTCTCTTCCTCCCCACCAACCTCTGGTAATCACTGATATTTTTACTGTTTCCATAGTTTTGCCTTTTTCAGAATGAAATATGGTTGAAATCAGGCTACTATGTAGCCTTTTCAGATGAGCTGCTTTCATATTCAAATAGCAGTATTCATGTAGGTTTCCTTCATGTCTTTTTGTGACTTGATAGCTCTTTATTTTTATCACTGAATAATACTCCATGGTAGGGATTATCACAGTTTATTTATCCACGCACATATTGACATGTTGGTTGCTTCCAAGTTGTGGCGGTTAAGAATAAATCTGCTGTAAATGTTCATGTGCAGGTTTTTGTGAGGACATACATGTTTGGTAAATAAGAACTCATTTGGGTGAATATCAAGGAGTGATTGCTGGATCTTGTCATAAGGCTAAGTGTAGTTTTGTAAGAAACCACCAAACTATCTTCCAAAGCAGCTGTACCATTTTGCATTCCCACCAACAATGAGTGAGAGGTCGTTCCTCTTGTTCCGCATTCTTTTGTCAAGTTATACTAGGATTTCAGTTCTCTTTAATGATAACATTGGGAACTGATCAAGCTATATTCTTTTTCTTGGGAAAAAAAAAACCCTAGGAAACTGTTTTAATGATGAATCATCATCTGCTTAAAAATTGCTTTATGAACACTGAACTAGATTTTCCTTTCCACAAATGGGGGCATGAGCCTGTGCCCTAGATGGTAAAGCATGAAACAACTCCTTTCACTACTCCTGCAGATGCTCAGAGACATCTGGCCTTCCACCTAAACATGAGAAGCTAGAACAGTTTAAATTGAGATCATGAAGCAGCCAGGAAATGTCTCTCATGCACAGCTTTCCTGGGCATCGAATTAACTGCCTGTGATATTTGTCATTTCTTAAAAACAAGTCCCATAATTATTTGAATAAACATTTAAAATACTCAAAATTCATTAGTCTTCTAATAAATAATTAAATAGGGCTACTGTTGAATCTATAATATACATTTATTAACACATAAAACAAGTTGGAAAGTGTGATTACTTATATTATTTCTCTGAATACTCTGTAAGGGCCATTTAGAAACTAGAGCATTTCCACACCAATATAATCAAATTCTTACACCTCAAACAGTTTTCATATGGCATTTAGGTTAAACGTGCATGGATATATGCATTAAATGATAATAAATATAGTAAATAATATTATTTATACATATTTTATACGTAGATATTCATGCTTATAAACTACTGGTTTACATTTTAAGAAAAAAGTCACACTCATTTATCATTGAAAAAGGATACATATTAAAAAAATAAAATATATATCACTAATTGGTTTCCTTTTTTCAACAGAATTCAAAGAAAACAATGCTCAGTACTGTCTATAGTAACAAGATATTAATGAAATAACACTTGTATTGTACTGATCTCTATGTGTGCAACTTCACTATAGAAGAAGGAGAAATTGTCCATTCTTTTATTTCATAATGATGACAACTTGCATTTTGGCAAACCACTGGACTGAAATGACTTGGCACAGACATTTTTCATCATAACTCTTCCTTTCAAAGTTCTTGGGATTTAAGTTAGTCATTATTACGCTTTTATAATGCATCTTTTAAGGCAAGATTGATAGGTGTGGTTTGGAGGTCAGTATACCCTTTGACATCTAAATACCTCCCAGACACATCGTACTAATTGACATGTCACTATTTAAAGACCTATTCTTTTGGCACTGGAATTTTTTTTTAATTTAAATGTTCAAAACATCCAAAGTAGAGAAAAATTCAAATATTCAAAAGCTCAGAGGTGGCATCCCTATTTATCAGCGGCTACCCAATTTATCAGTGGTTGCTTGTAGAAATTAGAAAACTCGGGAGGGAGAGAGGCACCAAGACGAGAAGCACTCATAGGGTCAGGAGAGGGTGCCAGAGTTCCACTGCTTACACTTCACACTTTTCATCTTTTTCGGAGAGCCAGTACTGTGTACATATTTAGGAGTCTAAGAGTCAAACGAATTTCTTCCCTCTTGCCTCTTAATGTTGATAAATCATTTCCTCCTTTGAATTATTATTCAGTCTCTTCTTGGTTTTACTTTGAAGCATCCTTTATTGAAAGCATACATCAATCTGTGGCACTATGTAAGAAAACGTGATGCATAATGTTGACAGACAGGAGGTTTCAGACTCAACAGATCTAGATTTTATTTCAAGCTCTACCACTTGCTTATGGTGTGGGTCACCACAATCACTTTCAGATTCTTGGGTTCCAAATATGCAGAATGAGGATAACAATTGCTTGTAAAATTGTTTTATACCTAACGGTTACAGTTTACATATACAGCATATTCTTTGTCATAATGAAAGTATTCAGTAACATTGAGAAAAAGGTACTCACCTGGTTTATTCATTATGAAATATTTATAATAGCTTTCCTCCTTACCTCGTGTATTGAAAAGATTTAATTAAACAATAACAGTGTAAGATGCTTTGCAAATGGTGTGTGTGTGCGCTAAACTAATGCTGCGGTTCTTTTATTAACTTGGAGACTTGGACAACTGCACTTACTTTATTTGACCTATTTTATTTGTTTTATAAAATACTGTAGCTACACTGCTTCTCTGAAGAACAGAGGTATTCTCTACATTTATAGAAAAACTATAGTAGAAAGTAGTCAACCTTGGACTTTGCCTCAGCTACTTACATGATGCTTCTTCTGCTGTGCTTGATCTCCTAGCTAGGTTAGTGCTCGCACATGGTTTGAATTTTTCTTCTTAAATCCAAGTAACCGTAACTCTCACTGTATCTCTATTACAACACTTCAGATAATAATATATTTAATGGCTTTTAAAATTATTCACAAAATTAGTTATTCCTATTCTTTTTCTCTTATAACTTTCAATATTGCATGTTAAAATCCTTGGAAATAATTGGTCCATAAAATATTTAAGTAAACCTTTACATAATTATAACAACAGAGATACTCTTAAAATTATAGGCAGAGCCATGGTTTTTTAAAAGTTGCTTGACTGTATTCTCTGCATTATGGTAAGATTATATAATTGTAAAGGCTTAAACTTCAATAACCCTAGGAAGACCGTCACACAGATATTTAAAGGTATTTAATCAAAGGTCAAAAATAGAAAACGTTGAATAAAATGAAGTTTTGTATTTTTTGTTTTTGAATATAA
The DNA here is from genome assembly GCF_039906515.1 of Pseudorca crassidens. Taxonomy (NCBI): domain Eukaryota; kingdom Metazoa; phylum Chordata; class Mammalia; order Artiodactyla; family Delphinidae; genus Pseudorca; species Pseudorca crassidens. The sequence goes on from NC_090313.1 coordinate 25,970,084, forward strand.
AATAATTTATATCTTTTCTTGTTTACCATTAAAGTAGAAATTGATTTTTAATAGTTTTAGAAATTGCAGTTTTTGTGGTTAAAATTATAATACGTAATCTTGTAGATGTTAGACAAGCACCGATAAAATTCATTTTGCAACTCCTTTATTGAATAAACTGATTTCTGAAAAAATCAGCATTTTGGAAATTCCCAGTAATCTGAGTTAATATTATTAAAATACTGCTGTGTGGCAATAGTTTAAATTCTTTTCACAGAGCTAAGTTATTTTCTTGATGGAACTATGGCCTTAGTAACATTTAACTAAAATTTTCCAAAATGGAGTAAGGTGATATCCTTTTATTGCTTCAACAGGTGTTTGGTGGTTTACCTGCTGATTAAAGGCTAACATTCAGTTTTAGAAATCAAATATGCCTTTGATCTGCGACCAATAATGATTCCCAAGACAGCGCCCATCTTTTGATGAAAAAGAATATTTGGCCACAGCCACTTTGATATGACCGTTAATAATTTTTGTTAAAGGGACATTATATCAGCCCTGTCAAATTATACAATTATAGTATTGCTTTTATTAGGAAATGTGTGCAATTGATATTTTTCACATTATTCATCTCTAACCCCACCACGTATTCAGGAGACTATTAGTATCTACTTTCATATTAACTTATTTGTATAATTTAAATTTAATAGTAAAGTATTTATAAATTTTAAAATATGTATCATATTTTAGGTCTGTTAAAAGTACTCTTCAAGTATAAATTAGAGTTATATGTTTTCCAGAGATATTTATTAGTATTTTGAATTTCTCTGTCAGATTATTTAAAATCTCTCTCTTACACCCGCACACAGACACAGACAGACCCACACACCAATAATTTTCCAGTCATTTTTCTTGATATACAGTGAATCATTTATGTGAAGATGCCTGTCTTTTAATATCTGGAATCAAGATTCTTCTATTATTTCATTTTTTATTGTTCCCCTTTTATCTTCTGTTTTTCCTGCTTTCCTAATACGCACATATCACTAGTTCCATACTTTAGTTTTCTCCTCTTCTCACTATTCTTCTTGAAAATTCATCAGTTTCTTCTAAATTTAGAATAACTTACTGACCTCGGTTTCTCTAATAATTAATTTTATGGTCATTACCTACTTGATAGTCTTTTATCTTAATATGATATTTTTGTTTGTCATTTTGAAGGCATATTCTCAGAACTCAATTTTTCCCCCTTTTATTCATGATATTTCTTTTCAGACATTGTAGGCAGTATGTACCATAGGCTAGAAGGAGACAAGATATTATTTACATACAAAAGTATTTTTCAGAATCCTAAAATAATTCTTCTTTCCAACCATGAAGTCGTTAAATGTATCTAATGATTTTCCTATATTCTCTCATGTGACAAATTCAGTTTCTTGTTGGAAGTTCAAATGTGTTCTACCAGAGACATTGTAGACCACTCCACTTTCGCCTTATGTTACAGACAAAGGGAGAAGAGAGAAGTTTATGTTTATTCTGATTTCATTTTGATAGTTTACTAATCCAGTTTGCATTTCTCTACTGATTAGTGATGTTGAGCATCCTTTCATGTGCTTTTTGGTAATCTGTATATCTTCTTTAGAGAAATGTTTGGTGGCAGAGAAATGCAAATCAAACCTACAAGGAGGTACCACCTCACACCAGTCAGATTGGCCATCATCAAAAAATCTACAAACAATAAATGCTGGAGAGGATGTGGAGAAAAGGGAACCCTCTTACAATGTTGGTGGGAATGTAAATTGATACAGCCACTATGGAGAACAGTATGGAGGTTCCTTAAAAAACTAAAAATAGAACTACCATATGACCCAGCAATCCCACTACTGGGCATATACCCAGAGAAAACCATAATTCGAAAAGAGACATGTACCACAATGTTCATTGCAGCACTATTTACAATAGCCAGGACATGGAAGCAACCTAAGTGTCCATCGACAGATGAATGGATAAAGATGTGACACATATGTACAATGGAATATTACTTGGCCATGAAAAGAAATGAAATTGAACTGTTTATAGTGAGGTGGATGGACCTCGAGTCTGTCGTACAGAGTGAAGTAAGTCAGAAAGAGAAAAACAAATACTGTATGCTAACACATATATATGGAATCTAAAAAAAGAAAAAAAAAGGTTCTAATGAACCTAGGAGCAGGACAGGAATAAAGACTCAGATACAGAGAATAGACTTGAGGACATGGGGAGGGGGAAGGGTAAGCTGGGATGAAGTGAAAGGGTAGCACTGACATACATACACTACCAAATGTAAAATAGTCAGCTAGTGGGAAGCAGCTGCATAGCACAGGGAGATCAGCTTGGTGCTTTCTGACCACCTAGAGGGGTGGGATAGGAGGGTGGGAGGGAGATGCAAGAGGGAGGGCATATAGGGATATATGTATACATATAGCTGATTCACTTTGTTGTACAGCAGAAACTGACACAACACTGTAAAGCAATTATACTCCAATAAAGATGTTAAAAAATAGCATGGGTTAACTTCATTTTTTGTTGTCATCTGTTATTTCATTTCCTTTGGGCATTACCTTTCTCTAACCTAGACAATAAGTACATAAAAAGTGGGATCCTTTTATTTTCAAGTGGTAGAAATCCTTATCTAAACTGGCTTATGCAAAATGTAATCTTATTATAACAAATTGAAACATCTAGGTAGCGCTAGTGTCAAGCACAGAAAGATAGAAAAATTTTCTTTAGTAGGTTGTGTGTGTGTGTAATTTTTCTACACCATTTTAAAATATACATTTCAGCTGTTTTTAGTATATTCATAGAGTTGTGCAATCATCATCAGTGTATAATTTTAGAATATTTTCATCACTCCAAAAAGAAACCCCATACTTATTAGCAATCGTTCCCACTCTCCCCTTCCCCATTCCTGGCAGCCAGTAGCCTACTTTCTGTCTCTCTGGATTTGCCTATTCTGAAATTTCGTACAAATGAATTCATATAATATGTGGTTGGTCTTTCGTGACTTGCTTCTCTCACTTAGCATAATGTTTTCAAGGGGCATCCATGTTGCATTATATATCAGTACTTTATTCCTTTTAACAGCCAAATAACATTCATAGTATACTCTAGTATATAAGGATATTCTACATGTTTATCCTCTCATCAGTTGATGGATTTTTGAGTTATTTTAACTTGTTGGCTAATATGTGGGTCGTCTATTCACTTCCTTTATAGTGTCATTAAAAAGCAAACATTCTCAATTGTAATGAAGCCAATTTATCAAATTTTTTGTTGTTGCTTGTACTTTTAATGTCATATATAAGAAATAATTGTCTAACCCAAGGGCACAGAGATTTACTTCTCTGTTTTTGTCAAAATGTTTTACAGTTTTATTTCACACATTTAGGTCCATGATCCATTTTGAGTAAGTTTTTGTCTATGGTAAGAGGTAGGGGTCCAACTTTCTTCTTTTGTATGTGGATATCCAGTTGACTCAGTCACATTATGGAAAAGACTGTTCTTTCCCCCCTTGAATTGTCTTGGTACCTTTGTCAAAAATAAATTGACCATAAAGTAAAGGTTTACTTGTGTACTGTCATTTCTATTCTATTAGTTTATGTGTCTATCCTACACCAGTACCATACTATCTTGATCACTGCAGTTCTGTAATAAGTTTTGAAATTGGGAAAAATGAGTCTTCCAACTTTGTTCTAATTTTGAAGATGGTTTTGGGTATTCTGGCTCCCTTCCAGTCTCATGTGAAATTTAGGATTAACTTGTAAAATTTTGAAATTTAAAACTGAGAATTTGGGATTGTGTGGAATCTGTGGATCAATTTGCAACAGTGTTCACTCTCCCAACCCCTAAACATAGTATCACTTTATATTTCTTCAGGTATTCCTTAATTTCTTTCAACAATATTTTGAAATTTACAATGCACAAGTTTTTCACTCCTTTTGTTAAATTTATACCTACATATCTTATTCTTTTGATGCTTCTGGAAATGGGATTGTTTTCTTTATTTCATTTTCAGATTGCTCATTTCTGGAATGTATAAATACTATTGATTTTTATATGTTGATCTTATATCCTGAAACCTTGCCAAATTTGTTTATTTGACCTGATCAGTTTGTGTGTGTGTGTGTGTGTGTGTGTGTGTGTGAATTCCTAAGGGTTTCTCTATATACCAGATTATGTCATCTATAAATAAAGTTTTACTTTTCTCTTGTACAATGTGGATACTTTGTATATCTTTTTCTTGCCTAATTGATCTGGCTAGAACCTCCAGCACAATGTTGAGTAGAAGTGGAGAGAGCGAGCATTCTTGCCTTGTTGCTGAATTTGGCAGAAATATTTTTCAATCTCTTGTTATTAAGTGTAAGTTGTGGGTTTTTTTAAATGCCCATTATAAGGTGAAAGTTCCCTTATATTTGTGGATTGTTCAGTGTTGTTTTCATTAAAAGGGTGTTAGATTTTTCATTTACTGCAAAATGATTGACATTTCAATCATAGTTTAGCTTGTGAAATTCTAATTATTCAATCATACGGTTCTTATCTTTCACTCTATTAATAGTGTATTATAGCAATATATTTTCACTTTAAACCAACCTTGCATTCCTGGAATAAATTCTACTTGATCATGCTGTATAATCCTTTTCATATGCTACTTGACATAGTTTGCTAGTGTTTGATGAGGACTTTGCATCTGTATTCATAAGTGATATTAGTCTGTAGTTTTCTCTGCTGTGACATCTGTCAGATTTTGGTATCAGGGCTATACTGGCATAAAATAAATGAGTTAGGAAGTGTTTCCTTCATTTCTATTTTTTGGAAGAGCTTGTAAGTATTTGGTATTAATTCACTGTTTTCTTTTTGTTTTTGTCATTTTTTAAAAAAAAAATCTGGTAGAATTCACCAGTGAAGTCATCTGGACCTGGGCTTTTCTTTGAGGAAAGTTTTAAATTACTATACTAATGTTCTTTATTTCTTCTTGCATTGGTTTCAATAACTTGTGTTTTTAAAGGAACGAATTGGTTTCGTCTAGGTTAACTAATTTGTTGGCACACGGTTCATAATAGTTCATCCCACTATAATTTTTCTACTTCTGTAAATTCAGTAGTGATGTCCTGTTTTTCATTCGTGATTTAGCAATTTGATTCTTCCTTTTTTTTTTTCTTGGTAAGTCAAACTAATGGTGTGTTAATACTGTTGATTCTCTTAAAATCTAGACTGATATTTAACCAAAAAACTGGGCACCATAGCCTAGCCAAGTTGACACATAAAATTAACCATCAAAGAAGTTATCACAGTATATCAGACTAGAGATGATGGTGATATGGATGGAGGAGGGTAGATAACAGTGAAGGTAATAAAAAGTGGTCAAATCTGGATGTATTTTAAATGTTGAGCTGTGAGTATTTATGGATGATTTGGGTATAATCAACCACTTTTCTGTTCTCATCTCATATATTATTTAACCCAGACGATGACTTCTTACTCTGTAAACTTTCTTCCTTTTCTGACACTACGTATTCTGTGCTTTTTTCTGATATACTGTCCTCTTCTTAGTCTCCTTTGATGCTTTTTGTACACTTCCTTCTGAATTCCAAATGTTGGGAGTGCCCTAAAGTTTATTCTTAATCCCTAGCTGCCTGTTTATCTAAATTCCTTTCCCATATGATAACAACTTAGTGTTACATAACATCTGCATACAGACAATTCACACATTTCTGTAGCCAGTTATGACTCACAATTTAAGCTGCAGATGTATCTAGGATTTTCTTGACATGACTACATAAATAACTATTCTAAACCTCAAACTTTACATATCCAAAGGAAAACTTTTGGTTTCCTCCTTTGCAGATCTGCAGTATTGTCCATTTTGACATCCTAATAATTATGTAACACGTAATGAACTAGAAATTAGACAAAAAAATTAGTAATCATTCTTAATTTTTTCTTTACCACAACTTACTTCACCAGTGCAATTCATTAGTGAGTTCTATCAGCTGAAACTCCAAAAAATATGTTAAATCCATCCACTTTTTTCCATTCCAGCTACCATCCTTGTCTAAGTCACTATCTTCTCCTACCAGAGAACTACCTCAGTGCCTCCTTACAGGCCTCTCTGTTCCCACTTCCATCATCCTTATCCAGTTTTCAGTCAGAGCCATTGTAATCTTCTGAAACATCTATGATTACTTTATAATTACCCCCAACTAACCTGAAAGACTTGAAAGAAATATAACTTGAATTATTAATTTTTCCTGTCCAATTTTTCCAACTCCAATCAATCTCAACAGGAAAAATACCTAATAAAATACCTTTCCTACAATAAGCAGTAAAAATTGACTATAATATACTTCAAGTTGATGCATTTTTATCAAAGAATAACACAAGGAAATATTTGGAAGATCATATCCTATTATGTTGTTGTATCAAGTATAGCATGTAATGTTATTTTCTTTTGATTAGTGACAACAACGTTTGAACATTAGAAATCATGGTTCAATTAAGATTTTCCTTTTTTCAGTAAATACTTATCCACATGTTTCACAAAATGTTACAGCATGACTTTGGCAAAAGTCTCCTGGAAATATCTCAGAGATATATCTTATTTTCCCAAAGATGAAATGCATATATAATTTTTATTTTAATGGTAAATGTTATTAGGGTTAGAATTCTTATATTATCATACTCTGTGAAAATGTTGTTTTAACATCCTCCAAAATGTCAGAGTGTTCCACTAAAGTTAACCAATAATGTATGAACTCTGATAGCTATATAGAACCACGTCTTAGGCTAATAAGGACCATTCTTTTGTCCTTATGAAATTGCTAAAGTATTTTGTCATATAGGTCAAGTCCTTATCAAAGTTCTTTGCTTCATTTGCAACTCTAGCTGAAAGTTACTTAAACAGCACCCTTCTTGAATCATACCTTCACCCTTAAAAAATGGTCTCAAATCCTTTAATAATCCTCCATTTACCTGAAGCAGTGAAGCATAGACAAAGCATATGATAGTATCCCCCTTACAATACATGGCAAGATGATGCATTCTTGTGGAATCAGTCTTTTTAGAAAACTATGAAATATCCCACAGGAAGGAAGAATTCTAAATTGCACAAATTACACTAATCTCAAAAGCATATATAACTTATTCTTTATAGGAAATGATAACCAAAGGTAAGATATTTTAATAGCTCCCTTTGCTTCTTTATTAGATTAAAAATAATCACATTGGAGTGTGACTGTTTAAACGTGACATTAGAAAAAATAAATTTTTACACTTTTTTACTTAGATTTATCTACACAATTTTTTACCAATACTTGCATTTCAGTAACATACTTTTATATATTTTAAAAAATTGTTGATAGTTAATTGCTAAATAAATTATAAATTATCATAACTCTTATTTATTTAATTATCTATGGAAAAGCTCACCACATCAATATTGTACAAAACATCAGATCCAAATATTCACTTATGTAATTCACATATTATTTGTTAGAGTATAAATAACTATAATAAATTTATAATTGTGAAACTACATAGTATTTTACCCTGCAGATATCTCAAATAATTTGATATTGCAAATACTACTCACAGTCAAAGGATGGAGGTAACATGGGTTAGACTGGTAAAGACACAGGAATGGATCCATGGTGTCATAGACTGAACTATGTTCCCCCAAAATTCACATGTTGAAGTCCTACCTCCCAGGACCTCAGAATGTGACTGTATTTTGAGATGGGTCTTTTAAGAGGTATTAAGTTAAAATCAGGTCCTGAGGGTATGCCCTAATCCAATATGACTGGTATCCTTATAAGGAAATCAGAATCTACATGAAGGAAGCCCATGTGAAGACAGCCATCTACAAGCCAAGGAGACCTCAGTATCAACCAATCCTGTTGATATCTTGAACTCAGACTGTTGGTCTCCAGAACTGTGAGAAAATAAATTTCTGTTTTTTAAACCATCCAGTTTTTTTGGTGATACTTAGTTACAGCAGACCCAGCAAACTAATGCAACGAATTTCAGTTAATATGCATTTTGATCTTATGTCCAATAATGGAAGAGATCATTGTTGTTGTTTATCTCCCTGTTATTAGATGTTTACCTGCAGCTCAACTTCATCTTTGATATTCCTAGTGGATGGTTGTTAGGCTCAGGTTTCCTTAATGAGAGTGTCCTGTACAAGTATTGATAACTAGTCAAATGAGGCAATGATAATCAGGGAAAATGTAATCAGGACGCTTCGAGAAGTTTGATTCCAGATGAAAACACAGTCATTGACCTTTGCTTAGATATCCATTATTGTCTATTTTCTTTGAAAATCTCTACTCCTTGCCCCCTAACTACAGTTCTAACACCTACTACCAGCATTCTTCCAAGTGGTACTCCAAGTCATAAATGCTCCAGCATAGTGGAGAACTAACTTCACTCAAAGAGCAGCAGTCTGGCATTTACCCTGGGCTACTAGAAGGGGATCTCTGAAGCCCTAAAATGTTCTGCCTGATTGAAGTATCTCTGATAGCTACTGGACAGTTGAATGATATGATTTATGACGGGGCTTTGGAACATGCCATATCAATCCCAACCTCCAGAGGAACTAGAAACTAAAGCTCTTAGTTCAAACCTCCAGGAAGGGATAGAGGCCAGAGGTCAACTACAAGGGCAGCACATGATTGAATCCCAGTAAAAACTCTGGACACCAGTTTTCCTGACTGGCAGTCCTCTGCATATAGTCACACATCAGTGTGCAAAGAGGGTAACAAGTCTCTGGAGACAACCGAAGCTTTGCATTTGGGACCCTCCCAGAACTCACCCTATACATCTCTCCCTTTGGCTGGTTCTGATTTGTATCTTTTGTTATGAAACTATAACTGTAAGTATATTGCTTTCCTGATTCCGTGAGTCATTTTTGGAATTCATCAGATCTAAGGGGGTAATGGAACCCCCAAATTTGTAGCCAGTTGCTCCGAAGTGAGGTTAGCCTGAGGATTTTCAAACTTTTGACAGCTATCTGAAGTGAGGACAGTCTTCCACCTGTGCTCTTAATCTGTGAAATTTGGCCTAAGTTTGGGTAGTTAGTGTCAGAAGTCATTACACCTCATAATCTATACCCTTTCTCTGTGCAAAACTCATTGATATTCTGTTTCTCATGCACTAACAAAATTATTGAAAAGCTTATTTTAGGATACAGTTTATTTTTTTTGCTTAAGGGGTATGACTCAATATGTTATTCCTTTGAAATAGTATGTGATGTGTGCATTTGAATTGCAAACGTTCACGTTTATGCAAAGGAAAGCTAAGCTGGGGCATTTCAAGACAATTAAGACAGGAAACTTTTTTGAGGAAGAGGACTGCTAATTTATTAAATGAAATAAGCATTCACTGAGAACCAACTGTATTCTAGAAGGAGGGACACGAAGATGAATAAAGATACAAAATTTGTACTTGAGAAGCTCACGGTCCCCTACAGCCATAAATCATATCAAGTCAATAACCAGTGTATACACTTAGATAAATACAGTGTTATTTCCCTGGGGAGCGGTAAGAGATTTGGGATCTGACGGCTTTATGAGAAACATTTCAGTTACTAGTAGGCAGATGAAAGAATGAATGAATACAGACATATTTTAATGGCTAAAACCTGAATAGTGAAGGAGAAAATCAATCTTATGAACTCATTCTCAGCTTTTTATAAATTACATGCTTTGCATACAAATTATTGGAGATGTCCGACAGAGGTAGGCTCCTCTGAGAGCACGGAACCTTGTATAAGCAATCCATAGAACAATTTTTCTAAACTGCCTTTCAATCCACCATCTTTTCTTTTTTAGTTCTCTTGTGAATATCCACCATCTAACAAACTATTCAGTCTTACCTTAGGACACCACTTTTCTTAATCAGTTCTCACACTTGACTAGTTTCTCTTTTCATGGGATGTGTTTTGAAGATTAACAACTTGGTAAGAGTCCCATCTTAGTGTGATTTTGACGAGCTGGTAAGAAAGGAAAAGAATTATTAGGCTAGGGAACTAGTGAAATCTGGAATCCCAAAAAGTAAGTTGAGTTCTTCAGCCACTTTTTATCTGAGGAATATTTGCTAAAATAGGTAAAAGTGAATTTCAGGTTTGTCCAAGTTAAACAGCTTATTAGAATATGATCTCATATAACTTGGGGACCTCAAAGACATATGACTCAGGGACCTCAAAGACATCACAGTTGTAAGTTGAAATTCTCTCTGTACCCCAAGGAATGCAAAGAAAATCAGTTATTTCATACATCATTCTACGTGGAGGATTTCTCTTCATTGCAGGTCTCTGAGTAACCTGAGTGGAGAGAATATGCAGTAACCATCTATCTCTGGCTGAAGCTGATATTTCTCTCCAACTTATCTCTGATTCCAGCCTGAGTGAGATCTTTTTCCATTTTCAGTTAACTTTAGGGACCACTCTGTGAGGCCTTAGTTATGAGTTGAAGAAAAGGGCTACCTGTTCATTATTTACTCATGTCTTTTATGCATGCTTGCGCCTAATTTTGAATGTATCATTTTTATTTTACAATGGATTGCTGTTTGACCTGCTGGAACTTATGACATAATAAATCTAATTACAATCATTTTATGCAGGGAAGCTCAGAGGTAAAGATACTGGGTTATTACAGTGCCCTATGGTTAGACAGATCTACTAGGGGCTGGTAGTATGACAGGAGCTGCTTTACGAACCGAGAGTTTTCTGTCAGTAAAGGAATGGCCTTGCTCCAGATCCCAAAGGGTCCTCTCTGAAACTCTTTTTTTGCAATTTGCCAGAGATTCCATACAGCACCCTATGAACTATAGACACCTCTACTACCATTACATGTCCTGGGTTATGTACCCACAGTGGCAGGTCATCTTCTTCCTCAGCCTGAGCTTTTTTGACCTGCCTCTCATTCTCCAACCCTCTTGAAATCAGCAGTTTTCAAGAGGGTTGGAGAATGAGAGGCAGGTCAAACAGAATAAGGGGATTAGACCACCATTCCCAGATACAGCACACGCTGTCTCCAACATCCACAGTGGCCCGCCATGCACTCTTTCTTTGAGATAGTAAGTGTGAAGGGCATCACCTTACCCTTAGACTTAGAGGACAAACCCAGGCCACTGGACTCCACAACTCTTCACTGTTATGACACACTCTGACTCTTGGATTTCATCTCCTATTCTCTGGGAAACGTCTAAACAGAGTCTCCGAGGGAACTTGTCACTTCTAGCCAGAACTAAATTCCAAATAATAAAGTATCGTCAATACAGTGAACAAGTACAATGTGAAATGCAAGACAGTGATGAGTCCAGCAGACTAATTTACATCAAAGAGCAGGAGAATAAACATTGCCCTGGAGCAATACCAGAATGCATACTGTCTTATAAAGGTGAGCTGGGTTTGCTCATCCCTGCTGACGGTGACTGAAGAGAATGCATGTGCTAGATCGAGAGTGGCAGCATAGCAAATGAGAGCAGCTCTGCAGATTTGCTCCCGTGAAGAGACAGCATTCAACAAGTCAGGTTAAGGTTATGGCAGTCCCTTGTGAACTGTCAAACTCCATCTTTTTTTTGGGGGGGAGGGAGGCCCTATGTGTTCTTTAAATCTTTGATAGTGACATCAGTCTCTGCAATTCTTCCCCGAATGTGATTTTTTAAAATTATTTACAATATATACCAGTAATAGAATCCTCCTCGGAACCAGCTAATAACATTAGGCTCCTTTGCAACCCTACCAGATTCTAGGTCAGGTTTGCAGTAGTCTTCTCTGTGACTACAAGTTATTAGAGTCTGCTTAAAAGTGAAGACAAGACCTACTGACCTCTCACAGTATGCGATGAGTTGCCTGTTGGCTTCTCTGAGCCTAACATATCTTTTTGTAAAAACTACAGTGTGATTTACAGAGCCAGTTCTTTCCACAATTTTTATAATCATCATTGTTCTCATATAAAGCAACCGCTTCTCTCAATACTTCAGCTCCTACCTGCACCCACTCCCCATTAAGCATAGGTTAAAGCCTCAATGGTTTTATTGACATGTTATAACAGGGATTATCACCATTTTACCTACAGCAATCAATGGTGTCATTAGACCATCAAATTAGTCATTCAGTTCTTATTCTGAGTGACTATTGCCTATGGTAGATCAATTAGCAACTGTCAGTTTTCCATAGAAATCATAGTCTATTCTTTCCTGTATCTCCTTAGCCAAAATTTACCCCTTTGGAGCATTAACTGTGAATCAAAGGTATTCCACAGAGCCATGGAATTTTATGGGACAGGAGGCAGAATGCAGAAGGTATGACATAGGTAAGGCAAAGCATCATGGGGTTCACAAACATAGGTGGAGATCACATAGAGTTAAAATATATATCAGTTATTGAAGTTAAAAAAATTGCTATGGACCCCAGGGGTAGAAAAAGGCAAGAGATTCTGAGGAGTCCATTAGATGTTTCTGAGGCATATATTGCTCTACAGATTTTTAAATCTCAATGAATCATAATTAGGATAAATGAATAAGCATGCATCTAGAAATATTATAGAGAAAATACAGGACACTGATACAAAGAGAAAATTTGAAAGGCAGCCGGTGAGAAAAAACTGAGTGCCATCAAAGGAACAGCAGTTAAACGGACAGTTTATCTCATGACAACAGAGGATGTCAGATGACAATGGAATACCATGTTCAATGTTTTTAAAGAAAATAGATTGTCCAAGTTGTAATTCTTGACAAGTAAAAGATCTTTCAAGAATGGAAACAAAACTTTTTAAAAATTTAGGTAAGCTGCGAGTTGTTCCCATCATGATATCCTAAAAAAATGAAAATTCTAAGGGATGCTATTTCAGACAGAGGTGAATTGTTTTTTACATGGAAGATTTGAACTATAGTAGATTCCTGTTATATACAAAATACACAACTGGTAGATGTGTTCATAAATCTAAAGGTATATTGATGGTAAAATAAAATTATGTATCATATATGAATTGAAAAGAAAAAACAATTAAAATACAAAGCAACAATAGCATATGTCAGAAAATGTTGAAGAAATTCAGTCTTATAAAATCCTTGTATTATTTTGAAGATATTGATTAATTTTAGAACTTCTTACATAAGTATGTATTGTAATTGCTGAGATAGCCATTCAAACTGGAAATATTGTGCATTATTCTAAACTAGGAGAAAAAACATTGAAATTAAATTTTAAAAAATAATTGAAATGAAAGAATAGAGAGAGATTAAATAGAACATATGAAAGAGATAATAGATATAAACTCAAATATGTCAAAAAACAATTATTATAAACTTGTAAAGTAACATGCAATGTTCAGTAAGCTTTGAAAGCTATCTAAACATTCAAAATATCTTAAATAAATTGTATTACATAGGTACCATGGAAAACTGACTAATCATTCACATCACTTTTTAAAAATATTTAATGATTTAAGTTATACAACATGCTTTAATATATATGGGATTTGGAATTATGTAAATTTCCTAATGTTTTGTATTTTTTTAGTTCTACAAGGACCATATTAATTTTATTAATTAAAAAATTTCAATATTACAATGATTATCTGCCACTTTTGCATAGCTTATAACCATGTAGAGATACATGGAAAAATCTTAATACTGTATGTCCATTAATTAAAACACGGGAAAGCAGAACATTGTCAACCAAATACAGATGTACAAAAACTAGCCTTCATTTAAAAATTAACATTCCTAGGTATAGTTACCATATGTGTTGAATTTGGCAAGATATTTCTGATTTCACGTAACTTCATTGTTTCAAATAAGACGTTTACATTATTACAGTATCTCTAAAGTGATTAATTTCATACAAAATTAATATAAAAATTCACAAATCAAGCATTTTATTAGAGCATCTATTCTATTTTTGTCTGGTAAACAGCATATCTATAAAGATTCATGGGAAGTTAAATAAGTAGGGCAGTCGGTGCTGTGAGTTATGCAGCAGCTGTGTAGTCACTGCTCCTGAGTCACTGCAGTCCTTCCAATACACCAGTTCTCTTGCCCAGTCCCAGATGCAGTACCAAAATTCTTTTCAAGACAAGTTTCCAGGGAGAAGTTAGAGATAAATATGTTAGCTAATGAAAGTTATGCTGTTAGCTTCGCCCTGGGTTGAATGCTAGTCTTTTCCTTCTGAGTCAGAGTTGGAATTTGGGAAATAAACCAACCAGAATCCATGAGCTGGGTATTGTTGATAAGCCACTGAGAGCCCAGTTCTCGTCAGAAATTCAGAGCAACCATGAGCAAATCTCCAATTGAGACCATTTTAAAAGTTGTTTTTAGGAAGTTAGGTTACAAAAAATTTTTTTCAGGGGACCTAGAACAGACTAAATAATTCTTTCAAAAAAAGAATAAAGTTCGGGAACCATATTACCTGGCTTCATGACTTACTTGTGGTAAGACTAGTAATGGTAGACCAATCAAGAAAGTATACTATTGAGAAAAGACATAAAAAAATAAGGTAATAAACCTGTCAAATGAGCATTTAAACTGATGACCTCAAGAAAGAGAAAAAAAAAAACTCTCCTGTCAAAATAGTATTTTACCACTAGTAAACATTTTTTTTCAGTTTCCCTTTTTCTGGAGCACTGATACTGGTATCATCTCATAGGAGAATAAGAAAGCTTGAGAAATCAGTGGTATTTATATATAAAGTAACTTTGAGTTTCAGAGTTTATCACTAACACAGAAAATAAAATGAATAATTTGTTAATGTTATCAGAACTTGAGTAAATCATCCTGTGCTCACAATATATGCATTTATTTGGTTTAGTATTAACTACTCTATTATCTATCTATCTCATTTATCTGCATTATCTCATTCAAAACTGACAAAAACTCTAAGAGGTGGATATTTTTTTGTCTCATTTTATGGATGCAGAAGCTGGAGTTTATACAGATTATGTCACTTTCCCAGTTTATTGAGCACTTAATTTCTGCCAGATACTTTTCTAAGTATTTCACACATGTCAACTCATTATGGTTACAGCAACCCTAGGGAAAAAAAAAACATACACACAAACACACGTACACACAGGAAAAAAAACAACCACATTTTGCAGGAAAGAGTTGCCTGACCAGGTGCTACTTCTTTTTCTTCTAAGACTAATCAAATATAATACCTTACTGAAATTTGTGTTTCAGTGTGAGGCAGAAATAAGTGCTCAATAATTCTTATTGAAAAAATGATAAATGAACAGAAGAATGAATGAATAAATGAATATTGCATCCTTCTATTTTGCTTTCTATATAGTACAACAGAATGTGTTTTAAAATATTAACTTGGGAATGTTGATTAGATGTCTCAATTTATTTGAGACATCCCTGTGTTTTACAATCAAAATTGAGTGAAAGATTCTACAAATTACAATCATCTTAATCAGAAAGTTATTTTTAAATGTTAGACGACTGGAGAACATGGTCTTGGCTGGTTTGATTTAGTTTTACCTAGTTCCCCTGGCACCGTGATGTGCCAGGGTAAGATGTTCAGGTAAGATATGGGTTCTAACAAGTTCAGGTAAGATGTGGGTTCTAACATCTGCACACTGAGCTCTACTGTGAGTACTGTGTGTAACAGTAGATGACTATAGCTTAAGAAGAGGACTTCCTCTCCTCTTGGTCCTCTGCTTCCTCTCCTCTTGGTCCCCTCTCAACAAAACAACAGGTGGACCAGTTGTTTTGTTGAGAGGGAGGAAGCGGTGTGTCTGTCCTGGGCAAAAGGAGGAGAAAAAGGATATAGAGAGGATACCATCATGTGGAGAAAGCATAGCCATGGGCCCAGCTAGTAAAAATCATTGCTAATATTTATTGATCATCTATTATGGGCAAGTTTATACTATTTATCACCATTTTATGTTTAAGTTTCCTTTACTGGAGCTCAAAACTCATGTGCAAGTACTGTTTTCTGAAAAAATGAATTTCAAATCTCTACACTATACAGAGGAAAACAGCTCAGGGGATGTATTAGTCTGTTCGGGCTGCCATAACAAAGTACCATAGATTGGGTGGCTTAATGGAAATTTATTTTTGCACAGTTCTGGAGGCTGGAAGCCTGAGATCAAGATATCAGCAGGGTTGGTTTATTCTGAGGTCTCCCTCCTTGACTTGTACATGGCCTCCTTCTCCCTGTGTCTTCACATGACTTTCCCTCCATGTGTGCCTGTATCCTAATTTCCTCTTCTTTTTAGGACACCAGTCCTATTGAATTAAGGCCCACCCCCAAAGATTTCATTTAACCTTAATTACTTCTTTAAAGGGCCTATTTCCAAATATAGTCACATTCTGAGGTACCAGGTGTTCGGGATATGGGTTCGGGAAGCAGGAGACATGATTCAGCCCATGATAGGGGATCATGTAGGGCTAAAGAATCATTTGGCAATGATTTGCATTTTGCTGCTCGTCTTTTTATGTAAACAGGCACTTCAGGCCTGGTGCTATGAAGGGTATCGGGGAGGGTAGTCTCACAGCATCTCTTCTGTAAATCCCTCTTGAGTAAACTGTGGAGAAATACATTCAGCTTAGGTGGAAAATTGACAATACAGTATCTTAACCTTCGTTCTAATAAAACAGGACATAAATATGCTGACCAGAGCTTCCCTGGTGGCGCAGTGGTTGAGAGTCTGCCTGCTGATACAGGGGACACGGGTTCGTGCCCCAATCCGGGAAGATCCCTCAGGCCGCGGAGCAGCTGGGCCCGTGAACCATGGCCGCTGAGCCTGTGCATCCAGAGCCTGTGCTCCGCAACGGGAGAGGCCACAACAGTGAGAGGCCCGTGTACCGCAAAAAAAAAAATGCTGACCATATTTAGTGAATTTTTTTTAAGATATTTTAAAAAAGAATTTACATTAATTTTGATCCAATAAGGGTAAAAGTTATCACTCAAGAATATAAAAGCAATCAATTTAAGGGAAATGTAGTACACAATCAATGGTTTTATAGTAAAAAACGTTTGTTGCATCTATGTAATTGTTTTACATTGGCATCTGTAATATTGTTTATAAATATGTAGCAATCCCATGCTTGAGGCAGATTTTACAGAAACAGGAGCTGTGCTTTATTAGGTATCAGAAGAGGCCATCATCATAACTGAGTCTAAACTTTGATCCAACCCTTTTCTAGGCTAAAAGTTTAGAAAAATGAATAATAAACAGATTCACGTGGCCTGTTCTCTTATACTAATAGCCTTCTTACTTTATTTTTGTTTTAATCTATACTCTCTATAAAATAATTTTCAGTTAAGTACCTAGTATCCATAAATACAAGTGAGATAGTTGTTTATCTAACTGTTCATCTTCAATTAAAACACTAGAGGGCAGCCTTTCCTTCTGTTAAAACATATTCTGCTTCTGAATTGTGCAGTAGAAATACCCTAAAGCATTGCCATGTAAAAATAATATTCTTTTTATTTCTAATATTTTGGGGCTTGATATATTTAACTCATTTTAATTTCAATGATCCCCAAAGTCACAGCCTAATGTGTTAAACAATATTCAGCATATTTGTAACTAAAATGAATTCTAATAAGCCAGAAATGTCAGTGTCACAGAGGAAAGCTATCCTATTCTAAGCCAGATGCTCCCCTAGTGCCATGATGGTGAACAGAAATAAGACTGTGTTTGACTGTGATTATTGTGTCTATTAAGAATAATCCAGCCTAAATGCCTGTGTTTGGATGTAGGGTTAATTTGTCTTGAATGTGTTTTCCTATTCTCTGTGTTCCCCAGTGAATAGCACACTTCTGCTAGATTAACACACTGTTTCAAACAGGAATGAAATGCAACTGGCCTAGAGATAAGGACAGGAATTGAGGATTCAATGAGGATTCAGCTAATAGTAATAACTGCCGTTATTATGTAACATCTGTTTATGTCAAACACTCACCTAAGCATTTTACTTACATTATTTCATTGACAACACGTTCAATCTTTTGTGACGATTATTACTATTTTTATTCTTATTTTACAAATAACAAGAGTACAGTAATATGAGAGTAGTAGATAATCTAATATGAAAGGTATTTACATATTTTGGAAAACTGTGAAGATTTTATTTCATTCAGCACAGAGAAGAAAGAATTAGAATGATTTCTAGAGGTTTTACCTAGAAATTTGATTTGTAGGGATGGGGTTGGGATGGGATGTGGTACTATAAAGATGAGGGAAATTAGATATATTTTGAATACTTGATAAACTTGAGAATATTCAGTGATTACTAAATCATGTTAGTATTCCTTTAATTATAATACATTGCAATGAGAAATTTGAAAAAAGAAAAAGTAGATTGTGTGTGTGTGTGTGTGTGTGTGTGTTATCCTGCCTGAGTTAATTAGATTGACAACTTAAGTGCAGACTGTGGTCCAGGCACACTTTAGGTTGGGACGGAGAAGAATCCAAGGGTAAATTGGACTAGTAAAATGTTGCAGATTTGATGAGCTCCCAGAGTAGTTGTGCAAAATTCAAAATAGATGGAGAAGCACTGTAGGTCTTCAAGGAGGCGGAATTGCAAATGAAACTGTGTGCAAGTATTCACAACACTGACACAAACATACACACACACACCCATGAACACACATATACACACACACAACAAAATAAAGAGCAAACATTTGGAAAGTTTAAAAGAAAGCATTGTTTTTCTTAAAGGTTTCCTATAGTAAAAATTTTTCAGTCATTTGTGGCTATTTTTTTAAAAACTCCTTGTTTTTTGCTATAAATAGCAAAAAAAAAAAAAACTCCACTGAAGCAATCATATATTCTTCAACACAAAGAATATTTTAAAGCTCAGATTTGAGCTAAACCTAGTAGTAGAGATCTTATTATTTATGCTTTCTTAACCATCAGGGAACACTGTTAGTACAATTTTTAGAGGAGGAAAAATCAATATAAAAAGTTTGTAGTTTCAAATACTGCATGATATTATATTTAAAATCCAAAAAAGTCAGACTTATAAAAACTGAGTAGAATGGTGGTTACCAGAGGCTGAGTTATGGAGGAAATAAGGCAAGATGTTGTTTAATGGTACCAACTTGCAATCAGTAGATAAATAAATTCTGTAGATCTAATGCACAACATAGCAATTACAGACAACATTACTGTATCATAAACACCAAAAGTTGCTAAAAGTCTATATCTTAATTGTTCCCACCACAAATAATAAATGATAATTATGTGACGTGATAGAGGTGTTAGCTTGAGGGCAATATATCGCATACTGCAATATCTAAATGTATCAAATCAACACATTGTACATCTTAAACTTACATGATATTATGTTAATTACATGTCAATGTTATATGTCAATAAAAACTAGAATATTTTACTAAAACAAACAAAAAAATAACCTTTACTCCATTCTATTCTGTGAATGGTGCCAATAGTTTAGTTTTCTAAAATAAAATGAATATGGAGAAAGGAAAAAAATAAATTTTGTACTCTGTGATAATGGATGGCATGGAGGTTATTTTTTAAGCATCTGGGTCAATAAGAGATGTATATGTTAAATATTTGACAGACAGAATGGCATAATGACTACTTTGAGTTATTCCAGCACAAAGGAAAGTGGAGGAATAAAGTGAGATTGACAAAATGTGGTGAACTTGGTAGTATATCCAAGGAGATTTCCACAGTAAGTGTTGAAGGTGCCATCTGTCTTATTTTATTCTTTCCTGTTGCCTACAGTAAAATATGAGAGGATAATAATTAATTGAGTGAAGAACTTAAAAAAGGAGCCATGGCTTGCTAATTTTGATAATTTTGAAAATTCTCAATCTCTCCAGAGGGCAAAAGACAGAAAATAAGAGATGTATTGTCAGGATAGCACACTCTAGAGAAAATGCCAAAGATGTGACTGTAAAACCCTTTCCTAAGACCTCAGAAAAATGAAAAGCCCAGGGTACTCAGTCTTACAAAGGTCTCTTTCAGAGATTAAGGGTGTGCTTCACAGATCCTCTCCATCAAACCACAGGACCCTAAGGAGGCTTAAGGTGGTGGGCCCTCAGCCATCTCAGCAGGAGGTAGAGAAGTTATCTCAAAGAATCCGTGGATATGAATTTTCTGTAATGGGGTGACTCCACCTGAAATCCGTGAGAAATCCACAAGATTCTTGAGAAGATTATTTCAATAGAAACACTACCAGTTTGAATTGAATGGGACAGAGAGAATACAAAATGAATGGAGGCTCTTGGACCCCTAAGTTTCTACTGGCAGGAAACAGGCTGATAATACTAAGCAACTGCAAACACATGTTACCTTTCATAAAAAAGGAAAGATTATCCAGAGGGTGGAACCAAAAGCCCAGAATGCAGTCAAGAGCACATAAAGTGGAGTTGTATTAAATTATACACAAAACAAAAATCATGAGGAGAAAGAGCGTTTCCTTTTTAAGGAAGTTATCTCTAGGCCTTAAATCTAATCAAGGAACTCCCAACATTTGTTTGGCTAGATATCAAAACTGCTATGGTTCAGTAACTCCCTTTTACCCTCCATTTCCCTTTTTCGAAGGGTTATATCAAAACCTGATAACCTATTCCTCTACCCCCATTGTATGTTGGGTGTGTAGTAGGCAGATAATTTGTCTCTTTCGTTTGACAAATCCATGGGTATTCCCAGGAGCTACTTAAATAGTTACATACAGGATCATAATCAGCGCTTGGACCTTATTTACATGATGAGATTTTAGACTTCACTGGCACTCTATTTTTTGAGCTGATGCTTTAATAACATGGCTTCATTGGGACACTTAGGATGAGGTAAATGTATTTTGCATGCAGGAGGGACATGACTCATAGGGGGCAATGGTCAGACTGGAGAAAGCAGACTCTAATATGACCCCGCTTGATCCCCACCTTGTGGGATTCACATAATTTCTCCCACTGAGTGTCGGAGGGACCCTTGACTTGCTTCTGAATGAAAGAAAATAAAAGGTAATTCAGTATCTCCCCCATGATCACAGCACTTATATTGTAAGGCTGAGTCTTGCTAGCTGACTTCTCTCTTCACCCCTTGCTGGACTTGAATAAGCAAGTCCCCATATTGTGAGAGGCCTTATAAAATGGTCTTGTGGAAGAAACTGCAGGTGGCCTGTACAAGTGAGAGAGGCCTCCAGGTGAGAGCCAGACATAAACTGGGTCCCTAAGTTTCACTCCTGCAAGGAAATGAATTCCATCAAAAACCAGAGTGAGTTTAGAAGTGGATCTGTTGCAAGTAAATTCTTTTTTACTCTGTGATGCGAACTGAACCCTGGCAGACACTTCAATGCTGCCTTGTGGAGGACCCAGCTAAAACACATGAACCAAGCTGAACTTAACATTTAATTATGCCTCTGCACATCACCAATGTGGTATAAGAATTGTTTCCTTTTTCTTTTCCCGTTGTTACTCCTCTCATTTGTTTCAAATTCTTTTGTTCTATTTTGTTCCTGAAAAGATAGAGTGCAATGGGTTTTATTCATTCCATTTCTCTTAATATTAAGGCACTCTTTTAATCTATTAATCATCCTTCTGTTCATTTCCTCTTAAACAAACTGAAGACAACACTAGAGTAAATTCTTATTTCTTGGTTTTAACATTCTAAAACTTAAATGAATATGTACTTTAAATTGGGGCTACATAAGTAATCCTATTTTGCAGCTTGTGTCCCTTTGCACTCCTTTATTATTAAAAAGGAAAATATTGTACCATAAAAAAAGAAAGTGAATTATGAAGTTTAAATAGATAAGAAATTACAAAGCAGAGATAGATATATTAAGCTAGGAATAGCTGGCAAATCTTCTATTTTTCTTCTCTTGGCCGTGATCAGACCTTTTAAATAATATAATACTATGCTCCAAAAGTCTTATACTGCGTATTTCAGTTTCAAATTTGTCTACTCAGATAAGAATCTATATAACTATGAATTTTCATCTAAATTAAGAACACACCCCTTGTATTATTCTCCTTTTATTTTGGTCATTGAATGTGCATTAACTGATTTCAGCCCATCCCTTGCACATGAGTTCAGAAATAGAATGAATCATGATGTAGGTTCAAATCCTCAAAAAAATGTTTAATAATAAATAATAATTATTAAGAACTATTTAAGCAGAAATTAACCTAAAATCATAATCATATCCCATTACAAAAAATATGTATAGAAAAAGGAAAGTCCATGAAGAAATTGATAGTGATTATCACAGTATGATGGTATATGGCATACTTTTATTATTTTTGTATAATGTTATCTATTTTTCTTACTTTTCATAGTATCTGAAATCATAAATATTTATTTCAAAATGATATAAAATAAAATTCATGTTTTTGTATGAGCACACATAGAGCTCATACCTAAGTTTCTAAATGCCACTTATCCAATAGAAGGAGCCAAGGATCCCTCAAGAAATGGCTGATTCTTGGATTTGGGCAGAAAAAATAAAATATGAGCCTTGAGTATCTTGTAGTTCCAGAAAGTCACGGGTGGGAGGCCATGGGCTCATGTCAAAGGACAAAGAACTAGCCTGATAAAGCTCCCAATAATCAAAGCTAGAACAATTTGAACAACAGATAGTGATAGTATTATATTGTAATCTAAGGAATACAATGAAATATTTTGATAAACATAAATAAATAAATAAATGATTGAATACATGAAAAAATAGAGGGAGAATGAACAAACTTCCTTATGAAAGACTTCCAAATAAAACACGTAGAAGAAACGAAGACCAAAAATCACCATTAGAATATCACAGTAATAATTGTCACAGGCAAGATCATGATGAACCCTAAAATTAGTAGGTGAAACTTTAAGGAGAAACAGGATATTTGCATGACATAACATTACAAGGCATCTCCCCTGAAATATTTATTAAATACTCTGGTGGTTTTAACATATGTCCACAAATTATTTCTCCCACCAGCAGTGGGAGCTTGATTCCTCTCCCCTTGAGTGTGGGCTCCATCGGACCCTTCCTCTAAATTTCTGAAACTTCCAAGCTCTTTTCTTGTTTCCTGCCTCCTAGCTCATTACTTCCTGCAGTTGCTATCCCTCTGCTACCTTCGTGTTCTCTTGTGCTTCTTCAATAACCTGGTTAACAATTCTATTTCTAGTTAACAATTCTTCATATTAAATTCTCTCTATTACAGTACCTGGTTCCTTCTGTTTACTGACAGGATGGCCCCCTGATTGACATATTAAGCAGTGACTCCTATAGCTATTTGGGGAATATATAAGTAATTGAAGAGTATTCTACATAAACAGGTGTACAATTTTAAACACTCTTAGGATGAGTGATATTTGAGTGTATAATTACCTAAATATCCTGCAACTATTTAAATATCTCCTCTTGATATGTAGAAAATAAGAATTTCCCTCTTTGGAATTTACAAAATCTAGTTAGAGTTGTAGTAAATCATTAGAGTCAGGAACTCTGACAGTTTATAGGTCAGCCTTACCAAGGAATAGATGCATTCCAAAATTAAAGAACTCACAGGTTACAGTATTAAAGTTCACAGGATTATAAACTAATGTATTTTTCCGTAAGTGTCCAATATTTTAACTCTTTTAACTTTTTATGATTGATTTTAAACTATATTTTTAAATGAATCAAAATATGTTTGCTGTCATCTATTAGAATCCTTCAATTAAAAATAATTTATATAAGTCTGTATATGCTTTCCTGACACATTTTTCCTGTTCTAGGTACCATTGTACGTACAATATACTTATGTTGCATTAATATTGACTTTTGCTGTTAGAAAATAAAATAGGAAGTAGTTCTGAGTAGAAATACAAAGGTTAATGTGATTTAGAGAATGCTAGAGTCAGAGAAATTGAAAAAATTATTGTAACTCATACTTCTCAATTTAGAGACAAAAACCAGTTCTCTTAGTTTGGAACTTAGTTGATGTCCCTCTTGAGTTGTGACAAAAAAAGGCTTTGACTTGTAGCTCAAAGCATATTCTTCTCTGCCTCATGGAATTATTTGCTTTTTAAGAAAAGAATATTTTATTTTCTCAGTTATCTTACCTTAGAAATAGGTAATTTTTGTTCATTTTTTTCATATTTAAATACATATTTTATTCTTTAAAAAATTCAAAATATTCTTCAAAATTTTTAAAGAGAATTTAAATATCTTTTAAAATCTCAATCTCCTAAAAAACAGAATGATTAACATATAAATAAGTTTGCCTATTTTAAACAAAAATATTTAAAATTTTTAATTATCTCTATGACTTCTAACTTGTGTTTATTTTGCAATTTTTCAGTCTAAAATATTAATTATCGCTATTTCTTCATACCTATAATGTGTATTTTTATATCAAACATCATCATTTTCTTTTAGATGTAAAGTATCTTCCCAGATGTTCTAAAACAGGGTGTACTAGTATTTTATTTAAAAAAAGAAAAAAGCAAAAACAATACCTTGGAAAAGGCTCCTCTCTTTTCTCTGCTTCTCTTCATAGCTCAGAACTTTCTGGGAAGAGGGGAATTGTTAGGTTCAGGTTGTTTTGATGCTGTGTCCCCTCTCCTCTCCTGCCTCCCAGAAGCAGCTGCCCAGACACAGACAGAGCAGTTACCCTACTGTGGCACATCACAGGATGAGTCACAGAGGCAGCTAACGTACATTACTGTCAGCACTCACCACAGAGGCTAACAAAAGGTGCCAAACTGTATAGCCCTTGACCCTACATTTAGAGCTAAGGCCACACACTCTCCATGAGTTTGCCTGGATAACTAATTATCTTTCATATATCCCTCCAAGAATAGTTAGACCCAGAAGAGTCCATCTAGGTGGCAGTGGTGGTGGTTTTCAGCTGATCTCTCCCATCTTATCTCCCTCCCAGTGACAAGTGGAGGGATTCTACAGTGCAGACTCACGGAAGCAGTTGAAGGTTATGTGAGCATGAATAACTCAGGTTTTGGGGTCTTGGTGGGATTTAGACCCACCAGATCTGTCTATCTCAGGAGAATAGACAAATTGACACACAGGGCCCAGGAGCTTCCTTAGCAAAAGAGGGATACAGGGATAAATATATCGACCCCTTCTAATTGGAATTTGCATCTTTGGAGAGCATCTCTGTTGGAGTGAGACTGTGCTGATGGGCATCAGCTGACAGGTAATACACGGAAGCAAGTGGAGTCTGGACTCAGCACTGTGGGAAGAATCTGGAAATACCCTGGTCCACACAACTTGGCAAGAATAAATGCTTTATATTATATTGAAAAGCAAAATCCTTGCTATATTATAAAGAAAGTAATTGGAATATTGAATTTGTCCAACATGTTCTATGCCATCTAATAGCAAAGGGTTTTTCTCTTTCAATCACATCCATTCACAGACTACCGGTCATTGAATCATATTTATATTCTTAGATAAACCTACCTTGGTAAGAATATAATAGTATTTAATACCTTGTTGGATTTTGTTTGCTAATGTTTTATTCAATAGCATTCACATCTGTGTTCCTAAGTTAAATTGGTTTATAATTGGTTTTGTGTTATCAGTGTTAGGTATGAGTGGTGATGTGAAATACAGAATGAAAAAACAAAGCAAACGGAGTCATAAAAGATAATGTTACTTCGATATTTGATAGCTTCTGAATGGGCCAGGAATCAAACTGAGCTAGATACTATCTATTGGCACACAGTACCCATTTTCACTTACTTTGTGTAACTTCCCTGACCTGCCAGCTTCTCCTCCCACTCCCCCCCGCCGCTAAAAATTCTATTTCCCAGACTCATTTGTTCCAAATTCATTCTGAGTTCTATCAAGACACATCAGTAGAGAACTGATAGACACATGGGATGTGATAAAGTCTGACAGACATATGGGATGTGATAAAAGTCATACAAAGCGGGCTTCCCTGGTGGCGCAGTGGTTGAGAGCCCACCTGCCGATGCAGGGGACACGGGTTCTTGCCCCGGTGGGGGAGGATCCCACATGCCGCGGAGCGGCTGGGCCTGTGAGCCATGGCCGCTGAGCCTGCGCGTCCAGAGCCTGTGCTCCGCAACGGGAGAGGCCACAACAGTGAGAGACCCGCGTACCGCAAAAAAAAAAAAAAAAAAAAAAAAAAAGTCATACAAAGCTAAGGAAGTCTCCCAGGGAAAAAAAATTAGACACAGATTTCCCCTGCTATCTGAAAATAGAGCATTTCTATAAAAGCTTTTATAAACTGAAATGGTATAAAATCAACATCATCATCATTTTGGGGGGCTTCTGATAATTACAGTACATGTTTATTTAAATCATGATTTATAAGTGAATATTTATTATAAATATATCACATTAACACTGTACTCATTTTGTACCCTACATGACAGGATCTGATAGAAATGCATAGAGGTGGCACGTATAGCAAGTGGGTGATGGGTAATCTGCCAGGAAAGGTTTGTGATCTAGCTGGAAGAAATAAGCCTAGCTGAGTGCTAAAGCTAACAGAATCAAACATACAACCAAGTCCTGATAGATACTATGAAGAAGTTGAGAGAGAGAAGCAAAGAGTCAAAAAGATATTGAAAAACTAAGACAGTAATTAATGAGCATACAATATATTATTCTGCTGCTACTCAGTATCAGTTACTATATGCCGGGGACTGATTTAAACATCTTACCACATTACTTCCTATCTCTCTCTCTACAATCCTATAAGAAACAGAAAGTGTGGAAATGGTGGCTTAGAGAAGGTATTTAATGTGTCCAAGGTCACAGAGCTATTAAATGATGGAGTTGGCACTTAAATCTATATTTGTCTAATGCTATTACAAATGTCCATTACCAACACACGGTGATAAACGAGGAGAGTACATAGAAGGACAGACGCATTCTTTGTGTGGATAGCACTTTTGTTTGCTGGCTTCATTACCCTCAAATTCATTTGACAGTGGTGTGCTGGTAAATGTTTAAGGATTGGGCTCTAAGGTTGCAGGGAGCTTCGATTTGTGACCGTCAGTGATTTCTGAGGTGTAAATACTCCTACCACGGCTGATTTCAAGTCACCAATCGAAAGTCACTGAAAGCAGAGTTGGGACAAGGTGGATCCCATCAGGTCCCTCAGACTGGTACAGGCTGCCCCAGCGTAGGACTGCAGAGGACTTCTTGATTAGGTGTTTCATAGTTTGCAAGTTACACAGAACCATGAGGCAGATTTATATTGTCACAAAATATAGTATTTTTAAAAGCATAAGAACAGATAATTACCCATTTCGAGGAGTCATTTCGGTGAGGCAGTAGGGCTTACTTGATGAAGAGAGTGTGTCGTGCTTTGATGGTTTTAGAATGAAGACTCTAACAATATTCTTTTCTTTTTTTTTGGTAAATTGTATTGAAGAATAGTTGATTTACAATGAAATGTGTTAATGTCTTCTGTACAGCAAAGTGACTCAGTTATACATATATATATATATATATATGTAGTCTTTTTCATATTCTTTTCCATTATGGTTTGTCACAGGATATTGAATATAGTTCCCTGTGCTGTACAGTAGGTCCTTGTTGTTTATCAATATTCTTATTCAAAATGGACCTCAAGGACTATCTCTGCTTTGCTCCTGGTTGACACCCATGAAACAGCTAAATGTCCCATTGCATAGGTTACGCTTTTCCATGTTTGGGAAGATAAGGAATATGCAGCTGTGAGCAACTGACACAGGACATTGTCAACCTCAATTCAGTCATTCAGGGATCTCTGCCATTACTCAAGAGCCATCAGTGGATGATTCCTTCTTTACTGGCTCACCTGATTGGGGATGAGGATTTGTACATTGCTTTCAACTGAGAAGAAAGAAGAGCCCTTGGAAGTTAAGTTTGGTAATACCCAAGAATTAGAAAATAATAAAATCAGTTCCCTGGTGGTCCAGTGGTTAGCACTTGGTGCTTTCACTGCCGTGGGTCTGGGGTCAGTCCCTGGTCAGGGAACTAAGATACCGCAAGCCAAATAGCGCAGCCAAATAAAAAATCAAATAATTATAGATATAGATACATTTTTATATATATATATATATATATATGTCTTTCAATAGATTTCTATTGCAGTATTTTTCATTCCTGTGTTTCTTTTTGTCTCCATTTGCTTTTATTTCTGGCGTCTATTTGTAGCAAATTTCTTTTCTCTGAATAGCTTTTATTCTTCAATTCTAACGTTTATACTTTACTGTCTTAACATCCTGTTCCTGTTCAGGAAACCCTCATTTTATTTTTCCACTCACTCTGCAGCAGTCTGACACAGTCAGCTTTAGTGTAAAGCTCCTGGCTAATCACTCAGCCACTCTCCCACACAGCCAGCTCTTCACAATCAGTACCAATCCCCCGATTTAATTTTATTCAATGCAGTTCAATTCAAAGCAGCTCAACTCAGTTCAGTTCAACTCACTCTACCACATGGTGGTGCCAATTCTAATTCTGTTCTCCTCTTTTCTTTCTTTCTTTCCTTCTCTCTCTCTCTCTCTCTCTCTTTCTTCCTCTCTTTTGTGGATGATCAAAGCATACATGAGAAGTAGAAAATAGATCTGGTGATTTGATCAGTCATTTATTTGTTCTCTCCTTGGAAGGTGGATGTTTACAATTGTGTGCCATTCTTGACCGTTCCCAGTTTTCCGTATACATCTTATTGAATGCATTAACATTCTTTTCTTTAGTGTTTATTTATTACTTCTAGAAGTGTTCCCTTTCTTTGATCTACTCGGTGGACTTTCCGTATTGACTACCAGTGACAGTTTTTTGTTTTACAAGGACTTTCCATATTGACTACCAGTGACAGTTTTTTGTTTTACAAGGACAAGAACTTACATAATAGTAAGATTGCAATCAAAATTAATTAAAGGTTGACTTCCATTTCTAATTCAGTTTTTATTATGCATCATGACAAAAAAAACTCACATAGTCCTTAGAATCATACAACACTAAATCTCTTGAATTATTCCTGCTGTAGTGCTCATCATACTTCTTTTCTCTGTGTCTGTTTTTCTCCCTGTCCATGTC
Organism: Pseudorca crassidens; assembly: GCF_039906515.1. Lineage (NCBI taxonomy): Eukaryota > Metazoa > Chordata > Mammalia > Artiodactyla > Delphinidae > Pseudorca > Pseudorca crassidens. The sequence goes on from NC_090313.1 coordinate 25,999,085, forward strand.
TTTGATACACATCAGGTCATTTTACTCCTAATGTTCTAACTTGTATTTTTTATTTTCTGTAAATTGAAAGAATCTGTCCAATATCATTTCGTTAGACCAACTTTCTCTGTTTTTGAAAACAAGAATTACCCCCACCTCTTTTTCTGTTATCAGTAAGCCAGTCTCTAATTTATACAATCATTAAAGTTTATTTAGAGTTTCTAAATAGGATTATATTTCCATTTTCGGTTAGTTTTGTGTTCTGAGATGTCTTTGGAAAGGTTATATACATATATATTAATATATAAATTTGCTACTTTGTTACAAGCAGTCCAAATAATGGACATATCTATGTTTGTATTTTATACAAACTGTGGAAGTTTTGGTAAAGAATATAAATAAATATTTACCAGGCAACAGTTGAATTCAAGGCAGTGATAATCCAGTGCATCTGTAAGGTCCAGTCCTTGCTTTGTAAATAGTAAATGTTCTCCTTTCACTCTTCCCTAGACAAGAGAATAGTCTCACCATCAACTGAGTAGCTCTGGCTGGACCATAGGATTCATCCTTGATTCCTCTCAAGGCCTCATACTCAACTTCTAGTTCATCAGGGGCAAAATATATGTAAAATCCAGTAGCCTCCCACTAAGAACCTCTTCCAGTCTTTCCCGGGACTGCATGTTAGCAGCCTCGCTGATCTCTTTGTTTCTACTCATACCTCAACATCCATCTATTAGCAACAGAATAATGTCTCCAAACTGAAATCAAACCACATCATTTCTTTCCAATGGCATCCACAGCTGTTAGATTAAAAACCCCATTCCTTACCCTGACTTTCAAGGTCCTGTGGGATCTGGCCCCCGTCTACCTTTATGACCTTGTCTCTTTCCATTCTCTGTCTTATTCATTGAGCTCCATCCACTGAAATTGTATTTCTATCCCTTGAGCACCCTGTATGCCCATACTCACTCACTTGTTCCTATGCTGAGAGAACAGTTTCTCTCAGATGTTATTGTAGATGTTTCTTTCTTCTCATTTAGGACTTTGTTTAAAAGTCATCTCTTTGAAGAGCCGTAGCCTGACATACTTTGGCCAAAGTAGACACCTTCTCTGAAAATGTCCTTTCTTTACTGTGTTCATTTTGCTCAAGTTATTTTGGCTGTATCAAGCATTACAGCACCTATAAAACTCAAGGTTTAACTGAAGGGGATATATTACATTATATTTCTACCACAACTCTGTTGAATTTGCAGAGGTTGCAGAAACACAGACTGCAGTCCTGTGATTTTTCTAGACTATATTTTCATAATCTGTGATTAAGATGGCTTATCTAAGGTGAAAAGCACATATTAATACAATTTTAACAGTTCTAACACTTTTATTCAGTAAGATTCAATTCTCACACTTTGAACTAACTGTGATGATCTCCCATGAAACAGCCCTAAGCCAAGCCTTAAAAATATGAGACCAGATGTCACAATGTCAGCCTACTGATTTGATTCTTTGTTCATTTTTTGCTACTTTTGTTTAACAAAGCCTTCCTATCTTATTAAAACAACTCTCTACTTTGTCATTTGCATGTTTTAGAGTTTTCCTGAGCAATAGCCATTATGGAGAAAATGGCTTGAATATGATATTAACCATGAGGGAAAAGGATAAAGGTACGAAGAGTTTTATAAGCTCATACAGCAAAATAATGAGGTGTTTAATGACTAATAACAATGCAATTCTACATCTCTGAGCCAAAGGAGAAAATATAAGATTAAATATAATGACAGGATAACATTTAACAAGTACTTGAAGGCTTTATAATTGTCTTATCTGCTTAGGCTACCATAACAAAAATACCATCGACTGAGTGACTTAACAGAAATGTATTTCCCACAGTTCTGAAGGCTGGAATTTGAGATAAGGCTGCCAGCATGGTTGGGGTCTGTTTAGAGCCTTCTTCCTTATTTACAGATGGCTATCTTCTTGATATATCATCACAGGGCAGAAACAGAGAAAAGGCAAGCTCTTTCCTGTATCTTTTTATAAGGGCACTAATTCCATCATGAGGGCTCCACCCTCATGATGGAATTACTCCCAAAGGCCCCAGTCTCCAAATACAGTTGGCCCTCCATATCTGTGGGTTATACATTCTCAGATTCAACCAACTACAGATCAAAACATATTCAAAAAAATAAATTTCAGAAAGTTCCAGAAATCAGAATTTGAATTTGTCACATGCTGCCACTATTTACATATCATTTACACTGTATTAGGTGTTATAAGTAATCTAGAGATGACTTAAAGTACATGAGAGGATGTGTGTAGGTTACATGCAAATACTATGCCATTTTATGTAAGAAACTTGAGAATCCATGGAGTTTGGTATTTGCAGGGATCCTGGAACCAATCCCCACAGATGCCCAGGGACGACTATACTATCACATTTGGGATTAGGTTTTATCATATGAATTTGGGGGGTAGGAAAGGGACATAAACATTCATCCATAGCAATACTTTTAAGTAATTTAAATAACTTAAAATCTCTGTGTCTTCGTCTTCTGAGTAAAATGGGAAAAATACTTTTTATCTAATTGCTTTGTCTGAGATCTCACAATGACTATAGGGACAGTGAGGGGTGGCACTCTTAACATTTCTTCATGGATAATATAATAAGGAGTTATGTTTAGCATAAACCTTGGCGTGAATTAACATCTCTAATTAATAAAGAATGACTTATTAACTACAAATTATGCTTTGGAAATTAATATTTCCCATTGGGTTCTATTATCACCGTAATCAATTCTGGAATCTTTGTTTTTAAATTTCAAAGAGTTACTTCTTAGCTCCTAAAAATAAATTAGAAAAAGAAGTAAATTAGTTAAAGAGGGTTTCCCTGGTGGCTCAGTGGTTAAGAATAATCTGCCTGCCAATGCAGGAGACATGGGTTCGAGCCCTGGTCCGGGAAGATCCCACATGCCACGGACCAACTAAGCCCGTGCGTCACAACTACTGAGCCTGCACTCTAGAACCCACGAGCCACAACGACTGAGCCTGCGTGCTACAACTACTGAAGCCCGTGCGCCTAGAGCCCGTGCTCCGCAACACGAGACGCCACCACAATGAGAAGCCCGCACACCACAACGAAGAGTAGCCTCCCGCTCGCCGCAACTAGAGTAAGCCCACGTGCAGCAACGAAGACCCAATGCAGCCAAAAATAAATAAATTTATAAGAAAGAAACTAGATAAAGAGAATCAAAGGGAAGATAAATCTAACTACATGTATATGTTATTACTTGATTAAGGATTATCTAAGATAAAAATACCATTTCAGACAGAAACAAGTTCTCTTTAAATGTTGGTGTTATATCATAGCTCACCTGAAATTGTGGAGTCAACTTTCCATAAAAACACAATGAGAAACACTGTGTCTGACTTACAGTCACTTCCAAGGCCTTCTATTCCTTTTCTCTAAAGAATCCCTCCTGACAGTACGTTTGAGTCAGTGAAACACATTGTGTGTGAGTGTAAATTAAAAGAAGTAATATACATAAAGTGTACAGGATAATATGGGGGGCGTCATAAGCCCTTATAAGCAGTATCTATCATTATAATTCTGATTCTAAATCCTGTTATCATTCCATTACGTTATCTTATTATTTCACCATTGGTACCCCTGTTGAGAAAATTTACCTAGAGATTCCTATTTGTGTAAAGCCTCCAAATCAAACTTTTTAAAAATACGGAATTTATTCTTATTTATAGCATGAAGTGTTTACCTGCTTTCTTTCTTTCAAGTAAATTTTACTGCTTTGACACAGAGTCACATTTCTAATCAACTTCATTGAGTGAGAAATAGTTTTCTTATTTTCCTGTGGATATGAACTTGATAGAAAGACAGCCACTTTGGTGACATAAAACAGAAAGCTGATCGCCAGAGCACTTGTTTTGAGTGCCCTCTAGCGGTTGCTCAGTCAGTAACATTCAAGGAACCTGAAATTTGCAGCCTAGAAAAATCACGGTAGAGATTTTCAGACGCTCCTTCTTTTCCAATTAAGAAATTGATCCTCAGATAGGGTATGTAAATTGCCTTCTGCTGCAGTCCTTCGAAAAATTCAAATTAAAGCCAAACCTACTAATAGTATTTTTCAAACTATAAATTCTTATTAAAATTTCAATTATTTATTTTCTTTAATTGAATACCATTATGCAGAAACCATAAAACTGATATAATGAATATCATTTATAGAAACTGTAAAAAACTGATATAAAGTTATTGTAGTAGTAGATGTGACTTCTCTTTCCTTTGCCATTTCTCCATCACTGCTTTTTCCTTTCCTCCCCCCTTTCTGCCTTCCTTCTAAACATCCTTATTAAGCTTTTCTCTTTGCTTTCTTTAGTACTTTTAGATACATTTATCAGGATAATATTTTAACACTTAAGAGGATCTAACATTGATTAACAGCTTAACAAATATTTAGTAAATAAACTCATAAGTGAATGAAAGGTTGTCCGATTGAGTGAGTGAATGTTTGAATCAATGACAACTATAAATGAATATCATACCTAGAGCGTCTTAATTAGCAGTACAATCTTCTCATTCATGTTGAACTTTATATTATAATATCTCTTTAAATAAATACTTTTTAAAAATTTGATAACTGATAGAAGTTTATAAGCTATCATAATATCATACATTTTCCTATCTGAACACATTTTATAAATAAAATTTATAATTAAGTCTTTTTTCCTCATTGTTTTGGAATTTTATTAAAATGTGGCTTTTAGTTCATATTATTATCAGGAAAATTTTTTGTGCTCAGAGTGGTATTTTAGACACTGTTGAGAAAATAAAGTAAAATAAATGTTCTCACCTTCAGGGAATTTATTTTCTAAAAATGTTAAAAGGTAATAAACATATAAGAAAATATACTTTTTTTTTTTTTTTTTTTTTTTTTTTTTGCGGTACGCGGGCCTCTGACTGTTGTGGCCTCTCCCATTGCGGAGCACAGGCTCCGGACGCGCAGGCTCAGCAGCCATGGCTCACGGGCCCAGCCACTCTGCAGCATGTGGGATCTTCCCGGACCGGGGCATGAACCCGTGTCCCCTGCATCGGCAGGTGGACTCTCAACCACTGCGCCGCCAGGGAAGCCCAAGAAAATATACTTTTTAATGTTTCATATTAGGTTGATAATTTCCCATGAACTCTATTTTCCTTCTGAGTGTCCTTTGCTGAGGATAACTTGGCAAACAGGAAAAATAAAAATAATAGGAAAATTTTCTATGACTGATAAGTATGATATTAAAATAACCATATCAAAAATTACATTACCTTCTTCTAATGTATTCTTTTCTATAAATGTTTCCTTAGGAGCAACTTTAGACAGATTTTTGAAGAGTAAAATGATAATGAGAATATTAAGTGAAATAAAATCTCTAACAGCACTAAGCACAATGCTGGATTTACAGCGTGTGAAATACACATTAGCTATAGTTGTTATTGTAATGTAACTTAGAGCTTGTATATAATTCAAAGGAAGAGAAAACTAGAAGGATGGTATGTACGAGCTATATAAAAATTGTTTTCCACATATATATTTAAACATCATATTTTTTGTTTTATTTCCTCTTGCTGATAGTCTCAGATTGAAATTATAAAAACTAAAGAGAGTCAGCCTCTGTGGTGAGCCTTGTCTTAGGAATTCATTACCTAATTTCATTTGGCAGAATTAATCCTGCTCCTATCCAGGGCTAGCCAAGGACTCTGTCTCTTTCTAGGCATGTTTTAACTGGTGGGTTTCCCTGGAAGAGGGTATGAGACAGTTATGGAGGGTTAGCTCAACAGTTAGCTGTTGAGTGTGTAGTTTAATAAAAGTACATGGAGTTTGCAAGTGTTCATGCATAGTTCAGTTGTACCAACCTGAATGATTCATTTCAATATTGTTCACAACACTTTATTGAATAATATTTTTTGAAGCAATAGCAATTGTGTGTCCAGTTGGCCTCCATTCACTTCTGAACTCAAGGAGAAAAATTCATGCTATAAATAACCAAGAGAGGCACATATAATTTGCCACATAGTGCAGTATAGTCACTCACTGTGAACTGAAAGATAGGTCATTTCTAGCAACCTTTTTTTTTTTCACCTAGGAACATTTTTAGCACATATCTAATCAATTTGAATTTCCTACTCATACCACTTTGCTAGCATTCTTTAAAACAATGAAACTCATTTGGGTCCTGTAGTTTATTTTCTAGGTATGCAGTGGTCTCTGTCTTAGAATAGAACTGTAATTTTCATTCTTAATAATGAATGCATAAAAGGCTTCAGGAGGCTACTACCAGTAAAGAGAACTCCATAAACTATAAAAGACAGGGCCCACTTACTAACCTCTGTAAGCATTTAGAATTGTTGACAGGATTTAATCTGTACAATTGCTTATTCTTTTGCTGAACTATGTATTTCAGGCTGCTTAGATCCACCTAAAAACCAGGTTGGTTGTTTTTTGCTAATGATGTTGTTACCAAATGGTGTTATTACAGTGTTATTACCAAATGATGTTATTACAGCTATTACCAAAAGGGAATGATGATTATAAAACAAAAGCAAAACCAATCTGCCTTTATCAAATAATTACTTGGAAAGTATTCTGTTAGAACACAATAGGTGTTCAATTATTCATCAAATAAATGGTGTAGAGTAGATTTTTCTGTGCTCAATGTCCTTAGGGTTATAACAGGAATTTAGAGTAGTGATGCTGTGGTGAAGACTTTCTGGTCTCTCTATATCTAAATCTTCCTGGATGGGACCTGAAATAATGGATTTTAGAGCTTTATAACAACAGCCAATCCTACCAGGGGATTTAAGTGCCATTCTTATATTACTTATTTGAATCTTCACAATAATCTCACTAGATAGGAAACAAGGAATGTATGGAAACAAAGGCTTAGTAAGGCAAAGTAATTTCCTCAACATTATGCTACTAGTGAGTCATGTAACTGCTGAGTGACATAACTCATTCCTGAGTACCAGTAAGCCTTGACCACACGTATCTGACTGGATGAAGTCTGTTCCAATCAAACTGAATACCTACCAAATTCTCCTCCTCCCTTCTTATAGTATACATGTATATATACTTCCTTAAAAATACGTAAAATATCCACTACTTTTAAAAAATATATATTCCATGTCTAACATGCTGGTTGAGAAATGCAGAATCTCAAATGACATTTTTGTCTTCTTCACAGACTGTTGCCTATGGCAATAATATAAATTCCACACTGTGAAAGAGAAAAACGCACCAGACAATTAAGGAGATGCTTTTACTTGGGTTATTGCAATAGAGAGGTTTTCTCCACTAATGAAGAATGTCTCAAGGAAGAGTTTGAAAAGCTGGGGATTTATAAAACAAGACAGTCATGAGTGAGGGTTCAGAGCTTGCCTTTTCTTTTTGCCATCTACCACACGTGACCACCCTCATCTACTATTCTTTATTTGTATTATCTTTACTAGCTTCATTTCGGGTAACTGTTACAGTAGCCATATCAGATGTTTACATCAGACCCTTCCTCTGTGTTAGCACATGCTGCCGTTGAATGTCAAACTCTCTGAGGTTTGACCCCGTCGACCAGAGCCTTTCTTCTGCAGTGGTTTTATGGTCTCAGACTGAAAAGACTCTCCAAGTAGAAGTAGCCATATTCTGCTTGGTTCTATGAAAAATCTCTTTTCTTCTTCTTTTGTTTTCCATGATGTAATGGGAATGACATGAAAAGTGAGTATATACAAATGACAGGTGTTAAACAAGTAATTTCTGTTTTATTCATGCTTATTGGAAATCTTAGTTTGACCTAATTTCTAAGGCAAATGCACAGACATGAAACATACGCATACACACACACACACACACACACACACACACAAACTTGTGACAGTCTTAAGTCTCTAATTCTCAGGGATCAGAACACAAACACAGAAATATGTGTATAGTATAGTTACATGATGGATAAAGAGTTAGGGCCCCATAAACAAATTATAACATTTTAAATATAGTTTTAAAAATACATCACCCAATTCCATACAGTGCTAATTTTTTTTTAAATCTGGAGAATTTGTATCATCCTAATCTACCTGTATTTGCTAATTCAACTGCTGGTGCCTGTTTAAACAGCTCTGTTCATTGTGTCAGGTAAATACAATAGATCAAGGACTTGCTATACCTAAATCCAAAGAAATGCCTACTTCACATAAATGTCTTCTCTAGAAACAGAGAACAAAGATTCTTTAAAGTGCCTTCTTAGTCATTAATATGCAAAATTAAATGTACGTTTTTTAGCAAGTGAAATGTACTTTTAATATCTGCAACATGATATTAAATTTTTAAAAATACTAAACAAAGTAAGACTCCAAGATTAATGCTCTCTGGCAAATTGAAAGAATCCTCATTTTAACACTGAAAATGTATTTAAAAATTTCAGCAGTCAGGTGCAAAAGCTCTCTCTCTCTCTCTCTCTCTCTCTCTCTCTTTCTATATATATATATATATATATATATATATATATAAAAGAAAGAACCTAGAAACAGAAAGAAAGAGAGAATGGAAAAAGAGAAAGCAAGAAATAGAGGTAGAGAAAGGGAGGTAGAAAGAGAAGATGAAACATAGGGAGATGGAGGAAGACGGGTGGAAGAGGAAGGAAAATTTGGCAGGAGGCTATCATACTTCTGCACCATTTTCTCATGAGAATTACAACTGCCTGTATTTTCTAATCTTTTATAACAACTTAATTTTCAGAATTTTACTTAGCGAAGCAAATATACAGAAATACCATTTTAGGGCTTCCCTGGTGGTGCAGTGGTTGGGAGTCCGCCTGCAGATGCAGGGGACGCGGGTTCGTGCCCCGGTCCGGGAGGATCCCACGTGCCGCGGAGCGGCTGCGCCCGTGGGCCATGGCTGCTGGGCCTGCGCGTCCGGAGCTTGCTGTTCCACAACGGGAGAGGCCACAGCGGTGAGAGGCCCGCAAAAAAAAAAAAAAAAAAAAAGAAATACCATTTTAGCCAAATATCTAGTTCTCAAGGTTGTATAACAATTGAATTATCTCTCTCTCTCTCTCATTGCCACACTCTACCTATAACTATGCATATTGCAAATAGCAGGGTATTGATTATTTTTTTAAAAAAGGCCAGTCTTCTGCTTCCTGTGTGAAGATACAATTGTTGCACTGCGTTATCTCCGAACCCTCTTTGCTAATAGTGAATCTCTTTGGCAGTCGCTCCAGAACTGCTGACAAGACATTATCTCTTCAATTTCATCTTCCACCTCTTTCTCCCTATGGGAGAAAAACATCTGTGGGCCTTAGAGGGAGTTAAAGAAGTTCGGAACGATCTCTTGCCTTTCAGCCCAAGAAGAGTTCACTTTTTTTCTACCCTGCTCATTCTGTAGGATTGGAGATTTTGTGAGCAATCCTACATCAAGCACCATATCCGTTCATTTAATAATTAATTAATTTGCTTGCTTAGTCAACACACATTTTTTGAGAATCTACTTGATGTTGGCAATGTGCTTAGTAATTGGAATTTAAGAACTGAGGACAAAAACTTTAAGTTTGGGGAAAAGTAATCCAACATTAGACTCAAGGTGTGATTTTTCTCTTCAAGAGCCTTTAAAAATAGAAATACAAAAAGCACTCAGGCATGCTTTCTAAAATAATTCTAACTATCTGTGTAGTGTGTATTATAAAAACTAAACCATGAAATAAAATATGTAAGTATATTCTGACTGTATATTATCATTTGGAAACAAGAACTTCGAACATTGTATATTATTTCTAAGCTTTAAACAATGGTCTCAAACTATAAAACTAGGCATAAGTGAGAGGGGTGGGAAAATAATGAGTGTATGGTGGGGGAGCAGCTCAATAAGAAATTTTTAAGAATATAGAGCTGGACACTAGGCCCTTTTTGCATTTATGATCTCCAAAGTACAAGGACCACTCTTTGGTAAGAATAAATGTTTTACCAGCTGTATTTCCAAGTTATTTCACCTTTCTGAACGTCTGAAAAATGAGGGTTACTAATACTACGAGGATTAAAGCCAATAATCCTTTAAACATTGAATCGATAATATCTGTCTTCATAGAGTGATAAAGTAAGGGGAAAAGGATGGGCTTTAGAGTAAGGCTGATGAACTGCTTACGAATTGTGTCAACTTAGGAGCAAAGTTACCAATAGCTCTGAGTCTCAGTTTCTTCATCATTAAAGCATCTAGCAGAGCATATGGTATAGTATATGTGGGGGAGATCATTATTATAGCAGAGAAAATTTTTGTTTATGAAAACATCACCTTGCATCAGATTGAGGAATCTGTTTATAGTTACCTGAAGTTATGAATATGACTTCACATTTTAAAATCCTCCTCTTTCTACATTTCTCTCACTTTCCAGTACTATATACTCACTCTTACAGCCCCTTAGAACTTTTTATTCATTCTTTTATACTTCTTTACATGCTGACTTTCAATAATTCTGTAACTTTATTTCCCACCTCTAGTATAGGAAAACATTATTGCTCAGTAAACTGTGAGTTAATTGAAATCAGGATTTGTTATTTTATAGTTCATTTACCCAACAGTTCTTGTTAATACTTACTGAGCACTTCATAAATGCTGAATGATTTAATAAAGAATAAATGAATGATATAATAGTACATTCTTTAGTTGATGGGAAATACATAGCATCATTCAGAATAAGTGGCATAAGAACAGAAAGCCTTATCAAAGTGTTATGCAGAGAAAAGGTTCATTCTCAAATGGTAGAATTTCAGGGATAATTGGAAGAAATGATTTGGAGGAAAAGCATGCAAGGTACATCTTCTATCATGCCAAAAAAATGACAGAATTAGTTTTTTTATTGAAATATAATTGATGCACAGTATTATGCTGGTTTCAGATGTACTATATAGTGATTTGACATTTGCATATATCATGAAATTATCACCATGATAAATCTAATAACCATCTATCCCCTTCATCATTTTATACAGTTTGTTCTTCTGCTTACATTGTCCTCCTGATTTGTGACCAAGTAAAATCTTAATCATTGTTAAACATTTAACCTAATTTCTTCCTCTCCGTATAGCCTATCCTATTTTGTGTGCCAGAACGACCATTTATTTTATGTTCTCCCATAACATTTTGTGCTCTATAAGTCATTATCATATGGTATTTTAATTGTCTATGTTTTTCAGTCATATGTATTTGACTTATAGCTCCAGTATAGTTGCTAATATTTTATGCACTTTTCTTCCTGATGATACAGTCCAGTCTTGCATACACCTCAGGCACCAATAAATGTTTTTGTATGAGGTAGTAAATGTCTTTGGATATTTTTGAGTGAAAGTGTGGATGAAGCATTTGGAGGAGAGCTCATCACACAAGGAGTGTGTCTCAAGGGAAAGAAGAAGTAGCCCATGGGAGGGATTTTAATGAAGTCTATCTTTAAAGTAATTTACAGGAAAAAGGAATCAATGAAGGAGATTTAGAAGTTATAGACTAAGGACTGTATGAGGGAGACTGCTATTATAAAGAACAAGATTGAAAAGCTTCCAGAAGAAAAAAAGCCAAAAATTATAAAATGTTACAGAGTGGTAGAATAGAATAATGACCAGAGAGAAGTCATTGGGTTTGCCAAGGAAAAGATTAGTGATGATTTCATAGAGAACATTTTTGAAAACAAACAAAAATGAAAGCCAAATGTTCAAGCATGGAGAAACGAAACTGAGGGGACAAGAGATAAAGATGTGTAGCTATAGATAAGGCAGGAAAATTGGAGTTCAGGTTGAGGGACTGAGAAACCATTCGTAATCTATTTCAAACAGAATGGTTTTATTTATTTATTTATGTATGTATGTATGTATGTATGTATGTATGTATGTATGGCTGTGTTGGGTCTTCGTTTCTGTGCGAGGGCTTTCTTCAGTTGTGGCAAGCGGGGGCCACTCTTCATCGCGGTGCGCGGGCCTCTCACTATGGCGGCCTCTCTTGTTGTGGAGCACAGGTTCCAGATGCGCAGGCTCAGTAGTTGTGGCTCACGGGCCTAGTTGCTCCGCGGCATGTGGGATCCTCCTAGACCAGGGCTCGAACCCGTGTCCCCTGCACTGGCAGGCAGACTCTCAACCACTGTGCCACCAGGGAAGCCCCAGAATGGTATTTTTGATCTAAATTTTTTTCATATTAGAAGTATACGTTTTAAAACTGAGCAAAGAGGATGATGCATTTAGTTTAGCTATGCATTTGAAATTATGTGGTAAGAAATAAGTCGACACATACTTTTTTAATTTATAATTTCACAATTGAAAAATGATTCATTATTAGTGAATTGGCAGCATTAAACACTTATAAACATTGAATTCTGATCAAAATTTAACACTGAAACACTGAGTTCCATTCTCCTATATCCAGTTTCAACCACCATTTCCAGCCTGACATGACTATCTTATAGACATCGCAGATGTAACATTTTTAAAGGTAACACTTGATTTTTTTTCTCTCCATGTATGTTCTTTCTCTAAATGACACCACTGTCTACTCAGTGGTTTAAACCTCCCCCGCAATGGAGTTATTCTTGAGTCTTTTCTTCACCTCTCTACTCTAAATCCATCAGCAGCCTTTCTTGGTGCTTTCTTCAAAATGTATTCTAAATCTTTATATATCTTTCTTTCTACTGGTATCAGTTTAATTCAGTCATAATCATCTTCTGCCTGGAATCCTGCCTTAATTCTACCCTTACTCACATAATACCCATTTTATTCACAAAAGGCAGAATTAGCACTCCCCAACATATATATATCAACTCATTATCTTTCTGTTTAAAACCTTCAAAGGCTCCCCGCTAGGAAATAAGAGGCCTCCTCACTGACTTCACCTTCAACTCACTCACCTCACTCATTACGTACTGGCTACACTAGTCTTCACCCTCATAAAAGACAAAAGATCTTGATCATTTCCCAGGGTTTTTCCACATGCTGTTCTTACTGTTCGTGTTTCCATTCCAAAATAAAAGCTCCATTAGATTAGAATGTCTCTCTGTCTTGGTCAACCTTTATAGTTAGCACTTATACCCAAAGCCTAGAGCACTCTGTGAATTTTTACTTCCAGTAATAGCGGGCTAGCTTGTTTCAAAACAACAGTTCTGTCACCAAAATCAAATAAAATGGCTGAACAAAATGTAAAATATGAGGTGGCAGGGCTTATTAGAAAACTTTTAAAGCATCAAGGACTTAAGGAACCAAGGTAATACAGAGGAGGGCAACCAGCAGAGCAAATCTTGATATTTGAACTTGCTTCACCCCTGAGGTTTTTGCCAACCAGTTTGAGAGACATAGACATAAAACCAAGATTTCTGCCATTTTATGCCAGTGAAGGGAATTATAGTTTAATATAAGTAAGAGAGACCTGCTAAGCACCCTAGGCTTTCAGTTTGAACAAGAAGACTACATTTGTATGAGCAAGATATATACCGACTCTTGCAAAACTTAAGCTCAGCTTTACTTTGAATCAGCTCAATCTCTGATTAATTAATTTGCCATTCCTCAACTACCTTCCATAAGCAGAAAGTAAATTTTTTATTGAAGAACATATAGCCGTATGCAGAACTACAGAACCTCAACTCCTGTTTCTCTCTTATTCTGGTTCCAAAAGTCTTCTCTTCAACCCACAATAACCAGGCAAGCAGAATATGGGAATTATCCAAAAAACTATGAGAGAACAGCAACAGACCCACTGAATGTCAGACACAAGGGTAACCAGAAAGGAACATTAAAAAAATTCAGTAAAGTAAATCATATGAAAGAGAATGTTAGTAGAAAACAGGAAAGTATTAAAAAAGAATTATATTGAAACTCTAGACTGAAAAATGTAATAAAAATTCAAGAATTCAGTATATGGGTTTAACAAGAAATCAGAAACGTATAAAAAGAGAATTAGTTAAATGGAAGATAAGACAAATAAAAGATATCTATGGAAACAAGAAAAAAAGAAAATATAGACAAGTGTGTAAAATAATACATATATTTGGAGTCCTAGGAGAATAGGAGTGAGAGAATGAGGCAGAAGCAATATTTGAAGAACTCGTAATTGAGTAGCTCCCATAAATATTTCAAAGAATATAATAATGAAGTAGTACAAAACTTTAGCAGTAAGACTGCACATTATGACACCATAGGGAGAGTGGAGTAGACCAAAAACAAAACAAAACAAAAAAAATAGAAAAATCTTAAAAACAGTCACAGTGGTGGGAGGAACATATTACCTTAAAAGGAACAAGTCTAACATCTCAGTTTTAAGCAGAAATAGTAAAACAAAGAGGACAAAATATGATAACTTAGAACATTTAAAGAAAATAACTACCAATCTAGAATTGTATAAATTGTGAATATATCCTTCAACATTGAAAGCGAATGATGACATTTTCAAGCATACATTAGTTGAGATAAGGTATCACAAGCAGAACCAGTTTTAAAAAAATGCTTCAGGCAGTGGGAAAACTGTCCAACAGGGAAACCTAGAAAAACAAGAAAAGTAAAGGACAGAGGACAGAGCAAATACAAGAATTAAAAAACATCAGTGTCTTTTAAGTTTTTAAGTTTAGAATTAAACATTTTTTAGTAATTAGGAAGGGATAAATTCTGAATATATATTAATCTTGTTTTTAATATAATTTAATTGTAAATTTACAAACTTAATTTTTAATAATGGCTGTTGTTTAACAACTGGCTTTCAACAACAAAAAAGTATGTTATTACATAAAGACCTGCCTTTTAGGGCTTCCCTGGTGGCGCAGTGGTTGAGAGTCCGCCTGCTGATGCAGGGGACACAGGTTCGTGCCCCGGTCCGGGAAGATCCCACATGCTGCGGAGCAGCTGGGCCCGTGAGCCATGGCCCCTGAGCCTGCGCGTCCGGAGCCTATGCTCTGCAATGGGAGAGGCCACAACGGTGAGACGCCCGCGTACCGCAAAAAAAAAAAACAAAACCTACTGTGGAATTGTACTGGGCAATTCCACATTTTCCCCATCTGAGTTTATTCCTAGGATCTTTCCTAATTTATTAAATGTATTATGTTCATATTTTTGGGAATATCAGCCCTTAAACATAGCTACAGTTTAAAGGGGTACTTCCTACTTATGAATCATTATATTAAATAAAAAAAGGGTATTCCTTTCAAATGTTATTTCCCCAATTCCCATTTTCATGGAGTTCTGTCCAATTATTTCTAATACCTGAAATCTTTACATTGAAACATTAAAGTATTTCTAATGGTTTTAAAGTATTTCTGATGGTTGTATGGCATTACTACTGAGCACTTAATTTTTTTGTAAAGTATGAACACTTAATCATGAGAGAATCATGAAATATCTGGTACATTAACTTTATATGCCTAAAAGTGGGAAGAGAAAGAGAAAAAGAAACGTGAAGTTAGAAGATTTAGGTTGTGTGGAAAATGATTTAGTCTCTGGGCAGTCCAAGATTTAGGAAACATGTTTGAGTTGAGGTGTTTCTTCTTTCTTCAACATCAGTACATGAAATTTCTATGGTAAGAAATCAGCTACTTTTATTTTACTAGTTATATGTAAGCTCTCTTCCTCATTGAGGCTGTCTTGTATCAGTTTAGACAAAATAAATTAAGCGTCTCCAATTTGAGGCCATTAAACATTTTAGTGCAGAAGGGAAGTGAGATGGGCCTTCTTGAATTAACCTCAGTAATATCTGCTGGAACACTTTTCTAACACTGGCTAAAGTGCATTCCTGTGTATTTCCACTTAAGCCATCTGCCAATCTTAATGCTTATTCCTAAGGGAGGAAAACTTCCAGAGCTATTTTTCATTTAATTTGCAAGGACATCCTGTTTAGGTACTTATCAAAAGAACAGAAGAATTGATGCCAAATACCACAAGCCCTAGTTTAGAAAACTTAATGGATTGGACTGAAATCATAACCTACATTTAAAAGGGACTGTAGCTTACTTCCTTTATATTTACTAAATACTCAAAAAGTATGGCTGTGTGGCCTAAATGCTTTTTAAAAATAATAGTGCTTTGCTCTATGTACATTAAGGGATTTCTAGGGAAAAAAGTTGTTAACCTTTCCTAGGATGGTGACTAAATATTTTAGTGCACTAAAACCATGACCCTTTGTTTTCCAAGGTCGTAAAATGATATTAAAGCACCTGTTTCTTTTGGAAAAGAAATTATCTAACCTGAAGAATTTTTTATCATATATGATAAATAACAAAGGAGAAATCTGTAAAGAGGTAGCAGTACCTATCTTTTTTTCCAGTGTTCCACATTGTTTTGCATAGTAAATATTTAAACTCTGCTTTATTTAATTTCACAATTAATTAACTCAAAAATTACCCTGTTTAACTCTTGATATTACTGTTATAAAATACTATATAAGAAAAATGTAGATATATTTTTATTTTTAAGAACTTCTTACTGGAGTGACAAAAAGAAGATCCAGTAAAATACCTTTGCTTTTTATTACATTGGGACAATAGATTATAACTGATTATATAACTTTTTAAAGTTCAACAACCTATTATCCTTTCTCCTGTATGCTATATATATAGGGATTTATACTGAATAAGTTCATGGAAACCAAAGTTAAATAACATTTGTAAAACACATTTGATCATATTGGGTACACTCTACCACTCATTTGCTTGGCACTGTATAAGCAAGACATCCAGTTAAATTTTTTTTCTTTTTTAAATTACATTGATTATGTAATCTGGGCATGGAGACACCCACCAAGCCTTTACTGAACACTTCTTCAAGTTGCATTTCACATGTAGGTACGTAAGTGTCGTGATTTCAAAAATTTGAGTTCAAGGTAAATGTTCCTACTACATTATACTACTAAAGCTTATTTATTTGATTCCTAAAGTCTTAAAGTCTTTTGGGGCATTAAAATCTTCCAAAATACCAACATCTTAAAAAAAAAAATTAAGAATACAAGGATAGGGACTTCCCTGGTGTTCCCGTGGTAAAGAATCTGCCTTACAATGCAGGGGACTTGGGTTCAGTCCCTGGTCAGGGAACTAAGATCCCCCATGCTGCGGGGCAACTAAGCCCGTGCGCCACAACTACTGAGTTTGCGTGCCTCAACTAGAGAGCCCGCGTGCTGCAAACGACAGAGCCCACGCGGCACAAGTAGAGAGAGAAAACCCGCACGCCACAGCTAGAGAGAAGCCCTCACACTGCAACAAAAGATCCTGCATGCCTCAACGAAGATCCCGCGTGCCTCGACTAAGACCTGATGCAGCCCAAAATAAATAAACAATACATAAATTTTAATTTAAAAAAAAAGAATACAAGGATATTGCCTTTAAGTTTTCAACCTCAAAAATAAAACAGCCAGTTATTTTACCAGCAAAATGGGCCTACTCAGGAATAGCAGAGAATTGCAATTCAGGACAGACAGGCTACGGCGAATCATAGGCAAGTCCAGAGAGCAAAGGAGAGGAGCTTTCTTTTATTAGGTTTTAGGAGGAAATTGAGGATAGTTTTTTTTTGAATAAAAGTTAGAAGTTCACTGGAGAAGAAAAGAGTTAGGAGTTCAAGGCTGTGGCAGTTTCTCACTGGCTCCAAGAGGTGGTCAGTGCATTCCTGCTGAGACAGGAAGGCTCTTCCTTCCTTTGCTTAAAAGCAGAAGATGAAATTCCCATGTGAAACATGTCCTCCCTGGTACCAGAAAAAGAGTAACATTCTTATCCATGATGGGCACAAAGCTGAGACTGGGAGAACTTTATACAAAAAGTTTAATACAAATAGACGTAATACAAATAGGCCGTAAGGAGTGGGACGTGCATACAGCTCTCCCTTCAGGGCTTCCTGACTCCATTTTTTTTTTTTTTTTTTTTTTTTTGTGGTACGCGGGAGTCTCACTGTTGTGGCCTCTCACGTTGCGGAGCACAGGCTCCGGACGCGCAGGCTCAGCGGCCATGGCTCAAGGGCCCAGCCGCTCCGCGGCATGTGGGATCTTCTCGGACCGGAGCACAAACCCACGTCCCCCGCATCGGCAGGCGGAGGACTCCCAACCACTGCACCACCAGGGAAGCCCTGTACTTAAGATTTTGAATTTTGATCTTTTCCTGGGCTAGCCGTATGAGATACGATACTCTCTTTGTGATGCTGGGCAGCAGCAGGGAACCCCAGCTCCCAGTCAGCCACTCGATCACAGGGGTAAACAGCTAATACACTTAAAACCATTCTGTACCCAGACGACTATTCTGTTTTTCACTTTCAGTATAATATTCGATAAACTTCATGAGATATTCTACACTTACTTATAAAGTAGGCTTTGTGTTAGATGATTTTGCCCAACTGGCGACTAATGTAAGGGTTCTGAGCGTGTTTAAGGTAGGCTAGGCTAAGTTCTGATATTAGGTAGGTTAGGTGTATTCATGTATGATATTTTCAATGTAGGATGGGCTTATCAGGATATAATTAACTGTAAGTTGAGGAAGATCTCTACATACCACAATTTCTTTATGCCTTCATCTATTGACAGACACTAGACTAAGGTTGTTTCCATAATTGTAAATAATGCTGCAGTGAACGTGGTGTGCATATATCTTTTTCTTTTTTTTTGCGGTACGTGGGCCTCTCACTGTTGTGGCCTCTCCCGTTGCGGAGCACAGACTCTGGACGCGCAGGCTCAGCGGCCGTGGCTCATGGGCCCAGCCGCTCCGCGGCATGTGGGATCTTCCCGGACCGGGGCACAAACCCGTGTCCCCTGCATCGGCAGGCGGACTCTCAACCACTGTGCCACCAGGAAAGCCCCATATATCTTTTTGAGTTAGTGTTTTTGTTTTCCTTGGTAAATACCCAGGGTGAAATTGCTGGATCATATGGTAGTTCTACTTTTATTTTTTGAGGAACCTCTATGCTGTTTTCCATAGAGGCCGCACCAATTTACATTTCCACCAACAGCACACAAGAGTTCCCTTTCCTCCACATCCTCACCAACACTTGTTTCTTGTCTTTTTGAAACTAGCCATCCTAACAGGTGTGAGGTGATATCTACTTGTGGTTTTTATTTGCATTTCCCTGATAATTAATGATGTTGAGTATCTTTTCATGTACCTGTTAGCCATCTGTATCTCTTCTTTGGAAAAATGTCTATTCCGATCTTGTGCCCATTTTATTAAATTGGGTTGTTTATTTGATGTTGAGTTGTGTGAGTTCTTTATATATTTTATATATTAGTACCTTCTCAGGTATATGATTTGCAAAAAATTCTCCCATTCAGTAGGTTGCCTTTTCATTTTGCTGATGGGTTCCTTTGCTTTGCAGAGGATTTTTAGTATGATGTAGTCCCACTTATTTATTTTTGCTTTTGTTGCTTTTGCTTTTGATGTCAGGTTTAAAAAATCATCACCAAGGGACTTCCCTGGTGGTACAGTGGTTAAGAATCCTCCTGCCAGTGCAAGGGACATGGGTTCAAGCCCTGGTCCAGGAAGATCCCACATGCCGCGGAGCAACTAAGCCCGTGCGCCACAACTACTGAGCCAGCGCTCTAGAGCCCGTGAGCCACAACTACTGAAGCCCACGTGCCTAGAGCCTGTGCTCCGCAACAAGAGAAGCCACTGCAATGAGAAGCCCATGCAATGAAGAGTAGCCCCCGCTCTCCACAACTAGAGAAAGCCGGTGCACAGCAATGAAGATGAGTGCAGCCAAAAATAAATAAGTTAATTAATTAAAAAAAAAATCATCACTAAGACCTATGTCAAGGAGCTTACTACCTTTGTTTTGTTTTAGGAGTTTTAGTTTCAGGTCAATCCATTTTGAGTTAATTTTGTGTCTGGTGTAAGATAGTGGTAGAGTTTGATTCTTTTGCATGTGACTGTCCAGTTTTCCCAACACCATTTATTGAAGAGACTGTCCTATTGTAGAGACTGCATTCCTGATGATGGCTGAAAATCAAAAATGTAGTTACTGACAAAATATAGAACAAAAAGAGAGTTTAAAATGAGTTTAATATGACTTAGGAGGTAGAGGAAACACCACACTTTATGCTAAGTTACAAAAACAGGGCTTTTCTTTAATTGTGTGATTTTCCTCAGTCATTTAGCAATGTACTTCTAAAGACTGAAAGCGAAGGAATTACTGCATTTTTAATAGTCCAATTATTTTTCTAACTGTCTTCTATCTTTACAGCTTCTAACAGAATTGGCTATATATGAATGAACTATCTATATGATTTTAGAAGTTGAGCTTAATATTTTCGATATCTTTAGTATGACATTTCTTCAATAAATGGTATTGGGAAAACTGGACAGCCACGTGCAAAAATAGGTTGGAAATAGAAACAATGATGCTTTTTATTTAGTTCATGAGATTTTTCAAGCTTTGGTCTTTTCTCTCTACAAAGCAAGGCCAGGAAAGGCCAGGAAAATTAGAAGAACTGCACAGTAGCACAAAGACAGCAGTGCAAAATCAAGCATCCTTTCACCTTGATGTCTGTCATGTGGCAGAACTGACAACAACATAAAGCTGAAGGTTATTTGGGGAAGGAAACAGTTAAACACCATTCATTTACAGCTCTGTGACTCTGGCCAAATCAACGCCTTAATTCTTCAGTTTCTATTCTCTTGAAAACATCTTACACAGTGACAAAGGGCTTTCAAACTGCCACTTTCTTGGTGACAAACCTACTGCTTCTGCAAGGTTCCCTGGTGTAGAGGGCAGAACACAGTCTTAGCAGAGAATTTATTTGACACTCAGTTCAACCACTTACCATCCTGTTGCCGCTCAGTGTCTAGAACATTGAGTATAGTTACCATAAGGTAAATCTGTGATTAAAGAGATGAAAATAATTTAATTTAACCAGCCCACACAGACACACTCAGAATATATGCATGTCATCTTATTTCACTACCACAATGCATAACTTTATGAAAGTGAAGCTATTCTGTTTCTATTCATATCTCTTAAAGGGCTGTTATAAAAAATAGGGATAATACACAGAACTTGCATAGCACAAAGCTTGAAAAACATAGATTTCCAATAAATGGTAGTTAATAATACTCAGTATCTTCCCATTGCTTCAAGAGAAAGTTCAAGCTACTCAGAATGACCGTTCAATCTATACATTCCCTGCATTAACTCCTAGTCACAATCCTATAAAAGTCCCTCAGATCCTGGAGTCCTTATTATTCCAAATGCATTACTATATCTGTGGTTTCCTAAAATGCTGCCAGCTCAAGTCATACAACTTTCACAAAGACACTCCTGACTCAAGCTCCTTGTTGTTTAAATTTCTGTGTTCTTCATATGTCCATGGCATTTATTTGACACTCTCTTTATCATTCAGTTTGAGCTTAACACATTATTTGTTGCATGCAGGTCTTTTTTCCCTAAAAATCAAATATGTTGTCTTATTATTCTATTTCAAACAGCAAAATAGCTTTTAAAACTAGTTGTAAGAATAAGTAAAACTGCCACCACCACCCCTACTTGCACTACCACCACGATCTCTACTATAAAGTTCAGTTGGATTTCTTACATCACTTACGACAGTGTTTGGCCCATGAGAAACATATGATATATATGTAATTGATTGGGAATCAATTTCTCAATAAAGTAAGCGACATGTGTTTTCCAGTTGCCCCAGTACTACTGAAAAAGTTAAATATGAGAAATCAAAAATTTATATCTGAGGCAACCGTTAGCTATCTCACATTAAAAAACCATGCATAAAGATATCTAGAGCTTGTTTTCCAAAATTCAAATTCATTTGGAAAAAAACATGCTAAGCTCATAAAACCAAAACTTCAGGCCCTAGACCACATTCTTGGGTAAAACACGTGTCCTTTTCTCATCTTTGTTTACAGCAAGCAATTCTAGACTAAACGCCATTAAGTAGAGCGCTTCTGATGATTTTTTGCTGTACACAAACAGTACATTTGCTGTAAGCACAATGAGGGAGGTAGAAAGTGGACATCACCAAAAACTACACAAAAAAAGTTACTTACCACTACGTATTTTGACAAAGTAGATCGTGAGATCAGCAAAAGTGAGAGACATTTTTAACACCTAGTAAGATAGACTAAATTAAAAATACTACCTCATTTCTGACTTTGCAATATTGAATGATACAAAGATTTATTTTTCAGCCAGAAACAGAAGTTCCGTTGGAAGTTCTGCATGAGGAAAAAAAACTTTGTGTGCATAATTGATAAATGACCTACAGTACTATCCACAGTCATTTTGGTTTTAACTTAATTCTTCATGTTTATAAAACTTTCAGACTCTTTCCTATGCACTAGAAAAGGGGGTTTTATATTCTGTAGCTTTCTGTTATATCCTCTTTATATCTTTGCTGGAATAGAAAGTGTCTGTGTGTGTGTGTGATTTATAATTTTTTCAGTATGTATTAAAACAGCATCCTTAAATTATTTAACTTCAATCTTCAGTGGATTTTTTCCAAAAATATTTTTTAAAAATCTATCCATTGCCTATGTTTAAGCATAGGCACTTAGCATATCAGCAATATATCACTTTATAATTTACCCAACACACCTGGATTACTGATTTTCTTTTTTTTATTTTTATTTTTTATTTTTATTTATTTATTTTTTTTACGGTACGCGGGCCTCTCACTGTTGTGGCCTCTCCCGTTGTGGAGCACAGGCTCCGGATGCGCAGGCTCAGCGGCCATGGCTCACGGGCCCAGCCGCTCCACGGCATGTGGGATCTTCCCGGACCGGGGCACGAACCCGTGTCCCCTGCATTGGCAGGCGGACTATCAACCACTGCGCCACCATGGAAGCCCCTGGATTACTGATTTTCTCTTTCAAGTTGATAAAAAGAAATGCTGTTGACTGATTAGGAACATCAAAGCTATGTGCTGTTATAGGCTCATTAAGGTGAACAGACCCTAGAAAAGAGCATCAGTCAATTTCCCTTCCCCTTGATAGATGTCTCATAGCTATGTTGGAGAACAGAGACCAAAGACAAGATTTTAAATATGTGTCTTGGAAAACTGGGGACTGTTTAGCACTACAAGAGTTAATTTCCTGAGCTGGCTTTTACAACCAATTTATGATTTCAGAAGTCGTATCAATCATAATCCCATAAATGACCTTTTGGTTAAAAGCTATTTCTGGGGCATCATAAGACTTATTAAAGAAAAAAAAAATGTGGAAGGGAGGGAGGGGTGGAGGGAGGGAGGGAGGGAGGGAGGGAGGAAGGAAGGAAGAAAATGACCTTCTTTGGTTTTTCCATTGACTGGAGGAGATAAAGCATCTATGATGGATATCGACTCCATAACAGCTTCAGTTAGGCCCCAACTTCTGTCAGTTTTCTGAGACTAAATATGAGGAGAGAGGAGTGGAAATGAGAGGGAGTGAATTTCATTTCAATAGATCTGTGTCTTCTTCTGTTTCTAAAGGGGAATATTTAGTTTACACACATATTATCAGACCCATTCTATTCTGATGCAGTTTCCTCAGGAATAACATCATTCTTATTGCAAATACGTATCCAAGTGGTTGAATTCATCTGTGCCTTGGGTATGTTGTTGCTTTCATTTTGCCAAAGGAAAATAAATCTTCTTAATTAGTACTAATGTTAAAAGTTACTGCTCAGTATTTAAAACCCTCCTCAGTTTGAATTCCTCATGAGAATCAACTGTCTTTAATGGAGGGTACTGTCTCCACAATTATATGTCCCCATTTCTGTTCCTCAGGATTATATTTTGAAGCTAAAGACAGGCGTTGGTTTGTAGAAGTTTGAGCTGACAGAATGGGACAAAAAGGAATAATATTGTGGAATCCAGAGATATGTTAAGATGAAGCATAATTTAAAAGGGAAAGTTAGAGAAAGATATCCATACCTTCATGCATGAGCACACACTTAAAAAAGCAACATGCTTTTTTCTCAATATGTTTCTCAATATCTGTCAGAAAAAAAAGCCAAAAAAGCAAAATATATTTTACTGTGAACAATGTTGTATAGGAGTCTTCTAGATACGCACAAATATGAATGAGTAAATCTACTTGATTTCCAATATGCTAAAAAGAAACAAAAACTCAACACCCACAAAAGTACCCAATGCATTAAATTTTTTGAAGTTAAGATTTACTGTTATTCCAGTAGTGAAGACAGCTCCAAATTATTCATCAATGTTAAAGAATATATCAAAATATTGAATTGCTTAATTAAAAAAATTAGGTGCCTTTATTGCTATCAAAACCAGTTTACTCCAAAAGTAATGCAAATGGAAATTGACTTCAGTGACTGAATATCCCTATTTTGACTATTCCTCTGATGGGGACACTGATTCCCAGGCTATCCTGCAGGTTACCTGCAGGGTAACATGTATGACTTCTCTGTACACCTAAAGTGCTTCAAGTTTTTCTGTTATCAAATATTGAGAAGCATCCAGGGGTCCTGATTTTGCTCTCACCTGTATTTTTCAAAACCCCCATATAACTGATATTGTAAATACAATTGAGAAAAGGAGAACAAACACAATGAAAAAAAAAAAAGAAAGAATAGGAGTGGGAAATTTTATAATTTAATGCTATGTAAATATCAGAACATCTCAATTATTCAAAATGTACTGAATTTAAGTGCATATTATTTTTAGAAAATATCTACTTCTATATCTAATAAACAGGAAGTAAATATTGGTAATAAACCAGCCACAGAGAAAGAACCTTTACACAATTTCCTACCCTCAAAATCTACCTATGGAGAGAAAAATTTCATCTCCTTAACATTTGAACTTATGAAATTCAGTGTCTATATTTCAGACTTAGGAATCGAAAAAATTAGGAGTGTTGTAACCAAAGAAAATTTCAATTCTATAGTGGTAACTAAGTATGTATATTTTAAAAGATTCTGTCAAATCACAGCTGTAAGTATTACATTATGTAAAGTAAAATATACCAATAAGACTGCAGGTTAAATTACTATGCAAAATTATCTCACATAAAATAAAACATAATTCTGTTAATCCTATCACACAAATATTATTACAACAATGGCAAATAATGAAATATTTCCTTTGCAAATTAGCTCTCAATTTTTAGGAAATTAAATTTTTGTTGTTTGCTAAGTTTGGACAAATGCTATAGAAACATAAATTTTCCTATCAAAGAGCGTAATTTTTGTGATTCTAAGTTAGTTTTGAAATTTTCTAAGCATCACAATATTTTGGTATTCCTGCTATGAAGTACTGAAAGGTGAGGTTTACAAAATAAAACTATTTTCATCTTTTTTGTATTAAATTTATTTTAAAAAAAATTAAACTTGCTTTTGCCATTTTATTCCATTTAAATTAGCATGTGTCTAGAAAGATTTATATTCATGAAGAATCATTTTTCAGAAGTCAAACAATGAGTAGAAGGAAATGAACCATTTTTACCAAACTGAAAAATGTAATATTTTGTTTAAGCAATTTATTCTAGCTTTATTGAGGTATAATTGGGAAATATAAATTGTAAATATTTAAGGATTACAATGTCATGATTTTATACATACACATTGTGAAATAATTACCATAATTAAGCTAATTAACACATCCATCACCTCACCTAGGTACCATTTATGTGTGTGTGTTTGTGTGTGTGTGTGTGTGTGTGTGTGTGTGTATGTGTTGAGAACACTTCAGATCTACTCTGTTAGCCAATTTCAGAATGCAGTAAGTACAGTATTATTAGAAGTAGTCACTATGCTGTATATTAGATCCCTAGATTGTATTCATTTTAAAACTGAAAGTTTGTACCCTTTCACCATCTCCCTATTTCCCTCAGTCCTCAGCCCCTAGCAACCACCATTCTACTCTCTGCTTCTGAGTGTGATGTTTTTAGATACCATATGCAAGTGAGATCATCAGTATTTGCCTTTCCATGTTCATCTTATTTCACTTAGCATCA
Source organism: Pseudorca crassidens (assembly GCF_039906515.1). Classification (NCBI taxonomy): domain Eukaryota; kingdom Metazoa; phylum Chordata; class Mammalia; order Artiodactyla; family Delphinidae; genus Pseudorca; species Pseudorca crassidens. The sequence goes on from NC_090313.1 coordinate 26,024,987, forward strand.
TGTCCTCCAGGTTCATCCATGTTGTTGCAATGGCAGGATTTTCCTTTTTTTAATGAATAAATAACCTTCCATTGTGTATCTCTGCCACATTTTCTTTATCCATCCATGGGCTGATAGACATTTAGGTTATTTCCTTATTTTGGCTATTGGGAATAATATTGCAATAAACATTGGAGTACAGATATCTCTTTGAGATGCTTATTTCCCTTGGATATATGCCCAGAAGTGGGATTATTGGATGACACGATAGTTATATTTTTAATTTTTTTGAGGAAACTCCACACTATTTTTCATAGTGGCTATACCAATTTACATTCCCAAAAATGGTATGCAAAGGTTGCATTTACTCCACACCATCACCAGCATGTGCTATTTCTTTTCTTTTCTTTTTTCTTTTTTGGATAGTATCCACACAATATCTCATTGTGTTTGTTTTAGATTTGCATTTCCAGAATGATTATTGATGTTGATCACCTTTTCATATACCTTTTGGCCATTTGTATGTCCTCTTCGGAAAAATGTCTATTCAGGTTCTTTGCTGATTTTTTTTTATTGGATTATTTGGTTTTTCGCTTTGAGTTGCATGACGTCCTTATATATTTTGGATATTAACCCCTTACCAGATAGTTTGCAGATATTTTCTCCCATCCCATAGGTTGTCTTTTCATTTTATTATTTCCTTTTCTGTGCAGAAGCTTTTTAATTTAATATAGTGCCACTTGTTTATTTTTACTTTTGTTGCTAATGCCTTTGGAGCTGTACCCCAAAAAAATAATTGCCAAAGCTAATGTCAAGAAGACTTTCCCTGTATTTTCTTCTAGGAGATTTACAATTTCAGGTCTCACATTTAAGTATTTACAATTTCAGGTCTCACATTTAGCATTATATTTTGAGTTGATTTTTGTGTATGGTGTTAGATAAGGGTCTAATTTCATTCTTTTGGATGTAGATATCCTTTCCTCATTGTGTATTCTCAGCACCTTTGTCAAAGACAGTTAATCATATACGTGTGGAATTTTTTTCTGGGCTCTCTATTCTGTTCTGTTGGTCTATCTACCTGTTTTCTTACCAATACCATACTAGGTGGATTACTATACATTTGTAATATAGTTTAAACTAAGGTAGTGTGATGCCTCCAGCTGTGTTCTTCTTATTCAAGATTGCTTTGGTGATTCAAGGTCTTTTGAAGTTTCATATGAATTTTAGGATTTTTGTGGACAGAATGTTCAGTATATTTTATTAGGTCTATTGGACTAAAGTGTAGTTAATGTCCAGTGTTTCCTTATTACTTTTCTGTCTGGATGGTCTATTCATTATTGTAAGATATTGAAGTCTCCTACTATCGCAGTGTTGTCCATTTCTCCCTTCAGATCAGTTAATATTTGCTTTATTTACATATTTAGGTGCTCCAATGTTGAGTGTGTATATATTTACAATTATTATATTCTCTTAAAGAAGTGCCTTCTTTATCATTATATAGTGAACTTCTTTGTCTTTTGTGACAGATTTTGACTGAAAATCTATTTCTTCTAATATGAGTGTAGCTACCCCTGCTCTCCTTTGTTTATTATTTGCATAGAACATGTTTTTTCACTCCTTCATCTTCAGCCTGTTTCCTTAAAGGTAAAGTGAGTCTCCTTTAGGCAACATATTGTTGGATCTTATTTTTTTATTCATTCAATTACTCTGTCTTTGATTGGATAATGTAATCCATTTATATTTAAAGTAATTAATGATAGGTAAAGACTTACCTGTTGTCATTTTGTTAAATGTTTTCTGGCTGCTTTGTAGTTCCTTTGTTCTTTTCTTCTCTTGCTACCTTCATTTGTAATTTGATGGGGTTTTGTAATTTTTGCTTTAATTCCTTTATCTTTGTCTTTTATATATCCACCACAAATTTTCTTTGTGATTATCATGAGGCTTACACAGGAAGTCCTACAGCAGTCTATTTTAACTGAAACCAACTTGGCTTTTATTGCACACAAAAACTCTACACTTTTACTTCTCTCCCACCATGTTTTATGTTATTGATGTTACTATTTACGTCTCTCTACAATGTATATCTAGGGGTTGGAGAGGGCTGGAGCCAGGCCATGGAATGCTTCAGGGCACACAGCTGGGACTGATGTTGTTGGGCCTGTTACCTAAGGCACAGGGAGGTGTGGCTCCTCCCAAGTCGCTTGGTGGATAGTGCTGGTGGCAGGATGAAAATCAAATGGGGCTGTAGCCACATAAGGGATGTGGCTATTTCCTGGTGTGTAGCCAGAACCGTAGTCCACGAGCCTGTCATCTAGGTGTGGGCAGGCCTTAAATGACACTCCTCTGTCTTGGGCTCCACTGTGGTTTCACAGCTCCCTACCTGGATTTCAAAGCTCCCACAAAGGCACTTTTGTTCATGGAAGGCTGCCAAATTATTGTTGGAGTGGGGGAGTATGGGCAGGGGACCTCCTGTCCTGCCATCTCGCTGATGTCCTATTTAAGAAATTTTTGAAAAGCGTCTCTAAATAAAACAAAATAGAACTTCATGTTTTAGTAATGCAAAGTTTTCTTTCAATAAACTTAATGAAGTAGTAACAATAGAAAATTAATAGATTTATGCCCAAACCCCCTCATGCTTCTCTACGTACCACCCACCTGTACACCATGCTTGGGGAAATTAAATAGGTTAACAACTGGATAAGTCTTCTCCAAGTAATAGAGTCATAGTATTATAAGAAAATTACACTTCTTAACTTCTTCTGTCCATAATCAACAAACCTAGGGCCAAGGAAAAAGTTATGGTGTTTATTTCATTGCTACTCATCTGTGTCTTTTGGACAGTGATACAAACATTCACATGTTTTACACGTTTGTTTAACTAGATACTGAATAACATTTAAAAGCAAATAAAAAATAAATTAAGAAAAAATACTTCAGAGTTATTGTGTAATTGAACACACAAGTTGCTGTTGTGATTTCATAGTAAAAATTATAAAATCAAACAAGGGAGGTGTGATCATCTTTATTTTACCCTTTGTGAGAAATTGAGACTCTCTGGTTGCACTAAGAAAACTTTTTAAATGTTGTCACCCCGCCAAAACACCACCAGAACAGCTCTGTCTGTAGTCTCAGACCAGAGAACATTTTCCATTTCATAACTCATTCCCCAGATGTATGATCATACCTCATATACACAGAAAATGGAAGAATAAGCCCTTAACTATGCTCAGGGGCAGTTTTTCACAAGGGCGAGTTTACAGGATAGTATGTCTGCTTAAAGAATTATTCTCCTGCTTTCTCTGTTTGTTCTCACATTATCCATTTCCCATAAAATTAAAATGCATGAAAATATCCCTCACATGGTCAGTTTATTTGGAAATCACTTTCTCTGTGTTTGGACACTAAGTTTTCAGAAGCTTAAACTTCAAGTGGGCTTTAATATTTTTTCCTCCATAAGCAACTCTTGCTGGTAGAAAATTTGCTAGAAGGCTTTCTATCTGTTGCTGGAATATTACAGCTAACTGTGTGTCCAAAGAAATAAAAAAAAATTGCCACCCTATGACTACTTTAGTTAATGCTACGAAGTAGGTAACTTTATCCCAGTCCCACAGGGAGATTGTGGATTCATGGACAGTGCAGACATTCTGGCACTCTAGTCAGGATGTTTCTGAAAAGGATGAGTATGAAAGAATCCAGATCCACGTTGAGTCTTCTTAGAGCAATCTCCATCCAGACTAGCAGAAACCATACCTGCCAAGGAAGAAGTATCTTCTAGAGTCATAAAAAATGTTTTCTTTAAGAAACCTATTATAACAGTGCCCAATAGAATATCAAATCCAAGAAAATGGTATCTATCTAATGACCTATAGTTTTTGGAAAATTTTGAATGTAATTAAGACTCAACCATGTTGCACAACTCATGTAGCAAACAAAGTGAGTGCTACCCACCTTGAGTTGTGCAACATGTTGATGCTAAACTAACTTCATTTTCAGGAAGTAATTTGAAAATAACTAGCAGTTTCTCCTCAACAATTGTGCATTATAGATGGAAATGTTCTGAAATGTATATACTCTTACAAATTATGTTTGATATTATTACATTTTAAAGTCCAAATGCCACATTTCAATGAAGCTGTCTAAGCATTTAAAGTTATTAAATGGGAGATATAAGTCTATGTATGCTTTTATTAATAACTCAATGAATTAGAAGAGCTGTGTACTAGGGCACACTGGTGAATATTTGTGTTTGCCTAGACCCCTTCCCTTCGGTAACAGTATCTAAAATATCTTTTGTGGGTTCTTACTTCTTTCACTCCGTGTGACCTTGCTCCCAGATACAAAGCTGGGCGTAAGACCCAGGCTGTCCAACTAGAACATCCAGACTGCAATGATTAGTTCAGGCTGGGCATACGATCCACATTACATGGATTACAGTAATCCCAAGATTGCAGGCAGCCTTTAAACCTGCACAACGGGAGAGACTGCTTTAGAATGGAGCAGTGCTTCTCTAAATGTAGTCCTTGGACCAGCAGGCTCATAATGAAATGAATACTTGTGAGATATGCAAATCCTCAGGGTCCAGCCCAGACATATTGAAACAAAAACTCTGGGTGTGAGACCCAGCAATCTACCCATACTGTTTGCATTTTTGCCAACATGACTTTATTTGCTAGGTTCTCTGTGCTTACAATGTTACTACCCTCTTGATGTATGCTTGAGTTTGATCCTTACTTCAAGGACTGAATTCAAAAGCTTTCTCCTGCATGAAGTCATTCTTGATTGTGTTTATTCATTATCTTCTTTGAATGTCATTTTCACTTTATGTGTGCCTCTTCCAAGCATTTAAAATGCCTCAACTTGTGTTATTGTTATTTGTGTGCATATCTCGTTTACCCCATTAGCTTAAAACTACTCAAGGAACAAAAATTATGGATAAGTCTGTAACTTATCCGTAACTGTAACTCCAAACGTATGTGTTGATGAATGACTATACAGAGTTAAAAAGACATTCAGGTGGATGGATGAATTAGAAAATCTGAAAAGAACTTTTTTTAGGCACAAACTAATTTGCAATCCTTTTTAAAATCCCAGTCAGTGTTCCTCTCTAATGCTCTTTATAGTTTTACAATTCATAGGACTAGTTAATACATTTAGCTTCTGCTGAAATATATTTTATATGTTTATGTTATTAAATAATAGAGTTTTAATTTGCTACCCATTTCCCATCAACGGTGAATATATCCCTGGCCTTGGAATATATTCCAAGCTGAAGCAAAAAGAACATTGGACTAAACTGAGGCTGACTCCAAGAATGAGCTGCTGTATCCATGAGCAAAGCACCTAACCCTCTGTACCTCACTTTTCTCCTCGGTACAATTAACACATCTCTCCAAGATTTAAAATGCTGTGATTTATATTTGTGTTATTGTATAGCTAATGAATAAGGCAAGCAAATACATATGCTGAAATTTAGAGTACTGCAATAGTTGTATCGTTTCCCTAGAATTGGAGATTTCTGGGATTGCATTAAATACTGTAATTGAATTCGTCTAATAAGTGAATAAATATCTCAGAGCTGTGGTGGTTAGGATAGATCAAATTACATGGAGCAATTAAGAAAAGATATTGAGTAAGACGTCCTCTTTCCAACACCCAAAATGTCTTTTGCTATAATTAAAATCAACAGGAATCATAGTATAAAAAGTTCTGGAAACCATTAAGTGTGGTTTGTGTAACAAAAATTGCACTCTGTCTGAAATTATAAAAGGTTCTAGAACACCTTCCTCTGGGTGAGGCTGGACCAATCATAATATAAATTTGATTTCATATGTGTTAGTGTATATTAAGATACAAAAAGTATTTAAAAAATAGCTTTTGTATTATAGTAACAGGTGAAAATGTGATATGAACCTTGAATGATAACCCTGGCAAATTAAAAGCCGGTGGTATAAAGAACATGAGAAACCTTTAGAGAAATAATCTAACAATGTCAAATTCCACGAAGGAAAGGCTTAGGAAGCAGTGCTGGGTGGCTGACTGACTATTTGCCTGGAAACATATGTATTAGGTTTAGGAAGAGGGGGGGAAAAAAGAGCTCTGCTTTACTTTTTCCTTTTACATTCATTTATTATGTATTTATAAATGTTTAACACGAATATTGTTCCAAGCACTGAGCTAGGAACTGAGGATACTAAAATAAAAGATATGGAAAGAAATTGCAGGCACTTAATAAAGTTAGTATGTTATGGGATGGTTACTTTTTAGAGTTTCTATAGTCTCAAGGTTTGGAAAGTTTGTGGAACTATTAACGCCAAGATTGTGGACTCCAAGTGGATGCAGTATAAACAAATAATACTGTACTTACAAAGGAATCCTAATTACTTGTTTCTATCACTCAAAGCCATGCCTATTCTCAAAAAAAAAAAAAAAAAAGACAAAATGTGACTCAATAAGCTCAACTCCTCAATTCCCCACTGCCTTTAGAACACCTAGCATGAACTGTAAGGTTCTTTATGATCATGTTCCTGCCTCTTAGCTCAGCCTCCTCTTTTCACACTTCCCCAGATTGCATGCAACAGGCTAGTTACAACAAACTATTTGTAATTTCTCAAATTATTTATTTTTTTATGATTTTATATAAGCTGTTCCATTTTTTAAATGCTTTCCTCTCACAAAATTAGAAAATCCCTACTTACCCTTAAAAAGATTCTGGTTAGGGCTTCCCTGGTGGCGCAGTGGTTGAGAGTCCACCTGCCGATGCAGGGGACGTGGGTTCGTGCCCCGGTCCGGGAGGATCCCACATGCCGCGGAGCGGCTGGGCCCGTGAGCCATGGCCGCTGAGCCTGCGCGTCCGGAGCCTGTGCTCCGCAACGGGAGAGGCCACGCCAGGTGAGAGGCCCGCGTACCGGAAAAAAAAAAAAATCTGGTTAGGATAACAATGGAATGAAAGGGAACATCATTATTCTAATAAAGAGTAGAAACAAAAGCCTACAGCCAGCATCTTACTTAATGGTGAACTATTACAATCTTTTCTACCCTGAGATTGGCAAAGAGACACAATATGAGATAATTAGCCAATGCAATAAAGCAAGAAGAAAAAGAAAATCTTGTCATTATTCACAGCTAATTGTACGTAGAAAATCCAAATAAACCTACAGATAACCTATTAAAATTATTAAGTGAAACTGACAGGGTGAATCAATATGATAAGACAACTGTATTTCTCTATACTGGCGAAAAATCAGAAAATCAGATTTTGAAAAATATCATTTAAAATCATACTTAGACAATAAAGTATCTAATTAGGATCTACTGAACAATATGCTCTATCCCTCCATGGAAAAACAAAATCAACTTTTCTAGAAAAGTTAAAGAAGAGTTAAATAAAAAGATGTACAATGTTCATGAATTAAAGAACTTGATATAAAAATGCCAGTTATTTCCACACTGCTCCATGGAATTACTGCAACTGAAATAATCACAGCAGATTTGTGTGTTTGTGTGAAAACTAACCAGTTCATTTGGTGTGTTCAGTCTGAAAATTCATCAAGCTGCACACATAAGGTTTGTGAACTTTTCTACATTTCCATTATACTTCAGTATTTTAAAATCTAAAATACATATATTTCTGAGAAAAAAAGTATTTTATTTCATTCATAATTTTTCTCTATCATTACTTCTTTTTTTCAAACAACCAAGAACAGTGTTTCAACTTTCTACATCTTTATTGTTGCAGCTTTTAAATAAAGTGTGGAACTTAGTATTTTTTTCAGTCCTGCTCTGAAATCAGATTAGGTGAGATATGCTTTTTTGGCATTTATGAATGAGAAGAGAAGGAACATATAATATAAACATGTTCTGAAAGGGTCATTGACCTGTTGAAAGCTCATGAGACAGATGTTCCCATTTTATATAATATGCCTCCCATTTTTAAACCTGTTCATCCTATAAATCATCAAATTTAACAGCTAAGCGTTTTGCAATCTGATCTCCTGGGAGAATTTTAGGCAAATAACTAAGATAATCCCAATTTAAATAATTAGTCAAAATTTAGCCCAGCTATCAGGTAAGGTTATCTTGTGCTTTGAGATTTAGATCATGTTGGCTCAAGTCCTTATGGCAAGTGTTACGGAATACCCAATGCTCTAGGTAAGTTTTCTGTCAATGTTCTGAGGAATCGTTTTTTCACACTGATTTCCTTCTTCCTTTGGCTCAATTTCTTTAGTGTCTTGAGTGCTGTGACTTCTTTTTTATCTGGTCTGCATTTTCCAGTCTCTTTGTTAGCTATATTACATTTGCATACACATAATGTGCTCATTTTATTTTTAATGACTAACTGTGATCTCTTGTTAAAATTTGTATTAAGCTTTAAAAAATTTGTGTATATGTCTCTTTGTTTCTTCCAAAAAGATATTGCAGCTCAATCAGGGTCAGTCAGATAATCAGATTCCCTAAACAATAAAGGCCATGTTACTAATGTGTATTACTGTGCTTTTCATCTCTATTCAGCATTTGTAAGGATCATTGATAATCACATGAGAAATATTCTCTAAGTATACATTGCCCTCTTCAAAATACCACATTAAGAATGTCATTTATGATTTAGAATGGAAATAACCACCATTTATGATGAGAACAAAACCCCAGTTCCTTTCACATTCAACATCTCATGTAATTATCATGTTCACATAAGTAGTGCATTTATCAGAGTTAGAATTCTTTAATCTGCCTTTTAACAGTTATCTCGGGACACTTGGATTCTTAATTCAATCTCTAACATAAAATTTATTATAATGAAATATACCAATAATTTGGTTAAAATTCTTTCCAAACACCAAAGAAAAATTTACAAGAACACTCAGGTTAATGGTTGATCTCAAGGTATATATTCTTTCTAAAACTAAATGTCTTTCAGGGTGGTCTCCTCCAGAAAGTAGACAAAGACATCAAAGCTGGCCCATAGTAAAGCTTAACTACCTTCCTTAAAGATGGTGTTTTCTACAAATATTTTAATTTCCTGTTCCATGATTTAAGAATAGTTAAATGAGCAAATGTGAAAAAAAATATTTAAAATAAGAAAAAGTAAAATCAGTTAAACGGTCAAATGCTGTAGTTGATCTGTTCATATTATTATTTTTCCAAACTTGCCATGTCTGAATTTCTTACCAATTGCATTTAATATACATGTAGTTAGTAAATGAATCCTGGGGTATAGAAAATATGAGAAAACTCTGAAGTTCACAGAACAATGTGTTATGGACCTTAAGAATAAATGTGACCATTTACTTGACCACTTTATAATCTACCTATGCATACAGTGTATTCAACAGACTGCTTATTCTTGCTGGATTCGTCTCAGAAGTGATCTCCTGAGAATGATGTCTTAAAGGAGATCCTTCTGATTCCTCTCACTCTTTCTTCTCTTCCTCTTCCTCCTCCTTCTTCTCTTCCATCTTCTTCACCTTCTTCTTCACTTTTTCTAATCTACTCCAAGATTAGCTGGGATTAGTAATTAGCAGACTTTAACTCCGCTTTCTCAGGCAAGCCTTTAACAAAATACCGTCCGAGAGAACACTGATCAGAATACCCCAAAACCATTCACTCACATTTAGCTATCCATTTATCCCCAGGGTTGACCAAATTTGGATAGGTTTTCCAAGATCTGAGGTTTGGGAAACCCCATAGCAGCTACAGAGGAAGCAACATGCAGCTTCAAAACATACAAAGACCCATTGCTTCAGTAAACATTAACCTAGTACAGACTTCATCCAGCTCCATGTAATTGACTGGTTTTAGTCATTTATTCAGTCAAATATTGTTTGAAACCAACAGCAGCAGCGGTAGAAAAACAGCTTTATATTGTTTACACAGACACAGTCTGTAAGAAAATATGAGTGTGGAAATTTTGAATATAAAGGAATAGAAAAAGAGTAGCAAAAAGAAAGCTGGTAGGGCTTTATTAAAATGCAACAAAATTGGCTTTAAGGCACAACCTTTACTTAAAAGGGGGCACATGATAATGACATTTATTCCTATTTCCCAAGAGTATGTAATAATTATAAATGTATTTTCACCTAATATGAATTTAAAATACAGAAGCCAAAATTTAATAAAACTGAAAGAAGAGTTAGACAAATATATAATAATAGTGAAAATTTTTACTAAATACTCAGTACAATACATAAACATAGATGAAGATATATAAGTTGTGAACAACATATTTTAAAATATATCCCCTGGAATATATAGAATGCTAACCATAAAAAATACAGTATAGCAATATTTTCAGATATACATGTAAGAAATATTTGCAGTGTTGACCAAAAATAATGACCAGTGGTAGGCAGTAAAGTGAATCTTAAAAAATGCCGAAAGATTGAAATAATACGGAATTTTCTGACGGTAATTCATTATATTTGAAGTAGTAAAGCAAAAACATGTTAGAAAATGTCATACTTATTAATGTAAAAGTAGTTTTCTAAATAGCCTACATATTTTAAAAGGTATCATAGTAGAAAATGATAAAGCTTTGAAATAAGTGATGATAAAATAAACCATGCCAACAGTTTTCAGTGTATCGAGGCAGTACTTAGAGGAACACCTGCATTTTTATTTATTTATTTATTTTTAAACATCTTTATTGGAGTATAATTGCTTTACAATGGTGTGTTAGTTTCTGCTTTATAACAAAGTGAATCAGTTATACATATGTCCCCATATCTCTTCCCTCTTGCGTCTCCCTCCCTCCCACACTCCCTATCCCCCCCCAACCAGGTGGTCACAAAGCACAATCTAGGGAGCTAATCTCCCTGTGCTATGCGGCTGCTTCCCACTAGCTATCTGTTTTACATCTGATAGTGTATATATGTCCATGCCACTCTCTCACGTTGTCCCAGCTTACCCTTTCCCCTCCCCATATCCTCAAGTCCATTCTCTAGTAGGTCTGTGTCTTTATTCCCGTCTTTCCCCTAGGTTCGTCATGACCATTTTTTTTTTTTTAAGATTCCGTATATATGTGTTAGCATACGGTATTTATTTTTCTCTTTCTGACTTACTTCACTCTGTATGACAGACTCCAGATCCATCCACCTCACTACAAATAACTCAATTTCGTTTCTTTTTATGGCTGAGTAATATTCCATTGTACGTATGCGCCGCATCTTCTTTATCCATTCGTCTGTTGATGGACACTTAGGTTGCTTCCATGTCCTGGCTATTGTAAATAGAGCTGCAATGAACATGTTTGTACATGACTCTTTTTGAAATATGGTTTTCTCAGGGTATATGCCCAGTAGTGGGATTGCTGGGTCGTATGGTAGTTCTATTTTAGTTTTTTAAGGAACGTCCATACTGTTCTCCATAGTGGCTGTATCAATTTACATTCCCAGCAACAGTGCAAGAGGGTTCCCTTTTCTCCACATCCTCTCCAGCATTTACTGTTTGTACCGGGGTGAGATGTTATCTCATTGTAGTTTTGATTTGCATTTCTCTAATGATTAGTGATGTTGAGCATTCTTTCATATGTTTGTTGTCAATCTGTATATCTTCTTTGGAGAAATGTCTATTTAGGTCTTCTGACCATTTTTGGATTGGGTTGTAGGTTTTTTGATATTGAGCTGCATGAGCTGCTTGTAAATTTTGGAGATTAATCCTTTGTCAGTTGCTTCATTTGCAAATATTTTCTCCCATTCTGAGGGTTGTCTTTTTGTCTTGTTTGTGGTTTCCTTTGCTGTGCAAAAGCTTTTAATTTTCATTAGGTTCCATTTGTTTGGTTTTGTTTTTATTTCCATTCCTCTAGGAGGTAGGTCAAAAAGAATCTTGCTGTGATTTATGTCATAGAGTGTTCTGCCTATGTTTTCCTTTAAGAGTTTGATAGTGTCTGGCTTGACATTTAGGTCTTTAATCCATTTTGAGTTTACTTTTGTGTATGGTGTTACGGAGTGTTCTAATTTCATTCTTTTACGTGTAGCTGTCCAGTACTACTTATTGAAGAAGCTGTCTTCCCAGCACTACTTATTGAAGAGGCTGTCTTTTCTCCACTGTATATTCTTGCCTCCTTTATCAATGATAAGGTGACCATATGTGCTTGGGTCTATCTCTGGGCTTTCTATCCTATTCCATTGATCTATATTTCTGTTTTTGTGCCAGTACCATACTGTCTTGATCATTGTAGCTTTGTAGTATAGTCTGAAGTCAGGGAGCCTGATTCCTCCAGCTCCATTTTTCTTTCTCAAGATTGCTTTGGCTATTTGGGGTCTTTTGTGTTTCCATACAAATTGTGAAATTTTTTGTTCTAGTTCTGTGAAAAATGCCAGTGGTAGTTTGATAGGGATTGCATTGAATGTGTAGATTGCTTTGGGTAGTAGAGTCATTTTCACAATGTTGATTCTTCCAATCCAAGAGCATGGTATAATCTCTCCATCTATTTGTATCATCTTTAATTTCTTTCATCAGTGTCTTATAATTTTCTGCATACAGTTCTTTTGTCTGCTTACATAGGTTTATTCCTAGACATTTTATTCTTTTTGTTGCAGTGGTAAATGAGAGTGTTTTCTTAATTTCACTTTCAGATTTTTCATCATTAGTGTATAGGAATGCAAGAGATTTCTGTGCATTAATTTTGTATCCTGCTACTTTACCAAATTCATTGATTACCTCTACTAGTTTTCTGGTATCATCTTTAGGATTCTCTGTGTATAGTATCATGTCATCCGCAAACACTGACAGTTTTACTTCTTTTTTTATTGGCGTATAGTTGCTTGTAGTAAGCTCTCATGATCCTTTGTATTTCTGCAGTGTCAGTTGTTACTTCTCCTTTTTCATTTCCAGTTCTATTGATTTGAGTCTCCTCCCTTTTTTTCTTCATGAGTCTGGCTAGTGGTTTATCAATTTTGTTTATCTTCTCAAAGAACCAGCTTTTAGTTTTATTGATCTTTGCTATTGTTTCCTACTTTTGTTTTTCTTTTATTTCTGATCTGGTCTTTATGATTTCTTTCCTTCTGATAACTTTGGGGTTTTTTTATTCTTCTTTCTCTAATTGCTTTACGTGTAAGGTTAGGTTGTGTTTTTTTGAGATGTTTCTTGTTTCTTAAGGTAGGATTGTATTGCTATAAACTTCCCTCTTAGAACTGCTTTTGCTGCATCCCATAGGTTTTGGGTCATCATGTTTTCATTGTCATTGGTTTCTAGGTATTTTTTGATTTCCTCTTTGATTTCTTCAATGATCTGTTGGTTATTTAGTAGTGTATTGTTTAGCCTCCATGTGTTTGTATTTTTTACAGATTTTTTCCTGTAATTGATACCTAGTCTCGTAGTGTTGTGGTTGGAAAAGATACTTGGTACGATTTCAGTTTTCTTAAATTTACCAAGGCTTGATTTGTGACCCAAGATATGATCTATCCTGGAGAATGTCCATGAGCACTTGAGAAGAGTGTGTATTCTGTTGTTTTTGGATGGAATGACCTGTAAATATCAGTTGAGTCCGTCTTGTTTAATGTATCATTTAAAGCTTATGTTTCCTTATTTATTTTCACTTTGGATGTTATGTCCATTGGTGAAAATGGGGTGTTAAATTCCCCTAGTATGATAGTGTTACTGTCTATTTCCCCTTTTATGGCTCTTAGTATTTGCTGTATATATTGAGGTGCTCCTATGTTTGGTGCATAATTATTTACAATTGTTATATCTTCTTCTTGGATTGATCCCTTGATCATTATGTAGTTACGTCCTTCTTTGTCTCTTCTAATAGTCTTTATTTTAAAGTCTATTTTGTCTGATATGAAAATTGGTACTCCAGCTTTCTTTTGATTTCCATTTGCATGGAATATCTTTTTCCATCCCCTCACTTTCAGTCTGTATGTGTCCCTAGATCTGAAGTGGGTCTCTTGTAGACAGCATATATACAGGTCTTGTTTTTGTATCCATTCAGCCACTCTATATCTTTTAGTTGGAGCATTTAATCCATTTACGTTTAACGTAATTATCGATATGTATGTTCCTATTACCATATTCTTAATTGTTTGGGTTTGATATTACACGTCGTTTCCTTCTCTTGTGTTTGCTGTCTAGAGAAGTTCCTTTAGCATTTGTTGTAAAGCTGGTTAGGTGGTGCTGAATTCTCTTAGCTTTTGCTTGTCTGTAAAGGTTTTAATTTCTCCATCAACTCTGAATGACATCCTTGCTGGGTAGAGTAATCTTGGTTGTAAGTTTTTCCCCTTCACTTTAAATATGTCCTGCCACTCCCTTCTGGGTTGCAGAGTTTCTGCAGAAAGCTCAGCTGTTAACCTTATGGGGATTCCCTTGTGTGTTATTTGTTGTTTTTCCCTTGCTGCTTTTAATATTTTTTCTTTGTATTTAATTTTTGATAGTTTGATTAATGTGTGTCTTGGCGTGTTTCTCCTTGGATTTATTCTGTATGGGACTCTCTGTGCTTCCCGGACTTGATTAACTATTTCCTTTCCCATATTAGGGAAGTTTCCAACTATAATCTCTTCAAATATTTTCTCAGTCTCTTTCTGTTTCTCTTCTTCTTCTGGGAACCGTATAATTCGAATGTTTGTGCATTTAATGTTGTCCCAGATGTCTCTGAGACTGTCCTCAGTTCTTTTCGTTCTTTTTTCTTTATTCTGCTCTGCAGTAGTTATTTCCACTATTTTATCTTCCAGGTCACTTATCTGTTCTTCTGCCTCAGTTATTCTGCTATTGATCCCTTCTAGAGAATTCTTAATTTCATTTCTTGTGTTGTTCGTCTCTGTTTGTTCGCTCTTTAGTTCTTCTAGGTCCTTGTTAAATGTTTCTTGTATTTTTTCTCCATTGTATTTCCAAGATTTTGGATCATCTTTTCTATCATATTTTGAATTCTTTTTCAGGTAGACTGCCTATTTCCTCTTCATTTGTTTGGGCTGGTGGGTTTTTACCTTGCTCCTTCATCTGCTGTGTGTTTCTCTGTCTTCTCATTTTGCTTAACTTACTGTGTTTGGGGTCTCCTTTTTGCAGGCTGCAGGTTCGTAGTTCCCATTGTTTTTGGTGTCTGTCCCCAGTGGTTAAGGTTAGTTTAGTGAGTTGTGTAGGCTTCCTGGTGGAGGGGACTAGTGCCTGTGTTCTGGTGGATGAGGTTGGATCTTGTCTTTCTGGTGGGCAGGTCCACGTCTGGTGGTGTGTTTTGGGGTGTCTGTGGCCTTATTATGATTTTAGGCAGCCTCTCTGCTAATGAATATTGTTGTGTTCCTGTCTTGCTAGTTGTTTGGCATAGGGTGTCCAGCACTTTAGCTTTCTGGTTGTTGAGTGGAGTTGGGTCTTGGCATTGTGTTGGAGATCTCTGGGAGATTTTCACCATTTGATATTACATGGAGCTGGGAGGTCTCTTGTGGACCAGTGTCCTGAACTTGGCTCTCCCACCTCAGAGGCACAGCCCTGACACCTGGCAGGAGCACTAAGAGCCTGTCATCCACACAGCTCAGAATAAAAGGGAGAAAGAAAGAAAGAAGAAGGTAAAATAAAATAAAATAAAGTAAAATAAAATCGTAAAGTTATTAAAATAAAAAATACTTATTAAAAAAAATTTTTTAAGTAATTTAAAAAAAGAAAGAAACAAGGAAGAGAGCAACCAAGCCAAAAAACAAATCCACCCATCGTAACAAGTGGTAAAAACTATAATAAATAAAAAATGCATTTTTAAATACATTTACCAGATTAGACAAAAGGCTGACACTAACACTAAGCCCCTGTCTGAATTATTGAATGAACAATAACATAAAATGAATAATTGAAAAAGGTAATAATATAAGAGCAGAAATTAATAAAATAGAAAATAATACAAAGGTAATCAAGGGAGCAAAAGTTGTGTCTTAGAACATAATAAAATTGATATATCTCTGGCAAGACTTCTTAGAGAAATGTTTTAAAGAAGTGAAACAAGTCACCAAAAGCCAATACCAGGAAACAGACATGTAAAAGATGAGAGAATGTTATGCACAACTATATGCCAACAAATTTGAAATGGACAGATTACTAGAAAAATAGAACGTATAAAACTCATATCAAAGAGAAAAACCTGAATAATCCTATAAATCCTTCAGTTAATTATTCTATTTTGTTGTCTAACTCTTCTCTTTAAATTCTTTTGTAACTGTTATGCATTTCTCAGCCATACTGATAAGCAAAATATGTCTGTATCTATAAATAGTTTAAGTAATTTGACATTTAATAAAAAAAGATAGTAAAGGCTAAAGAAACCCATGGAAAGAATGTAAATGATACCATAATCAACAAAGAAATGACATCATGGGATGCATGTTGCACAATATTTTTATTGCTATAAATTTATAAACTGTTAGACTTCAAATGGAAAACTTACCAGAAAATGCATTAGCCATAAAACTTTGTGTGGTGGCTCTCATGTGAGGGTACCCATCTGTTCCTGAAGCAAAGAAATCCTTAAGAATCCTTTTAAATAATAAGAAAACTTTTCACAACAAATAGGAGTAGTAAATTAAACTCCTTGTAAAGTTCAGATCTTGTAACCTGATTTATCTAAACTCAAGTTATAAATCTACATACTTTATATGAATACATAAACATGTAGAAGACTGCTTAGGTACAGTCAGTCTTTACTTTGTTATGTGTGTGTTTGTAGTGAGTGGTATTGCTGTATGCATTGGTACAGAAAGAAGAGGGGGAAGAGGGAGTAAATTAAAGAAAAAATAAAACTTTAAAAATAGGCAACCACGTATGACCTAAATCTTGTAAAGTAATAAATGTGCATGAATTAATTTAAAAATAGAATTTGACATACCATATATAGTTAGTGAAAAACAGAGTTTTAAAGTAATTTTTAGATTATGATTATGAATATATAAATAAAAACACCAAATTATCTACATGTGTATATAAGTTTTTTAAGAGCAAGAGGAAAGTTCTGAAGAAATAAACCTATTAACACTGGAGTGATCAGAGATGGGAGATTAAAAGGGGAAATCAGATAAAAGACAATTAAACTGCAGGCACCTATGTTTATTTTCTTTTTTTTTTTTAATTTTGCATTTTCTCACTTAATAAATTAAAAAATGCACATGTTAATTTAATTTTGTCCTGTTATATTTTCCATGTTAAATGTCATATGAATGATTTTTTAAAAAAGAATAATCTTTAAAATTGGACAGAACTGAATTTGAGTCATGGCCACTTATTAGTTAGTTCTTTGGAAAGTAACTAGCAACTTTGTGTCTAAGTTTCCTCATCAGTATAATGAGCATAAGAGTAGCAACCATATTAGATTATACAGGAGTTAAAAGACATGGTATGTGAAAATCATATAAAATAGAACATGGCACCTAGTAATCAGTCACTAGTTGGTAGCAAATTTCATTCTCTCTGTATAGAGGAGAAAACCTTTGAAGGTGATTTAATCAATTGGAGTGTTGGAGGCAGCCATCACTCTAATTCTCAGACCAGTTTATAGTCAGTTTAAGAAATAAAACAAAAATATCCAATTTATTACAGATAAAACCAGGGTATATAACTTGTCATGAGAACAAAACAAGGTAAACGAAGGAGACTACCCCTCAGACTTGGGGCAGCCCACCACTGGAAATATTAAGTCTTCATATTTAACACACTTCTTTGGATCATCAGTCTAAATTAAGAAAGAAGCAGTAAAGTGATCAAATCCCATTCAATGGACTTCTGAAAGCTTAATCCACCTTATTGAGAACTGTAGACCAGTTTCGGTACCCATTAACCAAGTAGCTCCATCAACTACCCAACTCCAGTGTAGAAGTGGGGGTGGGACAGGGCCCACAGCATGTGCTTAGGGAAGATCTTTCCTCAAGAAAACCAGAGTTGAGGAAAGGATGTTCTCTTCTAACACTATCCGGGAGTTTTCAAACATTGTATTAGAGCAACTCTTACCAAAATTAATCTTAAGGCAAATCTCAATACGTAAAACTACTTCACTTTAATGAATGACTCAGGAGGAGAAACTAAAAGTTTACTCTCAGTCACAAATCTCAGTACTCAATGCTAATTAATCATAGTTCCCACTTCATTTATCTTAAAATAATACCTATAAAAAAAAAAGTTTATGAAATGCAAATAACATTTTTAATTACTGAATTTACTTAATATATTTCAATGTTCCCTTATTTTGCTTTATATATATGTATACATATAAATTTATATATATATATAGCAATCTTATTCTGAAAACTTCAGTGAAAGTGCATTCCATTCAAAGTTAACAGACAACACTCTGGTTATTTTTATTACATCACTTATTCCCCAGTAATATTGGCTTTCCAGGCAGAGATTTTGTCATTTATTTTGATGTAATATAACCCATAGTAGAAACTGAACTATTGGGTGCATATGGTTACAATCTTATGCATATGTGGAAAAATCATTTTTTCTTTATTTCATACAGCTAAGAATCATCCATTGACTTAATAAAAGGTTTTCAGAAAAAAAGAATACAGCTTCACTAAAGGAAAATTTATAATAGATTTTTTTAATGTTCCATTTTAAAAAAAGAAACTATTATTTTAGTTTAACAGTTTGTAGGTACACAAAATTTATCTCTAAAAGTATTCAAACTCATGCTCAGAATTCTATGATGTATATTCTAATTTATTATGTTACCTTGGTTTCAAATTCACTCTGAGAAAAGCATTATAGGAGCAGGAATATCTTTGCAAGGCCATAAAAATGGATTGTATAAAAATAACTATTTCTAGGGGCTTCCCTTGTGGCGCAGTGGTTGACAGTCTGCCTGCCGATGCAGGGGACACGGCTTTGTGCCCTGGTCCGGGAAGATCCCACATGCCGCGGAGCGGCTGCGCCCGTGAGCCATGGCCGCTGAGCCTGCGCGTCCGGAGCCTGTGCTCTGCAACGGGAGAGGCTAGAACAGTGAGACGCCCGCGTCCCGCCAAAAAAAACAAAAAAGCTATTTCTAGTGGTACATATTCTCAATTTTCACAAGTCAGTAGTTAAAAAGCTATTGGAATTTGATCCAATATATTTTTTTAGGATCAGTATATTGGCTATTTTGGCTTTAAAAGCCCATTAAAGTTGGCTGTTGCCATTAGTGTCTGTTTTAGCCCTTGTTGTAAATAAAATCATGCATGTATGTGGGATGTATATATATGTATATACACGTATGTATTTAGACATACACACACATATATGTATTTTTATATGTATACACCCAATATGTATATATGTGTGTGTGTGTGTATATATATATATATATAGAGAGAGAGAGAGAGAGAGAGAGAGACTGTGGATGGAAACCTAGGTATCAGTGATGACCAAGAAATTTTGCTTCTTTTGATATTTGACATACACATAGGAAAAGGAAAGCACTGACAGGTGGAACTGCAGATTGATACGTGACTATGACGTGGAAGGGAGAAGTGGGGCTCCAGACAGGACCTGCCAGGTAGAGCTCTAAATTTTGGTCTTCATATGTATAAGGATGACAAAGAGAATGGGGAGACAGGTGTCTCCCATTAGCATAAGCAAATGCAGTTATCTGATGATATCACTCAAGCTGTGTTTATATGATAGCATTAAATTTAAAGATTCCATAGAAAATCTATAGTAAAGGCCAAATATGGCTAAATAGACAAGATATTCAAAAATAGATTATTTGTATAGTTAAGGTGGTAATATCAAATTTCAGACCATTTATTAAAGACCTAAATATAAGACATGATACTGGAAAACTCCTAGAAGGGAACAAAGGCAAAACATTCTCTGACATAAATTGTAGCAATATTTTCTTAGATCAGTCTCCCAGGCAAAAGAAATAAAAGCAAAAATAAACAAATGGGACCTAATCAAATTTAAAAGCTTTTGCACAGCAAAGGAAACCATCAGCAAAATGAAAAAACAACCTATGGACTGGGAAAAATATTTGCAATTGATGCGACTGACAAGGGGTTAATTTCCAAAATATACAGCCCACTCATATATGATTGATTTTCTTGCCTTTATTATTTTATAGTAATTGAGTTAAAAGTTATGCTTTCTTACATGAAAACATGCTCAACATTGCTAATTATTAGAGAAATGCAAATCAAAACCACAATGAGGTATCACCTCACACTGGTCAAATGGCTATCATCACAAAGTCTTCAAATAATAAATGCTAGAGAGGTGTGGAGAAAAGTGAACCCTCCTGTGGTGTTGGTGGAAATGTAAATTGGTTGCAGCAGCTGTGGAAAACAGTATGGCATTTCCTTAAAAAGACTGAAAATAGAGCTACCATTTGATCCAGCAATCCTGCTCCTGGGCATAAATCTGGAAAAGACAAAAACTCTAATTCAAAAAGATACATGCACCCCTGTGTTCATAGCAGTATTATTTATAATAGCCAAGATATGGAAGCAAACTAAGTATCCAGCAACAGATGAATGTATAAAGAACATGTGGTATACATACACCGTGGAATATTACCCAGCCATAAAAAAGAATGAAATAATGCCATTTGCAGCAACATGATGGACCTAGAGAATATCATACTAAGTGAAGTTAAGTCAGACCGAGAAATACAAATATCATATGATATCACTTATATGTGGAATCTAAAAAATAATACAAATAAATCTGTTTACAAAACAGAAACAGACTCAGAGACATGAAAACAAAGTTATGGTTACCAAAGGATAAAAGGGGACCGAGATAAAGTAGGAGTATAGGATTAACAGATACACACTACTATATAGAAAATAGATAAGCAACAAGGATTTACTGTATAACACAGGGAACAATATCTTGTAATAGCCTATAATGAAAATAATCTGAAAAAAATAATATATGTATATATATAACTGAATCACTTTGCTGTACACCTGAAACTAACACATTTTAAATCAACTATACTTCAGTTGAAAAAGAAAGAAATTAAATTTCATGCCATTTAATTTGATCTGAATTAATTATTTGGTTGGTAATGGAATTTATTATTCTTATTGCTAAAAGAAATCATTTTAGGATGAAATGATTTGTGGTGGCTAAATTTAAACTGATATGAACTGAAAAGCAGAATGGAATTTTCTTGTTGTTGTTTAAATGTTTCTACATTATTTTTTTTTTTTTAATTTATTTATGGCTGAGTTGGATCTTTGTTGCTGTGCGCAGGGTTTCTCTAGTTGCAGCGAGCGGGGGCTACTCTTTGTTGTGATGCACGAGCTTCTCATTGCGATGGCTTCTCTTGTTGCGGAGCACGGGCTCTAGGCGTGCAGGCTTCAGTAGTTGTGGCACACAGGCTCAGTAGTTGTGGCTTGCGGGCTCTAGAGCGCAGGCTCAGTAGTTGTGGCGTATGGGCTTATTGCTCCGCAGAATGTGGGATCTTCCTGGACCAGGGCTCGAACCCGTGTCCCCTGCATTGGCAGGCAGAGTCTTAACCACTGCACCACCAGGGAAGCCCTAAGTTGTTTTTAATATTATTTGAATTTCCCTAAAATAATGATATTTTAAAGTTATTGTGTGTTTAACCTTTGATAAATGATAATTTTTGTTGCATGGTTATCTCTTTGCTCATAGCCACTACTGTGTTTAACACAGAATTAAAAGGAGTAACTGTAGGCAGTAACATTTCTTTCTAGGATATACTGTCCAGCTTCATATAAAGAAATACAATGCAATAATTGACCTTCAATACACTTCCACCTGAAATTCTGAGAGCTTCCAGAAAATTCACACGACTCTCTAGATTGTTGTCAACACGGATGCATTTAAACTTAAATTTAAATGGTGTTCTGAAGAAGATAGATATATGCCTAACTCTTCTGTAGGAGGAAGAGGACTCTTCCTCTGCTCATTCTCAAGAGTTCTCTGGCTTGTGCCCTCAATGGCAGTCACCATTTGGCTGTGCTCAAGAAGAAGGAAGGAATCTTCCCATTGCACTGAGCATAAGTGAATAATTTCCTTATATTCTCAGGGTGAGGGACAGCAAGAGGTTATACTCTAGACATTTCCCTGAAGTTAGTTCTAATCTAATCTTTCCCAGATATGGAACTACATTTAAGGATATATATGATAATAAAGGCATAATTCTACTCCATAAGAACAATTAAAATTCACTGCTGCTTAAATGGTTTGATGGAGATTTCCCTGAAAACGTCCTTTTTCTCTTCCCTCCTTGTAACTTTGCAACGGTCTGTTAGTCATTATACATATCCCTAAGAAATGTTTAGTCACTGGAAAAATACGGAACATTTTTTCCAAGGTAACAGAGAAAGCTGTCGGGAAACCACACAATACTAAGTGGGCAAAAAGTCTGTGAATGTCAATTGAAAAGAGGCAGCCAAGGTTGAATTTTAGCACACCAGGTTTATCCTATAAATTCCTGCTACAAAATTGCAAGAAGTGCAATGACTATTGCAACAGTCAAGACAAAGAGGGAAATGTGGTCAGCTTTGCCACTCATAATGCACATACAGTAAAAAGAGTTCCTCAGAAGAAGAAACTCCTCTCAGGCAGGATGCCTTAGAGAGATTTGTCATTGAGGTCTTCACGAGAAACGCACAACGTAAGTTGGCAAACACGCGCTCATCAGCAGGCTTATTGATGGCCCAGCACACATGCCCTTGAACATCTGTTCTCTTGTCAGGAGAGAACCAAGAGAGTGTCCTTCCTAAAGCTTTATATGCATCACCTGTTACACTCAGGTTGTCCTGAGAAAACAATCTCTTTTTTGGTATTATGGGGACTCAATCTCAGAGAAATGGCTGAGAGAAATAGCACCAAATTCTTGTTATTATTTTGATGATATAAACTGCAAAGCTTGGTTCTTCAATAATTAACATTTCTCCTGAATATTGTGCTTAGTATTTTGGGGTCATATAATGCATTTTTTCCACAATGAGTAAACAAATGCTCTGTACTACTTCTGTCTTCCACTGCTACCCTGTTGTGGCCATTACAAGAGGAAATAGAATAAAATACAGTTAAATAATCAAATGGGATAAGTTTTTTGAAGAAAATAAAGTGTAAAAAGAAAGGTAAATAATAAAGTGGTAGACGAAGAGGTAATTGAATAAATTAATAGCGTAGAATAAATGTAACAGAATAGGATTATAAAAAGTAAAAAGAATATAAATTTTCCAAATAGAAGATTTAAAGATATAAAGCACAAAAAGTAAATAATCAAGAAATTCGAAAGCTTTGGTATTAAAAAATAATATAAACAATAATTTCTTTGTGGTAACGAATTGAAATAATTTTAAAACACTGAACTACAAAACAAGGTTTGTTCTTATAAATATTAAAAAAAAAGGGAAGTGAAAAATGAGTCCCTGGTGACATGAACCCCTAGAATGTACTAACTCAAGATAGAGTCTCAAGGCAGAACAGTAAGAAACCCTTTTACTCTTCTCACTGAGTTAGTCTCCTGAGCACCTTGTAGACCAAACGAGCCTTCAAAAGTATGCAGTTGTTCAACCAAAGAGACAGAGAACTCCTCTACTATCTGAGTCGCTGGCAAGTTATAACTTGCCATTTTTCAAGGAGCTCTGGCTAACAGTGAATTGTAATTTTTACATTTGGGGAAAAAAATGAAGGAAAAAAGAAAATTAGTACTTTTCATCTTGAGGTGTTTCCTTAATACAAATTATCTTTTTTGCTCATTTGTTGATACAATGTGTCCATAACTCTAATATGCTTGAGTTATGAACAAAGTAACTGATTGTTTAATTGACTTTTTGTTTAGAATATGTCAGGCATTAATCGAACTTTGATCTGAATCCATTTGACTCTTTGAAGGAATTTTCACCCTTTTTATTTTTTTAATTTTATGAGAAGAGGTGTGATTAGATTGAATATTGAATCTCAAATGTTAAAATTATATGAAAGACCTCAGAAATGTTAACTGATTGAGGACATAAACAAGTAGACACTACTACAAATTTAAGAAATTCATCAATTTACACTTTTACACTTAAATATTAGATATAATGTTAAGAAAAATTTACAGATATTTTATGAGTAGCAGATGTGATGGTCCCAGATATCTTTTTACTTCTTAATTCTGAAACGTAATTCTGCATGAATTAAATCTATTGTGATACAGATACATAATTAAGAAATAACCGAAACTATTTGCATGTATATAAAACTAAGGACAAATAAATAAGTTTCTATAAAATCTGTGTTGGCATTGGAATGTGAAAACAGGCTAGGAATTTGGAGACCTTTTCCTCAGGTACTGTGGAGATAGAGTGTTTATCTTTGTTAACCGCCCTGCCTCTGACTAATAAGTTTACTGAATGATCTGTGTGCATGTTCTTGCCCTTGTTCAAACAAACAGGCTAGAGCTTGTGGTAACATGATGACCTTACAAGTACAAAATACACACTCCTCGGGCATATTTGAGACATTAACTGTGATAAGCAGAGAGCTCAGCCTTGTGTAATCTGTCAACAAACTAATAAGTTACTTTGGTCAAGGAAGGAGGAACTACCTCCCTGTGACCATCTGCATAGAGGAGTAGGTTAGTAATTAGGATTCCAACAAAACTGAAGGCTTTGGCAAGATAAGCAAAGGCTTAATACTTAAAGTTAAGATCTAATCCTTTTAGGAACTGATTAAAACACAAAACCTTTTTTTGGCATTCTATCCATAAATATTAAGAGATTACTAAGAAATATGATCAGGCGGCTGGAATATCCATTTGGAGCCCTACCCTGAATTCAATATAAAGTCCTATTTCTGTTGACATTAAAAGGAGTTCTACTTCTCTAAAGGAACCACACTCAGGTGCTTTCTGGATGATTGAATCAAACCCAAATTTACTTAACCCTCCTGCAAAGGGTTAGTTATTTAAGCACTTTAATGTATATTTTGGCTATGGAACTGGCATCAGGAGGCCTGGATTCATATCTTTGTTCTTAAACTTAAGAGCTATTTGACTTAAGGTAGCACCTCTTTCATCAATGGCACCCAACAACTTGTAGCCAATAACCTACTGCAGGAACTTGTTGGTTGAGCTGACTAAAAAGGAGGACAGGGCTTCCCTGATGGCGCAGTGGTTGAGAGTCCGCCTGCCGATGCAGGGGATGCGGGTTCGTGTCCCGGTCCAGGAAGATCCCACGTGCCGCGGAGCGGCTGGGCCCGTGAGCCATGGCCGCTGAGCCTGCGCTTCCAGAGCCTGTGCTCCACAACGGGAGAGGCCACAACAGTGAGACGCCCGTGTACCGCAAAAAAATAATAATAAATAAATAAATAAAAAGGAAGACAAACTGACTAAGACTTGGTTAGGAGTGATATGATACTTCCTACTCACCTGCCCACTATGAAGTGTTGGCTAAAATTCACCATTTTGGCTAAAAATCAACACTGAAGTTTGGACCATGAACTGATACAAATAGGTCATGAGAAACCCTGGGATACCATTCTTTATCATGTGATATGCCATAGTGCTGTATTCTTGGTTTACTTTTGTTCTTCTTATAGGGTTCCCCATGATTCACCAAGCTGCAGAGGCTTCTTAAGAAAAAGCAGAACTACTGACTGTATCCCAAGGCCTACTACAATTAGTGCTGAATTCATATATATATATATATATATATATATATATATAAACCTGAATGTCTTTTGGAGAATTTCTAACAACTTGGAACTCAGCCTGTTTACCAATGAGCCTTAACATGAGACTCATCAATTGTTAGTATAAAAAATGTTGCTAGTTGATGGGAAGCTTTGTACAGAATTATTTTTTATAAACAAGCATGGCTTTAATTTTAACATTTGGAACATAGTTTTGTTCATAATCAGAAAAAAAAATGATTTATAAGAAAATAAAAATGTCTTCTGTGAGTTATGAGATAAATATATCCAAGTCATAAAGGTATAATGAAGTGAGATTATACATACACATATCCAACTATGATTGAGCTGTTTTACAAAATGAGTCAGTCCCATTCTATTAATTTTCCTTACAGTGCAAAGGAGAAAATAGATATTCAGAAGAATGAAGGAAAGGCTTTGGATAAAAATATCTGAAGACATCCTTTATTGTTGAAAATTGAAGATCTAGGATAAAGCAGACTCCAGGAGGAATAATGTTTATCATTTAATTTAGATAAACAAAAATTCTATTTTTGTGCAAGTATTTATCTTTCCTTACAAATGGCCAAGAAGGTCAAATTCAGTTCAATGTGCCTGTCACATTTTAAGGCCAGCCATATTTTAAACTATCTCTTTGAATGTTAAACTTTCTTCTCTGACTTTTGTATATCTTTAAGATTTGCCTTTCTTCTGGAGACCTTCTGCCAAATATATTAGAAATATGAGCCTAAGACATCCTATATGTGCTAAGACATCTGCTTTTTTTCCGGTTTCCCCTGGAATTTGAATGATACAGTCTGTCCATTTCTCCTTCCTGTCACCTCAGGCTTATTCTCATTTTTGTCCTTGACAGAGAGAACCCAATGTGACCCAGGAAGAAACCCATCAACAACCTTAGCTCACTTCCCACACTCCTTATTCTCTATTTGGTGGGTAGAGATGATGTGGCCTTACCCCAGCTTCTACTGGTTGGTCTCATAAGCACTGCTGACTCTCACACTTCTCTCTAAGTCTCCGTCTGTAACGGACTAATGAGTCTTCAGATTCAGGCCCCTGCAGTGATATACTGGACTCCAAAGTTGTTCCTGCCATTTTTTCCTCCTCTCACTCTCTATGGAGAACCAGTAGGACAGAGATTCTGCTTAGGTCCCTATCCAACCCAGCTTCCATGTCTGACACTCCAGCACTGCTGGAGGATACTAAACACCAGCCAATGACAGAAATTATCTACCTTGCTCTTGTGCTAGAGCACTGCTCAGATAACTCCTAAATATTCACCACTGTTAAGGGATGTAACAGTTTGCCCTTCTCATGACCTGGAAACCCTAGTACTATTGCCTAAATCGTGAGTGAATTTGGCATTTGCTTCATTTCTAAGACCACCTCTTCATTTAGCTCAATTTCTTCAGCAGACACCTTACCCCCAAATTGCAATTAGTGTATTCTGTATTTTCTATCCTGAATTTATCATCCGTGTCATTCCATCTACTCATTCTGCTTTATATTAGGCATTATGCTATACTTCTTGTGTATGATTTTGGTTTTTATTAATCTCAGTTCACAGATGAGGACACTGAAACCCAATGGAGTTAAGTGAATTTCCTAAATTCTCAAACTAGAAGTGAGTAGAAGCTGTTGAAAGCCATATCTGTTCTACTTGAAATTCTGTTCTCTCTCAAACAGAGCATGCTATGAGAGAACTCAGCATACGGTAATAAGTACTATAATTGAAGTGAGATCCAAAATGTAAGGACAGAGGCAATGACTAAATTTCTTTCTTGTAAACACATTTTTGCTAAATGCCATCTAAGTGTCAAGTACTCCATTACGGCCTGAATACATAATGCCGACCAAGATAGAAGTAGCTCATGCCTCCCTGGAAGGAGATACTTCTACTAGTCCCCCTCAAGTATTCCTCAAGTTTTGTCTTATTGCTGAAACATTCTGGAGACGAATGCACCTTCTCCCGGAGACACACTAGCCCTTTAATGGCAACTGTGCTTCTACCCATCTTTTTCAGCAGCCTCCTTTTGTATCTTTCTAAGTTTGCAGTAGCGAACAAGCCACCAGAATTTGTCACCTAAATTGCCCTTTAGCTGTCCTTTGCCCTGTTCTAAGGAAGATCTAGGTTCAAAGATGTCTACGTCTTTAAAATGTTTTCTTCTCCCAAAATCCACTTACAGATAGTTGATTGTTATTTCCCAAAGTATTTAAATTCAGGTAAACTCAAGATTTGACAGAATTCCCAAAAACCTCTTCAGATATTCTTATCTCTTTTTAAACCCCCAATGCTGAACATGCATATAAATTTCCAGGCCAGTTCCTCATATCCTCAAGTTTCCAAATAATAACTAAACTTAATAGTGACTCAGGTATATGATTGTGTACAAATTTTTTGTATTGTTTCGTGATTCTGTTATTTTCAACCTTTTATCAATTTGTTATCCTTCACCTTGCTGGACCATGATCATTCCAGGGGCTCCAACCCAAAACTGGAATTAAATCAGTGTAGTTCCCGTATATGACCTCAAGAGAACTCTTTCTTCCACTGAAAGTTTGGGATTTGGGCCCAAACTGCAGGCAATTTGCATCCCTTTTTTATTCTTCATTGTTTATTCTAACTCTCAAAAAGACAGCTCATCAAATAATAAGAGTTTATTATATGTTACAAGCTTTAATTGTAAAACATTAATTTAGTAAAATACTGCTTGATTTATACACACCATACAATACTGCAAAGAGTAATTTTTTACTTAGCTCATGAAACATCAACAACATTGAAAAAAGCTAAGATACATGCTTCTACATATTCTTAAAATTCATTTTCCTTTAACAGCTGAGGTCAAATTCCAAGCATTAATTTTATATTTTCCCTTCTAGAGCAGAGATTTAAATCACTGGTTGACTTTATTTGCTCTTTATCATTAGATATTCTTCTTAACAAAGGCACCTTGCTCACAAGCACACTTATTTAATCATTTTAACTTGCAACATAAATTGATATCTAGGACATGTCAACTGAAAATCTTTAGTTATTTCCGAAGTCTGCAGGTGCTATGAAACAGAGCCAACTGGAATTCGTCTTCCAAATGACACTGAGTGTGACAAAACTTTGCAAGGATTACTTCCAAAGATGTTTAAAAAATTAGAATATGGCAAAGGATACGTTTACCAAGCACAGCTGAAGTTTAAATATCATGAACTTATTTTTAACCCTAAACAACATAAAATTTTCCAAAACCATTTGTACTCATCTATATTGTTCCTGATAATTATCTTGGCAGGAAGAAAATTTGGAAAGAAAATATTTGAAATCTGGAATTAATCAGGCAGCTTACCCATCTAAATTCTGACCATCTAGATAAAGATTTTCAAGCAAAGTTATTCATTCTAACTGGTCAAATTCCAACCAATTCAAACTATCCAGTAAGATGTTATCTTCTTTTTAGCCTTACACAAAACATAAAGTGTAAATATTTTATCTCAATTCCAATATTGCCTTCACATGTACCAAATGCCTAATTGAGGATAAAAGTGAATAAAACCATGTGGAATGTTCAAAACCCCAATATGCTCTGTTCTCTGCCAATCATGAAAAATTGCTACACAGTTTATAATTTACTCTCTGTCTGAAACACAAACATTTATACATAGTTTCTTTGCCAAATAGGGCATGCCTGTAAAGATTTTTTACTGGGATAACTTTATTTGGAAAAGATATGATGATAAGGAAGGGCTTCCTCTATTTTAGTACTTCCTAATCTGTTCTTGATTTTTATTCAACTATAAAAGGTTTACATAAAAGACAGGAAGAATTTACAAAAGTTAAAAATTGTAAGTTACAGATAAATCTGAATTTAAAATTAACGTAACTGTGGTAACAAATTTTCTTAAGAGATTTTAACTTAAAATCCTGTACGATCAAATGCAGAATACTAAACTTATTTTATGCAGTGTAACTCCATTTTCTTTATATAGACCTCCAAATATTTCAGCATATTTATACTAACAAATTTGAAACCATAGCTGACGGACAATCAAGTTGCAAACAGAAGACAGAAGTCACACTAGTGATTTAATTATTTTTGCTTTTTAAACTTTTTATTTAGAAATAATTTCAGCCATATAAAAAGTTGCAAATATAGTATAAAGAGTTCCTGAAAATTCTTTACCAGCTTCTCCCAATGTTAACAAATTACATGGCCATAGTATAATTATCAAAATTAAGAAATTAATATTGATACACTATAATTGACTAATCTATTCAAATTTACCAATTTCCCCACCAATTTCTTTTTATCATCCTGATATCTAATCCAGGATCGTTCATTGCATTTAGTTTACATTTCTCCTTGAGTCTGAGTCACATATTTTGGCAAGAGCAACACAAAAACTAGTTGCACCCTTCTCAGTACATGATATCATAAGAGCTACATGAGGATAACACATCTCATTATCAGTAATATTAACTTTGATAACGTCATTGAGGCAGTGTCTGCCAAATTTCTGCCCCATATTATTATTATTTCACTTTAATTAATAAGTATCCTGTTTCTCATAGTACTTTCCCCAACTAATTTTAGCATATACTGATGATACTTGACTAGGACAGTTAATACAGTGTGTCCACAAAATGGTGATTTTCTATTTCTATGATTTTTTTCTCTATTTATATATTCAAATTTTACTATAGAGAAAGTTGTCCCTTATCTATTATGTATCCATCCATCCATCTTTTTATTTATTTATATTTATTTATATCAATGTAAACACATGGATATTCACTTTAGTTTATGGGCTATAAACTAAAGTTTATGGGTTATAACGTTTATGGGTTTGTTTGGGTTTATCCTATTTGGAATTACCTCAGCTTTTAAAATATGTGCATTTATGTCTCTTGGAAAATTTGGAAATTTTTCTACCATGGTTGCTTTAAATATTAGAACCCCAAGAAGAAAGAACAGATCCCAAAGTTTTCCAAAAAGGAGAAAAGCAAAAAGTTAGCATAGAAAAGGTTAGACTGAGCATGGTGTTAGATGTCTCAATAACAGTACTAGGCAGCAAGCAATAATGAAGCAACATGGTCAACATTCTGAGGAAAAACGATCTCCAATCTCAGCTTCAGTACTCCATCAGGCTATTAATCAATTACAAGTATAGATCAAGTTCAGACATGTCAGCCTAACAAAAATCGTCTCCCTTGTACTCTTTTAAAGAAAGCCAATAGAAGATATGCTCTCGAGAGAAGCGTACCAAGAAATTCATGGCCTTCAGGAAATAGGAGATACAATATGAGAGAGATAATGATTTATGGTAAGGAAAGCTTCAAGGTGAGAGCTGTGAATAATTTCTCAGAGAGAGACCAGTTTCGATCAGAATAGCAGACTAGAGAACTCAGCAAAGATCTCTCAAGGAAAAATATGGACTAAATAATAGCCTGATATAGACCTAAATTTTACACCTGTGATGAAGAGCGTGTTGAAAAGTTAGTGATAGGTATAGGGAAGATCAAGCAGAAAAAAAAGAGAGAGAGAGAAGAAAATTATTGACTCCAGAAAAAATAAAAATTTGGGCACAAGTCAGGAAAACATATTACCAGACTCAATTTTAAATAAGATAACCATAGTTCTTAAATTACAACAAATAAATACTGATTGAACTAAAATTGTTACATAACAATATTGAGAAAGTTGGTATTGGACTATGTGCTGGGGGAGAAATAAGGTAAAAATGAGCTAAATATATAACTATCATAATAGGAATTCAATAGTATGTAAAGTGAACACTCAAAATATAGCCGTTTTAATGTATCGTTTAGATGTACAGAGGTAAATTCTAAAAGAAATAACTAAAATAACATAATTGCCTTCAGAGTAGCTGAAATCAAGATATGAAGGGGCAAGACAAGGGACTGGTTTTGTTCATTCTAATATTTATTGAATTAAGTAAATATTAAAACTGGGCAATATTAGGTAAAAATTAAATTTCAATTTCGAAATAATGTACAAAAGAAGATACACATACTTCCATAGAAAAATGGGAAGAGACTATAAAGAAAATTAAAAACTAAAAGAACAAATGGCAAATATGCATTTGAAAACGTATATACTTTATTAACGATTGTCATATACTTTTAAAACAACAAAAATAGTTTTGGTTATTGACCTGATATGAATTTATTTCTTCAGTTTTTCCAATTGTTCACCCTTGTTTCTGTTACTAATCTAATTTTTGCATTTGGGGGGTTGCCATCTTCACCAAGCCGATGGTCTGATTACCATGATATTTCTCAGGAGTCTGAATTGCCATTATAGAGTTCTGACATTCTAGGCTTACTCATGGCCCTTGGAGTCAACCTAAAATGCAGGTTTACATACCACTGTGAAAGCTGTAGAGAGAGGAGATGAGATGAATTATATGAAGGTGTACCTGCACGTCTGTACAACTCTAAATGCCTAATTGTGGTTTTAGCGGATGTTGAATGGGACGGAGAGAGGACTAATTATCAGGGAAGAGCTAAAGTTCTCTTCTTTCCATTGTTTTTTGAAAAAACTTGTGCATAATGTTCAAAATGTGCAAATTCATTTCTATATACTGTATATATATTATATATAGTAATATAGAGAGAATATTATATGTGTGTGTATATATATATCAGCTCCACTCTAGTTCTGCAGCTATAGAATAAGGCTTTCAATTTGTTTGGCATATAACCTATAGCATAAATATTTTACCCTAACAGTGCTCCTCCTGAATAGTGGTATTCCTATTTTCCTTTCTCCCCACGCCTTCCCTCTCCCCTCCCCTCTTTCCTCTCCTCTCTTACTCAGCCTTCTCTCCTTTCATTCCTGTCTTCTCCTTTTCTTTATTTCCTCCTGTTCTCTTTATCATTTTTTCCCCTTTTCCTCCTTCTCTGGATAGTTCTTTCAGATACCTTTCTCCATTCCTTTTCACACAACCTTCACTTAACCTTGCCCTTTTAGCTGAAGGAAAGGATATCGTTGACTTCCTCCTCACAAATGTTTTAGAGATTAAAAATTGTGTCAAACATATTCCACATGACACATACTTAATTCATTCCCAGATGTATAACCTGCTGAGCAGCTTTATCTGAATAATGACTTATGTGATGACTAAACCCTTCTCCAATTAAATGTGTATTACATCGACCTCTTTTCTACAGACAAAAAAAAAAAAAAAGCCATCATTTACCTACTGATAAAAAATAAGGCTGGGGAATGCTGATAGAACCATGCTACAGATTGTCTGACTAAGGCTGTCATAATAGGAACCGTGAGTCCACGTTAGTCCAGATGTGGCGGTAGGTGGGGATAAAGGGAATCTATGACCAGGGTAAGAATACAGACTACCAAAAAGCTAGCTTGAGAAGAGCATGGAGAAAGTTATACCAAAAGGAAAGCTATCTGGGATGTAACAAACTCAGGAAAATAGAGATCAAAAAGGTACAGATAAAATTTAATCCCCAAGATATGAGGAGGAACAATTTTGGAAAGTGTTCTAGGCTGGAACTAGAAGAAACTCTGTCCAGGAGTCTGAGTTCTTGAACCAGAGTAGTCAGAGCAGCTTCATGTTCAGGACTGGAAGATGGTTGAGTGGACAGTTTTACTCTAACTTTTGATGTGTGCCTGAAACCCACGCTGAAGAACATCACCCGTTTAGACATCCAGAAGTTGAGAAAAATGCAATTTAGGCAGCCTGGGAATGAATCTGCTTGAAATCCAATACATTTGAAATGGTGTGTCTTCTAGGTCTGTGTGAAATCAGTTTCCCACTCAGAAAGCAGGGATAACATCCTCATACAGTGTACATCAAGTGAACCACAGAGTCTGTTTTGTACCCTTGGTATTTGATGGAAAATAATGTCTTTCAGAATGCTGATTTGTCTATGAGTATAATATAATTGAAAAAGAAGCCTGCTGCTTTGTCCCTTTCATGGTGACAGTATGAATGAGAGCCGTGGACCCCTAAGAACCTTTCTGTTGGACACTAGTTCTAGTGCTATTGCTTTCTAAAAATAAGCCATAGCATTTAAAAATGCAACTTTAAAGCAAAAAAATGTAACATTTTTATAAAATTCTAAAATGTCAGATCAGAAACATTGGTCAGTACCTGACTAAGAATAGGAAATTTATGGCCTGAAGGTGTATTTAAGCAGACTTTTCTGTGTGGGTAATACTATCGATGGGAGCATTTACCTAATAATGGGCACTTGAAGGGTCCATGCGTGAGTCGGTAAGAAGTCTTAATGTGTTCTCTTAATGGACCATTTACTTTCTATTTTGAGGGTTGTCAAGGCTGCATTATTTATTTAGTTATATATTGGATTTAGAAAGAAAGCTCTCAAAGCCTGCGCTGTGCATGGCGTTTATTGAGTACCTACTCTTCTAAACTCTTAAACATAATGTGCTCATGACATGGCCCTTCCCTTCTAATAGCATGATTATATACTGTTTTTAATATACTTATTATTTTTCTATTTGATAATATAATTCTTTAATAGCCATATGGGAACCTCCACGCAGCTAGTTAAACCTGGAAAAACTCTTAAAGAGAGCAATGTGGGTGAGCTTTTTCTCCCTTGAGCCACAGGAGGTTGTAAACTTCTTTTCTTTCTGTTAAAACTCATTTCCCTTCCTGGTTCCCACTTTGTCTAACATTTTATTGTAATGCTCCTGGAATCTATTTTGTAGATTCTGTTTTTTTGGCTTATAACTGTGCATTGCAGTTTCCATTAATATTGTTTTCTCCTAATGAATTCTATGCCTCTTAGAAAATGATTATACTTAATCATTTATAATTGTGCATCATTTTGTGTATAATAGATTAATTAAAAAATAAGGATATGAAAGATCAAAACATCAAAGGCTTGGGACTAAATAATGTTTACATTTTTAGTTTTGTAAAACTGTGATTTGGGCCAGAAACTGTGAGAAGAATAGATTTTTCAGCTTTCTTCTAGAATATTATTGGGAAGCTATTCCAAAAGCCTCCATCTCCCACCCAATTCCTGCTTGTAACCATCTGAATCTTACCAACTTTATGCTTTGGTAGGATTTTATTCTTGTTCTGTGTACAGTGTATATCCTCTAACTCTTTGTCCTGGTCCCTGCCTTCCTGCCATCACTCAAACAATTAGCAAATACTTTGTCCACTTTGCTAAGCTGCAAATGCTATGCAAGACAATAACAATTCAATAAATGCTTTAAAGGGGCATAGAATCTAATTAGGGATATAAAAAATATCTTAAATCAATTGATTAAAAATAAGTGATTACCACCATTTTTCTATAATAATATCTAACTTTCAGAGCACTTATTTTATACTAACAGCTTGTACACTTCATCTCATTTAATGACTCTGAGCCTGGGAAAGTTCCTCAATCTCTCTGAGCTAAGGGTTCTCTCTTTTCAGGGATCTTACTGCTGAGTAATTCAGCACACATCCCAGAGTAGCACAGTGAAAGGAGATATTAGTGTTGGATGCAATTACCAAGGAAGGCTATATGGGGGAGACAAAGTATATATTCTTGTTGAAACAATTCATAAATGTTTGCTATTAAATACATGAAAAAGTAATGAAACATGGCTATAAATACATGTGTGTGCATCTAGGTGTGTGTTTTAAGGACAAAGCAATGAGAAGACTTACCTACAGAAGAGTTATTTCTGCCATATCCCAAATTGAGCTCCTCAGGGTGTGGGACTACATTAAAAAGAAATGCAGTAAAAGCCTCAGGAACACTACTTATGACCACATACTGAACAAAGGAAAAGATGCAGTGTTTCTTCAAAGAAAATGCTCACATGAAACCATCTGATCCAGTGACAAACTGGAAGTCAATGAAGGTGATAAAACAAGCTCCAAACACACATAAAAATATGTGGGACAGGAATGTATCGGGTATATACCAGAACCAGAAGCAGCTGGACGAAGCTACATAAAATAAGTTATGGGGTTGTTCATCACAGAAGGAATGTGCTCTTGGAAGCCATTAGGAAGAAGATGCTTTTGAGCAGCATTTTAAAAAGAGATTTTTTTTTTTAAAGCTAAGTGATGAGGCTTCAGTGGACAGAGGTAGCGTTTCCTCTAATGTAGATGGTATGTATCATCAGTCATCATCATTGAAAATAAGAAATTAATACATTTAATTCATTTTGCTGTCCACCAATGTTCATGAAAACGTTACCTAAAGAAAATGCTGGCATCTTAAGTGACATTCACTTAAGAAACATTTTATGCACATATAGTTAAGAATAGTCAAGTTAAAGAATATTGTAATTTGAGTTGCGTTTCCTTGGGACATTTCTGTGTTTGGTTTACGTTATATTGGGAGTGTTTTCTCATTTTATGTTGCTGAGCCATTTTATTTAAGAGTTTCAGAAGTTCACAGTCATCCTCCAGACACACACCCTTTCATGGTATAGATCTCTATGTGGGGTTCCTCCTGTCCTTCCTGGAGCACTCTTTCCTGCTGTTTCATAAGACAGCTGTTCTTCGCTGGTGGTCTCGCTGCGGATCCCTCTGCATTTCCTTAGAGCCAAAGGAGAAATAGGGCAACAACTTTACTTTTTCACTTTTATTTTATTTTGAATTATTTGGTAGACTTTGAGTATCTTTAAATTATAAGTCAAGAAAAATTTGTGATAGAAAATTCTCAAAAACAGACATTAAGAGCTTAAACTACATTCCTTCTGTCAAAAGGGCACTTTTGAGGAAGCCCACAACTGATCCAGATTAAATTCCTTATCCGACTAGGCTGTTGTTTGAAACTATTCACAACTAATAATAACCAGATAATAGTATAGTACTGTAAAACGAGTCTCTGAGCCATGCATGGACTTTAGTTAGACTTGATTTCATGATAAAATACCTCAATACTTTATGATAATGCCATTATTATCATGAGTATTCTTATTATTGATTCTTCTGAGAAGTCCAAAATACTTTTGATGCATTTGCTCATATAACTTATTTTTGAAAAAGATTAAAAGAAACTCTATTTTCCCCCATTTAGGGATGAATAAACTTGAACAAGAGGATATCAAACAACTCCTTTGCACTTTGTTATAGCCCAGATTGGAATTTAAGCATTCCAAAGCAAGATAAGAATTACAGCTGCTCTCTCAAGTTCAAGTGTGTTTTCCTTTCTCTTTTGGAAGTCAGAGAATTTCAACCTGTTCCTTTCTTATAACTATTAAATAACAATTATGAGGTATCCATGTATATAAAGGTATCACGAGAGTAAAAATCTGACCTTTATGACAGTAGGTTTTAAAAAATAAGATTACTCATGAGTAGGTATGAAACAATGCCTCTGCTAATTTGGTGTAAAATAAACCTAAGACCAAAAAAATTGTGGAGTATTGTTGAATAAACAGTTTTAGGTTAAAGAAAAATGAGAGTTTTTCAATGTGCAAATTTATTAAATGTAAGGGATAAAAAGAGGAAAAACATGAATTAGGGTAACAAAAGCAAAGGGGAAAACAGGGTAGAAGCAAAAAAGATAGACTTGAAATAATCACTTGTAACTTGATCTTGATGTAGAAATGCATTGTCCCACAAATTTTATGAATTAACTAATTAACTAAGTGGTCATTCTTAACATGTCCATTCATTCAATGAATATTTATCAAAGGTATTCAGTCCCTGGCTCAGGCTAAGTGCAGCACATCCCCCAAATCATCACACAAGTAAGCTCTTGGAGTCTCTTTCAATCACTCTTGAACCTGAGTTCAAACTAAATTAGTATATTAAATCAGTGGTTCCCAACTTCGTGGTCCTAGATCTGTGCTAGTCCATATATCCACATTAAAAAAAAAATCAAATATAAAAACAAACAAAACAAAGTCAAATGTTCATACATATTATTAATTATATAAAAGATTTATTTTCACTGAGGGTATATTCTTCCAACTTTTGATGTAAAAACAGCCTTTCTCTTATAACATAATGGTGATAATAAATGTTAGAATTTTTAAAAATTTCCTCTTCAGAAAAAAAATTAAAATTTGGCAACTTTAAAGGAAAAAAGTATTAAGAATCAGACAAATATCCAGCCTAATGCAGCTTCTAGTTCAATGGTGGAAAAATAAAAACAAACAATTTCAATAGAGTGCGGTAAATTCTATAGTAGAATTGAATATATGACACCATGTTAGGACAGAGACGGAAAGAATGGTCTATTCTGGGATGTGAAGTGAGAATTTGAAAAGGAGATGACACTGATCTGGTTCATGAGAGATGAGTGAAATTTCTTGTTTGAAAAAAAAAGGATGGGGCTTCCCTGGTGGCGCAGTGGTTGAGAGTCCATCTGCCGATGCAGGGGACACGGGTTCATGCCCCAGTCCGGGAAGATCCCACATGCCGTGGAGCGGCTGGGCCCGTGAGCCATGGTTTCTGAAGTATGCGTCCGGAGCCTGTGCTCCTCAGCGGGAGAGGCCACAGCGGTGAGAGGCCTGCGTACCGCAAAAAAAAAAAAAAAGAAGTATGAATGAAGCCACAGATGGACATGGGCACCTTCTCAAGAATGGCTAGTAGTTTGATATGGCAGGAGTAGGAAGAGGAGTAGAGGAGAAAAGAGGAGAGAAGAGTAAAGGCAAGATGAGGTCGAAGCCCCTTATAATGTACTGATGAAATTCAACTTTGTTCTGTAGCCAGTGAGGATGCTGATATATGGAGAGTCTGCATGTTAGGGAGGTCATACTGACAGACATGTGGAGGACAGATTGCAGAGAAGGAGACTCAAATTTGAGACAAGTAGAAAACAGTTACAATAGCTCAGTATGAAGGAGGATGGGGGCCTGAACCAAAGCATCGGAAAGGAAAAAATAAAAAGCATCTAAGAGCTGTTTAAGGGGTAGAATACATAGGAACATGTGATGAAGTGAATGTGAAAGTGAAACCTTGGCAAATAAAAAATAATGATAATTGTTGAAGATAATTTTTAAAAATAGGTCAATCCAGCAATGCCATGGTAGCTATAAAGAAGAAAGTTTATAAGGGCAGTTTTGGACATACTGAGTTTAAGCTCTGTGGAATATCTGTAGTATGTTACTGCGCTAGTATATGTCATATAGATAAAGTGGAGGATAATAGAAAGACCTTGAGTGGCCTACAAAGACTCTGAAAGAGGTAGAAGCATTAAACATCATCCTGTTGCAGCCACCTGTGTTTCTTTGATATATGATACATGCTAGCACTTGACTTACAGTGAAAAATTTCATCTCATAAGTCTGTCAGGTAGATGTTAACATGACACCCATCTTACAGATGAACAAAGTATGGCACAGATAGTTTAAGAAAGCTGTCTTGGGTCATGCAGCTTATCAGCGGCAGGTTTTGACCCAGACCCTCTACGTTTCCATCCACTTTGCATGTATAGTGACTCTACAGACACACACAAATATTTGTTCCCGTGTTAAAGATATGGAAACTCAGGTCCAAATTTATTTTTAGTTGCTTTTCTATGAATTTGAGGCAAAACATTCAAATTCTGCATAAAATTTATGCAAGGCAAACGGTATTTAAAAAACAGTTTTTAAAGTTCTTAGCACAGAGACAATAGTGATTTACCATTTCCATTGCCATTTTTAAGTGAGAAATTGACTAGCATTGATGGTAATATTTGATTTAATATTACAGTTTAATTATATTCCTTAGTATCAGTAAATTACTCTTCTTTCAACAACAAATGTGCATTGTTGTTGGGTTTTTTTTGCGGTACGCGGGCCTCTCACTGCTGTGGCCTCTCCCGTTGCCGAGCACAGGCTCCGGATGCGCAGGCTCAGCGGCCATGGCTCACGGGCCCAGCCGCTCCGCAGCATGTGGGATCTTCCCGGACCGGGGCACGAACCCGTGTCCCCTGCATCGGCAGGCGGACTCTCAACCACTGTGCCACCAGGGAAGCCCGCCTTCTGTTTTTTAATGTGTGGTTTCATGTATGATTGAAAGTGGGTGATTATTTTCTCCCCGAAGAGTTTAGCACAAATCACATATTCTATTGTGTGCTTCAGTCTTTCTTGGTAAAACAGTGTGATAAATGCTTTCCTCCATTAATTTTAGAAATTTAAAATTTATTAACAGTAAATTTAACTGTGATGCAACCGTTTTAATTGTTTCAATATGTTTTAAAAATGTTTATGTTGGAAATTTAAATACTGTGCTTTCAAGAATCTATCTTGAGGAAAGAAGTGATCACTTGGAAGATTTGGAAATAGTACATAGGTGTCCTCAAGATTATTTATCTCTAAGTAGAAAAAGAATTCATCTTTGAAATTTTAATATAGCACAAATCCGGATGAACACAATGAGTAGTCTAATCAGCAGTTGCAGACATTGTACAATATCATTAATGATCAAATTTGTATAAAATATGGTTTACTTTGGGTTCTTTAAGAAGAAAAAGCTAGATACTCAATATTTATAAATAACAAACTAATTGAATGTTTATTAAATCAGAAACTTTTATTCTTTATCACTCATTCACAAAAATCCACCTGTATTGTAAATACCAGACTTGTAGGGAAACTTCTGTTTAATCTTGGGTGGTCTCTTTGCCCAGGTTTGATTAAATATGTCTTTTCACAACAGGTGACTTTTTAATTGTTTTCTTATGGCAACCCATTTATTCCTCAGGCTTTGTTTGGCTTGCATTAGTTTTCAGAGTTAATGACCACGTGTGAGAAAGTGCTGAGTACAGGTGGCCAGTGGTTATGCAGAGAATGTGGGAATTATGGAAAATACAGGGCAAGTGATTTAACTTCACCAATTAATACAGTGGTGAATAGTTCCCTAGCCCTCAAGGTCTTTGAAACAGAAAACTTGCTAATGCAAGTATGGAATAAAGAATAAAGCAGCTTGTTCTTTGTATTTATTGGGCTTGCTTTCTTTAGCGCGCCAAGTATTTTTCCTTTGCACAGTTTACGGGCTGAAATCAACTTTTTCAAAGTGTCTTCTTCTCTGTGTGAGCAGTTCTATTAGCAAACTTGGCATTTTCCTCCCTCTGACTCTTGCATCTTACTGTTCTTTGGGAAGTCTGTAGGTTAGCGATTTGAGCCCTAGGGTTGCCTTATTTCCTCTTGGCCAATAGCTGTGGGAATTACTATATTAAGGAGCACTGTAATAATCTCTAGCACCCCAAATCAATTCCAGTTATTAGAAATGCTTAAGATAAGTTCAAAAATAGAAGTTGAATTAGGAGTAAAATAACTGAGCCCAGGCAATTCTGACTGAGGAGAACTAAAAGAAAAAATGAGATCTTTGGACTACCTAAGCTGCCAGAAACCAGCACCAAGCGCTGAAAGGGCTTTTCCACTGGGCTTAATATTTTTTCTTTCCTTTCTGACAAAAGGAACATTTGTTTGCGATTAGCTTAGTTAAGGAAATAGCATCTGAAGTCTTGTTTTCCAATTGGAATGACCTCTATGACCTGCTACGAAGACACTTGGAATATTTGTTCAGTCTTATTCAGGTATGCATGGGGGTGGTGCAATTTTCACAAATGCAAATACATTTGCCAAGTGTTCGTAAGTTTCAAAATTATGCAAGTACTAAGTTATAAAAATATTAAATATTTAAAACTATTTGAAGTAAAATATACTGAACTCAACTGCAGTGCAATCTTGGATCATAAAAGTGCTTGATGTGTGCTAAATTGATAAATACCAAAGAACATAGCAGGTTTTCACAAGTGTTGGTATAATGATTTGCCAAAAAATAAGGAGAGGGAAGTTGTAGACAATGCCTACAAATTATTGATTTTTGTTTTAAGCCATCAAGTGAATGATAAGAACCATGTAATCCACAGGAAAATGTTTGTAAATTGTACTGCATCTAGTTTCCTTTCAGCACATCTACTAATTCCTGTAATTATTGTCTGACAAAGAAGAAGGAGGGGTTAGAATTTTATTGGCCATTTTTATAGTCAACTATTTTCAAAATGATTTCAAAATGTTGGATTTTCAGATGTGGCCATTAGATTCTTCATATTGTCATGGTCAAACTTTAAAACTTTAAACATAAACAGCATTTATACTATTTTAAAACATTTTTCTTTTAATATAGCCTTGAATTCTGACTTATTAACTTCAGTGGTTCATTTCTGTAAAATTGAACCAATTTGAGTTAATGGGGAAAAGAAAGCCTCAATACTGAAACACTTTAGGAAAGAACCAACATCCTACCCACCTTCCACCACCTCATCCCCTCTTAATTCAGTGTCACATGAAATGTACCTGTGTTTCTGAAAATCCTCATTTTAGAAACAAGGGGGAAAATAATAAATTGAGAACAGGAAGGGGTATTTCTTCTTTTCCAGTTTTCCAATTCAAAGTTTCTCTGAAGGCAAAGTTCTAACATTGTAGCATTGGGGCAGGAGTCAAGATCTCTACTTCAAGCTTGGAAATGCACAGGAATGTGACCTCACAAGTTCAAAGTTAAGAAAATGTTTTCCTCCCACCTTGTTCATAATAGCTATGTTGCTTCTTTTTTTTTAAATTGGAGTATAATTGCTTTATAATGTTGTGTTAGTTTCTGCGGTACAATGAAGCGAGTCAGCTGTATGTATACATATATCCCCTCCCTGTTGGACCTTCCTCCCATTCCCCCCATCCCACCCATCTAGGTCATCACAGAGCATCAAGCCGAGCTTCCTGTGTTTTATAGCATGTTCCCACTAGCTATCTGTTTTACACATGGAGTGTATATATGTCAATCCTAATCTCCCAATTCGTCCCACCCGCCCCTTCCCCTACTGTGCCCACATGTCCGTTCTCTTCATCTGCGTCTCTATTTCTGCCCTGGAAATATGGTACAGATGAAGCTATGCTGCTTTTTAATGCCCTGAGTATTGACTGCAGTAAATTGGTAGTTAAAAAATTCTCGTTTTGAAAAACGACTAGTAGAAACTCAGGTTTTCACTGGAAATTAAGATGGAAGTGGAGTGTGAGTGGGTGGCAGGAAAGATTTAGTGGCTGAATTGAACACCTGAGACAAGCATACTCTGCCAACACTATTTTAGATCTTCCTCCCTCAATTCTACAATTTCTTTGATATTAATTAGCCTTATTAAATTCATCACCTCTTCCAAGTAAAGCCAGAAGACCTCCAAAACTTTTTCTTCTTTTGCAGCAATAGTCTTTCTAGCTTTCCTTTCGTATACTTCATAGAATTAAACAGGCAGTTTCCACTAAAAACTGTCGCTATTTTGATGGGTATTTTATTAATTCTATAGGCCAATTTGAAGAGACTGATATCTTTAGAATACTGAATTTTTTCATTAATAATATATCTGTTCATCAGTTAGGTCTTCATTATAAACTTTCAGTAAAGTTTTAATATTTTTCATAAAAGACTTGTACATCTTTTGGTAGATTTGTCCCAATGTTCTTTATGTTTTGTTACTATTTTAAATAATATTTTCTAGTTTTATTGTAGATGACATATAAAACCTCAGTTGATTTTCTGTGTAAATTTGAATCCAGCAATTTTACCAAACTCTCTTTATAATTTTAATAACATAGCTTTATATATTGGTATTTTGATTGTTTCTTGCTGCATAATAAACTACTCTAAAGCATAGTGGCTTAAAATAACAATTATTTTATTATATCCCATAATTTTGTGACACACCTTGGCTTGTAAGTTCTCGTCTGTATACTGTGCTAGTCTTTTTTGATGTCAAAATTATGCTGACCTCAGAAAACTCATTGGAGTGATTTTAGTTTCAGTTTCAACATGTAAAGCACTTGGAAGGCATAACTCCCACTTTCACAACAACAACAAAAAAGATGAACAAACTCAAAATCAATGATTTTTCATAGGTCTATCAGAGAATGAGGTCACAAGGCAAACCACTGCCTCAAGATTTGGAGAGAGAGGTAAATATGTACAGTCAGATCTAAGATCAGCTTAGCAGAAGCAGAAGAAATTGGAGACAATAATTGGGCTATAGTATAATCACAGTGGATTTAAACTAACTGTGAGACTTGTTAGACTCAGTTTCTATTTTAGAAGGAATTTTTAAGGAAACCCAAAGACAACAGGGAGGAAGAAAAGAGCAAAAAAGAAAGTATAAGAAGCCAAAGCCTCTGATATCTAGAGCAACAGCATACATGAAGCACAGCTCAGTGACTAGCAAAATTAACATAAGACCTGATAAAACCACCTAATTACCTCAATTCCCATCACACAATACTTCATGTTCAGCTTTTAACAAAAATTTACACGACACGTTAAAAGGCAAGAAAAAAACACAACTTGTAGAGACAAAGCAAGCATCTTTGAATCGGTTGAAGCACTTGTTTTTTTGAATTTTCAGAGAGGAAATTTAAAATAATTATGATTAACATATCAAGAGCTCACATGGAAAGGGTATACAGCAAGTAAGAACAAATGTAAGCAGAAGGATGGAAACTCTAAGAATCTGAAAATAAATGCTAGAAATAAAAAATTCTATAAGTGAAATGAGGAATGTTTTTCATGGTCTCATCAGTGGCCTGGACACAGATGAATAAAGAATGAGTTTGCTCAAATACAGGTCAACAGAAACTTCCCAAAATAAAATATATATTAAAAAAAGGAGAAAAATGGAATATAATA
The DNA here is from genome assembly GCF_039906515.1 of Pseudorca crassidens. Lineage (NCBI taxonomy): Eukaryota > Metazoa > Chordata > Mammalia > Artiodactyla > Delphinidae > Pseudorca > Pseudorca crassidens. The sequence continues at coordinate 26,069,147 of NC_090313.1, forward strand.
TTCAAGAACTGTGAGACAATTACAAAGGTGTAATATATGTGTATAGAAGTACCAGAAAGAGAACAGAGAAAAGTGTACAAAGGATATTTGAAGTACTAATGGATGAGAATTTTTCAAAATTAATGACAGACACCAAACCACAGATCCAGAACTCTGAGAACACAAAGCATGACAAATACCAAAAAATTTACCACTAGGCACATCATAATCCAAAGTGAAGAAAATCCTGAAAGGAGCTAGAGATAGGGGCAGGGGAGGACACTTAGAGGAACAAGGAAAAGAAATACACCAGCCTTCTCATCAAAAACCATGGCAGCAAGAATAGAATGGAGTAAAAAAAATGTTAAAACCAAAAAACTATGAATCAAGAATTCTGCCTCCAGTGAAATTATTCTTCAAGCTGAAAAATAAATAAAGACTTTCTCAGACAACAGCTAAGAGGGTTTTCTGCCAGTAGACCTGCGTTGCAAGAAATTGTTAAGTTCTTCCAGGAGAAGGAAAATTATGTAGGTCAGAAACTTGGATCCATGTAAAGAAAGAAAGAGCATCAGAGAAGAAATAAATGAAATTAAAATAAGATGTTTATGTTTTTTATTCTTAATTAATAGGTAACTGTTCAGAGAAATAATAGCAAAAATGTATTAGGTGATTATAGCATATGTGTAAGTAAAATAAATAAAAGCAATGTGTTAAGACAGGAGAGGGAAGAATTAGAAATACTCTTTTATAAAGTAGCTACACTATATAAGTGGGGTTAGATTAGTTATAAATGTATATGGAAACATCTAGAGCAACTACTTAAAAATTTTAAAAGAAGTGTAATTGATAGACTAAGAGGTAAAAGAAAATAAAACCAGGCTTCCCTGGTGGCGCAGTGGTTGACAGTCCGCCTGCCGATGCAGGGGACACGGGTTCGTTCCCCGGTCCGGGAGGATCCCACATGCCGCGGAGCAGCTGGGCCCGTGAGCCATGGCCGCTGAGCCTGCGCGTCCGGAGCCTGTGCTCCGCAACGGGAGAACCCACAGCAGTGAGAGGCCCGCGTACCACAAAAAAAAAAAATTTTTTTTTAAATGTAGTGTATTGTTGACAAGAAGGGTGTCAAACAATAACCATCTTTAATCCACCACATTCTTTTTTTTTTTTTTTTAAGAAGATGTTGGGGGTAGGAGTCTATTAACATATTTATTTTTGGCTGTGTTGGGTCTTCGTTTCTGTGCCAGGGCTTTCTCTACTTGTGGCAAGCGGGGGCCACTCTTCATCGCGGTGCGCGGGCCTCTAACTATCGCGGCCTCTCTTGTTGCAGAGCACAGGCTCCGGATGCGCAGGCTCAGTAGTTGTGGCTCATGGGCCTAGTTTCTCCGCGGCATGTGGGATCCTCCCAGACCAGGGCTCGAACCCGTGTCCCCTGCATTGGCAGGCAGATTCTCAACCACTGCGCCACCAGGGAAGCCCAATCCACCACATTCTTAATGAGAATGCTAACACTATTTCATCTTAATTATAATATTAACTAAAAATGTTGTAGATGTCTTTGTGCTTTTTATTAGCTTAATGAAATTCTCTTCAATTCCTGAGTTGATAATATTTAATGAATTGATATTGAACGTTTTTATATGCTTTTCCCTCATCTACTGAGATGATCATATGGTTTTCTTCTTTATGATATTAATGTCTATTATTTAGTAGATAGATTCAGTAAGTGTAAAAGAATCTCAAGTAAGGATGGCTTAAAGCAGACTAAAGTTTATTTCTTTCTAATTTAATAGACCAGGCGTGAAAAGAACAAGTCTGGTACAGAATCTGTTCCAGACTCCTGCCTTTTTGTGCCTACATCCTTACATTATTCATAAGGGTATTGTATTGATATCACCATTTCTGTCAGCAGAAGAGGAAAAGGGGGTGAAATCAGGTATGCTCCTTTTTATTTAAGAGAACTGACTGGAAGTTATACACATCACACCATCTCGCATCCCCTGGCCAGAATTTAGTCCTATGGCAGCATGCATTTGCAGAGAAGGCTGGGAAATTAGTGTGCTGTTCTGGAAAAACACTTGCCCCCATTAAAAATGTATTTCTGAGAAAGCATATTTCTAGGCAGAAATTGTATTTATATGGAAGAAGGAGAAAATAAATATTGGGACAATAAATAGTCCTGACACATGTGGTGAATTATAAGAATCAATTTTCTAACGTGAATCCAAGCTTGCATTTCTGAGATAAATGCAGTTAGCACATACTGAATCATCACTTCTTTAAGCATTGCTAATTTGCTTTGCTACTATTTGTTTTTATTTTTATTTTTCATAAGAGAGATTGGCCTATAAGATTTCTTTCTTATTCTATCCTGATCCATTAGTATTAAAGTTATGCCAATATCAAAAAAAAAAATTGGGGGAGTGAAACCTATTTTAAAATTCCTCTTTTGTGTGTGTGTGTGTGTGTGTGTATATATATATATATATATATTAGCATTATTTCCTTGAACTCCATTCTCTTTATTGCATTAGGCTGTACTACCAACCTAAAATCACTTTAGTTGCTTTTTTCTGTACATACAGATATCCCGTATGAACACAGACTGAAGTGAGGGGTGATTGTTTTTCCTCCCCTCCAGATGCCAAGTTTAAGACAGGTTTTATTTGTTTTTGTCTGGTTTTGTTGTCACTTTCTGCTTAGCAATTTTATTTTCCTTTTATCCATATGATGCCAATGAAATCCTTTTCCCAGCTTTATAGAAGTTTCTTATTTTGGGCCCCTTACCCTCGGTTAGACTTTATTTCCTTATTCTCATCCCCGTGCAACTATCAGAACAGAAATTCAAGGTATCCAGGTTTTTTCAGTAGTGATTAAGGTAAAAGCACCTTCCTTTGTTGTTTACCTTTGCAGAATTTTAAAACCTCAGCTAAAATTGGAGTTAGGACAGGCCTGAAGGGTGAGCTCTCACACCCTGCCTCCATTACCAGTTGCTCCAAACAGGAAGAGACATAAGGCTGTAACCTCCAACAGGAAGGTGTTGCCTACTCTGTTATCCAACAGGAATAAGAAAACTTCTCTCCCACTGAGGACAGCCCAGCCAATCGGAGACTGTAACATACCAACCAATAAAAAGCCTCCATACTTTGGACTCTTAGCTTCCTCTAATGAACTCTTTGGCTATCACAGCCCCTCCCAAGTCCCCTGCTTTTCTCTATGAAAGCAACTTCCCCCTCACTTTTGCTGGTAAAATAACTATTTTACTATTAAAGTTGACACCTTGTTGATCTCATTTTTGTTCTCTGTGAGGGTCTTCCTGTCTTGCCACCTCAGCAAAGCAGATATAAACACATTTAATCTTTCACACACACACACACACACCAGCTTTTCAGCTGTTCCAAGTAGCAAAGTCAGTCAACAACTCAGATCTACTTTCCTGCCAGGAAGAGAAGTGGCAGAGGACATCTAGGTCACCTCTTCTCCGTCTTCTTCATTCAAAGTTTCTGTCATTAAATAGAATCAGTTCTTTAACTCTCTTAGCACTTATCACATGTCAATATAATTAAAATTTGGACATTATTTTACCAAAACATACAAGTAAACAATGAAATGGTAATTAAGTGTAATTTTCCAGGTAATTGCTTCATTCATCTTCTAAGTGAATGCGTTGCCTAAAGAATATACCAATTCCATGACTCAGTTGTTCAGCAGTCTTTCACAGCTCACCTTTGGCTACAGAATGCTGCCCTTCTTAACCATACCTTCAAAGAATCTCCAGAATGGCCTCAGTTGACCAAATCTATGGTTTTCTGCAAAAATTTTCTTCAATTCATATTTCTCTGCATATAGCTTGGGCTACCGCTAATAGAGCAGCCCCTATTATGAAAATTCTCTTCACTTTCTCGACTTGCTGCCAGTGATACTGAGATACTACCTAGCTGAATTGGTTTTCATTCATAAATTCACCTATCAAAATCTTACATACCCTTAATAATGAATTCAGTGTTACCTTAATCACTTTTCAGATCCACTAGCCATGAATAATATTGCCCTCATCTATATTGCCAAAATACTTTTTCAAAAACTTTTCAAAATAAAGTAACTTCATGATTCACATTATAATGTTTACTCTAGGTGTCTATTCGTCTCCCTAAATAATATCATTTCTGAGAACACAGATCAAGCTTCAATCACCTTGGAATCTCTGTGGAGACCCAACACTTTACTCATTAATCTGTCAATATACATTTATTGCATTCAATTACATTTACCCCTTTCTATTTCTTTTAAATCACAGCATGATAAATTTTAGATTCCTAAAGTTATCCATTTAAAGTATCAGAGATATTTTCTACTAACAAACTTCAAAATAAAATGAAAAATAAAAATAAAAAATAATAAAATGAAATGTAAAAATAAAGTGAAATAAAAAGCATAGAGGACACTAACAAAACAAGGGGATTTTTATGAGTGGAAGGATTTAACCTAAAAGGCAGAGTCTCTGTGGGCCTCTTGGAAATATGCAGCTGTACTGCTGGCTGCGGTCTGTAGTTCAAGAGATATTTTCTAAGCCTGTTGTTGTTATTAATTTGTGGAGAAGAGGTCTCTGTAGAGGAAAAAAATCCAAGATTTTTTGTTTCCTTTTCCATCACTCACAGTCACTGTAATGTCAACACCAGTTAGGTCAAATTTCAGGCATTCAAAGTGTGCAGCTTCGTCCAGCTGCAAGGACTAAAATCCTTCTCGAGCACTGCAGCCTGACCCATAAAATATGTCTAAGGGTGTTAGTAACAATTAACAGGTGTGCACCTTCCCCAGAATGCTTTCATAAGACATGAAATGCATAAAGTAGTATGCGTGAATTTCGTAAGAATTACATATAGGCAAATATATATGTTTTTACTAATGGATCTCAAAGAATTGAAATTATTCAACCATGTAAATTAAACCATGTATTTAAATTTGTTACAAAAGGGCACCTCAGCCCTCTTGTAGTCAATGTGCTCATTGGATAATGAGCTGTGTTGCCCAAGAGCCTATCCCTGAATCGCCTCTCTTCCATTCCCAGGAGTATTAAAATCCTCTTCAAGTTACTTAATGTATCTAACTTTTGGTTTCCTCATCTATAAAGTAGAGATAATGATTCAACTGATGGATGGTGTTATTGTGAGAATTCAACATAGTAACACAGGTATCAGTGTTAGCCCAAGATGAGCAATCACTAAATGTTAGCAATCATTTTTTTTACAAATTATTTTATTACTTTTAAACCACAGACAGACTCATCCTTCCACCTTGTATCTTCTTGTCTTCTGTCTCCTTCTTCATCATGCTCTTTAGCATCTTTCTAGTCACTCCTCTTCTTGGCTATGAACCACACCCTTTCTCTCCACTCTGCCAAACCCACAAAATTAATCAGGTCAATAACACACTTTCAAACTGCCGAAGTCTCCCTGCTCTTTGTTCTTCTGTTATTTCCATTTACCAATCCCCACATTTCAATAACCCCCCTTGCCCAGTTTCTCTTCCCATGTTCATAAACCGAAGCATGTCACTAAACAATAGTGACCAAGTCAACTGACCTCAGCTGGGCTCTCATTGTATCTCAGCAATTCTTTTATTTATCACTTGTTGACTCCCCATTGCATTCCTTGCTGCAGCTGTTCCAAATATTTCCGCTCTGCTCAAGTCCCTAATCCCAGCCCTCCAACCTCCCCTCTTAGCACTTAACCTCACCTCCTACTGAGAAAATTGAAACCATCCCAACATAAGTTTACACCATTGCCCTCCTTTTCTACTTAAAAACAAATCTGTGAATCTCTCCCTCATTGCTTTTGGATTTACTTGAGGAAATGGTTTCCTTTGCAGGGAAACAGCATTATGTTCTGGTGGATAGATTTGGGTTTGGAGTCAGACAGACCAAGTTAGATACTCTGTGTTGACACAGTAAGATGTTGACAAATGTTTCAATTTCACAGCCTCAATGTCATCATCTCTAAAATGGAGGTAATAATTTCTACCTCATAGGGTAGTAAAGAATAATTAACAGACTTTTTGCAGATAGTAAACATTTAACAAACTACAGCTATTATTATTGTTTGAAAAGCCCAAACTCTTAACCTGCATTCTTGAGCCTATAGATAGGGTTGACCCTAATAATTATGGTGGTAATAATAATAATGATGATGATGATAAAGGTAAATAATAATCTCCATGCCTTTTCTATTAAGTTAGTTACTCAATTATCTATTTTTTCTTAATTCTTTAACTCAATCTAGTTCATTGGTCAAGTCTTCCTTTTTCTTTAAAAGAAAAATAAATGACTACCTTCTTTTTAAGCTAAAATCCCATTGTCCCAACTTTTGACCAGTATCCTTGAGAAAATTGTTACCCTACCTGCCTTTTCCAAATAGTTCTTAAAACCCTTTAAACATAACTTTTTCACCCTATTTAACCTGTTCCTTAAAAAGCACCACTGGACATATGCTCATCCAGCATCATTTCCTCAGTCTCCAGCCTCAAGCTTTTGTAGCTCTTGTTCTGACTCATCCACTCCCTTCTCCGATTTCTATAACTTTATACAAACCACATCCTCCTCTTCTTTCTCCATATTCTTTACTTGCTATTGATATTTCTTCTATCACCAAAATTTAGCCATTCTTTTACGTTTAGTCCTTGGCTTTCTTCCTGTATTTTCCCTGAGCAAACTCATTAATTCTCACAGTTTTAATGATTAGATCCTCACAGTGGCTGCTCATACTCAGGAAATTTTATATTCTCTGCAACAAGTTTTTTTTTCTTACCAATATAAGAGTACCTGTAAGTACTTTCAGTTTGGTATTCACCTTAATGTCTTTTTTCCCTACTTTTTAAGCTGCATAATTATAATTGCCTCTAAATATCTACACCTAAAAGTCCTACCTAAATTAAAATTGAGCATAAAAACATAAATTTAGTCTCATGAGAAATACCTCTTCCTTTGAGTTCCTTATTTCTATTCAATAATTATTTCATATTCCAAGTCACCCAAACTTGAAATAGTAGATATCAAATCAGCAACAAGTATTCATTGATCCCTACTCTGTAACAGATCTGGGTACAAGCAGTGAGCAGAAAAGAAGTGGTTCTTGAATTCTTAGAGATTAAAATCTAATATGAAGCACACATAGAGCAACTAATACAAGTGTTATCAATATCAAAAAGGGAGAGTACAAGATGCAATAAAAATTTTATACACCAATGAGACTTAATTAGTCTGTAGAGCTAGTGAAAAGGTGTCACTGAAATTTACCTGAAGGAAGAGTTATGCATGGTAGGGAAGCAGAGGAAGATGAAGAATACAGGCAGAAAGAAGAGTATGTGTGAATGTCCTGTTATAAGAACAAGAGTAGGGAAGTGAATAACTAGTGGAGACTGGGTTTAGAAGGAAGTAGCAGAAATTTGACCTTACAGAGCTTCTAAAAGGCAAGGGAAGTCATTTGAGACTTTTAAGTGAAGGACTAAGAAGACCCCATTTGTATTTTTTATTTTTTTTTCTGTTCCGCTTTATTAAAATATAATTAACATATAACATTAAGTTTAAGGTATACAGTGTGTTGATACTATACACATATATTTGCAATATGATTACAACCATAATATTAGATAACACCTCAATCACATCACATTATTGCCATTTCTTTTTTTGTGATGAGAATATTTAAGATCTACTCTCTTAGAAATTTTTAGGTATACAATATAGTACTGTTAACTATAGTCACTATGCTGTACATTAAATCCTTGTTGTACATTAAATACTTGTTTTATAACCAGAAGTTTGTATCCTTTGACCAACATCTTTCCTTTTCCCCCAACATCCAGCCCCTAGTAACCACTATTCTACTCTCTATTGCTATGAATTTGGCATTTTTGAACTCCACATATAAGTGGTTTCATATAGCATTTGTCTTTCTCTGACTTATTTCACTTAGTATAATGCCCTCAAGGTCTATCTATTCATGTTGTCAAAAAAAGGCCGAATTTCCTTCTTTCTTATGGAGGAATAATACTTCATTATATATACACACCACATCATCTTTATCCATTGATGGACTTTAGGTTGTTTTCATGTCTTGGCTATTGTGAATAATGCTTCAATAAATATGGGAGTACAGATATCTCTTCAATATCTTGTTTTCATTTCCTTTGAATATATACTCAGACGTGAGATTGATGGATCATATGGTAGTTCTATATTTAATTTTTTTGAGGAAACTCCATGCTGTTTTCCATAGTGACTGCACCAGTTTACATTGCCACCAACACAGCCCATGGGTACCCTTTTCCCCACATGCTCACCAGCACTTGTCATCTCTTGTCTTTTTGATGATAGCCAATCTAAGAGTTGTGAGATGATATCTCATTGTGGTTTTGATTTGCATTTCCTTGATAATTAGTGAGCAACTTTTCAAGTGCCGATTGGCCATTTGTATATCTTCTTTGGAAAAATATCTGTTCAGTTTCTCTGCTCATTTTTCAATTGGGATTGGCTGTTGTTATTAGTGAGTTGTATGAGTTCTTTATATATTTTAACTATTAACCCCTTATTAGATATATGATTTATAAATATTTTCTCCCATTCCATAAGTTGCCTTTTCATTTTTGTTGATTGCTTCTTTCACTGTGCAGAAGCTTTTAGTTTGATGAAGTTGCACTTATTTATTTTTGCCGTTATTGTTTGTACTTTTGATGTCAAATCCAAAGGAAAAAAAAATTGCCAAGACCAATGTCAAGGAGATTTCCCCCATGTCTTCTTCTCTGAGTTTTATGGCCTTAGGTCTTATGTTTAAGTCCATTTCGAGTTAATTTTTGTGAGTGGTATAAGATAGGGGTCCAATTTTATTTTTAATGCATGTGGTATCCAGTCTTCTTAACATTATTGAAGAAACTATCCTTTCCCCATTGAGTATTCATAACTCCCTTATTAAAAATATTAGTTGACTGTGTACACATGGATTTATTTTTGGACTCTCTATTCTGTTCCATTTGTCTATATGTCTATTTTTATGCCAGTACTACCATACTCTTTTAATTAATATATCTTTATAGTATAATTTGAAATCAGAAAGTGTGACTTTTTTAGGTTTGTTCTTTCTCAGTATTGCTTTGGCTATTCAGGGTCCTTTATGGTTCCATACAAATTTTAGAACATTGTTTTTTCTATTTCTGTAAAAAGTGTCATTGGAATTTTGATTGATATTGCATTGAATTTATAAATTGCTTTGGGTAATGTGGACGTTTTAACATATTCTTCCAATCCATGAGCATTGAACATCTTTCCATTTTTTTGTGTCTTCTTCAATTTCCCAGCTATAATGCTTCATCTTTTTGAAAGAATAATGTATTTATATATTAATTATATGATTTAAAATTTATTTATATATGTATATTTATAAGATTTTAAATATATATTTTTAAAATATTATGAAAATTTGCCTTAAATTTTGAAAAATTACCTTAAAATTAAGAGATTAGACTCCTGTCTTAAATAATATCTTGCCACCATAGCAAATATTCCAGATTACTGTTGTCTTTTTATACATATCAAGAGATACAGATTTATGTTTCAATTAAACAATACCTTTTCTATAGCTAATAATAAACTGGCATATGGGACCCTGTTATCATTTAAGATTTTCATCATTAGAGTGTAGATAACAAATTGATGTTTATTAAAGGAATTGAATCCTGAGATATCATGGAATAAAAAAACCCATCAAGATATCAGTACATCTTTTAAAATGACAAAATCCATGAATAGGCAGGAAAATATTAGGTAGAGCATAGAGAGAGAATAATTAGTCTTAGCTAGGAAGAGCCACAACATAGTGTTTTTCCTGGTTGAAACAACCTCGGTGCAATACTCATTTAAAACTGAGTGACATCATCAATTGCTTAAGCTTCTTGTACTCAGTTCCCTCACAAGTAAAATTAAAGAATAATAATAAAGCATAGGTTTTATGTGAGAAGCTAATGAGAAAAAATGTTAGAACTCTGACAATCACATTGAGTAAGAGTTTGATGAAGTTGGCTGATTGTTTTTCTTATAATATGATCCTATAGGAACTGATGGGAATATATAAAAATAAGTTATAGGTGGAAGGAAGTAGAGGGAGAGCCCAAATAATGACTTCCAAAGCCTTTGTGACCTCAGCAAAGGTTATGTGTTATCTGGGAAGAAGAGGGAGGAGTGTAGGTTGTGGAGTAGAATTTTGAGGATAGAGAAGATACAAAATATCACCCTGAAGAACAGGAGAGAAAGGAAAACTTTTTATTGGGAAAATCATAAATTGTAGAATTACAAGTGTGTGTTTGTTTGTGTGTGTGTGTGTGTGTGTGTGTGTGTGTGTGTGTGATTATTGATTATTTTTCCTACCAGCACTCAATAGCCATGGCGTAGATTCAGAGAAGGCAGGAAAAGATTTCTCCAGATCTGTTTTGCTGTTTTTAACTGGATTCAGTAGAAAAGGGAGATGGGACAATGTGAAGACAGGTGCAGTGATGAACACATAAATTGAGAGAAAAAAGGGAATGAAGCATTTAGAAATATAACTGGATTAAAAAATGTGCAGATGAGAATAGAATTTTACTGGAAAGAAGGAGAGTAATGGGCTGGAAGAGATTTGGAGATTATGAAGGATACTTACTACAATTCCCAATTCTGACGTATATGAAAGATGACATAGTAAGCAGTTTCCAGTGTGGAAAAATAGTAATATCAGGAAAGATCCAAATTAATTTAAGGCAAATGGATGGATGAACTATTCAGAGAGGAATATAATAAAACTTCTTTATCCTCTGATGTCTGAATTGGTATAGAGCAGAACTGAGAAAATTAAGAAGTTATCAAATTCAAATCAAGCACAAATAATTGACATAACAATTTTTAGAAATTGGTCTGTGATTATTTTTAATTGGGGTAGAATAAGAAGTTGTTGTAATATTATGCCTTTAAACACTAGTAAGAAAATGAGACAAAACTCAGTAAACTTCTGATCTCAATGCTTCTATTCTTAAAGGGTTTTGAATAAGATTTTGATAAACCTACAAACAAGCACAGTTTACCTTGATAGGGTTGAAAATTATGAATTCTCTTCAAGATGATTTCAAGTTCAAAAATTTCAAAAAAATTCAATCACAGGAAACTGATGAAGATGTATAATAGAACAGAATTACCGAGTTACATATTTACAGGTAGAAAAATGCCAAAATGCAAAAAAAAAAAAGTCAAGAAGAATGAAATTATTACTCACTATGTCATTAAACTCTGAAGAACAATACAATACAATTTTAGAATAATATTTAATAATATTATTCTTATAAATCCTGCCTTGCATATGTCAAATGCTCTTTAGATATACATTGAAAAAATAAATTAATGGTTATCATTTACAAAAAAGCACATTATACAATGATATGAAATATATGATGTTTGAAAATTTTAAAAGTGGCTAGCTCTAATTTGTATTTTATTGGAACACAATGGCTCCAGGTCTATTGTTGCAATTTGTATTAGCATAAATTAGGTGTGTTCATTATACCTGGACTCACCCCAGAGTTCAAATCATTATCGGTTCTTTGTCAGGTTACTTTGGCAAAAACTAGTAGGAGCTAATTAGGGGGATTGTATTTCATAGTATATCCATATTTACACTGACAGAGAGGACTGTATAGGGGCTCAATTAAGTTTGCCTATAGTGTTGTTGTTGTTGTTTTCTATAAAATGACATCAGTTCTTATTTCTAATGGAGTCAAAACATAGAATTGTAAATCAGATGACTTGAAATTACTCTCCTTTGTGATGAGCGTTAGTCAACTATAAAGTATCCTCTGTTAGGAAGCAGCTTTAGTGAGTGACTATAGTGAAAAGCACATTACCTGTGTCATCAAAACCTAGATTTTAGTCCACTTCTGCCATTTCTTATCTGACCTTGGACATGTCATTACCATTTCTAGATTTCAGCTTCTTTAATCTATAAAATGAAGACTCCGTTAGACAGTATAAAAATGGAGAAGAATTTTATAATTTATCTAATGATACTGATTTTTTCTATCATAAATATAAGGAAGAGTAAATAAACAAGCAAACATCTCTTACTATTAACATACTTCTGGGGAGAGAGGGAATAAAATACGTTTATCTTAATTGAGACCACACTTTGGCAGTACTCAAGTACACTGAATTCTAGAAATCCTAAGAACAAGATGCAAAGCAGTAGATGGCATATACTGTGCAAACAGCATTCCCCACAGTGGACTTCCTGAAGCATTGCATAGGACTGTCCCCAGTTAGGGCAGGAGCTCGATGTGGTGAAATGAATTGGACAGATCAGCTACATCTGGATAGCCAGCCTTCTACTTACTACATTTGCCTTTGTGCTTAGGCAGCACCACACACCAGCTCTCCTTTTCTTCCCAAGGAGTGTGAAGTCACCTATGGGTTGCACTAGTTCTGTGTTCCTTTTTGCAAGTCTACTCCCAAAACTCATAAAAAGTCCAAAGTGATAGATCATGTGGTGACCTTTGCAAGAGTAAATGAATTACACTGACTGGAGATTATACTTTGATTTGCTTGATTTATGTAAACATGCTATTGAATAAAATATATATTTCACACCCAAGCAAATACAAACTAAACTATAAAGTCATGAACACTATTATAGGAAGAAGTGATTTTAATCCAGAATTCCTGGGCTAGTAAAATACTCTTGTCTGATTTTAGTAAAGCCTGAAATGGCCTTTCACTTATTAATAATAAATGCTTACCTAGGTGGGATAGGGAGGGTGGGAGGGAGATGCAAGAGGGAGGCAACACAAAGTCCAATCACATATCACCCCGGCTCAAAATGCAGATTCTCTAGGTGATAACCAACCCTTCTCTATTTCTGTCATGATCCCATATTCTGTAATTTATGGACTAAGTTAAGAATATAAGCATGATAAACCCTATTTACATATGGAGAGACAGGCAAAGCACACTGACTGTAGGGGAAATATTGAATATTCCTGAGTACCAATCATCTTTGAATAATTTGCTTGTGTTATAAAAGAATTATCACATTATGAGTCATCTTCCACTCTGCAGAACTAACATTTTGAACTCCAGACTTGAGGAATGGTAGCAGTAGCAAGATTATATTTCTCATGCAGAGGTGGCATCAGTACTGGTAGTAATAATAAAGACACTGCAGTTAAGTTGATTTTTTTTTTTTTGGCATTTAGTTTTGAGAGAAAGCTCCAGAATGGATTTCTAGGAGGTAACTTTTGCAGCATGGTTTTAGATATACGTCTACAAGTTTGCTTTATTTTTACTCTGATCATCCTACTGATCCTGTTAAATATCTAATATTTAAGAAAATTTCCTTTTTCTTAAATTTGCTAGCACATTTCCAGGTTTTGCAACTACAAAAATAACCAAAAGAATAATGACATTGCAAATGATTGCAGGTGGTAGACATTCAATAATCATTATCTAGGATTGGTCATTCAATATGCATAGATCTGGATACAGTAAGAATACAGCTATAGTTAAAAAAAACAAAAACAGGATTCCAACAGTCTCTGAGGGGCAGCGGCAAAAAGGTGCATTGTTAGTATCTGTGCTCTCCTGTGCCCATTATGTACAAGTCTTGATTAAGTAGCTGCTGCTATTGAATAAAATGTTGATCATGACCTAGGGGTGTAGTGATGGCTTCCTTTTTTGTAATTGACTTGTAAGCCTAAAGAATGAGACAAACAATCTAAGTCCTAATTCTTCTTTTTTATTGAAGTATAGTTGATTTACAATGCTGTGTTAATTTCTGCTGAACAACAAAGTGATTTAGTTACAGATAGATAGATAGATACACAGAGAGATAGATACATTCTTTTTAAAATTCTTTTCCATTCAGGTTTATCACAGGATATTGAATATAGTTCCCTGTGGTATACAATAGGACCTTGTTTTAATTCTTTAAGATACCATTCAATAATAGTCTTTACCAATTGCAGCAGAAGGACTAAAGAAGCAAAATGATTGGCAAAATAAAATATTAATAATATTCACAAGTATAATGGCTGACCTTAGGAAACGGGGTTGGGGATAGTGGGGAGAATAGGTAAACTGAGAATTAGAATAAAGTCATAGGATTAGGTTACTATAAAACTGATCACTTTGAACCACTAAATCCTACTGAGCTTCTCAAGCCAACAGAAGTAGCTTGTTTGTCCTTGCCTTGTTTGAAGTCCCTTTAATGACCATGCCTAAAGCATTTACCTTGTAAGGACAAGGCAATTCTGCTTGTGTCCCACTTTTACCACCCTCAGTATTTCTAGACATAAAAACTAGAATCCAACTCCAACCTTTTCGTGGAGAGAAGTACAATTAAAACCCTAGAAGAGATGATTTATATGCCAAAAGTCTACAGAAATGAGGTTAATTCCCTGCTATTCCTATTTTGATGAGAGTTTGTTTTTTTTTAAACCAGGAATATGTGTTTGATATTGTCAAATGCTTTTTCTCTACCAATTGAGATAATCATATGGTGTTACATTTTTTAGTATGTTAATATGGTGAATAATAGTTCTTGGTTATTGAATGGTAAATGGTCCATGCATTCCTGGGATGAACTTCACTTTGTATATTTATGGATTTGATCAGTGAAATTCTGTTAGGAAGTTTTGTATCCATGTTTATAAGGGATATTAGTTTCCATTTCTATTTCTTGCTTTGTCGTTGGTTTTGTTAGCAAAATAACGTTGGTCCCATAAAATGAGTTAGGAAATATTCTTTCCTCTACAATTTACTGGAGAAGTTTGTGTAGAATTGGTATTACATCATCCGTAATTTTGTTTTACATCACCAGAAAACCCATTCAGTTCTGGAGTTTTCTTTTTTCATAATGTTTTAACTACAGATTGAATTTCCTCAAGAGATATCAGGCTACTCAAGATATATACTTCTTCTTCATCTCCAAAATTTTTTTCATTTCATCTTTTTGTCAAATTTCTTTGCATAAAGTTGTTTATAATATTCCTCATTGTGCTTTTAATATTCATGGAATCTCTAGTGATGTCATTTATCTCATTTTTGATATTGGTACTTTTTCCCCCTCTTTTTTTCTGGCTGCTCTAGCTAGAATTCTTATTTTTCAAATTTTTAAAAAGAACTATCTTTTTTTAATTTTTTCTGTATTTTAAATTTGTTTTCTATTATATTGATTTACACTACAATCTTTTATTATTTCCTTTCTTCTGTTTACATTAGCTGTCATTTGCACTTTGTTTTCTAGACTCTTAATGTGGAAGGTGTGGTCATTAATTTGAGATTATTTTTAAAAAAAATAATACATGCATTTAGTGCTCCCAATTTTAAGTACTGAATAAACAACATCCCACAATTCTTGATTTTTTAAAAAATTCTATTCAGTTTCAAATAGATTTGAAACATGGCTTATTTAGAAGTGTGTTATATAATTTCCAAACATCTGAGATTTTCCAGAGATCTTTCTGTTAATGATTTCTAATTTCATTTTAATCAGAAACTATACTGTATTTAACTTGAATTTTTTGAAATTTATTGAGACTTGTTTTATAGTCCAGGATATAGATTATCTTATAAATTTTCCATGAGGACTTAAAAAGAATGAGTATTTTTTGTTCTTGGATAGAGTATTTTATCTTGTCAGTTAAGCTAATCTGCTTAATATTGTTGCTCAGGTTCAATACATGATCACTGATTTTCTATCTCCTTGTTAATTTTGAGATAAGCATGTTAAAATCTCTGACTGTAATTACAGATTTTTCTATTTCTCCTTGACATTCTATCAATTTTACTTTCATGTATTTTGAAGCTTATTATTAGGTACATAAACATTTAGGTTTGGTACATCATCCCTTTATCACTATGAAATGAATGTCTTTAATCCCTGATAATATTCTTTTCTCTGAAATATACTATATCTGTTATTAATACAGCCATTCCAACTTTCCTTTGATTAACGTTAGCATGGCATATAAGTTTTTGTCCTTTTACTATTAACATATGTGTGTCTTATTATTTAACACAGATTTCTTTTAGGCACGTATAATTGGGTCTTGCTTTTTTATCCAATCTGGCAGTATCTGTTATTTTTATCCCATTTGCATTTTTTTTCTTTTTTTTCAGTTTTATTGAGAAATAATTGACATACATCACTGTATAAGTTTAAGGCATATGGCACGATGGTTTGACTTAAATATATTGTGAAATAATTACAATAGGGTTCAATTAACATCTGTCTTCTCATACAGATACAATAAAAAGAAAAAAAGTCTCCTTATGATGATAACTCTAAATTTACTCTCTTGACAATTTCCTATATATCATACAGGAGTGTTACCCATAGTCATCATGTACATTACTTCCCTCGTACTTATTTATCTTATAACTGGAAGTTTGTACCTTTTGACCACCTTCCTCCAATTCCCCCTCCCCTGACCCACTGCCTCGGGTAACCACAAGTCTGATCTTTTTTTCTAGGAGTTTGGTCTTGGTTTTTGTTTTGCTTTTGCTCTTCTTCACATGTAAGTGAAGTCATACAGTGTTTGTCTTTCTCTGTCTGACTTATTTCACTGAGCATAATGCCTTCAAGTTCCATCCATCTTGTCACAAATGGTAGGATTTTCTCATTTTTGATGGCTGAATACCCATTTACATTAACATAGTGTTTATATGGTTAGATTTAAATCTAAAAATTTCCTGTTCATTTTCTGTTTGTCCCATCTGTTCCTTGTTCCATTTTTCCTCCTCTTTTAGCCTCTCTTACCATTTTTTTACTTCCTTCTTTTAGTTTAATTTCATATTTTTCATGGGTCCATTTTATTTTATTTCTTTTACTTACTATAAATGTTGTGTTACTGTAGTCATCCTTTTAGAGTTTACAAGTCTTTGAACTTCACCATCTGACTTCATGCAACCCTATGCCATTTCACATACGGTATAAGAAACTGATAGCAATTTACTTCCATTTCTTCCCTCCTGGTCCTTGCACTATTGTTGTTATACATTTACTTCTACAATTTTCATAACCTCCACAATACATTGTTATTGTGTTTGTTTTAATCATTCAGTATTTTTAAAATGAACTTAAATAAGAAGAAAATTTCTCATCTTCCTGAGGTACTTCTTTAACATTTCTTGTAATTCAGGCCTGCTGATGACAAATTCTTTAAACTTTTTTTTGCCTTTATTGTCTATTTGGCTTTATTCTTAAAGATATTTTTGCTAGGTATGTAATTCTAGACTGAGAAGTTGGGTTTTTTCCAGTTCTTTAAAGATGTTACTCAACTATTTTATTGCTAACATTGTTTCCAGCAAGAAATTATCTTTGTTCTCCTAAATGTAATATATGTTTCCCGCTGGCTATCTATATGATTTTCTCTTTCTCGCTGGTTTGGGCCAATTTAATTATGATCCACCTTGATAAAATTATATATATATACACACACACACACACACGTGTGTGTGTGTATGCATTTTTTCATTTTGCTTGTGCTTGGAGTTCGTTGAGATTTTTGGAACTGTGGGTTTACAGTTTAATCAATTTGGTAATTTTCATATCATTATTTCTTCAAATATCTTTTCTACTACTCCTTTTCCCCCATCTCAGCCAAACTTCATGCTTCCAACTGCAATTAGAATTAGAATTTTGAAATTATCCCAGAATTTACTAATGTCTTGTTCATTTTTAAAATTATACTTTTCCATGTATGTTTCATTTTGCATAATTTCTGTTGCTATATCTTCAAGTTCACTAATTATTTCTCCTGCAATGCATAGTCTGCTGTTAATAATATCCAGTGCATTTTTCATCTCAGCCATTGTAGTTTTCACCTCTAGAAGTTTGGCTATATTTTGATATCTTTTCTGTCACTACTTAACATACTCAACTTTTCCTCTAGCTTTTAGAACATATGGAATACAGTTGTAATAACTGTTTTAGTGTCCTTGTCTGCCAATTCCAACATCGGGATCAGTTTCAGTCGACTTATTCTCCTTATTATGAGTTGCATTTTCCTGCATGTTTTCATGCCTGATAATTTTTTACTGGACATTAGACATTGTTAATTTTACCTTGTTGGGTGCTAGACATTTTTGTAATACTGTATTCCCAACCTTTATTCTGGGACACATTTATGCTACTGAGAAATAGTTTGAGATTTTTGAGTCTTACATTTAAGATTTGATAGGTGGGTCTGGAGTAGTGCTCAGTCCATGGCTAATTATTTCCCACCACTGGGGTAAGATTCTCCTGAATACACTACCAAATGTTCAGTGAATTGCGAGGGTTTCCAGTCTGACTGGTGGAAATAGGGTTTTATTCCCAAAGCTTGGCAAGCTGAAGTTACTCTATTGTAATCCTCTTAGTTGGTTCATTTCCAAGCCTCAGGTAGTTTTTCACATCCTTTCACTATCAGTACTCTGATGAACACTTGTGGGATCCCTCTACAGATCTCCAGAGTTCATTCTCTGTGCAGCTCTATTATCTCAACACTCTGTCTTATGAGCTCGAGCTACCTTGTTCTCTCTGGACTATTAGATCTGTCTCCTCTACTCAGGGAACCTGCCAAGCTCTACCCGGGTTTCTCCTTCTTGCTCTGTGACCTGGAAACTCCCTCAAGACAGTAAACTTAGGCAATTTTAGAGCTCACCTTATTTGGGTTTTTTTTGTTTGTTTTTTCTTTCTCAAGAGTCACTATCCTCCATTGCCTAAAGTCCAATATTTTGAAAAGCATTGTTCCATTTATTTTCTCCAGTTATTTGTTTCTCTTAGGAGGCTAAATCCAACCTTTGTTACATATTGGCCGTACTTTCTGGCCAGAAACAAAAACTTCTCTGAAACAGATATTTTAAAAACTGGCACAGTCCCCATGTTGCCTTTCCAATTCATGGAGTGAGAGCAATTTTGACCACTGAAAGTACTTGGAATTCACCGTACCTTTCAAAATTATAAGCTAAAAGCAGTATTATACTCCTGGGGGAACCAATAATTAATGCGATCACCAAAACTTTAAAAGATGCAAGGGTTGGGATTCCTATTACATACTCATTTAAATTGCCTACTGGCTGATACAGGTGATGATCATTCTTGGTATATGCCAGTGAGCTATTAGAAGCTTGCTCAGCTGTTTACTCCAATTACAAATTAACACAGATCTCAGGACCTATTATTCATTTATGGATCTTTCAAACACTAAAGAAATAAAATTATTCTAATATAACCTGGCAACTCAGAATAATCAGCTATCATGGATGACTTTGCACATCATATTTTTGAATAAAAAGATAAATCCTGGAGCCTGATACTTCTGTAAAATTGTTAGTTTTCCAGCAGTTCAGACATGTAGGTTAGTTACTTTAAGGTGAAAAAAAAATCACGGCATTTGGAGACTCCACCCTAGGTATACCACTTTGGATATACTGTTCAGAACAGACCCATTTACCACGTTGAGTCTAAAATCTGCCAATTTTGAGTGAAGCCCAAAGGAAGATAAGGCTCTCCAGCTGCTCCAGGCTTCAGTGTTCTGTCGCTTGGACCTTTTAAAGTCCAATAGCATCTTTTTTTTTTTCTTTGCATGTAGGAAAAGCTTTACTAAGTCATGGAACTGTTATAATCTTTTTAAACTGCGATGTGGAATACTCAAACACTCTTAAATGATTTAGGAAACAATTGGCATATATTTCGTAAGCAAGTTCCCCTTTCAGAATTTTCTCTGCTCCCGCCCTCGGTGCTCAGCTATAGAACATTCATTCATTGATCATGTTTAGTATCTCTCAGTCTATGTTTAGTATCTCACAGTCAAAGCTTTTGTTGCAAAAACATGTTTCTTAACAATTAAATACACAATGGGAAGATACGATTAAACATTTACCAGACTTGAAATGTTTAAGAATAATACACAATAATAGGATTACAAGAAGGGCAGTGGCATCTTTCAGTTCATTTTGCTGTTTCATTCTTTTTCAGACGTTAAGTGCATCATCATGAGAAGTTGCCAATAGCATCTTCTATATGTATAAAAAGGAGGCACTTCAGGTTGTATTTGTATTTTGAAAAAGAAGTCATGTAATCGAGTAATTAAAGCATAAGTTTAAAAAAACATGGCTCAAAGAAAAGGACAGGAGAGAAATGCAGGGGACAGAAAAAAGCACAAAAAACAAGGTTAGGGAGTGAATCAGGAAAATGAAAAATAGAGGAACAGTGTATTTTTCGGGATGCACATTTCAACCTAAGTCATGCTCCAAACCCCAACTCCATCTGTCCACCTTAGTTTTCTGGAACAAACTCCCACTTATTCAGACCCACCCATCCTCCACAAACAATTCCTTTCCCCAGATATTCTTATTCCCACACTTAGAACAGCATCACATATCACTTGGAATTTGTAATGCTTTTTATTTTGCACATCACTAAAACATTTGCCTCTTAAGCAACAGGATAATCACTTCTCTCTCTGCCAAATTATGTACTTCTATTTCTCATCCTGAAGGAAATAAAATCCAGAATACGAAACTTGACAGCACTTGCATCATCTCCAGGCAGCACATCCAAAATATGTATGTGTGGACTCTTAAGGGAAGGACAATATAATTGGGAGTTTTTAATGGAAATTGAGAAATAAAAAGTTTGAACATAAGATCTATTTACTTTTTAATGATACCATACTAGAGCTATTTGGGGGGTGGGGGAGGCTTATCTGTATCACAGAGGTGATTTTTGGAAAAATTGATTCTTAAAGGAATCTCAGATCTCTTTTTTTTAATATGTGTTAAATGCGTACCTAGTAAGTATACCTAACTCTTTGGGTATAAACAAACACGAAGCTTTGTAATGACTTCCTCTATAGCATACTTAAAATTTAAATTATCAGTACTGTTTTTTAAATTAAAATCATCACTCAATAGGCTGTAATATTGATACTATTCTCATTTTTAACTTTAAATCGTAATGCCTTTCCACACAACATAATGAAATTTTAGTCTCACAGTCTTGATTTTAGTGTTAACACTTTTAATATTACATGAATAAAAACATAAAATATATCTTTTTATTCATGGGATTAAAAATTTCAATAAAGTCGACATACACTCACTCTTCTGAAAAAGCAGTTAAATGAGTATTTATCAGGTAAGCTATCCATTCCCTTTGTCATTAAATGTCATAGAAGGAGAACACATTTGCAGATATCTAGAATTCCTTTGTGCAGCCTGAGACCTGAGATTATTGCTGTATGATTTTTTTCGAACTAAGATTTTTTTTCAGCCTGCTTCTATTCATCAATTTTTTCAAAAGTATATAATTCTCATAAACTTGCACTAGAGAATTGGGCAGACCTGGGTTTGAGTTCTAGCGTCTCTCTTTTTATCTTTTGATTAGAGCAAATCACATAAACGGTTTTGCATACAGCAAAGGGAATAACTGAGTGCCTACTTCATAGATTATATAACATGCTTGGCTTTGAACCTGGCTCACAATAACCAATCAATAAACAAAAGTTCTTACATTGTGCTCCTCTTTCCTTTTTTTTCACCATCATCTTTTCTTCTTCCTCCCTCTCTACCCCTTTTGCAATCATCATCATCATCATTGTTATCCTCAACATATTCATCACCCTCTGTGTCATTCCTTATTTCTTTGGAATATTGTGAAAATAAACGACGTAATGACAAATGCATCAACCTATACTTTTTATACATAAGGCATATAAATTGAGGTCTTTAGTAATCCTGTTGGAACTATGCATGAGAAGAAGCAAGAACCATTTCAAAATGCCTGATATTTCTGAGGGATGGAAGGGGACAGGTGGAAATGCAATGGCCCCTTGGGGAGCACTGAGGGCTCTTTATCCATATTAAACACTGAATTGATAATGGGCAGTGATCAGAAACCATTTTGTAAGAAACACGCTTATCTGCTTCTCTATATTTAGATATCTGTACATGATTAAATTGCCCAGGAAGTTAACTACAGTTAAATAACTCTCTTTAATAAAGACCTGTTGGGGATTTTGATCATTTTGTAAGGAGGTTAAGCTAATTATGAGGAAACCATTACTTAGAACTAATGTAGGTATAGAGAAACTAAATGATATATTAGGCTTTTACAGAATAGCTCTATTGTTAACTAACATTTCACTAATGGACTTGAGAAAAAAAATTATATGCACAATCAGGAAAAGCAAAAGTAATCATTTTTATTTGGACTAATCCAGATTCTCTCTTGCTATTTTCTGGATTCTCCTGTATGGCAACTCTGACCCTTGAGGTTCTTCGAGTGTGTTATTGGCACAAAGTAAACACTCTGTAAGTGTTGATTCTTGCTGTTATTTTAACTGCTATATTTATTGTTGATACATTTAAAATTTTTCTGTGCTTGATAAAAATTAATTTTTAAATACAAAGATGCAATAAATCTCCTAATTATTCTAACTTTAGCCCATGTACATTCTAGAAATCCAGGAGATACAACTGCTGTAATGCAACTGACTTCTAGGAAGTACTTTCTTAGGACTGTGATGAGAATTGTTCTTTACTCTCCTGGTTTTGATGAAAATGAGATTATCTTCTACATTCAGTATTTGGTCAGTGGTTTCCCAAATCTGGCTAGGCATCAAAGTTGTTAGAGTAGTATTTTAAAACACAAATCCTGAGTCTCAACTTCAGAAATACTGATTCTGTAAGTCCTGGGTAGAGCCCATATTCACTGAATTTTTAAAAACTCTGTTTAATTTTACTACATATTAGGAGCCAAGTGCCAAAAATACCAGTCTCAAAGACAATTACCTTTTACAAATAAACCCTTTCCTACATGACTGCTTCTGATGCCCCACATTCAAATGACTCCTTATTCCAAAAATTGTCTGTTTGCCGTTTGATGGTGCTTGATTATTTCACACATTTGTGTTCAGATAACAGTGGATTTAACCTGAAATCTGATTTCCTAACAGGTGTCCTATTCCTACCTGCATGGCTATGGATTTACTAGGAACTGTTTCCTTGAGAAAGGGCATAGATAGCATAGCTAGTGCTTACTCAGATGGACTGGGAAGGATTTACATATCACAGAAATAAACACAGAAGTGGCTTAACTTCATCCCAAGAAAATGATTTTTCTCTAAGCTAGGCAAAACTAGTCAAGTGATCTATAACATTAAGTATGATTTTAAAAAGAAAAAGATTGTTTGCAACAACAAGAACAAAAATGTTTTTAAGTTTGATTTACCTAGAGTTATATTCTAGTAAACCACAAATACAGTACCTGAAGAAGCAAGGCATGCCTTCACTTAGCCTTCTGCATGGAGCTTCAGTGTTTGGGAGGGGCTGGGATATCAGTCTGACAAGGTCAACGGTTTGCTCTTAACATCAGGGATCAGGCTTGGGGTTACCTACAGGGCCTCTGTCCCTGCCCGAGGACACTGCCAGTTTTCACTGGGTGGGTAGATAAGGGGACAGATGAGGCCCACAGGTAGACTTGCACTAGTGACACAGAAAGACAGCAGTAAAGAACTCCTGATCACAGGTCAGTGTTGTTGAAGCCCTGAGAGAAGCTTATTTCTTTGACAACAGCCTTGGACTGAAGAAAAAAAACAAAAAACAAAAACCACACTTTTTAAATTTGAAAATAGCGTGGCTCTCCCTATTGCATTAGCTCTTTCCCTAAAACTGAGGGTTCCAGAGGACAGATTCCATCTGGCTCCAGTGAGGACACATTTCATCAGGGGGCAATGTGTTGAAGACCCCTCTGGGTAACCCTTATCCCCACACCTTGAAATCTCTGGGGTAGTTTCTGAGGCTTCTTGAGATTCACTAATCCTGTATTATCACCTAGGATGACAGTCAGAGGATTTGATCAAACATTAGGTAGGAGGCCTCTAGCCTACGACTTGGCACAAAGATAGGCCTAGAAAAAGCATAAGACTGCCAGTTCATATGGCACTGAAAAGGGCATCATTCATAATTTCCAAAGCTTTACACTAATAAATGATTTCCAAATTATGGCTTCTCTCATACGTGTTAACATACAGAATATCACTTTCACTTGATGGGAAATTAATATTCATTTATTGGCATGAGGCTGTGGTTGAAACAGACCTAGATGTAAAGTAGATTCTCTTTTTTTTTTTTTTAATGGTTTTTTTTTTGAATTTTATTATTTTTTTATACAGCAAGTTCTTCTTTCATTTCATCTCCTGTGGTACTGATTTTGATTGTGGAATGGAAGGTATGAATTTATAATGTGATGTGTGATTGAATAACAGCTGTCAGTAATTGGATGCAGCAAAGATTGTAAAGGAATCTCAAGTCATGAAAAATTTACCTGATTTCTGTTTCACTACAAAGACCCAAAAATCAGTCTATTTAGGTTATTGAAACAGCTGGCTCAACTTTTGAGTTTTTGCCGCCTTGAAAACCCTACCTCAAATA
The DNA here is from genome assembly GCF_039906515.1 of Pseudorca crassidens. Taxonomy (NCBI): domain Eukaryota; kingdom Metazoa; phylum Chordata; class Mammalia; order Artiodactyla; family Delphinidae; genus Pseudorca; species Pseudorca crassidens. The sequence goes on from NC_090313.1 coordinate 26,093,601, forward strand.
GTTGTTTGTATAAGGGTAGACCAATGGATTTTTTTTGTTCCTGAATTTATGGATTAGAGTTGCCTTTCTCCAAAGTGATAGAATGTTATGCTAATATGTTTTATTTTGAGATATTTGCACTTCTCTGAAATATAGATCCAGATGTGTGAATGAAATGGCACATTAATTTTCAAGGGTTTTAAAAATATATATTAGATAGGACTTCTGTATTGTTAAACCTATTGCAATTAAGTTTCAAAATCATCTTTTCTCCAGGGAAATAGGATCTTCTTAATGGTTTAAAACCTGTTAAAATTTGCCCAAATAAGAGATTAATTTTAAGGTATATAATTAAATGAAAAGTCAAGACAGCCAAATTCTTCATGAATGCCTAGACAACACTTTTTTATGTTTCTGCTTCATTTCTCCTTTTTAAAAAAGGAAGATTATTATTATGAGAGAATCAGAGATATCAAAACACTACAAAGCTTTCTGAAATCAGGTAAATATTATTGCCCCCAGTTTAGAGATTTAAAGTCCCAGAGTAAGGAAATAAAGAGAATATTAAAACCCAGATTTCCAAACTATTAAGGAACATAATAGAATCACTGGGCATCAAATGAAACCAGTATAGCAACCTTACATTTTGTTAAAACCCATTGTTACATTCCTTAACTGATTCAGTACAGTAAGTCATTTCATAGGCAACTAAACATACGTATTCCACATGGACTATCTTTTGGTTTCTGGAACAAGAACTTACCAACAATTATTTTTATGTTGAGGATAGCATTCAGATGTGCTTTCACAATTTAACAGAGGCTTTCCATCTCAGCATTGGAATTACCAGGATAGCGGAAGCTTGGTTCAGATAAAGACATAGATCCACAAAGGAATTTTTATAAGTGATATTAAAATAATTGTCAATAAGTCATCCACATGTAAACAGATTCTCTTGTCTCATGTGCCAGGAAAACAAGTTTCTGGGCTTTCAAAGAAACGTTCAGAACTGCTGTCTGAAGAGGGTGCTAAAGTCAGAGGAAATGGAGATAGGCAGCTGGCAAAAGGTTATGCACACAAAGTATGACTTAGGTTTAATACAATCCGATATAGTTCTTTATCCTCAACGGCTATAATTTTACAGTTGACCAACTCTCAGTGAAACCTATTTCATATAACGGTAAAAACAGTACATTGGATATGAACAGGTTTAACTGTCGTGCAGTGCTGTCTCATTTAACTGTGAACTCATGAATTAGTACATTATTAGTAAGATAAAGAAAGTCAACCTTAAGCTACTTGATAAAGATAATAGCAGTTTCTCTTTTATATGGTCTATCTTATCATTAAATAATTCAAACATACTGAGAAGTGTAAAGAAAAATATTATAAACTTTATTTTATAAACCCACCCAGGATCAGGATACCTTAACATTTTGCCCTAGTTGTTTTGAATCTATTTTCATCTTTTGTTTATCCCTCCCTGATTTTACTTCCCTCCATCTCTCCTCTGAGGTATTCAGTAATCTGAATTTGGTGATTTTCATTCTGATGAAAATTTTTTATACTTTTACTATACTACATTTATATAGCCATAAACAATACTGAGTTTTATTTTGAATATTTTTAAACTTATAGAATAGTATATTGTATAAATTATCATTCATTTTGCTTTTTGGCACTAAAAATTATACCTCTAAAATTTGTCCATGTTCATATACATACTGCTAGTTCACTCATTTAAATTATTTTACATTGCGTTATATTAATACATTGCACATCAGTTATCCTTTCTGCTGTTGATGGACATCTAGATGATTACAGTTTTTCACTATTAAAACCAAACTGAGGGGGCTTCCCTGGTGGCGCAGTGGTTGAGAATCTGCCTGCCAATGCAGGGGACACGGGTTTGAGCTCTGGTCTGGGAAGATCCCACATGCCGTGGAGCAACTAGGCCCGTGAGCCACAACTAATGAGCCTGCGTGTCTGGAGCCTGTGCTCCGCAACATGAGAGGCTGCAACAGTGAGAGGCCCACACACACCGCGATGAAGAGTGGCCCCCACTTGCCGCAACTAGAGAAAGCCCTCGCACAGAAACAAAGACCCAACACAGCCAAAAATAAATAAATTAATTAATTTATATATTAAAAAAACAAACTGAGATTTTACTGAATAATCATGTACATGGCTTTTTTTTTTTTTTTGCACATATGCTAGAGCCTTGGGATCTAGGTTTTATATCTAAAAGTAGAAAGCTAAAAGTTACAATGTAAACAACCTCTAAATTTACAAGATATTGACAATCAATCAACAATTCATAGAAATTATTATTGCTTTACCTACATGCCAGATATTTTTTGTTTTACCTATCAAATGAATATGATAAAGTATCACATTACTTTAATTTGTATTACCTGTTTACCAGTAGTATGAGATATTTTATCCTGTGTTTATTGGTCTTATTTTCTATAATTTTTTTTTTTTTACAAATGATGCCTGTTGGTGTCATTTTCCCAACTTTGTACAAATGATGCCTGTTGGTGTCATTTTCCCAACTTTGTATTGAGTTTCCTTGTTGCTTTTTTCCTATTGATTTGTATGCAGTTATGTGTGTGTGTAACTATACATACTCTAGATATTAAAAATATTTTAAATTTTTTCTTGCCTTTTACCTCTTACTGTGTCTTTTCATATGTAAATGGTTCTTTTTCCTGAAATATCTATTCTGTTCCATAAAATATGGAATACATCTTTTCGAATAAAAACTTTCATTCAGTGATTATGTCACTTTATTTCCATTTCTTTGGCTACCTTTAATATTTATTTTTTTCATTTTTTCAGTGTATTGTTTTTGAAAAAATTTAATTTCCAACTGTTCATCAGTAATATATAGTAATTCAAGTCAATTTTATATATGAACTTGTTTTCTGTAGCTTTGCTACATTAGCTTTTTAGTTCTGTAAACAAATTATTTAGCATTACATAAATGATGTCATCTATTAAAAGTATATGATTTTTTTTCTTTTTTTCTTTCTTGTATTTTTGCACTGACTAGGATCCAGTGCAATGGTGATTAGATGTGGTGAGAGTGAGCATCCTGGCCTTGTTCTCGATCTTGGGGTTAAAAAAAATCAATATTTTACCAACAAGTATAACAATGGCTGCAGGTTTTTAGTAGATGTATTTCTCGTTTGTTAGAAGTTTTGTTTTGAGTGGGTGTTAACATCATCAAATACTTTCTTTGTATCTGTAGAGGTGATTATGTTTTAGTTGCTATTGTTGTTGCGTTTAGTCTGTAAACATTCCTGGCATGCATCCTACTTGAATATAATAAAAATCCCTATTATTTCTCTAAACAAATTCCACAAATTCACTGGCTTAAAACAATGCAAATTATTATAGCCTGTAGGTTAGAAGTTTGACACAGGGCTTACTAGGCTAAAATCAAGGTGTTGGCAGAGCTATGTACCTGTCTGGAGGCTTTGAGGGACAATCTGTTTCCTTACCTTGTCCAGCTTTGAGAGGCCATCCACATTTCTTAGCTTGTGTCCCCCATCCTCCATCTTCAAAGCCAGCAACTTTGCATTTCTCTGATCATCCCTATGTAGTCGCATCTCCCCCCTCTCTCTTTTGTCTCCCTCTTTCCCTCTTAAGGGCCCATGTGGTTACATTGGGCATACCTGGATAATCCAAGATCGTTTCCCCACTTTAAGATTCTTAATTTACAAACTTTCTTTTGCTATGTAAAGTAACATGTTAATAGTTCCCAGAGATTGGGACATGGACATTTGTGGGAGCCATCATTCTGCCTTTCACAATATCTTTTTATTTATCTGTAGATTTGATTTCCTGAAATGTTTTTAAGGACTTTGTGTTTATATTCATGAAAGATATTAAATTGAAATTTTTCTTTTTCAAGAATGATTTTGTCTGGTTTTGGTATCAGAGTAATGCTGGCCTCATAAAATGCATTGCAAGGTGTTCCCATCTTTTCTGCTTTCTGGAAGATTTTGTGTAGAAGTAGTATCAATTAATCTTTAAATATTTGAAAGAATTTACAAGTGAAGCTACCTGATCCTGGAGTATTTTTAATCAGAAGGATTTAGTTAATTTAAATAGATCTGAAGCTGTACTAATTTGCTAGGACTACGTAGTCATAACAAAATACCACACTGGGTGGCTTAAACAACAGAAAGTTTATTTTCTCACGGTCTGGAGGGTGGAAGTCCAAGATCAAGGTGTTTGCAGGTTTGGTTTCCTTTGAGGCCTCTCTCCTTGGCTTGCAGATGGTCACGTTCTCACTGTGTCCTCACAGGGTCTTTTCTCTGTGTGTCCAAGCACCTGGTGTCTCTTTGTATGTCCAAATTTCCTTTTCTTATAACAACCCCAGTCAGATTGGATTATGGCCCACCCTCACAACCTTATTTTAAATATAATGACCTCCTTAAAGGCCCTGTCTCCAAATGCAGTCACATTCTGAGTACTGGGGGTTACAGCTTCAACATAAATTTGGAGGGGAGGTTGGATGACAACACAATTTAGCCTGTAATAGAGGACATTCATATTTTTGCATTCTTGAGTGACATTTGATAGTTCACTTCTTTCAAAGGATTTATACAGTTGCAAAATTTATTGGCTTAAAATTGTTTATAATGTTCCCTTAGTTTTTTCTTTTTATTGATATCTATAGAGTTTCTAGCTATGTGACCTCTTTCATTCCTGACATTGATAATGTGTTATCTCCTGTTTTCTTGATCATTAGGAGTACATATTTTATCAATTGTATTCATTTATTCAGAGAACCAGAGTTAAGAACTACTAGTTTTTCTCTAATGTTTTTCAGTTTGTTTTTTTTTCACTGCTCTCTGCTCTCACCTTTATTTTTTCCTGATTTCTGTGACATCATGGTTAATTTACTCTTATTTTTCTTGTCTCTTACCCAAATAGTTACCTTTCCTGGAGGGCCTTAATACTCTTTATTTCACTTTCAATTTTGAAAGATATTTTTACTAAGTGTGTAAACTGTCTAGGTTGACAGTTTTTTCCCCCTTTCAGTATCTCAAAGGTATTATTTGATTGCCTTCTGGTTTGCATAGATTTTTCATGAGCAGGTCAGGTGATACATTTCTGAGGCCTCTACCTTATACCCAAATGTTATGAAGGGAATTGTTTGCCCTCCTGTTTTATACATTTGGGTTGCCCTCCACCCCACCCTTTGGCCCTGAATAGTTCTCTCTCACATTTGTATATCAGTACTTGCCCCAGAATTCAAGAGGCCCTCTCTGAAGATCTTCAGTGCCTTGTTGATGTAGTTCCTTTTTCTCTGTTATGCTGCCCCCAAATTCGAGCTAGTTGATCTACCCAAACTCTGATCTTTACCTCCATGAGACAACCAGGCTCTGTTTGATTTTCCCCTGCCTTCACTGCATTCTGAAAACTGTCGTATGCTGGGGCATTTGTAGTGGTCACCTATGTCGATTACTTTCCTTTCTTCAAGGATCACTCTCTTTTGCTATTTATTATCCAGTGTCTGGAAACTAGTGTGTCATATTTTTTATCTCTTTTCTTATTCTTAAAAGAGAAGATGTAAATCCAGCACCCGTTACTACCTCAAGGTCAGAAGTATAAATCCTCTGAACATATTTATTTTAAACCTTCTCCCACCACCCAGTTTGTTCTACATTTTAAAATTCATCCAACTGATGGACAGTTTTCTTATGGTCATATTTTTTCACGTGTTTTTGAAACTTGTTTTGCAGCTCATTTGGAGTGGTAAAGAATTTTTGTTCTTTGTTATCTTATTTTGTTTTATTTTTTGTTTCCGCTCATTATTTTGTCTTGAAGTTATGCAGCCACCTCCACCTGGCCCCCAAGGCCTCTTGCAGGGAAGCAACTCTCAAAACATGCATTTAGGGTAATGTTGGTGACACTACAGGTTCAGTCAAGGGGGCAGTGGGAGAATTAAGTCACTCCTAATCACAAGCTTGTACCTGTGACCTCTGACCTTCTTGGGTCAGAAGTTTTTTATAAGGCAGAGCACATTTTTTTCTAACTTTTTGAAAATTGTGGTAAAATATAAATACCATAATATTTACCATTTTAAGTATATAATTCAGTATGATTAAGTACATTCACAATGTCGTACAGCCATCTTCACTATTTATTTTCAGAACTTTTTCATCTTCCCAAACAGAAGCTCTGTACCCATTAAACTATAACTCAACTGTAACTCTCCATATCCCTTCCCCAGCCCTCAATAACATCTATTCTACTTTGTGTCTCTATGAATCTGCCCACTCTAGGGACCTCATACAAATGGAGTCATACAATATTTCTCAAAAGTTAGTCTCTTTCTTTTCAAAGTTTATCAATTGTTAATTTTTGTTTGAAACAGAGGAATATAGCTAATCTTTGCATTTTACTGTTTTGACTTATATCAGTAGGAATTTTAGTAGGCTGAATACCGACCTCCAGAAACATTAGGTCCTAATCCCTGGGATCTTACGGATTTGAGATGGGGATATTATTGTGGCTTATTGGGTAGGTCCTAAATGCAATCACAAGTGTCCTTATAAGAGAGAGGCAAGATGATATTTCACAGACAAAAGAAGAAGGTGATGTGAAAGTAGAGCAGAGAGAGATGAGAAGATGGTGGCTTTGAAGACTGGAATGAGGTGGCCACAAGCCAAGAAATGACAGCAGCCACCAGAAACTGGAATAGGCAGTGAACAGCCCCTTAGCTGGATCCTCCAGAGGGAGCATGGCCCTGCCAATACCTTGATTTCAGTCCAACGGTACTGATCTTAGAATTTTGGACTCCAGAATTGTTAAGATAGTAACTTTCTATGGTTTTAAGTTACTAAGTTTGTGGCAGTTCATTATAGCAGTCACAGGCAACTAGAACACTGTTCTTAATTTTTGCGCTCAAAGCCACATGAATACATACATATTTAAATATTGAATATTATTTACAATCCCACTTATGGCATACAGAAAATATTCAATAATTCTTGTCAATGACATTTCTCTCTATTCTTAAGGAAGATTTAATTTGGGAAATACAGGGTTTATTCATATCTTCTCCTTCTTCCTCACCACCCACATTACCAAGGAGTTATGAGTTTATACTTTAAGGATCTCTCAGATATATAGTCAACTTTTATACAAGTCTTCTCTCATTATAAACCACCACATTAACCCAGAAATTCATACTTTATTTTTTTTTCAGACCATGCAACAATGTCTTTTATTATGTATGGGTTTTTTAAATTATTTCTGCAATCTCTCCATACACAGGCAAAAAAAAAGGTATTGTTTTGCATATTGGAACTTGCAGGCCTGATCACTGCATAGAGAAGGGAAAATTATCCCTACAACATGCTTAACCAGGAGGCCCATTCATCTGCCAACCTCCAATAACATGGAGATGAACATGATAGACAGACTGTCCCCCATCTGAACCTTCATTCACCACCATTCAATAACCCTTCTTCAGGCCCAGATCAGCAGCACATTTCTTGCCAATGATCATTAAATATCCAAGAAGACATTCATCGTCAACTTCTGCTGCAGAAATCTGGGATATATGTTTCTTGGGTATCACCAGAAAATGTGCTGGGGCTTGAGGGGAAATGTCATGGAAAGCAAGACACTGGTCATCCTCATAAATGATTTTGGCTGGGATTTCCTTGCAAAGGAATCGTGTCGCCACCAGCCCAGACGGCCTGAGCCTTAGGGATCTCATCTACCTTCATGGCCTCAAGGTCGGGAGGAGGAGGCTGGGTGGGGGAGGGGCTTACTTTATTATTTATCTAGAGCAACAACCTGCTAACTGGCCTCCGACCTCCAACCTCATCATTCTCATGTCTACCCTCTACCCCCAAGTAGGAGTAAACTTTCTAAAAGTGCGTATCTGATCACCCATTAGTTCTAATTAAAATTCTTTACTGCCTCCTTCAGCTTTCTAGTCAAAATTCAAGTGCTTTCATTTAACTCGCAAGGCCATCTGTGATCAGGACTGTGCCTAACACTCTAGTTTAATATCCTGTTACTCTCCTATCTGAGCTATTCTAATTTTACTTTAATACATGATTTAACTGCCTGTGTTCTGTGCTCACCTTGGATCCTGTAAATGCCTTTAACCTAGCTATTCTCACACTTTATTGTAAAAATGAATTCTCCTAACTGTCTTATCTAGTTTAATAATAGAGTTTCCTTAGGATACGAATCACATGATTATTGGTTCAAGTATGCTCATAAAAAGTGTAGTGCTTGCTTCACAGTTACATCTATTTAATGAAAGTTTTTGTATGAAAAAAATCTGTGTCAAAGCCAAAATTTCCCAAAATGTGCAGACACTACCTAAGTGAAGAAAAAGTTTTCGGTGCAATTAAGAATTAAAGCAGGGCTTCCCTGGTGGCGCAGTGGTTGAGAGTCCACCTGCCGATGCAGGGGACACGGGTTCGTGCCCCGGTTCGGGAAGATCCCACATGCCACGGAGCGTCTGGGCACGTGAGCCATGGCCGCTGAGCCTGCGCGTCCGGAGCCTGTGCTCCGCAACGGGAGAGGCCACAGCAGTGAGAGGCCTGCGTACCGCAGAAAAAAAACAAAAACAAAAACAAACAAAAAAAGAATTAAAGCAAACACTGGCTAAACTCATGACTTTGAATAGAATAAGAGTAAGCATTAAAAGTTATTTTAAAATGAGAGGGCAAGTGTGTTTAGTTACTGTTTTCCATCTCTGTCTTTAAAGGGGAACTGTAACTGCTTATATAAAATGAATGTGTATAAAATTCACCTAGATTTATATAAAATTAATGTAAACTGCTAAGCATGTGTTTGATTTGTACATTCCTTAATAATAACCTGTTTCCCTTCCAAACTGGAGTGGTTAGTTTAGATTCTTTCTGAAAAGATAAAGCACTTAAATTTTTTCCCCTTTTACTTTTCTTTGTTCCCAGCTCATTGCTCCTTTTTTTCCTACTAATATTGTAGATACATTGCCAAGATTGTTATGGCAGCTAATAAAGTTTGAAATATAAGACATTCAAACCAATGTTAATAAATAATTTAAGAATTAAATACCTCTCAGGACAGGGTTATCTTTATTTTATTCAAAAATAGTTTGTTTTATGGATGTTTTATTTCCTCACATGAGGAAACACTGGTTGAAAAAACATGATACATTCTAGGAACTAATTTTTTCCAAGTTGTACTTCAGTGCTTTAAAAGAAGTATATACAGGAACAGATGTTTCTGCTATGTCAAGATACTAAAATAGCCGACCCGCTTGGTCCTAATTATTGATAGTTTACCGCAGCACCAGCCTTGGCTTCTACAAAAGCGTTAGCAGAAGTGACAGCAGGAACACACAGGATTTATTCATTAAGAACGAGCTATAGCTTCCTGCATTTTCAGCTCCAGGCATCACGCTGAATAGTGCCCTGTCATTCGGCAAGAACTAGTCTGAGACAGGAAGCACTTTAGCGTGTTTACAGAAATATCTTTTAAAACGGACTTAACTATCAGACAGCCCCCTTGTAAAGCTTTCGCTCTAAGAAACTCGGGTAAAAGATTATCACTCTGCACTCCCAAAAATCAATTTTGGAGACTGACAGTTGTTCCAGACTGATGCTGGATTTCCTTTCTTCATTGAATTGAATTTCCTGTAGACTGTGAATATACTAACATTCACCAGGTGCTTTTTCCTGATTTTTTTTTTAAATCATTAAATACCCCCCTTATTTTGTATCAAGTATTCTGTGTATACAGTGGAGAAGATTGTGACTGATAGTTGTTTAAGAAACCAACAACTGGTGAAAGGCAAGCCTGCCAATTTTTGTACATAAGCTAATAATGATAACATTCATAATAATATTAAGTAACACTTGTCGAGGACATAGTAAATGTCAGGCATCTGCTCATCCCTTTACATGCATTATCCCACTTAATCCTCAACTAAAGCTCTGAAATAGTTTTTATCTCCATGTTACCAGTGTTCCTGCTGAGCCTAAGATATTTTGAGTGTCTTGCCCAAAATGACACAGAAATTCCTGGAGCAGTAATTTGGCAGCAAACTCTCAGAGTCCAAGACCTGAGTTCTCAGTCCCAGTGTTAAAGTGCATTTTGATTTTTAGCATTCCTCCCATTCCAGGAGTAAATAATACATGAATCCATCACTGAACAACAGAGATCATTTCGATGTGAATGATTTCCAAATTTGTCCCTAAATTTTAGCACCTTCCTAAGCCGCTTATTTGTATTTCCCAATGCCTAAAAATGCTCTGACAGCATTCACACCCTTTTATTCTAATACTGCCACCACCTTCATTTACTCTCACGAGCTCCAGACAAAACCTATAATTGATTTTCCTCAAACCTCGAATTTATTTTTTTCCTTTATATGAGCAGCCCCCATCTAGAGAATAGAGGATACGTAGCTGTCAGAAGAGGCTGAATATGGCTTTGGCAGTTACAACGGAAGCAACGTCATGGGGCCTCCAGTTCACTTGCTCTGCTCTCATTCACTTCTGTACTTACTCCCAATTCCCAACACACACATGGGTGCTTTGCTCTGGTGTATCATGCTCTCTTCCTTTCTTCATTGTAAACATATGCTCTTGCGAAACGATCTAAAAACAAATAAACAAGTAAATGAACAAAAACCAGTACAGATACCTATTAACATTTACCTGTAATCATTTCCTTCTGTATTTGAATCGTAAGAAAGGACTAAAGATCTAATGATAGAATTTTATTTATCACAGTGCCAGCTGGTAGAGGTTTCACTGAGCAAAAGGGCCTTTGCTTATCTTATTTTACATTCATAACATATTGATCAATATTTTTCATTAGCATATTCTCAATAGAAGACTGAAGCAAGAATAGGGAAGAGATCTAGATGTAAGAGTTCTCCAAGAGGTGGTGTACACAGGGATGATGGATTATCAGTTGAACAATAACTGAAAGAGCCCCTGGTGTGTTAAAAATGATGTTCCTTTGAGAATCTCCAAGTGGACGAATGGATTTTAAGTGGTTGGAGAAGCAGCAAATGAAAAAAAAAATTGGATTTCTCATTTATGTTAACCACAAAAACAACAAAAATCATAAATGTACATAATATTTATTTATTAGCCTACTAATCTTAGAAGTTTACTACTGTAATGCCACAGCTCCTTAGTAGTTCTCGAGAAATTCTCCCAAGTAAATAGATTTGTCTGACAGTAGATGTATGGTTGTCAAATGTATGGGTGTCAACTCACCTGGGGATTCAGTGCTTCTCAATAATCTTTTATTTCCTTTAAGCAGTTTTCTCTCCTACTTCCTCAAAAGTTATTTCAAATGTTAAAATTTTCCCACAAGTCTCCTATTCAAATACCTTCCTCTACTCTATTCAAAGAAAATTGTCTTGGAGAAAACGCGGATGGTCAATATTTGAACTGTTTCAAACTTCCACCCCAACTTTACAACTGTATCTACACTTCTATATATGTTTTCTTTTACAGTCTTAGAGAAGAAGTTATCCTTTTTCTTGTTTAAAACTAAGCTGTTCACCTGTGTAATTCATCTTACACTTTCCCATCTGCTGCGTTATTTGGCTTCATCATTTTTTTCCCATCACTGCTACAACTGCAACCTACTCTTGCTCTCCTTCTCTGAAGTTTTTAAATATAATAAAATCTCCTCATCCTAAAAAAAAATCCCCCGATACTTTATGTGTCTTTCGCTTTAACTTTATCTCAAACAAGCCTCTAGAAGGTGTGAGCCATGTTTGGTATCTCCATCTCAACAACCCCCTTTTGGAGGTGACCTCCTATGTCGTAATTATTGGTTCCATTGTGTCTCTATTTGTTATGGACTAGATGTGTGTCCCTTCCCCAAATTTATATGTTGAAGTCCTAGCCCCCAATGTGATGGTACTTGGAGATGGGGTCTTTGGGACATAATTATATTTAGATTAGTTCATGAGGATGGGTCGCTCATAATCGGATTGGTGACTTTATAAGAAGAGGAAGGGAAGAGGATCTCCTTTTCTCTCTTTCTCTCTCCCCGCCCCCCACCGTGTGCACTGAGAAAAGGCCGTGTAAGGACACAGTAAGAAGGTGGCCATTTACAAGCCAGGAAGAGAGCTCCTGTCCTCCAGAAAATAAATGTCTGACGTTTAAGTCACCCAGTCGACGGTATTTTGTTATGATAGCCCAAGCTGACTAGGACACTATTTCACTAGATAGAGAATTCCCTGAGGGACGGGGTTCAGACTTTGTTTCCTAGCATCTAACAAGGGTCCTGGCACATAGCAGGTAGCAAACACTCGTCTGCAGAAAGGGTAAATGAATACATGAATAACAGATGAATACAAGGTGCCAAGTAATTTTTGTAGGGTTAAGTGAACAAATAAATTTCATACAGAGAGCATTTAGCTTTGCACTGAGTCATTAAATGGAGCCTTACAGTAAGCCGTGATTTTGTTTTATTTGAATAAATGCAGTATTTCCATCCTACTTCAGGGAGTCTATATGTAACAATCCCCAGAAGGAACTAAATAAACAAGTGAATGACAATGACACCAAGGTCTTGATGTCATAGACATATGCAGTAGAAATAACATTTATAAGAATAATATTTATAGACATCTTATTATGTGCCTGATACTTTGCTAACACTTTGCTAACACAGATTCATCTGTTTAATAAATATTTATGTAATGGGTACTATGTGCCAGGAACTGGAAAAATAGTGATGAACATACGGAACCTTTCCCCTCGTATTTGAAAGCCCTTTGTGCATTCTCCTCAGGTTTCTATTAGCTTTGTTCTTCTTCTCTTCACTATTTCAATCCTTTAAATGTGAATGGACAGTCTGATTGTCAGGGGAGATAGTCACTGGGCCAGGATATATACTATCTACAGTATCTTCATCTTAAAGACTGAGAACCTTCTGCCTTTCCTGGTTCCAAATAATTAACTAACGTGGTAGACCTAGGCAGAGTCTGGTGGCCCAGGTATGGCCATGGTCCCTGGTCAGGTAGTACTCATTTTCTCTCTATTTCTGTTCTGGCAAGTTAGACTGCTGCCAGTTGATCCACAAATTTACTCAGTTTTATAAGTTGAATTGTGGTTCCCTCCACAAATATATTGAAATTCTAACCCCCAGCCCCTCAGAATATCACCTTATTTAGAAATAGGGTCATTGAAGATATAATTAATTAAGTTAAAATGAGGTTATTCTGGAGTAGGCTGGTCCTCTAATCCAATGTGACTGGTGATATTATAAGAAGATGGCCATGTAAAGTCAGACTCACATGGAGTATGTCATGTGATAACAGAAGCCGAGAATGAGGTTATGCAGCCACAAACCAAGGAATGCCAGCAACTGTAGGCCAAAACCAGAAGCTGGGAAGTTGCAAGGGAGGATTCCCCTGCAGGTTTGAGAGAGAGCTAACACCACCTTGATTTCATACTTCTAGCTTCTAAAACTGTAAGGCAATAAATTTCTGTAGTTTTAAACTATCCAGTTTGTGGTACTTTGTTAGGGCAGGCCTAGGAAACCAATACAATCAGCTTTACAGAACATCCTAGATCTGAATTGATTGATGAGACAAATAGGAGATCTGAAGTCAGGGGGAAATTTTTCCAGAACCTGCCCAGCTATAATAAAATCCCACTACATTACCAATCCTTGTGTTTATACTCCCTCCATGGGAACTGCAGGGAAAGAGCTAGGAGAGGAATTACTTGGGGGGAAAAGAGAATATGGTGAGCCCTGTATGAGTCAGGATTCTCCAAAGAAACAAACCAACAGAATGAAAGAAAAAAAAAAAAAAAAAATATATATATATACACACACATACATACACACACACACACATATAATGTATTTACTATATCATATATGCATGTTACTAACACAATGACGTTTAATTAAAAAAGTGATTAGTGAAAGGGTGGTAGAATCTTGGGTTATATCACTCACCAGCTTTGAGATCTCAGGTGAGTGAGTTAGTCTCCTGCAGCCTCAGTTTCCTAGAGAATATGATAATTCCTGCACTCCCAACTCAAAGTGTTGTTGTGAGAATTAAATAAGATGAGGTATGTAGTGCTACCTTGTGAGTTCTAAGCACGATACAAGTTATGAGCTCATTGAACCTACAAGGTCTCAAAGTCTTCTGCAGCCAGGCATTACTTGGAGGGCTGCTGAAGAAAACAAGACGGTGACAACATGGTCTCTGACCTCTAGGGATTCAGAAATGTAAATGAAGACATAAGTGTGTTGAGTTAGGAGCTACCAATAGTTCAGTGTGTGTAGAACTCAACGTGTACCTGGAAGTGTGGTAAAAAATTAAATTTTAATTATAGTTAGGGTCCAATTTGAGAAGAATCTTACACATCCTGAGTGGGAGTTTGGAGTTTCATACTAAAGGGAGCTATTAAAGGATTTGCAACATGGAAATGACACGATCAGTTTTATGTTTTCAGACACTCCCTTTGGCAGCAGAATAAGATATTACCCTGCAGGAGACTTAAAGCTCAATGGATTAGGGAATGTTAACTCATGCCTCTAACATATTGTTGATTCTGGACATATATCTAATATAAACAAAAATAGTAATAAAACTATTGAGCCAAAGTTTCAAAACCTATGGTAGTAGCTTAATATCCTATCTTCACACTTGTCTTCACATCTGTGCATTTCTTTTGATGCCCTTTACAAGCAACTGTTCTATCTCTAGTCAACAAGAAACTAAAGCACAAAAAGTTAATGACAAATTATAATGAAGTAATAAAACAGAAGGGATAACCGTATATTTATACTCTACAGGCACTGTGATAAATATATTAAATACAAATTCCTAATTTCAGGGTGAAAATGTCTTTTTAGTACACTCTACCACGGGAGACGTGTTCTGCTTCAGCTCCTTAACAAGGAGTTGATCAAGAGGCCTCTGGGCTTTTCATGCCATTTCACTGGAGACATTGGATGTATCTTAAATGAGAAATAAAATGGCAGATGGAACACAAAATTTGGAAACAAGGTTCAGATACTCTGCACCTGATTTTCAGAAATGTTGTAAAGTATACAAATTTATACTATAAAAAAGAACAGAGCCTGAAAAGCACATGATATATGACAAGATAGGTTGAAAGCTCTTCCTGATGAGATATTATTTTGGTTGGATTAAGGGATAGATGATAGCAATCTTTTAAATTTATGGGAACAATATGTTGTCCTTTGTACACTCCGTTGTTTTCTTCCCAATCCAATGAATGAAACTGAGCCTGCTGTATTAGAAGGAAGAAATGTAGCATCCAGTCAAAGTGTGGATATAGTCATTTTGGCTGTGTAGTGGCTCTAAAGGGCACAATGAAAAATAGCAAGCAGCTATGGAGATTCTGCATAAGCCCAACTACCTTGAAGGATGTAAAAAAAAGGGGAGTGAAAGCTACCCTTTTTTCTTCATGCAGGCACACTTAATTTACATTTTACAGGGAAGTATTTTGTAAATACAATCTAAATAATGAAGATGAATAATAAAAATTATAATTTTCAATAAATACCACTAAAATAGATTTTTAGGAAATTGATGTATTTAATAAATCAATAAAAATGTATAAAATAGATTCACTTCAAATTAAAAACAGTAAATTATCTTCTTTTATAATCTTAATTTAATTTCAAAGCCTAGAAAAAGAATTTAAATGTAAACATGTAGTTCATGATCAATACATGAGGAATATAAAAACCTGAAGCATAATAAAAAGTGCACAGTAGATTTATATGTTCATTATTGTGATTTATGGACAGTTTATTATCTTCTTTATACTAACCTCAAAAGAAAACAGTGTCTTTAAGAAACATCAACTTTTTATATTAAATCAGAACAATAAACAACTCAGGGAGATAAAGATAACTTCATTAATGACGATAGGAAGCTGGCTCGGATATAAGTAATTTCCTACTCTTATCTTTTGTTTTTAGTCTCAACTTCAAAGAGTAATGAGAATCAGCTTTTCCTTCTCCTGTTCCTCTCAAAGCTCTTTGTAAATGTATACGGGAAGTTTAAGGCTTTATGTAATGTTAAGATGACGTTTGGGAAAGAAATACATGACTACGTTTTTAAACAGTATTCATTTCCACTATGTCCTATCAACAGTACTAAATAATTACTGGAAAATAAAAGAAAGCCATGACCTGAATCACTGTTCAGCAATTAAAACTAAGAACACAGGTTTGTGATCTTCTGTTGCTGTAATCCATGCTTTAACCATAAAAATTAAGGGTACGAATACCTAGGACTCCATTTATTAACTGTTTAGTATTACATGTGAAATGATGATGGTTTCACAATGTTGAATGTGAAATGATTTGTATGTTTCAGGATATAACCTAGTAACCAAGTGTAACAAAGTTAGCTGATTTTATTATTAACAGAAAAATAATTTTGCTGAAATGTAGTTAATGTAGAATAAAATTGTAAAGATGAGTTCTCTTAGAGGACTAAGCTTACTTTTGTCTTCTTCTTTTCCTTTCTCCTTCTTCATCATCTCCTCTCTTCAATTTCTGAGACCCTTTCCAACTCTAAAGATCTAGGAACCATCCGTGAGTTAAAAAAATAGCAAACCCCATCCTTCATCCAGATTCTAGTTCACAGTCCCATTTACTCTCATTATAAACTCTTCCCCGGTTCCTGGAAACCCATGCCTCTTCTGTTCGCATCCTTTGCCCTAGCCTATGACACTTCACACCCAGCATGCTTACACCCCTTTTCCTCTACTTATCAATGTCCATCTCTTCTTCAAGAGTCTTTTTAAACATCACTTCCTTCATTAAGTGCCTCCAGATTCTCCAAAGTAATATGGTTACTTCAGGAAATAAAAAGATCTATGTCTTGATATTTAAGGTATTTAAGATGATGTTAAGGCTAGAGATGTAAGAAGGAACCATGTCAAAAACAATTTGGAGGGATAAGCCAACAAATTTGTACTTTATCATGAAAGTCATGGAGTGCGTGAAGGACTTCAAGTAAGAATATGTTATATATTCTTATTTGTATTTTAGAAAAGTTCCTGTAACTGAAAATAAAGGGTAGATTGGAAGTGAGGAAGATTGGAGCCAGGGGAAACATTTTCTCTTTCAATAATTACATATGTACACAAAATAGACTACAGGTTTTTTAATGGTAGACTGCATCTTATACATAAGTATTTTATTATCAAGTGACACTGTCCAAAATTTATACTTGGAAGGATACTAAACTTTGATGGTCTATGTAAATTTGGTGACATTTTAAAGTGGAAAAGAACCAAAATATTGTGAATTTTTCAACAATTAATTCAATACCTTTCCTTCTTACACACACACACACACACACACACACACACACACACACTGAAATTGGTAAAGGTACATTTTTGTTAATCAAACTTTAAAAGGACAAATAAATGTATTAAGTGAGTATCTAACCATAATCATAATTGTTTATGGCCTTGGAGGCAACAGGTTCTGTTATAAACTTTGAACAGAAAAATTTTGTAACATTTTTTGGTTCCAAGGTTACGGTTGGCAAGTTATTTCCCCCCAATATTCTTCATTAGTACATTTAGGTTCTCAAAGACCGTGGTCTTATTTGTTTACAAGGAACATGGCTCGATGCTTATCGCAAATAAATCTCACCTAAATTTTATAAAACAATTCATGAAAAATTCTAAGGATGAGAAAAAAATAATAAGCAAATGCCTTTTCCTAACCAAATATTAACAAAATAAAGGTCATTTAACAGGCGAAAATTCAGATTCTTTTTAACTACCAAAATTAGCATAAAGAATTCAATAAATGAGAGAAACAGTGAGTGACAAGTATTAAAAGAATAAATTGTCTTTTATCTGAAAATCAGTGGATGATTATACCACACACTTATACATGCACACATAAACCTTACATGGCTGAGTACTTTGTGTGCATATATTGGAATTATTTCATATCTAACAATTGTGGAATCTGAGACAAATATCTAAACAAAACCAATGGCAGTTTTGTATTACATTTTTCTATAAACTTGACCAAGTTTTTGTGAATTGGATGTAGTCTGATAAAATTCATTGGCAGTATCAGTACCGAATGAGATGCACTGGAGCCTAGAGAGATTAAGATCAGACCCAGCAGTTGGTGCATGTCCGCAAAAACGCCCACAAAACTAGAACAGAGAAAAAGAAAATTGGGCTTTTTTATTTTTTTGAAGTACAGTTGATTTACAATGTTGTGTTAGTTTCTGGTGTACTGCACAGTGATTCAGTTATACATATATATATTATTTTTCATACTCTTTTCCATTATAGTTTATTACAGGATATTGAATATAGTTCCTTGTGCTATACGGTAGGTCCTTGTTGTTTATCTATTTTATATATAGTAGTTTATATCTGCTAATCCCAAACTCCTAATTTATCCCTCCCCTCCTCCCTTTCCCCTTTGGTAACCATAAGCTTGTTTTCTATGTCAGTGAGTCTGTTTCTATTTCATAAATAAGTTCATTTGTGCCATATTTTAGGTTCCACATATAAGTGGTAATCATATGGTATTTGTCATTCTCTTTCTGACTTACTTCACTTAGTATCATGATCTCTAGGTCCATCCACGTTGCTGCAAATGGCATTATTTCATTCTTTTTATGACTGAATAATATTCCATTGTATATTTGTACCGCATCTTCTTTATCCATTCATCGGTTGATGAACACTTAGGTTGCTTCCATGTCTCGGCTATTGTAAATAGTGCTGTTATGAACATTGGGAGGGTGCACGTATCTTTTCGAATTATAGATTCCTCTGGATATATGCCAAGGAGTGGGATTGCAGAATCATACGGCAACTCTATTTTTAGTTTTTTAAGGAAACTCCATAATGTTTTTCATAGTGGCTGCACCAATTTACATTCCCAGTGTAGGCAGTCTCCCTTTTCTCCACACCCTCTCCAGCATTTATTATTATTTTTTATTATTAATATTTTTTTGGCGGTACGCGGGCCTCTCACTGTTGTGGCCTCTCTCGTTTTGGAGCACAGACTCCAGACACGCAGGCTCAGTGGCCATGGCTCACAGGCCCAGCCGCTCTGCGGCATGTGGGATCTTCCCAGACCGGGGCATGAACCCGTGTCCCCTGCATCGGCAGGCGGACTCTCAACCACTGCGCCACCAGGGAAGCCCCCAGCATTTATTATTTGTAGACTTTTTAATGATGGCCGTTCTGACCGGTGTGAGGTGGTACCTCATTGTGGTTTTGATTTGCATTTCTCTAATGATTAGTGATGTTGAGCATCTTTTCATGTGTCTGTTGGTCATCTGTATGTCTTGAGAAATGTCTATGTAGGTCTTCTGCCTCCCAAGAATTGGGCTTTTTTAATCAGGCACATTCAGGTTTAAATTCCACTTTGACCGCGTAGCAGTGGCTGACCTTGAGCAAGTGTCTCAGCCTTTTATGAATTCTGTTTTCCTATTTGTAAATGAAGATAATAATATTAACCTCAAAAACTTGTAGAGATAGTATGAGGGAACATATGTATTACACCTAGTGCAGAGTCTAAAGGCAGTGTAGGTGCAATAAAATGTAGCTGTCATGTAGTTGCAAACAGAATTGTCAAAAAGAAGAGATAAGAATGCCATTCACAGCACAAAATAGTTAAAATGTGATTATTTCCAGAGGGAAGGATATTAATGAAATAAGGAAGATTTAGAAAGATTAACAAGAGTGTCCTCTGTAGGTTGAATTTTAATATGCAAAATTGATGGAAAAGGGAATTTCAGACACAGAGAACATAGGAAAAAGTGTCAGAATATTTGGATGTTTTAATATGAGTAAACGGTACTGTTTGACTGGAGTGAATTTGGGTGTAGTCATGAAGTCTTGAAAACCATGCCAGGATATAATTCAATTCTTGAAGAGCAACTGACATGTTTTGAACAAGTAAATATCATTACATAACTTTTTTCCCTTTACCAAGATTATTTCTCCCCATTTTGATTTTTAAAGCCAACGATCCTATTCAGAATACCTAACAAGTCATTTTTCTCCTCAAATGTGTAAATTAAGAAAGTATATATATATATCAACATTTATTACAAATCCTGTAATATATTTTTAAATGTTTGGGAAAATTATTTTTATACCCTTAGCAATGCTATTTTAACCATTTTTGTCTCAAGTATTCTGATAAGGAGAGCTAGCAGTCATGGATAAAACATTTCTTAGAATGCTTTATAAAGAAAAGTATTTCCTAATTTGAGGATGTGATTTTCTCAGAGCCCCCTGCCCCCAAATTTGTGTGAACCCATGATGAACCATTCTTCCTCTCTCCTCCTTGGAAAGGCCTTGTAGTTTCTTTTGGAGCAGACAAAATTTCCCCGCTACTGCGTAAGAAACACTGGCTGATTCCCCCATCCAGTAAACATTCAACGGAAAGAAAACAGCTGGTGTATGAAAGAGCAGCTTACTCACACGTTTCAAGATAACTTCAGATTAGATTCATCCTTAGATTATTCCAACCCACAATGTTTCTGGCTTGAATAGAAAACATGTTGAGTATTTCAGGAAGGAGGGTTTGTTTCTGAATGCCAGGCTCTGTGTTCAGCCTAGCAGAAAGGCCTCTTATCTCTTTGGGCTCCCACAGGCTTGTGGAATAAAAGTGAGTTGTGTGCATCGTTGGTTTGCCCTGGGCTCCAAAACCATATCCAGCTGCCTGTGTCATGCTCTTCATTCAACAGATGGAAAATATTGCCTTGCAGTTCAGTGCCAGGAAGGGAAGCTCATTGCGAGAGGTGAATCGGGGCCCACAGAGGCGTCCAGGCCTTGTGCATTCCAGTTAGGGGTTAACGGTCAAGGAAAGTCGGAGTTCACTGAGGCAAGACAGAGAGAAATGGCCAAGCTGCTTTCGTGATTGATGATCGGTGGAATGCAAAGGAAGAAGAGAGAGTAAGCACAAAAAGACGTTTTAGTGCGGAACACAAACACTGGTAATGACTGTTACGACTACCTCAGATGATGATTTATAGTGTGGTTCCGAGGCAAATCCATTCACCTCAGGTTGCTAATAATATGCAAACCACGGGAAAACGCTCAGAAATAACAGAGTTCATCACAACCACTAAAGCTCTTTTAAAATTTTGCTGCTGCTTTTAGTCTTTTATGTTCTCTCACAATATCTAAAGTCATCCATCCAGATACAGTGGCACAGCACCTGAGTGGAACTGCAGTTAATCACAATTCCCAGCATCATCGGCCTACCTCTCACTAACTTCAAAGTTTACTGGGCTTATATCTTTCTTAAGCTGCACTTTAATGGGGATGCTTTTGTATTTTCTGACTTTACTTTCCTCCCTGAGTATCGTAGGCCATACCGGCCCTCCTCAAAACGATAATGACAAGTGCAGGCCTGAAGAGACAGTTTGTTTGATATCTTACAAATCCAGGTGACGATGCTCAATAAGCATACTCCACTCCACTGAGGAGAAAACTACAGGCTTCACACAGGGAGAGGAAACCGTAATTTACTCAGTTCATGAAGACATGTTTCTGTTCCTCAGTGGTCTTCACAGCACAACATGCAGAGACCAGTTTTAGGGCAAAGTACAGGACAGGTAGCATCAAGTCCAGGTGGCTGCCCCAAATTCCTGAGCACCCTAATAACTTCCAGTAAGACATATATGTTTTCTTTTGCTAGAATCTCTTTATCCACATTGAATGCCTTTTGTAACGAGGTAGAAAGTAGACAAATGATAAATAGATAATAGATGATAGAATATCTTCCCCTCACAATACTGTAAGTTGCCACTCGATGTGCTTACTGTGTATCAGATACTTTACATTTATATTTACCTCTCTTGATCCCTATTTAACTCTACAAAGTAGGCTCCTTTCCTGGCTACAGGTTTTTTGATATGGAAATGAAGTCACAGTTTCAAAGTCACACAGTCACTACCTGGCAGAGCCGGGTGGACCCATTCAAGCAGAGGCCAAAAGCCCATGTTTTTTGGGTTTTTTTTCACATCTCTATTAGAGTATAATTGCTTTACAATGGTATGTTAGCCTCTGCTCCACAACAAAGTGAATCAGCCACACATACACACACGTTCCCATCTCTTCCCCCTTGCGTCTCCCTCCCTCCCTCCCTCCCTATCCCACCCTTCCAGGCGGTCACAAAGCACCGAGCTGATCTCCCTGTGCTATGCGGCTGCTTCCCACTAGCTATCTACCTTACGTTTGGTAGTGTATATACGTCCATGCCACTCTCTCACTTTGTCCCAGCTTACCCTTCCCCCTCCCCATATCCTCAAGTCCATTCTCTAGTAGGTCTGTGTCTTTATTCCTGTCTTACTGCTAGGTTCTTCATGACATTTTTTTTTCTTAAATTCCATATATATGTGTTAGCATACGGTATTTGTCTTTCTCTTTCTGACTTACTTCACTCTGTATGACAGACTCTAGGTCTATCCACCTCATTACAAATAGCTCAATTTCGTTTCTTTTTATGGCTGAGTAATATTCCATTGCTCTTAACTGCTCTGCCAGGCAGCTTTCGTTGGATGAAAAGACTCAAAGAATAAATCTAAATTCAAGAACCTTACTCCCTTCTGACTTGAAGAATTTGTACTGTTGCCTCCCTGCCGTGCTCAGGAGCTCAATAGACTTACATCAAGGAGCTGTGGTACTGAGACTGAGACAGAAGAGAATGGGACCTTGAAGTTAAAGTGCTTCAGCCACGCTCTCAGGGCTTAAGTCACCCTATTCTGGGTTTACATGCCCCATGTAGTAACTACTCTCTTTAATCTTTCCCCTTTCCCCTTTCCCTTAATGGTCTTCTACTTTCTTTGTGGTTTATTTTTGCTCACTTACAATAGTCCAGCTCATCGTAGTCAGTGTAAATAATTTAATCTTTAACAATAAGATATTTCAGTCAAGCTCTGAAAAGTTCATGTAGACCCATAGGAGAATATTCATAGGACTGATCCAGTGTCGTAGCCAGTAATTATTTTATTTTAAATGTGAACACAATTTAAAGTGTATTCATCTAGAATTCTTTTTAAAGATCTGGATTTGTCATTGGTACACTAACCAATCAGTATATTCCACCACTGTGGGTAAAAACGTGAACTTAAGTACTGACAACTTTTTCACAGCAACCACTAGTGACAAAAATCAATGAATGCTGCCAAAGTTATGGTTGCAAGGAAGAGTCTCCATTATGTTTCTTCATAATGGATGATTTTGCATCAGAACTGGCATGGATAGAAGGAAAACAGGAATTACCGACATGGAAGCAGGTCTCACAGAAACCCAAACCTGTAGAACCATAACACATGAGAAGAACAAAGTAGAGGATTAAATCAGGATTTAAGGTGTCTTCACTTCACTGAGAAGTTTTCCTGCTGCCCAAACTAGGGATTTGCTGATGTCGACTGTTCTAAAGGCAGGTTCTCTCCGCCTTGATCTTGTTTCTGCTTCTGTACCTGAATGTCTCACTACAGCTCAAGTGCAAATTCCTTTCCTTTTTCGGTATATCTATCTAACTCCAGGTTATTTTCATATTTTGTAAGTAGACAATATCGTTGGCTTTATGTTATAGGTAAAAAACGTAAGTATTATAAACTCATATCTTCCTGAAATAAACTAGATCTTGCTTTTCTGACAAGCAACAGGAGAGAACTGGCTTTCTTAAATGCATTTAGGATACAATTCACCTGGAAATAGGCAACTTCAGGGCAGGTTAGCACAAAGTTTTGACCACATCTTGGCCCTTGCTTGGCGTCACTGTAATCCTTAGTTTTTCTCAACTGTTTAAAGCATGTGTTCTTTCACTGCAACCCATAAAACAGAAAAAAGAGAAAAGGTAACTACAGAGTTAGGTATTCAAACCTCAGTGAGCAATATTTCAGAATATTACATAGGAACAGCAATAATCAATATGCCTTCTTTTTGGTAGATTTTATTTTCTTGGCTTAATTTTGAAAAATAGAATTCCATGTTTGGAGAGCTGATTTACGAAGGGCAACAAATTCCAAATCTCTTTTACTCGTTCACAGGAAAATTCCTTGTTAGAAAATACTATATCGAGTCATGTGTTGGATAAAAATGATTTCCTACTTTGTCTGAGAAATATTTAACCTGAAAACCATTACTGTATTTTTATATCAGTTTTAATATTAACTTTCAAACTTAGAAAAAGTACTCCATCTGCTTAGATGTCTGGAAGCCAGAGGTGGGTGAAGCAAGAGAGAAATTCCATGGCATGAATACAGCCAAATATTCCATTTATTAACATTATTCCTTATACCTATTTTGGGTGCTGATGGCATCTAGATATCTGATATCAAACTCTATTTATAACCCCTTTAGAGAATACGATTGTTAGATTGAAATGGGACAATAATTCAGTCGGTCAAAATTTGTTACCTAGATCCTATATGTATAATACTGGATTTGATGATTTTTCCAAAGAAAAGAAATCAGGTTTTATAGTCTAATGGAGGAAAAGACTCAAGAAGCATTAAGGAAATAAACCATAATATGAACCATGGGGCATATTAGAGTTAAGCATCAATATGTAAACATCAATACGTATTATTTATAAAAAATGATCGTATGTTTTTAGGGTGGGGCTTACCATGAGCCTGAGGTTCTCTCACAAGCAATCCTTTCCTGATTTCCTCTCAAAGGGATTCACTACCCGCTCACTCAGACACACACACACACGCACACATCTCTTTGTGCATAACTACCATTTTCCTCTCCCTGCTCACTTATGTTTTGAATTGCTTCACTTAGAAAGAGAACTTTCCCAATACACTGGATAAGTTTAAAATAGAAATCATTTGCAGGAGGAAATTAATAAATAAATTCACAGTCCTGGTAGTGGTGAAGATGAAGTTAAAAGATTTTTGGAAAAATTATTTTTCATCTTAAAGAAATGTCAGTTGATTCTTTTACAGTCTGTTATAAATTACAGCAGGACTTTTCCTACAATTTTGGTAGACTGGATGGGATCCTGAATGAGAGGAGGAAAGTGAAACTGAGCTGTAACCTGTGAGCGTATCCTTCTGTAGAATTAGGCAGATTTTCAGGAGAAAATAAGCAAAAGAACAAACCTAAATGTTTTTGTCATTGTTTGTTTTGCTCTTATAACTTCTCATACTTACACCTTTGCCCTACATAATGCTTTCTCTGTATTGTCTCTGTTATCCCCTTGGGGATACACACACACACACACACACACACACACACACACACACACACACACACACAATATATATGTGTACACTATATGTTTATACATATAATACATGCATATATATGTATGTATATGATTAGGCTAAAAATAAAAATCAGTTTGAAAATCTAAAAACAGATGTCACATCTATGTTTCCAGGAGGTTGTTAAATAGCAGAGTGAAGCACAATGTATTATTAGCATGTGTTTTTACATTGACCATATCCCTTTACTTGCCTGCTACTAATCCTTTCCTATTTCTTTTTTTAAGACTGAAAACCCTGTGTGTGGTATTTGCATGTGTGCATAAATAGAAATCTTAAAGAAGTTTCACATTAGGATCCAATGCATGAATAATTATTGAAATCATAGCTAATAACTAAAACTTAGCAACGACAATAAAGTATCCTGAGAGTTAGAATTAGAACTAATTACTATCAGTTAGAAAATAATGGGAACCAAGACTATTACTTACTTTCCTCTATCTCTTGATCTAAATAAATCAATAGAGAAATAGCCTCAAAGAAAACTACATAATTAGAGGGAGATTAAAGGATAAAATTCTACACTAGCAAACCAACAGCAATACCCGCTGCAGCGTTTTGATGTGATGCTAAGGGCTGAGTGGTTTGTTCAAATCCTGTATCCCTAGGTCCCCATCTTCTTTCTGCAAATCTCTTTGTCTAGAACAACATGAATAAGTTCTGGAATTGAAAGTCTGATATTGACAGTAGACTCAAAACATCTCACCTCTGCTAAAGTGAATATGAAAGATTTTGGCACTGTTTCTCTAAGACTTTTCATACTATGTGTTAAAACTAGAGTAAACTGGGATTACTGTAAATAGATATAAAATCTATGTGACAAAGGCATTGCCTTCTGGGGGAAAAAGAAGCTGACAATAGCCAATATAAAATGAAGGTATTAGAGGCAGAGGTGGCTCTTACCACTTCTGATGAAAAAGAAGTCACATGTAGAAGATCCTGGAAACAGTAATTAATCCGTAAGAGTACAAACAGACAACCATTGTTTAATTTAGAAAATGAATGACTTGAGTTTTCAGTCATAGTCTTACCAGCACAAACATAATCAGCATTACCTCGGATATCAAAGAACAACGATCTTGATAGCAAATTTCGCAGGATTCAGGAAAATTAATAAAAATTCTTTTAAAATACTTTTCAGATGGTCTAAGGGTCACTGTTAAAGAAAACACTGTTGTTGTAATGGCGTGTTGTTTAGATCAGTGGATACTAAGTGTGATCTCTGGACCAGGAGCACCTGCATTTTGGGGGCATCTGTTAGAAATGCCAGTTCTTGGACCCCACTACTGAATAAAAAGTTCTGTGGGATCTACAAGAAAACAAAACAAATGAACAAACAAATAGAAGCAGACTCATAGATACAGAGAACAAACAGGTGGTTGCCAGAAGGGAGGGGGATGGAGGAATGAAAAGGAGAAAAAATGAAGGTAACTAAGTGAGGTAATGAATACTAATTAGCTTGATTGTGGTGACCATTTCACAGTGTAAATCGATGTGAAACGGTCATGTTCTACACCTTACATATATACAGGTTTTGTCAATTATACCTTAAAGCTGAAAAAAATTTTTTTATCATTATTATTTATTTATTTATTTTTGCGGTGTTGGGTCTTCGTTTCTGTGTGAGGGCTTTCTCTAGTTGTGGCAAGTGGGGGCTACTCTTCATCGCGGTGCGCGGGCCTCTCACTATCGCGGCCTCTCTTGTTGCAGAGCACAGGCTCCGGATGCGCAGGCTCAGTAGTTGTGGCTCATGGGCCTAGTTTCTCCGCGGCATGTGGGATCCTCCCAGACCAGGGCTCGAACCCGTGTCCCCTGCATTAGCAGGCAGATTCTCAACCACTGCGCCACCAGGGAAGCCCTGACAAAATTTTTAAATTAAAAAAAAAAATTAATTCTGGGCTGGGACCCAGTAATCTGTGTTGTAACAATCCCTCCGGGTGATTCTGACTTACAGTAACTTAAACCATTGGTTTACATAAAGCCACCAAGAAAACTAAATTATTCTTTTCAAATTGTAAAAGAACACCAAAAGAGGGAGAGGCATATAACAACACAATCTAATTTTGTGAGCATACTATCACAAGAGTTCAAGGAAGAATAAAGAGATACTGTGTTAAATCATAATACTGCCTTAATTTCAGAGCATTTTACAAAATGTATAAAGCACTTCTCCACACAATACCATACATTATAGTCCTTATAACACCCATGGATTATTTGTCAAACATATCCTTGTATCAGGTCAACTTTCTAGAGATAGTGAACTATAAAAAAGTGCTGAATATCAGCAAAATAATTTACGCAGATTAGTGATAATATGACACTCTATCCAAGAAAAAAAATACTTGGCAAAATATGAAAGAATCCTAAAAAGGTAATGCTGCATTTCAGAGAAGGACATGTCTGGGTATAACTGCTGCTTTTTTTTACTCTTTTCTTTTTTGTTTTTCTAGTCTTCATATTGGGTGACCTGCAATTACACTCAGGGGTATTGTCCAGAGTACAGTTTTTCAACAACGGGAAAAAATTTTTGTAACCATATTACTAATCCTTGTGACCTGCATCCTTCATAAGGAGAATTCTGAATGAAGCTTTAATGCTTATGAATAGTTTTAGCTCCATGGCCTATTTGTTATCCCTAGGAGGTGGGTATTTAATCTGTCAAACATTTGTAAAACACCAAAAGCTGTATGGCCTTTGACCTGGGTCACTAAAATCATACCCCATTCTAGTGACTTTCTGATTTCACCCAGCAGGTCCCATACATTTGTACCGTGCCTTATGAAGCGTTCAGGCAGAGTATGATCTTTGACTTCTGGCCACCTGTGTCCCATACATTTTGTGTGAAAGAAATAAATGACAGGCTTGGAGATTAAGTCTAGCTCTCCCTTTTTATTCAGGTGTATTGCCAGCTGAGTTGAATGACCCATGGGTACTTTAATTTATAATGTTTTTTCTTACTGTTATAACTAACTTGTAGCAATGCATGTGTTACCAACAAATTATCTTAACATTCTGTGTCACAAATACGTTCTATTCTTTGGTAAGTAGGTATGTCAATCCAGTAAAAAAAAAAACTAACACAGTGCATGCACACATACATATAGATCCTTAATTACCGCATGTGTTTTCCATATTAATGTCATTATCATTGTTTTTAAACCAAGGAGCTTTGACATTTTGGAATGCTTTTCATGGGTTTACAAGAAGGTTTTCTATATTACTATTCCAGAACCTATCCTGGGGATAACATTTGGAGATTCTATCATGAGCAAGTTTCATTTTATCAGTTTTGAAAAGTTCTATGAAAATCTACAACAAAAGGACCTCACTTTTTAATAAAGCATAAAATCTAACTCTTCAGTTGCCTGTCACTTTAATTCACTCATTCTAGGGATGTTTATTGATCTCTAGAATGTACCAAGAACTATTCCAGGCACTGTGGAAAATATGTAGAAGGGTTTCTTCCCTTTAAGAGTCTGATAAAGGAGCTAAGACAGATGCACAAATAACTATAGCATAGGGTCAGATTGCCCGCGTTCCAAACCAGAGGTGTAAGTGATGGTTTATGAGGACTTGGCTAAGAAAGATGGAAAGAGGCTTCATGGAAGAGGTGATATTTATCCTAGGATTTGGATGATATATAGGACTTCAACAAATATAAAAGTAGAGAAAAGTAAGAATGAATAGCATGACATTAAACAAGAGAAAGAAAACAACTGGGCCTTTTAAGCAAATGTCAAGTGATCCATGCTGAATTGATAATAAAACAAATGAAGAAAAGTTGGGAGACTTAAGTAGAAAAACATGGAGCAAACTGGATTAAGGAGAATATTGAATGCCATGCTAAGGAATTGCAACTTTCTAGGAATGTGGAATTGAGAGTCATCAGATTTTTTTAGATCAAGGGAATAAATTTTGACTGGAGGTTTTCAAAATAAATTTGTACCAATAGAAAAACAATCACTATTGGGAATTCCCTGGTGGTCCACTGGTTAGGACTTGGTGCTTTCACTGCCGTGGGCCCAAGAGTTCAATCCCTTGGTCTGGGAACTATGATTCCACAAGCCAAGTGTGGCAAGTCTAAAAAAAACAAAAAAAAAACAAAAAAATAATCACCATTGTCAGAGTCATGACGAGCTGCTTTCTACTTCCAAATCTTAAACTTGTTAGTAATATGAATAAGTCTGTTTCTTCTTCTTCTTGTGCCTCAGTTTTCTCACATGGAAAAATGAGGGATAATTACTTTTCTATCAGGGTCCCTGTGAGAATTTATTCAGGTAATACATGCAATGCATCCGAACAAATACATTCTTTCTTTATTTTTCTCCAAAATTTTAATGAATGGGGAATTGAAGACTGTTAGTAGAAGGATAAAATATAAACGTGAAATTAGGTAGTAACAGAATATTAAGATTTTATTTTAACATAATTTTGTATAAAATATAATGTCTTCAATATAGACCTCATGCTTCTAACCTTTAGATGCAGCAGAATATTTAGCTCGTCTAATTTACCCTACCTCATTTCAAAATCATGGATGAAAATTGAAAATTATACTTTAGTAGTGTGATGAACTGGGCAATTGGGATTGACATGTATACACTGATGTGTATCAAATTGATGACTAATAAGGACCTGCTGTATAAAAAAATTAAATTAAATTAAAAAAAAGAAAATTATACTTTAGTTTCAAGTCATAAACCTTAACCACATATATAATATGCTCCAATATTTGTTTACACAAGTTGAGTCTATTAAGTATTGATACTTAGTGTTGTCTCAACTTAGACAGCAGCCTATTCTACTTTGGCAGATTTCAGAACAGCTTTAACCCTTTAAAAATATATATATTTATTTCCCCCTCAGACACATACATATATCTAAGATTTTTTTTTTTCTTTTTTTTTTGCGGTACGCGGGCCTCTCACTGTTGTGGCCTCTCCCATTGCGGAGCACAGGCTCTGGACACGCAGGCTCAGAGGCCATGGCTCACGGGCCCAGCCACTCCGCGGCACGTGGGATCCTCCCGGACCGGGGCACGAACCCGCGTCCCCTGCATCAGCAGGCGGACCCCCAACCACTGCACCACCAGGGAAGCCCCTAAGATTGTATTTTATATGATCTTTACATACGCTGCATATGAAATAGCATAAGTAGGTCAATCAATTTGTGAACTTGTTGTTAAATGTTAACACAGTTCCCAACTCTGATATGAGCAGTTTGAAGCATGTATTACATTAAGTTCATTTTTTTCTACTTTTCAATTCAAGGAGTGCATTAAAAAAATCAAAATGGTCACTGTGAATGATTAAATGTCTCCTGTCACAGTATCTGATTTAGCATCCCATTTATAGCAACCCCCACCAAAAATCCTCTTTAGTGAATTGCACTGCCTTTTTGAAGATTAGGCCATTAATAAATAATGTGACTTCAGATTTTACCCATTTGGCTGTGTTTGCAGAGGCCACCAACTCTGTCAGAGGATGTCATCTGGAGATTGTTATAGGAAGGACGAGTGGTGTTGAGATAAAAACATGTAAATAAATAAATTAATGAAATCTAAAACAATTATGTCCTGAACATTGCCAAATCTGATTCTCAAATTTTGTCTTCTTAAACCTCTCCCCTACCCATAACCCTCTCCACCACGCCCAGATCTTCTCTTGGGAATGTCCAAGATTGTGAACTGAAGCTGTTGAGGGTCTGAGACCAGAAGCCTGAGCAACAATGGATAATGGAGCAGGGAGTGGCAAGGGCATGGGACACGGTTGAGGGACTGCAGGGCTGCAGAGAACATCTACACATAGGGGACGCCTTTCCTATCTGGAGAAGCATGACCTCACCTGTGTCCTCAAAGTAATGGCTCTCACATGTGAGTTCTGTGTACACATTCCTGCATCCTGCAGAGTCTCAGGAATACCTGGTGGGTCTCTGCTTGTCCTGAACAAGACTTATTTCCAAACTTAGAGATTTGAGTTTGGAATCATTCCTATATTTTTAAACCATTTACTCACTTTATGGCAGTATAACTGACATACAAAAAGTTGTACATATTTAATGTATACAGTTTGATTGGTTTGGAGATTAACATACGCCTGTGAAACCATCACCACAGTCTATGTCATAAACATATCCATTACCTCCAAAAATTTCCTCCTGCCGTCTTTATTTATTATTATTACTTTGGGGGGGTGATAGAACACTTAATGTAAGATTTAGCCTCTTAGCAAATTTTCAAGTATACAGTGTTGTTTACTATAGTCACCATGCTGTACAGTAGACCTCATCTTGTATAACTGAAACTTTGTACCCTTTGACTGCTCCCTCCCCTTACCCCTCCCCCAAGCCCCTGGCAACCGCCATTCCAATCTGTACCTCCTCCATCACGTTCACTAAACCACGGATATTTCTATAAATGTGGTGGGGTTTGTACTCACATATGCTGAAGGCTGGGATGGATTTTTGCCTAGGAAAGTAAGACGTTTCATTCATTTCTGAGTGGCCAAGCTGCCCCTGGAAATCTGCAATAGTTCTTTTGCTCCAAGAAAATAGGCCATGCATCAACTTTCACCAGGGAAAGTTTATACAATATAAATTCTGCATCTATGCTAGAAATACACAATCCAAATAATTATGTAAATACATTGTGATATTGTACTGAAAATAGATGGACAGAGGAAGACAATGAGGAAGGGGATATATCCAGTCTTGGATTTCTTTCTTTTTCTTTCATAATCTTCCCTCCCCACACTTCACACCTCTTCTTTCTTTGTTCTCCTTTTCTAATAATTCCAGGATGGAAATTGCTACAGGTGCAAGATATTTGAAGTGTACAATATAATGATCTGATATACATACATATACATTGTGAAAGAATCCCCACAATGAAGTTAATTAACATTTTCATCACCTCATATATTTATCTTTGGGGTTCAAGTTCTATGTCTTAGCAAATTTCAGTTATGCAATACAGTGTTATCAACTATAGTCACCATGTTATACATTGGATCCCCAGAATTTATTCATCTTATAACTGAAAGTTTATATCATTTTACCCATCACTCCCTATTTCCCCCACCCGCCGGCAACCGTTTCTCTACTGTCTGTTTCTATGAGTTTGACTTTTCCTACACTCTGTTTATCTCAAAATCTTCATTGTTATGGAAGATTTTATGAGAAGCCAATAAATCTCAGGTAATAGGAAGGCAGGATGACCACTCATGGGCATATGCTGTGACTTTGTGCATTTAATGTTAGCCAATGGAATATTGGGATTCTAAAAAGATAACAAACATGTTTTCTATTAAAGGGACAGTCAGAGAAATTGAGATTGGGAAGGCCCATCCAAGCAAGTTGGCATGGCTGCAACTTATTACTGAAAATTAATTTATTAGAATTCTATATTATACATCACTCTTGAGTCCTTAGTTCATGGTATAGTATGGTAAAAAAATGTGTCTTTCACCTGTGTCGGAGCCTTCAGAGCTGACAGCCATACCCTGGACCTTTATAACTTCATTAAGCTGACAAATGTCACCTAATGAGACCTCCTTGTCCACAGGGTATATCTAGACATCAATAATAAGTGTGTTTTGTTTTTATAATTTTATCCAGGCATATTTTGACTTATATTAATCAGTGGTCAGTGTATGAAAGTATTTTATATTGATACCATTCATTATGTATTTGGCTAAAATATTAAGGCCATAATGATAAAGTAGAATTTATTGATGAAACATTTTATTGCTCACTATAAAAAAAAAGAACCTGAAAAAAATCTTTGCAAAATACCTTTAAAGTTTGTGCTTCTAAATGAAAAGGAACATTCTAGCAAGAATTTTTACCATCTAATTTATAGTAACAGTACGTACCAAATACGTTTCAGTGTATTTTTTTTTTTCAATTCTATAAGTACTTAGATGCTTCCAGGATAAGAGGCACAGTGCTGGGTGCTGTGGAGAGTACTTAAAAATATGAGACAGTCCAGTGTAGGAGGTGGGCCGTGATAAAAAGTAGTAATTGTCATATCAAAGTTAGGATAAACCACTAGGAAGAAAAAGATTAAATCCACATGAGCTCAGGAGAGGCTTCTGGATGGAGATGGTGTTTAGACCAACCTTTGAAGGATGGCAGTTCTGTTTTGAGTCACATTTTTAGATAATCTATATCATACATCTGATAGACATTTTTCTACTTTGTATTAGTTAATATATCTGAACTGTGCTTTCAGCATTCCTAGCTCTACTTAGTTTAGTCAGCCCTGCACAGGTTTGTTTTATGAGCTAAGTGTTTTTAGTTTTACATAGCATACTGTACTATTTTTCTTTCCTAATTTAAAAATGTTATTTTCTGATTCTGTACGTGCCCTTGTTCTTAACCTGAAAATTCTTCTTAAACTTTCACAGTTTTTCTCCTTTCGAAACAGATTATGTTTTCATTCCTTACACATAGGCCTGTTTAAGGAGTTCTTCTGTAACCTCTGTTACATCCTCACTCCCAACATTGTTTTGATTGGAGATCAAAGAAGCAGCAAAGCCAACTTTTCTAAACTCTGATTTCCATCCATCTGGGCATTTTAAATTGGCATATTAACTCATCCTAGTAACTATTAAGACTCGAATATTTTATAACTATTGTAACAATTCTGGCAAAGTAAAAACATTTTAAGAAGTCCAACAGATAAAGTGAAAACTCTTCCAAGATATAGAAATAATTTTCTTCTGTCTGTAAGTTTTTCAATGGTATAAATGTTATCTTAACTTGAAAATATACTAACTTAAAATATATCACAGGGGCTTCCCTGGTGGCACAGTGGTTGACAGTCCGCCTGCCGATGCAGGGGACACGGGTGCGTGCCCCGGTCCGGGAAGATCCCACATGCCTCAGAGCGGCTGGGCCCATGAGCCATGGCCACTGGGCCTGCGTGTCCGGAGCCTGTGCGCCACAACAGGAGAGGCCGCAGCAGTGAGAGGCCTGCGTACAGCAAAATATATATATATATATATATATACACACACACACACACATATCACAGAAAAAGTTATAATAATATTATAGAGGATAGATATTTTGAGTTGACTGACAGACTCACTGGAATGTTTTCAATATTACTGCAATGGAAATTTTACTTCGTATAGTTATGAAGGTACTACCACAAAATGAATAAATAAATACCAAATTCTCTCTGTGCTCCATAAGGATATTATGATAAAATAATTACTTTGCTTACTTTCATAGTTGGTAAAAATCTTGTTCAATGCAAGTTTTCTAGACAATTCTTCCACTGTATTATTAATAGTAATAGTTCCTGGTTTTCTTTCTTTGATTCACATGAAGCACTAAAAGAAAGGCCACAAACTCAGAAATCACCCTATAACAGGCAGCATGACTTGGGTTCTACAGCTTTTTCCGTGAGACAGGAAGCAATTGAATGTCTCCATGGCTTTATTGAAAGTTTTTATAAGTCTAGACAAAAACTTACACAGAAACTGTTTGCAACCCTGTAACTACAGGATAAATGTGTGCAGAATGACTCTCCATGGAGAGTCAGTAATTCCAATTAGACTCCTGATCTCTGGGAGTAGACCATTTATTTGTTTGTAACTTAGTTACAATTCCAAATATTTTTAGGTCTTGATTTAAGCTTCACTAAACTGAAGATTTCATAAACTAGTAAAAAAGCCTTGGTGTATTATGACTCCATTTTATACTTTAATCCACTTGTAACGCTGTATTATAAATTGACATTTTGATATTTTCATGTTTTGATTTTTTTTAATCTACATGCAAACAGATTTTATTAACATTTAAATAAGATGACTATTACATAGAAATGCATGGTATCTGAAATACTTTTCATAAGATCAGATTATTTATTTTAAAAAAAACCAATCTCTATAAAGATAAGGACAAAGTATTGGGCAATAACCAAGATGGCTTTGTAAATCATCATCAGTGTTTTGTAATTAATCGCCCATTCATACATTTGAAATTGCCTCTTAAATAAAAGGAGTAACAAATCAAACCTGTTTGACTTTTGGTAAAGTTTGGTTTAATCCTGTGTGCTGTATCTGTCATTAAATCAGATTTTAGACCTAATAACGTTGAAATGGGTTATCAGAAGAATAGAAAGTTGTCTTAACTAGGATAAGTGACAGAAAACAATCATGGCGGTTTTAGGTAGAAAGTGATAATTCAATATAAGGACACGAAAATTCTCTTGGAATAAGTCAATGCCTCCAAAGTTTCTAGAAACAGAAAATGATAGTTTTCAAACTCTTCATTACCCCTGCATACCTGTTATTATGACATCTGCTTAACTATTTTCACCCCAAGCAAATTAACTTCCTTTGCTTCTGTCATCTGGAGGGTTAGTGGATCATAATCTTCCATGTTATAGGTCCAGACTTGGTGCATACAAAGAGCTTTTCTGTCGATAGAGAAACATAAAGATTAGGTAGATATGATTGTTACTCTCAAAGTGCTTATAATTGGATGTTTGCAGTACTTGATAATTTCTCTAATTACCTCACTGTCTACTATGAGATCATCATATATTCATGGTACAAAATGAATATTTACTAACTTAAAAAGTAATGTATATTTACTTTCAAGTGTACACCCATAGTTATATGTATATATTACTAATAATGATTTCAGTAGACCAAGCAAACAGCAATAAGGGGTAAAATATTTAAGATGTCAGGGAATCATTAACTTAGTAAGTAGTGTGATTGCTGTTTTACAGATCCAGGATGTCTGTAAGATACAGAAGAGTTGATTCCATAACTATTCTAAAAGGTCAAGAAAGCCAGCTTTTGGTAGTCCATCAACAATTTTGTTCTAATTGTTTTTTTAAATTGTTGTTAGGAAATAAGATCTATACAAAAGTGTGAAGGTGTAGAGAAAGTCACCTCTGGCGAGGCAGTAGCTCCCTTTCGGTCCCTTACTCTCACCTTGTAAAGCTGACGCGATCATACCACACCTCAGCCCCAAATCGTCCACGTCTTCACATCTCAGAGTGAAAGACAAAATCCACCCAATGGTCCCAAGACCCCACAAAATCTGCTCCTTCCTCTTGGCTCTCTGAACTGATCTAGAACTTTCTCCTGCCCATACTGCTCCTGACACACTGCTTTTCTCGCTGTCCTTCATTCTTGGAGCTTTTGCATTTGCTGTTCCATCTACCAGAAGTGCTCTTTTCTCAGATTTCTGCATGGCCCTTGCCCTCATTTTCTTCAGGTCTAAAATAACAACACTCTTTCCACAGCCCAGACTTTTCTATCCTACCTGCTTTATTTGTCTCTGTATCTGGCATGCAACGTATTCACTCAAACTAAAGCATGAGGGACTTAGTTTAATCTAATTATAATTTTTTTTGTCATAAAGGTAATTTTAGGTCATTTTATAAAAACACAGAACTTAGGGAAGTTGTGAAATCATGTTGTGAGATCTTTTAAAAGTGTTAGGTTCTTACCAGTTTGGGAGAGTTTATGAGCGATCTACCCTAAAGTTAGTAAATGAGTTGCGATTACTCCACATGGTCATGATACAGATGGTTGGCAAGTTTTGGGATGGCCAAGTGTCATTCAACAGGCAACGGAGTGTATGAGATTTGGAATCAGAAGAATAGTGTTCAGATATGAGTGTTGCCACTTCGTTGCTTGTAATGTTGGGCAAGGTCATAAAATAGTACAGAAGATATTAGTAATGGAAGCTTAAAATATATGAATAAGTAAGTGAAGGGACTTTTGTAAACCACTTAAACTTATTAAAGGGATGTAGAACTTTTATAGTATCTGGCTCACTTTGTTGTAGTGAGGATGAGATAAAATATAAAAACGCTCTATAAAGTGAAAAACAATATATATTATTATTATTACTCTTGGTAATCAGGAAAGTAATAAGGTAAACACATAACTGAAAAAAGTTTATACAACCTTGTGTGGGTAGAGATGCTGGTCAACACACTGACATGCACAGGTCTGATAACAATATAATTATGAAACTATAATAATGAAAAACTAATAATAGTAATATTTATCTCAGATGACTATGTGCCAGCCACTGAACTAAGAATTTTACAGCCTTATCTCTTTGAGTAATTACTGCAATCCTATGAGGCAAGTGACTATTATCATTCCAACTTTACAAATGAAGAAAATGAAAGAATAAGCAGCCAGTTCACATAGCTAGTGAATGCTTCAACAGTGGCTGGAGTTGGTAAGTTTATTAATCATTTGGTATTGTACACACTCATATTGGTATTGTTAATCTAAACCCATAACAATACCCTTCATACAGCCAATTTCCATTTCATTTTTGAAAGTGGAAATATAAAAGGTAAACAAATTAATTAACGTTTGTTAGGATTTAAAAACAAATATACAAATTCCTACACATGGAAAAAAAAAGCTATTGCAATGAGTCAGAAAAGCATGAGGTCAGAAGTGTTTATATAAATGTTTTTTTTTTTTTTTTATTTTCTAACATCTTTATTGGAGTATAATTGCTTTACAATGGTGTGTTAGTTCCTGCTTTATAACAAAGTGAATCAGCTATACATACACATATATCCCCATATCTCCTCCCTCTTGCATCTCCCTCCCACCCTCCCTATCTCACCCCTCTAGGTGGTCACAAAGCACCAAGCTGATCTCCCTGTGATCAATTTGAAATAAATATACAATAGGTTACATCCTCAGTGGCACTGGTAAATTTTATTGCAGGATGTGCTTCTTAAGGAATTTGCAAATAAAAGTCCTCAAGAGTTCCGGCCCAGCTGTCCCTTGCAGACCATAATGGCTCTTTGGCCCTCTGTTCCACCAGAGGTCACTGCACCACCTGCCAGGCAAGGCCCCCAGGTGCTGAGGGCAGATCCTCCCTCCCCCGTGGTGACCTCTGTACACACAGTGCCTTCCTGGGTCTTAAGAGAGGATGATCCATCGATATAAGTGAGCTTTCTGCTCCCATAGAATTCACAGAACACACAAGCAGGTGATTATAATTATCCAGGCCCTAGAAATTCCAATACATCTCTTCTCATGCTTGATTATATGAAAACGAGTAATACAAATTGCTGAAAAACTGCTCTGAATGAGGTTGAAACCCAAGGTCTAGAATGTAACAGAATTGCCACTATCTTTGATTTTTTTTTTATCATCTGAAAGATCAGCTCCACCGTGAATAACTTTGAGGGGTTGCCTACATAAGTGGGTTTTTTTTCCCAGTATGATTTTTAACTTCAGCGCTGATGGCAAGAAAGAATTAATTAAATGATTTAAGGGGGTGAAAAAAAGTATTTACAGGGGAAATAGCCATGTGATTGTCAAGGAGCTCTTACATATTAAACGGGACAGTTTCGTCTCTCGTCTCATAGCTACAGAAAAACAGGAAGTATTGGGAAGGGAAAAATGAGGGTTGGGAAGAGGTGAAGGTGGGACGTCTGGTTTGTCTGTGTGAGATCTCTTGCTGGCACTATGCCCAGAAATTTTTTCTTACCCCTTTGAAAGACAGAGGCTGTATAAAGAGCTCTAAAGAGATTGATTTTCCTGGGAAAAGATTTGAGACAGGACAGTCAGGGCAAGCCAGGCTGGTACTGGCCGTGAGACCAGACCAGAACGGATGCGGGATCCTGGTCAGTGCTGTGAAAAAGGCCAGGAAGAACAGCGAGGTGAGATGCCCAGAGAAGGCACTGACTCTGAGGTTCTTGGAGGACGTGGCGGTGGGGGAAAGATAGAAAAGGCAGCTTTGGGAAGTGGGAGCAGGGGAAATAGTAGAAAGGGAAAACACCTGTTATTTTAAGCCAGTGATTAATGATCACAAGGAATTGGAGACTTGGAGATGAAAAATAAATGTGAGGATTTACCTAAAGGAAACAATGAAATATACATGGATATTTATACACAGGGGACTTTACTGCAGTGTTATTTATAATATTGAAAATTTTAAAGTAATCTGTATGTCTATATACATATATATGATATAGAGGATATATATTGTAAACATATATATGATGTATATGTGAGTATGTAAATACCATAGAATACGTAGCCATTAAAATATATTTTCTAATAATATTTTAATTCTAAATAGGTATTTTAAGTTTAAAAATCCGTAAAGCAGCATTTACCCTTATATACATATATGGTATATAAATATACATATGCATGCATGTATACACATAAGTGAAGAGAGAAGTGAGAGATGATGAAAGAATACATCAAAATGTCAGCAATGATTTTCTTTAGATAATGGAATTGCATGATTTTAATTTACCTTCTCTATGCTTTTTGGTGTTTTTCAGATTTGTTTACAGTACTGGAGTCTGCCTTTATATTTTGTATCTTCTTTGTGTCACTTATGAACATTTTCTGAAGTTTTCAATAAATACTGGATATTGTTTTTTTAATTAATTTTTATTAATTTTAATTCAGATTCATTTTTTATTAAATTAAAATAAAAATGCATATCAACTTCAAGTAGCACACTTAGAATAACCCCATTTTTCTTTTTTTTTTTTAATTGGAATATAGTTGCTTTACAATGTTGTGTTAGTTCCTGCTGTACAGCAAAGTGAATCAGTTATACATAGACATATATCCACTCTTTTTTAGATTCTATTCCCATATGGGTCATTACAGAGTAATGAGTAGAGTTCCCTGTGCTATTCAGCAGGTTCTTAGTAGTTAAATAAAGCATGAAGTTCCCCTGTTCCAGTTCCTCTCAAGCCCCTGTAATATTTTGTGTCACATCTCTTGGTGGCCCCATATTTATCCATGTTTGTTTTCAATTCTTGTATTAATTATTATCAGGATTCTAAATAATATGTTTATATTTTATACTAGTTATTCTACATATGCCTCTGATTCTTTCTCTACTCTTTATTGAGCAGTCCCACTCCTGGATATGAATCCGGAAAAAACTGAAAACACTATTTCGAAAAGATACATGCACCCCAGTGTTCGTAGCAGCACTACTTAACATTAGCCAAGATATGGAAGGAACCCAAGTGACCATGCATATATGCATGTATATATACAATGGAATATTACTCAACCATTAAAAAAAGAATGAAATTCTGCCATTTGTAGCAAGATGGGTGGACCTAGAGAATATTATGCTCAGTGAAATAAGTCAGACAGGAAAAGACAAACACTGTATGATATCACTTGATGTGGAATCTAAAAAATAAAGCAAAGGAATATATAGAGCAAGACAGAAACAGACTGTGGTTACCAGTGGGGGAGGGAAGGGGGAGGGGCAAGACAGGGGTATGGGATTAAGAGATACAAACTACTATATGTAAAATAGAAGAGCAACAAAGTTATATTTTACAGCAAAGGGAATTATAGCCATTATTTTGTAAAAACTTTTAATAGTCTATAAAACTTTTTATAATCTATAAAAATACTGAATCACTATGCTATACACCTGAAACTAAAATAATGTCATATATCAACTGTACTTCAATTTTAAAAAAGTCAATTTGTGTCATCAGGGTTGTGTTCTTTCTGGAAACTCTAGGGAAAATACATTTCCTTGCCTTTCTAGCTTCTAGAGACCACTTATATTTCTGGTACATGGCCACATTCTTCTTGATAACCAGCCAGAAGCATCTCAGATCTCTCTTTCTGACTCTGACCTTGACTTTCATGCTTCCCTCTTTCACTTATAAGACTCTTGTGATTACAGTGGGTCTATCTGAATAATCCTGAATAATCTCTACATCTCAAGATTATTAACTTAGTCACATCTCTAAAGTCCATTTGGCATGTAAGGTAACAAATTCACAAGTTCTGACCATAAGGTCATGAACATCTCGGGGGTCACTGTTCTGCCTGCCACCATGGCTAAGGATAAAATGCCAAATTTAATTATGTGATTTGCAAAATTACAAGCTAGTTAAATGCCTGACTCTCCAAGTCTTCCATAACAAGAACGGGCACTGGTCAGAAAGGAATGTGATCCTTAGACTTGGAATGGGAATATTTGGGCAGACACAGACAAGTCTGAGAAACATTTCTCTCAGCCCCTCCAAGTCACCCTTGCTAGAAGCAGCCACCGCCTCACATGTCTAAGTAAACTGCCTCCCTTTCATTAAAACCTTTCTTTAGTTGTTTGTTCCCTGGGGAAGGCCTCTTATCCTTCCTTACTTTTTCTACCACTTCTCTCTGTTTTCAGGTTCATAAAAAAATCAGATCTCAGAATGTCCCAGAGGGAGAAAGGATTTGGCACATATACCACTT
The DNA here is from genome assembly GCF_039906515.1 of Pseudorca crassidens. Lineage (NCBI taxonomy): Eukaryota > Metazoa > Chordata > Mammalia > Artiodactyla > Delphinidae > Pseudorca > Pseudorca crassidens. The sequence goes on from NC_090313.1 coordinate 26,135,124, forward strand.
AGGAAAAAGAGAGTGAATATGCTGAAGAGCTCACAAAACTTTGCTAATATATTTCAATAAAAATCTGGGGAATACAGGTGTAAATGATTTCTGATGATGGTGGTCAAATATGATGGAACATAAGGTTAGACGTGTTTGAATTAAGCCATTGGTGCTCTCTGTGATTCTAGTTTTTGGGTTTTTTTTTTTTTCTTTTTGGCTGCACAGCATGTGGAATCTTAGTTCTCCAACAAACAAGGGATCCAACCCCGGGCCCTTGACAGTGAGAGCATGGAGTCCTAACCACTGGACCACCAGGGAATTCCTGTGATTCTAGTTTTAATGTATAAATTTTGAGTAGCAATCAGTGACAGTTTGGTTGGCTAATTGAAGCCCTGTCTCAATAATGACCTCTATTCAGTGTGCCTCAGATGCTGGAACTTCCCTGGCATGCTTTAGAGGAGGAAATTCAGACGCTCAGGGAGATGGGAATCTTGAGGTGGATCAATTATGTGCAACCTATTCAGCAACCATCAATGAAATCCATGGAGGGGATTCAGAAACTTCCCTCCTGAAGACACTAGGAAACACACGGGTACAGGGAGCTCAGTGGTGGCTGTCCTCTACAGGCTGGGGACGGCAGTTGGGAGATGCTGCCACAGAGTTGAATTCACTGATTGCAGTAGAAACAAGAGAACGCCACAGAGGCAAAGAACAGATAGTAACATCTAACCTTCAGAGAAAAGATGGGAACAATGGGAACAATTACTATAATAGAAAGAAGAAACAGTTTCTGATCTAGAAGGATCCATGGTTGTGGCTAGTTAATCACTGTGTCCCTAAGAATAAAATATATGAGAAAACATATAAAGTGTATCCTGAGGAATATGATCAAACAAAACAAAACAAAACTCTAGGTCTGGTGAGTGGAAAAATGACTTGAGTCACTGTAGTGGAAATTCATAACTTCAGACCCAGTTTCTGAACGTAAGCCTGTGCACCTGAAATGAGAGAAAATCTGGGTCCTCTGGCATAAGAACCTGAGATAGGACCACAAATTGTATAATTTTCTTATATTCCTCACGTAGTTCCTTAGGATTTCCTTGCATGGCCACGTGCTTTGGTAATGTTTTCTCACTTTAGGATTTCTTTTTGATATTTATGCAGTACCACAGAAGTAATTTTTTAGAAGGAATACTAGCAAACATGTCTTACCTTACATATCTGAATATGTCTAATATATGCTTTTACACTTGAAAGCTAGTTTAACTGAATATAAAACTTTAGATCAAAATATTTTCTGTAAAATGTTTATTCTTCCCTAAGAACTTCTGAAGACACAGGAATTACAGTGTTCTTCAGTTGGATGCAAATCTGATTCTTATTAAATTATGGGTAACATGGTTTTTCTCTCTTCTAGCAATGAGATTTTTAGAGGGCTTAATTGACACACCAAGGCTACCAGCTTAGGAGTTCACCAAGAAGAGAAATTAGCATAAATTTGTGTGTTATAGGAAATGAAATATTGTAGCATCCTATGACTTGTGGTAAAATTAACTGGCTTATGGGATTTCAAAATGTTTGTTAATAAAATCTTTCTTTATCTTGATACTTAAGAGATTATGTTACTCCTGTAACAGTAATCTGTAATCAACTAAGAGTTTGCTAACAATACATAAATGTTCGCTGGCTTCAGTTCCTCTCCTCCTCCCAGAAGTCTAATATAGTAGGTCTGGAGCCTGTGTGTTTGCATTTTTAACATGTATCCCAGGGAATTATGATCTTCTTCAAAGTTTAAAGATCATTTTCATATATTTGTCCCAGTAAAATATGCCATGTAAGAGGCAGTCAGTGAATATTTTTGAAAAGGAGGATAAATGAATGAGAATGAAGGAATAAAAGCAAATTTAAAGGGAAACCAAAGTCTGAGACCACTTGTCTCTGTGAGCAATGCTTTATTTCTAAGTCTGCAGATCTGATGAGCCAATAGAATATGATAAATAGTGTAGTGTAGTATTGTAGCAGCAAAGATATTTCAACCTCTCTGAATCTCCATCAACAAAATGGTAGCATTTCTCACAAGGTTCAAATTAGGAACTGATTTAGTTAATTTCTCCCAGCACATAATAGGTACTAAATAAATGGTGGCTCTTATTCCAGAAAATACTTCTATCTTATATCTATGACATAAATTCAATGTCCTTACTTGACACTGTTGAGCAGAATATGTATCTTTTCATTCAAACATGAAGACCAAAGTCATAAAACGAATTCAGATTTATACTAACCTGAGCATATTATTTTCAATGACATTCATTTTCCTCACACTGCCCCTTTGGTGCTGGCTGAGCTATAGAAAGCAAGAAATAGGCTTGTGAGAAAAAAGAGACATATCCTAATGAGATTTAGGTCGCTTTTTTCCCCGCATTTTCTATGGTGAGCATTGATTAATTACGATGAGAAAGTGTTTCTAAAAAACATAGGAGGGGCTTCCCTGGTGGCGCAGTGGTTGAGAGTTCGCCCGCCAATGCAGGGGACATGGGTTCGTGCCCTGGTCCGGGAAGATCCCACATGCCACGGAGCGGCTGGGCCCGTGAGCCATGGCTGCTGAGCCTGCATGTCCGGAGCCTGTGCTCTGCAACGGGAGAGGCCACAACAGTGAGAGGCCCGCGTACCGCAAAAAAAAAAAAAAAAAAAAAAAAAAAAACATAGGAGACTCAGCTCAAATGCAACTGCCACTCAGACTTCACTAGATTTTCCAATTTATATTCAAATGATCCCACATTTTGGGATCAAGACTTGGAGGGATCTTTGATAACAAAGTTCTCTTCAATCTGGCATTTCCCACAACTGCACAGGGTCCACCCCAGGGCCCGGGATGAAGAGTCCAGTCCAGTAAGTGTGCATGCAGATCAGAAAGAGTACACTCACCTAGTTTTAAAACACCCAAGATGCTGTGTCCTGAATTTTAAACAGTGCATGTGACTTGGTTCATTTTGGTTTCAAGTTCAAAGGCATCAGATCAGTTCTGTGGGTTAACAGTGAGTACATCTTTCAAGAGCTGCTTGATCCCCTCAGACATGGAAGTTCTTCATTCCTGGAGATGTGCAACTCTGTCTTTGGTTTTTCTAGCAGCATCTCATACACAGGGATGATCTCAGACCCCTGTTTCACAGAGGCCCCCAGGAGCTCCCCGGGGGGAATTTTGAGTGAAGTTTCAGAATCTGAGTAAGCAATGGGCGGGCACAAGTGTTGGAAGCAGCTGGATTCTAGTAAATTGACAATAACTAACAGGAAGTAGTATCAGAGCAGATGCTTTAGGTAGTAACAATCGGAGAAAGTCAGCCTGAAAGATTTGCCCATCTCCTTAAGTGTATCATCTAGTCATTAGTCATGGTAAGCTACTGGGCAAATAGTCATAGGCTCAGACATGTGGCATCTTGGGGACAAAGAGTTTCCCAGAATCACATTAAAAAACTGAAGGATGCTATGTAATCTTTTTGGTTTTTAATAAATACAATCCTTTTTTTGGGGGGGGGTGAATTTTTATATTTAATTTTATTTTTTATATAGCAGGTTCTTATTAGTTATCTGTTTTATACATATTAGTGTATACGTGTCAATCCCAATCTCCCAATTCATCCCACCACCAACACCCCCCCCCCACAACTTTCCCCTCTTGGTGTCCATAAGTTTGTTCTCTACATCTGTGTCTCTATTTCTGCCTTGCAAACCGGTTCATCTGTACCATTTTTCTAGATTACGTATGTATGCGTTAATACACGATATTTGATTTTCTCTTTCTGACTTACTTCACTCTGTATGACAGTCTCTAGATCTTTCCACGTGTCTACAAATGACCCAATTTCGTTCCTTTTTATGGCTAATATTCCATGGTATACATATATATATATATATATATATATATATATATATATACACACACACACATATACACATACACATACCACATCTTCTTTATCCATTCATCTGTCGGGCATTTAGGTTGCTTCCATGACCTGCCTATTGTAAATAGTGCTGCAATGAACATTGGGGTTCATGTGCCTCTTTGAATTATGGTTTTCTCTGGGTATATGCCCAGTAGTGGGATTGCTGGGTCATATGGTAATTCTATTTTTAGTTTTTTTAAGGAAGCTGCGTGCTGTTCTCCATAGTGGCTGTATCAATTTACATTCCCACCAACAGTGCAAGAGGGGTCCCTTTTCTCCATACCGTGTCCAGCATTTGTTGTTTATAGATTTTCTGATGATGCCCATTCTAACTGGTGTGAGGTGATATCTCATTGTAGATTTGATTTGCATTTCTCTAATAATTAGTGATGTTGAGCAGCTTTTCATGTGCTTCTTGGCCATCTGTATGTCTTCTTTAGAGAGATGTCTATTTAGGTCTTCTGCCCACTTTTTGAGTGGGTTGTTTTTTTTCATTATTGAGTTGCATGAGCTGTTAATATATTTTGGAGATTAATCCTTTGTCCGTTAATTCGTTTGCAAATATTTTAACACATCCTGAGGGTTGTCTTTTCATCTTGTTTGTAGTTTCCTTTGCTGTGCAAAAACTTGTAAGTTTCATTAGGTCCTGTTTGTTTCTTTTTGTTTCTATTTCCATTACTCTAGGAGGTGGGTCAAAAAGATCTTGGTGTGATTTATGTCAAAGAGTGTTCGTCCTATGTTTTCCTCTAACAGTTTTATAGTGTCCAGTCTTACATTTAGGTCTTTAATCCATTTTGAGTTTATTTTTGTGTATGGGTTAGGGAGTGTTCTAATTTCATTCTTTTACATGTAGCTGTCCAGTTGAATTTCCCAGCTGAATTTATTAAAGACTCTGTCTTTTCCCCATTGTATATCCTTGCCTCCTTTGTCATAGATTAGTTGACCATAGGTGCATGGTTTTATCTCTGGGCTTTCTATCCTGTTCCATTGATCTATATTTCTGTTTTTGTACCAGTACGATATTGTCTTGATTACTGTAGCTTTGTAGTATAGTCTGAAGTCAGGGAGCCTGATTTCTCCAGCTCCGGTTTCTTCCCTCAAGATTGCTTTGGCTATTCGGGGTCTTCTGTGTCTCCATACAAATTTTAAGATCTTTTGTTCTAGTTCTGTAAAAAATGCCATTGGTAATTTGATAGGGATTGCATTGAATCTGTAGATTGCTTTGGGTAGTATACTCATTTTCACAATATTGATTCTTCCAATCCAGGAACATGGTATTTCTCTTCATCTGTTTCTGTCATTTTGATTTCTTTCATCCATGTCTTATAGTTTTCTGAGTACAGGTCTTTCACCTCCTTAGGTAGGTTTTTGTTTTGTTTTGTTTTTTATTCAGCAGGTTCTTATTAGTTATCCATCTTATACATATTAGTGTATATATGTCAATCCCAGTCTCCCAATTCTTAGGTAGGTTTATTCCTAGGTATTTTATTCTTTTTGTTGCAATGGTGAATGAGACTGTTTCCTTAGTTTATCTTTCTGATCTTTCATTGTTAGTGTATAGGAATGCAAGAGATTTCTGTGCATGAATTTTGTATCCTGCAACTTTACCAAATTCATTGATTAGCTCTAGTAGTTTTCTGTTGGCATCTTTAGGATTCTCTATGTATAGTATCATGTCATCTGCAAACAGTGACAGATTTACTTCTTCTTTTCAAATTTGTATGCCATGGCTAGGACTTCCAAAAGTATGTTGAATAATAGCGGTGAGAGTGGACATCCTTGTCTTACTCCTGATCTTAGAGGAAATGCTTTCAGTTTTTCACCATTGAGAATGATGTTTGCTGTGGGTTTGTCATATATGGCCTTTACTATGTTGATGTAGGTTCCCTCTATGCCCACTTTCTGGAGAGTTTTCATCATAAATGGGTTGAATTTTGTCAAAAGCTTTTTCTGCATCTATTGAAATGATCATATGGCTTTTATTCTTCAGTTTGTTAATATGGTGTATCACATTGATTGATTTGCGTGTGGTGAAGAATCCTTGCATCCCTGGGATAAACCCCACTTCATCATGGTGTATGATCTTTTTAATGTGTTGTTGGATTCTGTTTGTTTGCTAGTATTTTGTTAAGGACTTTTGCATCTATATTCATCAGTGATATTCTGTAATTTTCTTTTTTTATAGTTTCTGTGTCTGGTTTTGGTATCAAGTTGATGGTGGCCTCGTAGAATGAGTTTAGAAGTGTTCCTTTGCAATTTTTTGGAAGAGCTTGAGAAGGGTGGGTGTTAGCTCTTCTCTAAATGTTTGATAGAATTCACCTGTGAAGCCATCTGGACCTGGACTTTTGTTTGTTGGAAGATTTTTAATCACAGTTTCAACTTCATTACTTGTGATTCGTCTGTTCATATTATCTGTTTCTTCCTGGTTCAGTCTTGGAAGGTTACACCTTCCTAAGAATTTGTACATTTCTTCCAGGTTGTCCATTTTATTGGCATGGAGTTGCTTGTAGTAGTCTCTTATGATGCTTTGTATTTCTGCGGTGTCTGTTGTTAACTTCTCCTTTTTCATTTCTAATTTTATTGATTTGAGTACGCTCCCTCTTTTTCTTGAGGAGTCTGGCTAAAGGTTAATCAACTTTGTTTATCTTCTCAAAGAACCAGCTTTGAGAACTTTTATTGATCTTTGCTATTGTTTTGTTTCTATTTCATTTATTTCTGCTCTGATCTTTATGATTTCTTTCCTTCTACTAACTTTGGGTTTTGTTTGTTCTTCTTTCTCTAGTTCCTTTAGGTGTCAGGTTAGATTGTTTATTTGAGATTTTTCTTGTTTCTTGAGGTAGGATTGCATTGGTATGAACTTCCCTCTTAGAACTGCTTTTGCTGCATCCTATAGGTTTTGGATTGTCATGTTTTCATTGTCATTTGTCTCTAGTATGTTTTGATTCCCTCTTTGATTTCTTCAGTGATCTCTTCGTTATTTAGTAACGTATTGTTTAGCCTCCATGTGTTTGTGTTTTTTACTCTTTTCTCCCTGTAATTTATTTCTAATTCATAGCTGTGAATAGTTGTGGTCCGAACAGATGCTTGATATGATTTCAATTTTCTTAAATTTACCGTGGCTTGATTTCTGACCCAAGATGTGATGTATCCTGGAGAATGTTCCGTGTGCACTTGAGAAGAAAGTGTAATCTGCTGTTTTCAGATGGTATGTCCTATAAATATCAATTAAATATATCTGGTCTATTGTGTCATTTAAAACTTGTGTTTCCTGGGCTTCCCTGGTGGCGCAGCGGTTGAGAGTCTGCCTGCCGATTCAGGAGATGTGGGTTCGTGCCCCGGTCCAGGCAGATCCCACATGCCGCGGAGCAGCTGGGCCCGTGAGCCATTGCCGCTGGGCCTGTGCGTCCGGAGCCTGTGCTCCAAACGGGAGAGGCCACGGCAGTGAGAGGCCTGTGTACTGCAAAAAAAAAAAAAAAAAAACAAAAACCTTGCGTTTCCTTATTAATTTTCTGTCTGGATGATCTATCCATTGGTGTAAGTGAGGTGTTAAAGTCCCCCACTATTATTGTGTTACTGTTGATTTCCTCTTTTAGAGCTGTTAGCAGTTGCCTTATGTATTGAGGTGCTCCTCTGTTGGGTGCATATATATTTATAATTGTTATATCTTCTTCTTGGATAGATCCCTTGATCATTATGTAGTGCCCTCCTTGTCGCTTGTAACATTCTTTAAAGTCTATTTTATCTGATATGAGTATTGTTACTCCACCTTTTTTTTGATTTCCATTTGCATGGAATCTCTTTTTCCATCCCCTCACTTTTAGTCTGAATGTGTCGCTAGGTCTGAAGTGGGTCTCTTGTAGACAGCATATATATGGGTCTTGTTTTTTAATCCATTCAGCAAGCCTGTATCTTTTGGTTGGAGCATTTAATACATTCACATTTAAGGTAATTATCAATATGTATGCTCCTATTACCATTTTCTTAATTGTCATGGGTTTGGTTTTGTAGGTCCTTTTCTTCTCTTGTGTTTCCCACTTCGAGAAGTTCCTTTAGCATTTGTTGTAGAGCTGGTTTGGTGTTGCTGAATTCTCTTAGCTTTTGCTTGTCTGTAAAACTGTTGATTTCTCTGTCGAATCTGAATGAGATCCTTGCCAGGTAGAGTGATCTTCGTTGTAGTTTCTTCCCTTTCATCAATTTAAATATATCGTGCCACTCCCTTCTGGCTTGTAGACTTTCTGCTGAGGAATCAGCTGTTAACCTTATGGTAGTTCCCTTGTGTGTTATTTGTCGTTTTTCCCTTGTTGCTTTCAATAATTTTTGTCTTTAATTTTTGTCAATTTGATTACTGTGTGTCTCACCATGTTTCTCCTTAGGTTTATCCTGCCTGAGACTCTCTTGCTTCCTGGACTTGGGTGGCTATTTCCTTTCCCATGTTAAGGAAGTTTTCGACTATAATCTCTTCAAACATTTTCTCTGGTCCTTTCTCTCTCTCTTCTCCTTCTGGGACCCCTATAATGCAAATGTTCTTGTGTTTAATGTTGTCCCAGAGGTCTCTTAAGCTGTCTTCATTTTTTTTCATTCTTTTTTCTTTATCCTGTTCCATGGCAGTGAATTTCACATTCTGTCTTCAGGTCACTTATCCATTCTTCTGCCTCAGTTATTCTGCTACTGATTCCTTCTAGTGTATTTTTCATGTCAGTTGTTCCATTGTTCAACTCTGTTTGTTTGTTCTTTAATTCTTCTAGGTGTTTGTTCTTTAATTCTTCTAGGCCTTTGTTAAACATTTCTTATATCTTCTCGATCTTTGCCTCCATTCTTTTTCCGAGGTCCTGGATCATCTTCACTATCATTGTTCTGAATCCTTTTTCTGGAAGGCTGCCTATCTCTATGTCATTTAGATGTTTTTCTGGGGTCTTATCTTGTTCCTTCATCTGGTACATAGTCCTCTGCCTTTTCATTTTGTCTACCTTTCTGTGAATGTGGTTTTCGTCCCACAGGCTGCAGAATTGTAGTTCTTCTTGCTTCTGCTGTCTGCCCTCTGGTGGATGAGGCTATCTAAGAGGCTTGTGCAAGCTTCCTGATGGGAGGGACTGGTGGTGGGTAGAGCTGGGTTTGCTCTGCTGGGCAGAGCTCAGTAAAACTTTAATCCGCTTTCTGCTGATGGGTGGGGTTGAGTTCCCTCCCTGTTGGTTGGTTGACCTGAGGCGACCAACACTGGAGCCTACTCAGCTCTTTCCTGGGGCTAATGGAGGACTCTGGTAGGGCTCATGCCAAGGAGTACTTCCCAGAACTTCTGCTGCCAGTGTCCTTGTCCCCACAGTGAGCCACAGCCACCCCCTGCCTCAGCAGGAGACCCTCAAACACTAGCAGGTAGGTCTGGTTCAGTCTCCCCTGGGGTCACTGCTCCTTCCCCTGGGTCCCGATGTACACATTACTTTGTGTGTGCCCTCCAAGAGTGGAGTCTTTGTTTCCTCCAGTCCTGTCAAAGTCCTGCAGTCAAGTCCTGCTAACCTTCAAAGTAAGTCTGATTCTCTAGGAATTCCTCCTTCCGTTGTCAGACCCCCAGGTTCCGAAGCCTGATGTGGGGCTCAGAACCATCACTGCAGTGGGTGGACTTCTGTGGTATGTGTTCTCCAGTTTGTGAGTCACTCATCCAGCCGTTATGAGATCTGATTTTATTGTGATTGCGCCCCTCCTACCATCTCATTGTGGCTTCTCCTTTGTCTTTGGGGTATCTTTCTTGGTGAGTTCCAGTGTCTTCCTGTCGATGATTGTTCAGCAGTTACTTGTGATTCTGGTGCTCTCACAAGTGGGAGTGCTATGTAATCTTAATAATAATACTCGGCTCGGAGGGGAATATGGCGGAAGAGTAAGACACGGAGATCACCTTCCTCCCGACAGATATACCAGAAATACATCTACACGTGGAACAACTCCTACAGAACACCTACTGAAGGCTGGCACAAGAACTCAGACCTCCCAAAAGGCAAGAAACTCCCCACGTACCTGGGTAGAGCAAAAGGAAAAAAGAAAGAAAAAACAGAGACAAAAGAATAGGGACGGCACCTGCACCAGTGGGAGGGAGCTGTGAAGGAGCAAAGGTTTCCACACACTAGGAAGCCCCTTCGCAGGCGGAGACTGCGGGTGGCGGAGGGGGGAGCTTCGGAGCCACGGAGGAGAGCACAGCCACAGGGGTGCGGAGGGCAAAGCGGAGAGATTCCCGCACAGAGGATCGGTGCCAACCAGCACTCACCTGCCCGAGAGGCTTGTCTGCTCACCCGCCGGGGCCAGTGGGGCTGGGAGCTGAGGCTCGGGCTTAGATCAGAGCGCAGGGAGAGGACTGGGGTTGGCTGCGTGAACACAGCCTGAAGGGGCTAGTGCACCACGGCTAACCAGGAGGGAGTCCGGGAAAAGGTCTGGAGCTGCCGAAGAGGCAAGAGACTTTTTCTTCCCTCTTTGTTTCCTGGTGGGCGAGGAGAGGGGATTAAGAGCGCTGCTTAAAGGAACTCCAGAGACGGGCGCGAGCCGCGGCTAAAAGCGCGGACCCCAGAGACGGGCAGGAGACACTAAGGCTGCTGCTGCCGCCACCAAGGGGCCTGTGTGCGACCACAGGTCACTCTCCACACCCCTATTCCGGGCAGGCTGTGCAGCCCGCCACCGCCAGGTTCCCGGGATCCAGGGACAACTTCCCCAGAAGAACACATGGCGCGCCTCAGGCTGCTGCAACGTCACGCTGGCCTCTGCCGCCGCAGGCTCGCCCCACACTCCGCGCCCCTCCCTCCCCCCTGGCCTGAGTGAGCCAGAGCCCCCGAATCAGCGGCTCCTTTAACCCCGTCCTGTCTGAGCGAAAAACAGACACCCTCCAGCGACCTACACACAGAGGTGGGGCCAAATCCAAAGCTGAGCCCCTGGGAGCTGTGAGAACAAAGAAGAGAAAGGGAAACCTCTACCAGCAGCCTCAGAAGCAGCGGATTAAAGCTCCACAATCAACTTGATGTGCCCTGCATCTGTGGAATACATGAATACACAACGAATCATCCCAAATTGAGGAGGTGGACTTTGAGAACAAGATTTATGATTTTTTCCCCTTTTCCTCTTTTTGTGAGTGTGTATGTGTATGCTTCTGTGTGAGATTTTGTCTGTATAGCTTTGCTTCCACCATTTGTCCTAAGGTTCTATCCGTCCATTTTTGTTTTTCTAATTTTTTATTCTTAATAATTTTTAATTTAATAACTTTATTACATTTATTTTATTTTACTTTATCTTTCTTTCTTTTTTCCTTCCTTCCTTCCTTCCTCCCACCGTCCCTCCCTCCATCCTTTCTTTCCTTTCCTTTTCTTCTTTCTTTCTTCCTTCCTTCCCTCCTTTCTTTCTTTCTTCCTACTTCTACTAATTCTTTCTCTCTACTTTTTCTCCCTTTTATTCTGAGGCCTGTGGATGAAAGGCTCTTGGTGCTGCAGCCAGGAGTCAGTGCTGTGCCTCTGAGGTGGGGGAGCTATCTTCAGGACACAGGTCAACAAGAGACCTCCCAGCTCCACATAATATCAAACAGCGAAAATCTCCCAGAAATCTCCATCTCAACACCAGCACCCAGCTTCACTCAACGACCAGCAAGCTACAGTGCTGGACATCCTATGCCAAACAACTAGCAAGACAGGAACACAACCCCACCCATTAGCAGAGAGGCTGCCTAAAATCATAAGTCCACAGACACCCCAAAACACACCACCAGACTTGGATCTGCCCACCAGACAGACAAGATCCAGCCTCATCCACCAGAACACAGGCAGTAGTCCCCTCCACCAGGAAGCCTACACAACCCACTGAACCAACCTTAGCCACTGGGGACAGACATCAAAAACAATGGGAACTACGAACATGCAGCCTGCAAAAAGGAGACCCCAAACACAGTAAGTTAAGCAAAATGAGAAGACAGAAAAACACACAGCAGATGAAGGAGCAAGATAAAAACGCACCAGACCTAACAAATGAAGAGGAAATAGGCAGTCTACCCGGAAAAGAATTCAGAATAATGATCTGAAATCTTGGAAATAGAATAGACAAAATGCAAGAAACATTTAACAAGGACCTAGAAGGACTACTCGAGGTGGGGTCAATAGCAGAATAACTGACGCAGAAGAATGGATAAGTGACCTGGAAGATAAAATAGTGGAAATAACTACTGCAGAGCAGAATAAAGAAAAAAGAATGAAAAGAACTGAGGACACTCACAGAGACCTCTGGGACAACATTAAAAGCACCAACATTCGAATTATAGGGGATCCAGAAGAAGAAGAGAAAAAGAAAGGGACTGAGAAAATATTTGAAGAGATTATAGTTGAAAACTTCCCTAATATGGGAAAGGAAAGAGTTAATCAAGTCCAGGAAGCACAGAGAATCCCATACAGGATAAATCCAAGGAGAAATATGCCAAGACGCATATTAATCAAACTGTCAAAAATTAAATACAAAGAAGCATACTAAAGCAGCAAGGGAAAAACAACAAATAATAACACACAAGGGAATCCCCATAAGGTTAACAGCTGATCTCTCAGCAAAAACTCTGCAAGCCAGAACGGAGTGGCAGGACATACTGAAAGTGAAAACCTGCAACCAAGATTACTCTACCCAGCAAGGATCTCATTCAGATTTGATGGAGAAATTAATTAAAACCTTTACAGACAAGCAAAAGCTGAGAGAGTTCAGCACCAACAAACCAGCTTTACAACAAATGCTAAAGGAACTTCTCTAGGCAAGAAACAAAAGAGAAGGAAAAGACCTACAATAACAAACCCAAAACACTTAAGAAAGTGGTAATAGAAACATACATATCAATAATTACCTTAAATGTAAATGGACTAAATGCTCCCACCAAAAGACACAGATTGGCTGAATGGATACAAGAACAAGACCTGTATATATGCTGTCTACAAGAGACCACTTCAGACCTACAGACACATATAGACTGAAAGTAAGGGGATGGAAAAAGATATTCCATGCAAATGGAAACCAAAAGAAAGCTAGATTAGCAATTTTCATATCAGACAAAATAGACTTTAAAATAAAGACTATTAGAAGAGACAAAGAAGGACACTACATAATGATCAAGGGATCGATCCAAAAAGAAGATATAACAATTGTAAATATTTATGCACCCAACATAGGAGCACCTCAATACATAAGGCAAATACTAACAGCCATAAAAGGGGAAATCGACAGTAACACATTCATAGTAGGAGACTTTAACACCGCACTTTCACCAATGGACACATCATCCAAAATGAAAATAAATAAGGAAACACAAGCTTTAAATGATACATTAAACAAGATGGACTTAATTGATATTTATAGGACACTCCATCCAAAAACAAGAGAATACACACATTTATCTCAAGTGCTCATGGAACATTCTTGGGTCACATCTTGGGTCACAAATCATATCTTGGGTCACAAATCATATCTTGGGTCACAAATCAAGCCTTGGTAAATTTAAGAACATTGAAGTTGTATCAAGTACCTTTTCCGACCACAACGCCATGAGACTAGATGTCAATTACAGGAAAAGATCTGTAAAAAATACAAACACATGGAGACTAAACAATACACTACTTAATAACGAAGTGATCACTGAAGAAATCAAACAGGAAATAAAAAAATACCTAGAAACAAATGACAATGGAGACACGACGACCCAAAACCTATGGGATGCAGCAAAAGCAGTTCTAAGAGGGAAGTTTATAGCAATACAAGCCCACCTTAAGAAACAGGAAACAACTCGAATAAACAACCTAACCTTGCACCTAAAGCAATTAGAGAAAGAAGAACAAAAAATCCCCAAAGTTAGCAGAAGGAAAGAAATCATAAAAATCGATCAGAAATAAATGAAAAAGAAATGAAGGAAACAATAGCAAAGATCAATAAAACTAAAAGCTGGTTCTTTCTTTGAGAAGATAAAATAGATAAACCATTAGCCAGACTCATCAAAAAAAAAAAAGGGAGAAGACTCAAATCAATAGAATTGGAAATGAAAAAGGAGAAGTAACAACTGATACTGCAGAAATAAAAAAGATCATGAGAGATTACTACAAGCAACTCTATGCCAATAAAATGGACAACCTGGAAGAAATGGACAAATTCTTAGAAATGCACAACCTGCCAAGACTGAATCAGGAAGAAATAGAAAATATGAACAGACCAGTCACAAGCACTGAAATTGAAACTGTGATTAAAAATCTTCCAACAAACCAAAGCCCGGGACCAGATGGCTTCACAGGCGAATTCTATCAAACATTTAGATAATAGCTAACACCTATCCTTCTCAAACTCTTCCAAAATATAGCAGAGGGAGGAACACCCCCAAATTCCTTCTATGAGGCCACCATCACCTTGATACCAAAACCAGACAAGGATGTCACAAAGAAAGAAAACTACAGGCCAATATCACTGATGAACATAGATGCAAAAATCCTCAACAAAATGCTAGCAAACAGAATCCAACAGCACATTAAAAGGATCATACACAATGATCAAGTGGGGTTTATTCCAGGAATGCAAGGATTCTTCAATATATGCAAATCAATCAGTGTGATAAACCATATTAACAAATTGAAGGAGATAAACAATATGATCATCTCAATAGATGCAGAGAAAGCTTTTGACAAAATTCAACACCCATTTGTGATAAAAACCCTGCAGAAAGTACACATAGAGGGAACTTTCCTCAACATAATCAAGGCCATATATGACAAACCCACAGCCAACATCATCCTCAATGGTGAAAAACTGAAAGCATTTCCACTAAGATCAGGAACAAGACAAGGTGGCCCACTCTCACCACTCTTATTCAAATATAGTTTTGGAAGTTTTAGCCAGAGAAATCAGAGATGAAAAGGAAATAAAAGGAATCCAAATTGGAAAAGAAGAAGTAAAGCTGCCACTGTTTGCAGATGACATGATACTATACATAGAGAATCCTAAAAATGCTACCAGAAAACTACTAGAGCTAATCAATGAATTTGGTAAAGTTGCAGGATACAAAATTAATGCACAGAAATCTCCTGCATTCCTATACACTATTGATGAAAAATCTGAAAGTGAAATCAAGAAAACACTCCCATTTACCATTGCAACAAAAAGAATAAAATATCTAGGAATAAACCTACCTAAGGAAACAAAAGACCTGTATGCAGAAGATTATAAGACACTGATGAAAGAAATTAAAGATGATACAAATAGATGGAGAGATATACCATGTTCTTGGATTGGAAGAATGAATATTGTGAAAATGACTCTACTACCCAAAGCAATCTACAGATTCAATGCGATCCCTATCAAACTACCACTGGCATTTTTCACAGAACTAGAACAAAAAATTTCACAATTTGTATGGAAACACAAAAGACCCCGAATAGGCAAAGCAATCTTGAGAACGAAAAACGGAGCTGGAGGAATCAGGCTCCCTGACTTCAGACTATACTACAAAGCTACAGTAATCAAGACAGTATGGTACTGGCACAAAAACAGAAAGATAGATCAATGGAACAGGATAGAAAGCCCAGAGATAAACCCACGCACATATGGTCACCTTACCTTTGATAAAGGAGGCAGGAATGTACAGTGGAGAAAGGACAGCCTCTTCAATAAGTGGTGCTGGGAAAACTGGACAGGTACATGTAAAAGTATGAGATTAGATCACTCCCTAACACCATACACAAAAATAAGCTCAAAATGGATTAAGGACCTAAATGTAAGGCCAGAAACTATCAAACTCTTAGAGGAAAACAAAGGCAGAACACTCTGTGACATAAATCACAGCAAGATCCTTTTTGACCCCCCTCCTAGAGAAATGGAAATAAAATCAAAAATAAACAAATGGGACCTAATGAAACGTCAAAGCTTTTGCACAGCAAAGGAAACCATAAACAAGACCAAAAGACAACCCTCAGAATGGGAGAAAATATTTGCAAATGAAACAACTGACAAAGGATTAATTTCCAAAATTTACAAGCAGCTCATGCAACTCAATAACAAAAAAACAAAACAACCCAATCCAAAAATGGTCAGAAGACCTAAATAGACATTTCTCCAAAGAAGATATACAGACTGCCAACAAACACATGAAAGAATGCTCAACATCATTAATCATTAGAGAAATGCAAATCAAAACTACAATGAGATATCATCTCACACCAGTCAGAATGGCCATCATAAAAAATCTAGAAACAATAAATGCTGAGGAGGCTGTGGAGAAAAGGGAACACTCCTGTACTGCTGGTGGGAATGTGAATTGTTACAGCCACTATGGAGAACAGTATGGAGGTTCCTAAAAAACTACAAATAGAACTACCATATGACCAGCAATCCCACTACTGGGCATATACCCTGAGAAAACCGTAATTCAAAAAGATTTATGTACCAAAATGTTCATTGCAGATCTATTTACGATAGCCTGGAGATGGAGACAACCTAAGTGCCCATCTTCGGATGAATGGATAAAGAAGATGTGGCACATATATACAATGGAATATTACTCAGCCATAAAAAGAAACGAAATTGAGCTATTTGTAATGGGGTGGATAGACCTAGAGTCTGTCATACAGAGTGAAGTAAGTCAGAAAGAGAAAGACAAATACCGTATGCTAACACATATATATGGAATTTAAGAAAAAAAAATGTCATGAAGAACCTAGGGGTAAGACAGGAATAAAGACACAGACCTACTGGAGAACGGACTTGAGGATACGGAGAGGGGGAAGGGTGAGCTGTGACAAAGCGAGAGAGAGGCATGGACATATATACACTAACAAACGTAAGGTAGATAGCTAGTGGGAAGCGGCCTCATAGCACAGGGATATCAGCTCGGTGCTTTGTGACCGCCTGGAGGGGTGGGATAGGGAGGGTGGGAGGGAGGGAGACGCAAGAGGGAAGAGATATGGGAACATATGTATAACTGATTCACTTTGTTATGAAGCAGAAACTAATACACTATCGTAAAGCAATTATACCCCAATAAAGATGTTAAAAAAAAAAAAGAGGGAGGAGATATGGGGGTATATGTATATGTATAGCTGATTCACTTTGTTATACAGCAGAAACTAACACACCATTGTAAAGCAATTATACTGCAATAAAGATGTTAAAAATAATAATAATAATACTCGGAGATAAGAGAATGGATCCAGAAGATCAAATTTTGCTGAAAGAGAGAAATATGCAAATCCTACATAGTTTATACAACAAAATACCTATAGAAATATGTGAAATAATTCATACTATTAACTTTCACAGGCATGAGGATACTTGTCCCGATCTTTTTAAACATTTTTGTTGTTTTCCAGAAGATAATATTGGATGAGCATATCTTACTAGTTCTAAAATAATGTGTGATGCCAGCTTTATTGTTCCTCCATATGGGTGGTAATAGGACATAATACATCAGAATAGAATCTAAATTGTTAGAGGATTGGTTTACATAAGGAATGCAAATGTCTACAAAATAAAAAGTTTGGGGGCACCTTTATTCAGTGATGAGAGCCTACTTCAGGCTGTGTTGACACCTTACATATAAAGTATGAATAAATATGTGGGATGATAGAAAAACCATATGGTGCTCTGTGTGATTTTTTTTAAGCTGATGAAGTCTAAAATCCTCCAAGAAGTATCTGGGGAATAGAAAGATTAGCAACTAATAATTGAACCTATTATAAATCCAAGCTGTGTAGAGAGTTAAGAGAGAACTTTGGTCATTGTTTCAGGATTTTGGAGTGTGAGGCCATTTGGCCTAAGCCCAAAGCCCAGTGCATTTCCATATTGTTCACCATAGAGCAAATAATATAGCCTGGGCTGGTTTCCTCCTGCAACTTAGGGTAGTCAGTAGGGGAAGCTTTTCTATAAAATGAAAAGAAGGTTCTGACCCCTAATCAGAGTAACTGTAGAAGCATTTAGTGCCAAGATCAAGGCAGAGAACATCCCTCAAACAAAGAGAACAGAGTGCAGCAAACCCCCTGGCAAGTAGAATATTCTGGAGGTAAAAGCAAATCTTCAGAGCTTAAGACAAAGACTTCACTCCTGACATTACATTGTCCTTGTGACTAAGGGAGCAATTTAAGCTGTTACAGAAGCTTCATGATTAGCTTACAGAGAGCATTTTACTCAGGAAGCAATGCCTCTAGAAACCCTTCAGTTTGCCAAGCTAAGACTCATAAATAATGAGACTCAATGCATCTACAAGTTGAAGCTCTTGGTTCCAACTCACTGAAAACCTTCAGCACATTTAAGACTCCTCTTTCACCATTGATATATAGCATATGGTTAGGTGCCCTGCCAACTTTTAAGCTCAGTGACCTGAGAAAAGCAATATAGATACGGCGATTTGTCCATGGGTCCCAAGCTTTCTACAGACTGGATAATATCAACTGTAATCAATGATTACAACATTATCATTTTTAGAGGAGTGGCAGAAATGACAAACAGATCTAGGGTCAATCTCTTGAAATCAACTAATGCTGCTCTAGAGCCACAGTTCCCTGTTTAGGGGAGCTCTTCACAACAATTTTGATTACTGAGATTGGAATCTGGGTTGTGTGCCTCACATAACCTATAGATTCACAAAAATAGCATACAGGAATAAAATATGCACAGCATTTTCCAGACACATGCAATTAACATATAAGTGAAATAGGCAGCTTGCCTGGTAAACATGATGTGTAGCAAACTTCTATCAGACAAGAGTGACAAAAATGTAACCTAAATAAGCTTTAGCCAAGAAAAAATGAGAGGAAAGGAAGGAAGGAAGGAAAGACAGAAGAAGGAAGAAAAGAAAAAGTTTCCTCATTAAATTGAGAAATCTAGAGATAATGCCTTTTCCTTCTGCATTGGCTCCACTCTTGGGCAGATTTTAACAATGATGAAAGGGCTGCCAACAGTTCCAAAAAGTCTAGCTGGAAGTTATGCCTTCTTTCTTAAGCACTCTTAATGAAAGTTCCAACGTTCAAATTCACTGGCTTCAGTAAGTCTCACTGCCATTTCTGAATTGTTGTGGCTGATTACCCAGGCCTGGAACATATTCATCCATCTGGATGCAAAGGAGGAGGGCTAACATAAACTTAGAAGGAGTAAAGAAAATTAAGGAGTAAAGAGGTGTAACCGATAATAGAGAGAATGGATGTCATGCAGGCAAAGAGTTTTTCTTCTGAAGTGTGCACAGCATGTATACCTCAACAAGGGAATACAAATAACATGAACACAACGTCTTAGCCCTGGCCTCGTACAGGAAGCTAACACTTCTGTCCTATTTCTTCCACATCCACCAATCAAACAGGACCAGCTCCTGCCTCCTCCTGACTCATCCTTCTTCCATCAAGAAGGGGTCATTGTCAAAGGCAGGAAATGTTATCTGGCCTCAGTCCTAATGGGTGGAGAGTTTTTGGTGCAGAGTTAAACACCGAGCCAGTAGGGGCGAGATCTGCTCCCACACATTTGGCAGGTGAGAACAGTCTGGGGCCAGTTCCGTTTGGTAACTGCCAGAGAAGGTGATATTACGCTGGGATTCAGGACAAAAGCCACATAATGATGAAGAATGTGCCTTAGCCTGGCCTTGCCCTCTGTGCACAGATCTCCCAGGCTCATTGCATTTGGGGCAGTGTGGGCTGAAGGAAGGATTCAGGTGGTTGATATCCTGGGTCCTGGCCCAAATACCATCTCTTTTCACTCTTTAACACGATTTACATTTGGCTCGGTTTCTGCAGATCATATACGTGCAGGGAACTTGAAAATAGAAGGAAAAGCTCTCCAAAAGAAAGAGTGAGACTCACGCTTTAGGAAAGGCCTCGGATGTTTATACAAAGCTGCAAGAGCAGCTGCGCCCGCTGAGTAATATCCCACATGCAGCAGGCAGGGTCTGGTGTTAGCGGGGAGAGGGATTTATTTCTCCTTCCAGACAGGCTCTCTTGGGAACTCTAAATGGTAAAAGCAGTGAACTTCCATATGGGCTGGGGAAGGCCATAAGTAGTCTCTGCATATGCGAATTTTTGGCCATGAGCCCCTTCACCTTACTTTGAACTCTGTATTTCCTTTCCTTTGCCAGCTGCAAGCCTACATCTAGGATCAACGGTGGGTGGATTTGTGGTAGGACTGAATTGGCGGATTCTTGTAGCCTGCTTAAAAGATCTCTGAAACATCCTTTCCACCACTGGTCAGTCCATTCAATAAACCATCATTTCTGAACTCTTACAAAGAATGGTCAGCAAGACATGAGAAAAGAAAACATGGTGTTAATATGCACGACTTGACCACAGAATATCTAAAGCCAACCCTGCTTCACACTTTTCTGTTAGAGATCTATACAATGCATTCAGTAATCCCTGGATGCAGAGGTCGTTTCCAGACACCTCTTTGGTGGGTGTCTGACGGAAAAATTACATCCCTTAAAATATACTGCTGCTTCTTCCTGGAATCAGGAAGATGAATGGAAGCTGTACGTGGGGTAGGGAGGAAAAATCAGTAATGATTAATTCAGACTGTATTTAACAAATAAAACCAAGGGAGTAACAGTTGAAACATTTACATGTATTGCTTATGTAACAGACCTCCAGAGGAACATCGTCTAGAGTAGGTTTGGTGTCTCCTTGTACATCAGGCACCCAGGTTTCTTCTCTCTTTCTGATCTACCATCCAACAATATAACACCCATACTTGAGATTCACTTCATAGTTTAAAAGGGCCACTGGAGCTCCAAGCATCAATTCAGTCTTTCACATAACAAGAAAGAGGGAGAGGGGAAGAATAAAAATGACCATTGTCCAGCGATCGGCTCCCTTTAAACGCTTTTCCTAATTTAACTAGTGAGTAGTCACACACACTCAAGTCGCTGCTAGCCAGCTGAGAATGTGTCTTCCAACTAGGGGCAAAGTCAATCTGAATAAAACGGCGTTCAAACCAACAGCCTCTGCCACAGGACACAGCCACAAGTCCCTTCACGCTCTGGCTTTCTAGTTCTCTGATCATCTTCTCCCCCAAAAGCAACATCAGTAGCCCTGGTTCACTAAGGCCTTGCTGTTAAACCCATTGAATTAGAAGAGAGAAATGAATGCTGGGGAAGATATTGGCCCCTAGGAGTTTAAGATAGTATTCTACTCCCTCCTTCTCATTAGAACTTCCCTTCTCATTCTGCTTCCCTTCTCCTCCAGGAATTTGTTAAAATCAAGGGAAGAATTTATCGGGTCTCAGTTCTGGCACTGGCCCTCTCATTTTGACAAAGAGAAGGAGGAATAATTCAGACTTGAGAAGTACACATTTTGTTTGTTCTCTCTCCCATAGAGTCTACTAACAAGAATAGTCTAGGCTTTTGTGCCAATTGACAGCTCATTTGCTTTAAGATTCATACCACTTGTCCCCCACTTTGCTCTACAATGCAGGAACTACATTCCTCAGCTCCCTTTACCTCTGGGTTCTTGAGAAAAGCAGCAACTGGGAAGCCCTGACAGAAGGTTAGGAAGAGAAGAAAGAATGGCGGGTATCCTATCGCCTTTGCTCTCTGTTGCATTTCTTTCTAGTTCCCCCTAGACAGCCCTTCCCTTTATTGTTCCAGTTTCCATCAGGCAGGCCTCACTGTGGTCCTAGCTCTCATTGTATCGTCTTGACTTCTGGGTTAATACCATCTTCTCTCATTGCCCCTCTATTCCAAGGGTAGCAGTTTCTTATTGCTAATCTTGAGGTTGCCTTACTGTTTTTGGTTTTGTCTATTCTTACATCATCTATGCAATCAATTTCCTGCATTAAATGCACTCAGTTTGAATGATCTGAACTGCTTTCTGGCAAGTTCTTGACTGGTAGAATCATGCTGCAATAATCAACAAGTTCCCAAATCTCAGTAGCTCAATACATAAAAATCTCATCTTTGCTCACACGGTGCTGATGCAGAGCTGCCACCTTCCAAGTGGTGATTCAGCGGTCCATATGGCTTTTATTTTTAACTCTCCCATTTGGAGCCTTTGGCTTCTACATCACTGTGACAAGGGAAGATCATGAATAGAGAATTCAAATCTACTCTTATTTGCTTGCTCCAGAAGTGATACGTGTTAATTCCACTTCAACCCACTGGCCAGGACTAGTCATATGGCCCAACATGATTGCAAGAGATGCTTGGAAATGCACCCTTCTTACTTATTTATATCTGTGTATGTATGTGTGTACATATATACGTGCATGTACATGCATACATACAGAGAGATAAAGAGATATAATTTTGGTATTCTCCTAGAGCATAAAGGAGGTAAGGTAAGAAAAGTACAAGATTTGGGTAACTTAACTTGTGAATCCAAGACAAGTATGATCACCTAATCTGTATCTTAAGAATACACCTTTCCTCTTGGCAATGGTTAACTGCTTCTACTGATATTTTTTTGCATCTTTGTTACTTGATATCCAAAGTCTTCCACTATAGAATTGTTGTAGAATTATTTTCCAGTGTATGGTAAAATGACACCCATTTTTTCATCACAACTTCTCTCTTTCCCTTTCTCAGCTCAGCTCCAGCTTGTTGAAAAATGAATTTGAAATCTGGGTAACACTTGCCCCTGGAGATATGTCATGATTTTTCTTAGGAGAAAGCAGATAGCCTTATCCAAGTTCATAATATAATTGCAGCTCCAAGTTTTTAAGAAGTTTAAACGTATAAAAACAATAGAAAACAAATCTCAATACCAAATAATAACTGCATAAACTCCAGAAATACCCAATTAAAACGTTTCCCAGAGTTTCACTTATTCTAACTCTTTATCATCTTCATCCAAAGATGCAGAGCTTTCTCATGGCAGTCTTGAGTTGCAGTACTTCCTCTTTATATTTATGAGCTAGATCTCTTCTGTAACTTTTCTTCCGTGTATTATTTTATTTGGGGGGTTGTCATTTACACATGAATGAGGTAAGAGTGGCACACCAAATCAATATATTATATTGTCTGATACAAATCAATACAACAAAGACCATTAACCCCGGTACAATACCAGAATTATACCCATTAAACGTATTTGGGGCTTTTGAAAAAAATGGATAAATTAAATTAACATATAAATTTTAAAAATACTTGAGCTTTTTCTTGGTTTGTTTTTCATTTAATTTATGAGTGAAGTCGATGTGTGTACAGAAAGCAGGTTCATTTAATACTTCCTTACTTAATATCTCCTATGTGCTAGACACTGTCATAGGTACTTAAAGAACAGCAGGGAGCAAGGCAGACATGTTTCCTGCTCTCAGGAATCTTATATTTCAGTGAAGGATAAAGACAATAAATAATAATTAACATGAAAATAAAAGGAGATCCAAGATCTTTTTTGAGGGAAAAAAAAGGCCGGTTTGTCTGGAGCATATGAACAAAATTTAATATGGTAAGACTGGAAATGTGGACACATTGTAAGATTATATGTGGCCCTGATACTTTGGAAAGAATTTTGGACTTTGTTCTCAATGGGAAGGCATTGAGAACTCTTAAGTATAACTCGTGTTTTAAAAATCATCCTTGGGTGCTATGCACATAGTGGTTTTGAGAAAGAAAAAGTAGAGGCAAGAAGAACAGTTAGGAAACTACTAGCACTTGTCCAAGTGAGAGGTGATGAGAAACGTTCTAGACTGCAAAGTCTTTTCACATTTGAATATTGCAAGAAACAAAGAGAGAGAGAGAAGAAGAGTGAAAGAAAAAAATGGAGAAAAAGAAGAAAGAGAGAGAGAGAGAGAGAAAGAAAGAAGTAAGGAAGGAAAGAAAGAAAGAAAGGAAAGAGAGAGAAAGAAGGAAGGAAAGAAAGACAAAAGAAAAAGAAAAAGAAAGGAAGGAAGAGAGAAAGAAAGAAAGAAAAAGAAAGAAAGGAAGGAAGGAAGGAAGGAAAGAAGATGGAGAAGGAGAAAGTAGATAAGGGAAATATTATCAACTCCTTTGATAGATGGAAAATGATAGTATAGAAAGGTAAAACTTAAGTCAGGATTCAAGTTTTCTGCTTCCAAATTTAGGTTTTCCCTCCATTTAGCCCCAAGAAAACTTCAGCAAAGAATTGGTACAGTTCCATATAAGTAGAATCAAAGCATATTATACAGGTTGAATGGTATTTTATAGGCTTAATCAATTTTGAAATATTTTACAAATCTGATATGTTACATACGAAGCATCATGAGACAAGGTGAGGCTTCTACAATCCCTGGGGCATGAACGTCCATTGAGAGTCTGGATTCAGCTACCCTGAGAAGATATGGGTCTCGAGTGCTAATCGAGTGGCGCCATCTCGACGCCCCCTGCCCACAGCACTCTCTAATTCTCCTCCACTGCCGAACACATCTGCAAATCTGCTCTCACCACAATGCATTTTTTGGCATAAGAGATATGTCCTTTCTTTCTAATGCTGCTCCTGATTCAGAGTGGCCTTGGAATGAGGAAAAAGTTTCACTATAATTATTTATTTAAAAACTAATATATTTGCTGGGGGTTGGAGTGGGAAGGGGGATTAACTGTAAAAGGATATGAAGGAAAATCTACAAACAACAAATGCTGGAGAGGGTGTGGAGAAAAGGGAACCCTCTTGCACTGTTGGTGGGAATGTAAATTGATACAGCCACTATGGAGAACAGTATGGAGGTTCCTTAAAAAACTAAAAATAGAATTACCATACGACCCAGCAATCCCACTACTGGGCATATACCCAGAGAAGACCATAATTCAAAAAGACACATGCACCCCAATGTTCACTGCAGCACTATTTACAATTGCCAGGTCACAGAAGCAACCTAAGTGTCCATCAACAGACGAATGGATAAAGAAGATGTGGTACATATACCCAATGGAATATTACTCAGCCATAAAAGGAAACGATATTGAGTCATTTGTAGAGACGTGGATGGACCTAGAGACTGTCATACAGAGTGAAGTAAGTCAGAAAGAGAAAAACAAATATCGTATATTAACACATATATATGAACCTAGAAAACCGGTACAGATGAACCGGTTTGCAGGGCAGAAATTGAGACACAGACGTAGAGAACAAACGTATGGACACCAAGGGGGGAAGGTGGGGGGGGGGATGGTGATGGTGTGATGAACTGGGAGATTGGGATTGACAATATATACACTAATATGTATAAAATGGATAACTAATAAGAACCTGCTGTATAAAAAAGTAAAATAAAATTCAAAAAAAATTAAAATTAAAAAACTAATATTTTTACAGGGGGTTGGGGTGGGAAAGGGGATTAACTGTAAAAGGGTATGAAGGATCCTTTTGGAGGGTGATAATTGCACAACTTGGTAAATTTACTAAAAATCATTAAATTTTATACTTAAAGTGGGTGAATTTATGGTATGTAAATTATTCCTCAATAAAGCTTTTTTTTTTTTTTTAAAGAGAAACCTAACAGAAATAAAGTACCTCAGTTTTTCTGAAAATTTGAGAATCAAGTGAGAGGCAGTGATTTACAAACTGAGAATATTTTTTTTTATTCAGAAAATATCTTTCAAAGTAGATTAGTCTTAAAAAGAAAAAAAATGTGTGGAAAGTTAAGTATTTATTTGTGAATACATGTAAAGTGATTACTTATGTTTCTGAAATTTTCAAATATGTCACTTTCCATTACTTACTTCAATGACAGAGCTTATGTTTTCACATTAACAAATAATTATTTTCATATCTTAAAAAATAGTGAATAAAAGCATTGGGTTCATTTAAATCCAGAAATTCATCTTCTGCTTGAGCTAAATGTAACTCACCCGTTACCTGATTGATATCAAAGGTCGTTTCTTAAAAGAAGATAATAATAACAGTAATAAAGTGACCATTTATCAGAGCCTATTCCTACTTTGTGTCAGGCATAATGCTAATTACTTTATAGTGCCAAATTTAACCTTTGCAGCATTATTAAGTTCATTTATTAGAGTATTCCCGTTTTAAGGATAAAGAAATAGAGTCAAAGAATAGCAGTTCAAAAATAAGTTCTGAAATTCACATAATTAGTTATTACCAAAGCTGAGAGTTGAACCCAGGCATTGTTGAATCCAACACTTTATCTGTTAGTCTACACTGCTTTCTTTAGATGAGAAGTATAGGGGATATATTCTCTCATGTCTCCTTTACAGTCAATTATAGATATATGACAGTCATATTTCTGAGAAATTGCATTACAAGTAATGAGTTCATATTTTTTGTCTAGTTGGATTGTATCATTATGAACTTAGAAAACTTGAAGGTGAAACTAGTAAACTGCTGTTAGGAATGCATCAGAGAGAATAGAAAATAGACATGTGCTAAAAGATAGGGTGATTGTGTCATTTATTGTACTGACTAGGACTCTATTTATTAATAATAGGGTAGCCCCCACTCGCCACAGCTAGAGAAAACCCGCATGCAACAGCGAAGACCCAACGCAGCCAAAAATAAATAGTTATTTTTAAAAAAATAAGTTAATGAGATAACGCATATTTCATTAGCAAAATGACTGGACACAAAGTAAAAGCCCAATAAATATTAGTTATCAATATTATTACATTATAGTTAAGAAAGCAAACAAATTAAAATTCAGTCCCTATTCATGAAAGTCCGTTGGGCTGTCTTCAATGATACTAAACCATCTTTTCTCTTTTCTCTCTCTGCTTACTCTAGTCTACTCTCTTCTTTCCCTTCCCTGCACTAAGAGGAACAACAACAACAACAAATCCTCTGTTTTCTTCAGCACCTACACACAAAACAAGTTATTAAATTTCTGTTGCTCATTCTAAGATTCAAGAGGTTCAACTTCTGAGGCTAAGAAGGACATGAATACTTGTGAACCCCTGATTAAGTGTGCACACAGAACCACCCTGGTCTAGTTGCAGAGAATTGGGAAAAAGAGTTCCCAGATTTGTGAGCAAGATTGATGTTCATATAAAGATTTCAAAAGTTAAACTGCTGCGATAGCTCCTTCCACGATTGCACATTAAGAAGAAAAAGGCAACTAAAGGAGACTACCTTAGTATATTCATTCCTTGTTGACTATACTTAAAGAGCATAATAATGGAATAGATTTCTACCTAATGGTGGATTTTGGGAGATTGAGCTATTGACTCTAAGCCTATTTGAGAAAGTCAGAGCACTTTAAGAATTTAATGAGTATATCAACAAAAAGAATATACTAATATGAATACATACTCATATGGATAAATGAATATATCTCTCTATAAGTATATCTGTTTAAAAATTCACACAAGATACACATACACACACATACACACACATATTACTTTTCAGGTTTTTCAAAGAACACCTGGAACTTGTGAGGGCTCATAATCGTCAACCTAAAACCCTTGATCAAAATCAAATCAGGAAATGAACGATGATCTGCCCTGGTTCTCTCAGTATCACAGCAGATTCTGTACAGAAAACAGCCTGAGCCCATTTTTTTTACATGTTTGAATATCAATGCAGACAGGTAAATATTTGAAGTGCAGAATAATGTACACATTCAGTCATTAATGAATATTTTCAACAGGATGTTCTAACAGTCACTTAATGATTAGGTAAAAAGATACAGGGATGTGCTATAGACATCTTTTTTCTAAAACAAGAACCAGTAACTGGAAATAAATTTGTCATGAGGTTAGATCAAAACTTCCATGGGTGGTATTGCAATATTATATAACAGCACAATATAACTTTTGAGTCCAGTCCACTTGTCTTCAAGTCATAGCTCTGCCACTTGATAATTATGAGAACTAAGCTAAACAACTTAACCCCTCTCAGCTTCAGTATTTTAATTTGAAACAATGAGGTCATGAAGTCTATAAGTCATAATGTTATGATAATTAAAGAAATGACATATGTAAAAAATTGTATTGTGCCTGACACATAGTGAAGTTCTCGATAAATGTCCTTTTTAAAAACAAGCTGCTAAATACTTAGACCATTGTAAATTGTTGCAATGTATATTATTATGATTACAGAATATAAATATAAGTAATGTATATTATTACAATTATAAAACTTAAAAAATTTTTCTTCAACTCCCCTGAGGAAAACTACTCAATAATGTTCTGCTGAATGCAGCCAGTTGTGGAATTAGGGCAAGGATTGGAGAAACTTGGTAAAGACAGGCAAGAAGAGTTATTCAGAACAATTCACTAAGTCAGAACTACATATGGGTAAACACATTCACCTCAAGGTTCAGGGAAAACTGAGAGTCAGAAGCTAAACAGACTAGATGTACATGGATACCAGAAGGTAGGACAAGAAGGTAGTTGCAATGTCAGCCGGGAAAGAACATTCTGAGCAAGTTGGAAACGACAAGGCAAAAGCCAGCAGAAGACTAGATTTGAAGTGGCAGTAATAAAAATTGTCCTGATTACTAAGCAATCCTTGCTTTAGTCAGAGAGATTTTATATGCTCTCTGGTAAGGAAGTGTTCATCCCATGTATGGCCTGAAGTTGGAAGCCTAGAATCTACAGTGACAGGACTGAGGAGAAGGAAGGAGAGAGGACAGACGACAAGCCACACCAGCACAGTGGATGGTGACTCATGCTGTGAAGGCAGCAAGCTCTTCTTCTAATCACTAGTTACGTATTCTAGTGGTTTCTCTCCTGCATTAAAGTACTTCCTCCAAAACGCTTCTCTCCTAAAGGCATTTATTTCAGTTACCTTCTTGCTTCATAGTCAATTCAGAATATCCATGCTGAAATAATCATTCCATTTTTGCTTTAATCAGCACTCAGAATGAACAGCACATATCTTTTGAATTTCAAAGTTATGGGTGAGAACACAAAGTAGGACATAAATCCTAAATATGATAAAGTGTTACGTTTGATTTCATTAAAATATATCATACATGTAATAGCATTTGGTAGGGACATTTGGGTGATTTTAATATATTTTGAAAATACAAAAGCATTAAAAATGGATCAAATGAAAGCTAGTTAATATACCTTAGAATATTATTTTTATAGAAAGGAAAGTAATAAGGAATATAATTCAGTTTGACATTTTGTACTCATTGCCTTCACTAATTCTTTTTCTGACCACTATTTCACTAATTTCTCAGAGAACTCATTTATTCCATCTATAGTGTACTATAATGTAGACTCCAGGTCTAGAAATGAAATAATGGAAAAAGCAATCACCTTGAAGGCAGAGGAACTGCTTTCAAGTTCCGGCTTTATCATTTGTCAATACATGACCACAGAAATTTCACTTAGCCTCTTTGTTTTTCAGTTTTTCACAGATAAAATAAGGGAAAACCATTCTGTTGGTGTTTTAGATCCTTTCTAGCTAAAAGAAAGGAAGAAGAAGGAAGAGAAGGAGGAAGAGAAAAGGAAACAGCTATTAATATTTTCTAAATCATTTAATTGCCTGTTTACTAAAACATACTCGTAGTGTTATAATTCTTTAACCATACTTTTTCTCCTAAAAGGAATTTTTGTTTTCTGATATGTACAACTACCTTTATTTCAAAGTTTTCTCACCTAAAAAAAATCATGGTGGGGGCTTCCCTGGTGGCGCAGTGGTTGAGAGTCCGCCTGCCGATGCAGGGGACACGGGTTCGAGCCCTGGTCTGGGAGGATCCCACATGCCGCGGAGCGGCTGAGCCTGTGAGCCATGGCCACTGAGCCTGTGAGTCCAGAGCCTGTGCTCCGCAATGGGAGAGGCCACAACAGTGAGAGGCCGGCATACCGCAAAAAAAAAAAAAAAATCATGGTGGAGTTGGACACTCTCATGTTATGGCTGATAAAACTGAGCCTGAAATACAAAGTAATTCACCAAAGGCGACATGATTAAATCCCATCAATAATAATATGTATAACTAGATATTATTTGTGTCAATTATTACAAATATTTACCTCACAATATCTAATATTTTTAATAAAATATATATAGAACACATATGTAGTTCCACATATTTCAAAGTAATTCCAAAATAATTTCAGTGTAAAACAGTCTATTTATTATGCTACAGAAAGTACTTGAATGGCTAGCCTTTGTTATAGCAGGATTTTTCCTGTAAAGTCAGAAGATTGAATGCAGGGAATAAATTATCAACCAGTTAGTGTGTATTTCTTTTTCCAAGTCTTATTCATAACTTCCCTAGCTGTCATTTCATATAACCATACTTTACCTGTAAATTAAACTCTCCTTTTTCTCAAACTCAGCTGCGGGTTATTATATCAGCTTTAATGCCTCTCTAAAAATGGTACTAAATGTGGATTTATATCACAAATGGAAAATCTGAGAGTGAAGGACATTTTCCATGTGGCAGTCTCATAAAACTATCACTTTTAACAAACAACTTGAATTCAAGAGAAATTTGCAAAAATCTTTTAAACACATTCACGGTCTTAGGAGGAAGTGCTAATATGGAGTCTGTCTGCTCTGCTGCAGCTGCTTGATTTATGAAAGCATAAACAACCCTGACTCATTCTAGGGAAGTCATAATTACCATATGGAGTGTTAAATGTACAGACACTTCGTAAGGACCAATGCAGTAGCTTAAATTATAGTCATTATGCTACACCCACTCCCAAATCTTGCTTTAATGCCTGATGAAAAAAAAAAAAAGGCCCCTACTCAATACCTTTCACAATCAACTCCACTGCGTCTTGAAAATAAATATACACGAAGACACATTATGGAAGAGGTAAGCTGATTGGCAAGGTAAGGTTTAACTGGTTACTTCCTCAAAGGTTTGATAATGGCATTCTTAGGACACCTATTCTATGCTGTGCATTATGCTACACAGTGGATCTGTTGATATGAATGTTATATGGCCAGGCCATATATATTTAAGGTTGCATAGTGTAGTGGGAGAGGCAAACAACTAAACATTTGAAATAACTGTGATGCAATCATTTGAAAAATCCTCCGATGAAATTGTGATAAGTGCTGTGTTCCTAATAAAATCAGTAGTAAAAACACTACCATGCATATAATGGGGGGGGAAGAAGCTAGCAAGCAAGCTTTTTCTTATCTATATTCCAAAGAAGTATTTATTTGCATTATATCTTTCCATCAGTTGTCCAAGTGGCCACTTGGTATCTTAAAAGGCAATTAACCTTTAGTCAGTATTTCCTCTCATCCAGACTCAAATTGTGTTTACTGGAGCACAATATCTCAACAAATCTCAAAGAATCTTGGCTGTTCTATTAACGTGTCCCGGAACCAATGGGAACCCATAAATAGTTTTTCAACAATACCGGAAAAGACTTGCCTACTGCTTAATGTGTGCTAGGACCTCTTCTAAAAGCTCTAAGCATTTCACCCTAAACAGCTCTATGTGAGGCACTATTATTATTCCTATTTTGCAGTTGGATAAGCTGAGGTACAGAGAGCACTTAAGTAATTTGCCTAAAATCACACATAATGGAGTCAGAACTCTAGGCTCTCTGGTCTGCACTACTGTAATTCTCAAACAGTAAAATGATATCAGAAACAAACTTTGAGAAGATATTATGGCAACAATGTGTAATATGTATTAAATGAGCACAAAACTGGAGAGCGGGCTACTAAGTAATTAACTACAGCCATATTCCAGGAAAGCAATACATGTAAGAAATTACATAAAAGTGATTTCAAAGAATTCAGTGACTAATTGGATATGGAAAACAGAGGGGAAAGAGTTGGAGTATTACTAAGGATTATCAGCTTTAGAAACCGGAAAGATGTCTTAATAGCAATAGAGGTGAAAGTAAGAGCGGAGGAAAGACAAAAAATCAAACGTCTGGTCACCAGAGAGAAGCTGTGTAGCAAGCTCGTGTTCTGTACCCAAAGCACAATTAGCCATGTGCTAAGTCAACCATCTTTGTAGGTTCTATTCCTTAAGTGGTTGGGCATATGTTAGAAACAAGTTTCACAAAGCA
Source organism: Pseudorca crassidens (assembly GCF_039906515.1). NCBI lineage: Eukaryota > Metazoa > Chordata > Mammalia > Artiodactyla > Delphinidae > Pseudorca > Pseudorca crassidens. The sequence goes on from NC_090313.1 coordinate 26,166,903, forward strand.
TTTTTAGAGATATCGTATTCCTTGGGAATATTTTGCAATTGCATCTGTAAATATATATTTAACCTTCAGGAACTTAGCTGACATCCGGGTATTTAACATTCTTCAGGCTAAATGTTCACTGGGGAAGGGTCAACATGGCTTGTTGTCCTGTGACATAATCCATCACATCCCTCTTTAATTCCTCTGCACGAAGTCAATTGGTTTTGGCTGTTGGAAATTATCTGGTTGACCAAGAAGCAAGGCTAAGTGAATCGCAAAGGTGGAAAAACCAGCCATGAGAGAACAAAACCCCGACCTGGTAGCCAGGTGGTCTGCAAATGCCTGCTAGCAAGTTTTCTTCCAGTTGGCATATAACATCTGTTTCTACAGTGAAAGGGTGTGAAGAAAATGACACAAGTGGTAAGCACTGACATATGCAGGGAAAAGGAAGTGATTTATTTTATATTAAGATTATTACTGCTGCAAAAATAAAAAGCACAACCTGAATATGTCTCTGTAAGACTTGTATAATATGTGTGTGTTTAAGAGAAAGATTGTATATATTTTTTAAATCATAAGACAAAAATACAGGGCTCTGAAAATCTAATTAGCACAATGAATAAAAACAGGAGGCCTATAAAAATCTTTTCTGAAATAAGGGTAGGATTCTAGCAAGAGTTTAGAAATATGAAGGGAAGAAGGGAAACCTAAGGAAGTATAACTTACATATTTCCACTTGAATCAACTAGAAATGTTATATGTGAAAAAAAATGAATCGGTATTTACTAAGAAAAGTCAAATGAAAATATTTGAAAAGAAATGCTGGTTATAAATTATCAGTATATTAATTTAATAATCCACTGATTAAATTAGGCAATAAAATATTTAGCTATTGGTATTACTGAAAATGATAGCATTTCTGACTGAAGTCAGTGTCAATTATATCAGCCTCATAGAATGAGTTTATGGAAAATAGGAAAAGGCAGGTAACCTAGGATAAAGATTGATCATTAGACCTAGAATGGACTCTAGGTGTCAACCAGTTCAAATCCTGTTTTTACAAATAAAAATTGCATATGCCACAGAGTCGAAGTGACTTTCCCAAGGTCATACACCTGGAATTATTATAGGAAGGAAGGTCGGTTTGCAGGAATTTTAGCAACTGAAAATGTACAACTTTCCTTGGAACTACAGTAAGAAGTGAGAAGAGGGATGCAGTGTTGTCATAGTCCCAGAATGAAAGGGAATTGGGTAAAGAATTAGTCATGGGGGCAGGGCAAGGCAATAATTAATTTACAATAAAGGGATGGAGAGTTTATTGGGTCACAGAACATAAGAAAGGACCAGAGAACAAAATGACAATATGTCATCAAAAAGCAAATGTGATAATGTTACTAATTTATTAAAACTCCTGTAATAAGAAACAAACTTTTCTGAAATCTGAGGACCCACTGAACTCATCGGTACAACTTAATTGGGTAGTTACAAAGAGGTAGCCAAGTAGGGAATTGCAGTTTTACTTTTCTTTCTGAATAAAAGAGACAACAATAAAAGATACTGAGTTGTATTTGAAATAAAACATCATTGATATATTATTTTTAAACAACTGGGGAAAATATTTATCTGGCAGAGGTAAGAGAGAGGCAAGGAGAAGGGGGAAAATTCTCTCTTTCTTTGAAGGTGCCACTCCAAAATTAGAAAACATTGAAATGAAGAGAAATAAGTGGTGTGTGCAAAAAAATTATTAAAATTATTTCTTCTTTTATAATTTCTCAGTTATTTATATGGTAAAACATGGAGCAAAAAATCTTGCTGTTAAATTTGATAAGATGGAACATTTTGAATAGCCGCTCTGACCTCAGCCTCTTCCAGGCTCCACTGCACCACGTGGCCATTGGTACTACAGGGGCCCTGCACCCACTTGCGAGATCAGCTCTTCATGTATCGGACCCTCTGTCCCTGACAGGACCACAGCTCTGTTACCATGGTGTATGGCTTACAGTCAGTATCTCACAACGTTAAATTATTAAATTTAAAAGTACCTTTTTTGTCATGGGAATAATACTATGATATAACACACATGTGATAATAATAGTTGTCACACATTTGTGACAAATACGGTAAGATGGTACTGTCATACAAGAAGATGAAAAAGGGAGAGGTTTCTCAAGTACTATCTTCAGAACAACGTTGCCAGACCACATGCAAGTGCTTTCAAGGTAGGGAAAATAAATGAAAAGCAGATTTTTTCTCCCTAACAAAACTGCCAGTGGGTAAGGCAAAAGGTTCAGGAAAACAGGAGGTTTCTAATATATTAACCACTCCTTCAATGTCTGGCAGCAATTAGGAAAATAAACAGGATCTTGAGTCGAATTAGCAGCAATTAAACTTTCCTGCAAATGCATTTATACTGATAACTAGTGGGGCAACATCTGGAAAATTATTCACAAAAATAATGTCTGATATTTCTGATATTCTCAAAGAAAACAAACAAAAAACTTAAAAATAAAAATGGGTAGGAGGTATGAGCTTTGTACCAAAAGAGAACTAATTCTGACTTTTGCCACAATTTTAAACAAAAAGCCAGATCAAACTTGTTTAAATGTCTAAAAGGTACAATTACCTTTTTAGTCTATTTTTGCAGGCAGAGAGCTATTTCTAAATATAGGCTAAGACACAGAAATTCAAAAAAATTATGTTTAAGCTAGATACTAAAATCTTACAAAACCAGAAGTGATATAAGGATACTGTACCATAATATAACACATATTTGGAAAATTTGACAGAAACAGAATTTTTGAAATTGTATAAAATCCTCAACATTTTCAGCAATTTTTTAAATTTTTAAAATTTATAGATCCACTATAATAAATAACTTCTCTTTTGTTTACCTCAACTGCATGTTAGGAATCCAAGTTATGAATATGTTGTATTAAAAAGCTTATTGTAAATCATTTTTTTTTGAAGTTTGGAAAACATTTCTTTATAGAAATCACAGTAACAGTAGTTTGGTTTCCAGAGTCCTTGATGATCTCTTTAACTTATGTGCCCAGAAATACAGTATCAGTTGCATTATTTCAAGTATATTTAACCAATATATACATTTTTCCTTACTTGAAAAATGCATTCCAAATTCTAATTGAGGGCTAGGAAAACCTTTCCTTCTCACAAAACACTCCCACTCACCTCCCCCCAAAAGAAATTCCTTTAAGTAAAGGTATTCACTTTACCTTTATCACTTTATCACTAAATTCATTCTCAAAAATAGAAGTTACTCTTCTACTGAAGTGAAAATGGGAAGGTGATAAGAGAAGATGGAGGAAACTTCTTGACTCAGACTTTCCAATGCAATTGACTATTCAACATGTACAGTATTTATCTCCTACTAGGTAAACAACCCCAGGACAGTCATTATGTTACTCAGGGAAAACAATGATTAATTAACTATGGAACATGCCTTCCAGGAGTCTAGTCTAGTCCGGGAATAGAGAAGACATGGGCGCGAATTCTATGATTTAATGTTATGCCATAATGTTTGGCTGGACAGTGAAACACCTTAAATGCTGTGGCAAAGAAATTGCAGTTTTCTCTGGATATCGGGAGCCATCAGAAGTCTCATGTGTGTCTGTTTGGGGGCAGTGAAGTGGCAAGAGGTAGGCTTCAAGAAAAGTACTTTAAAAGGCCAAGCACAATGAATTGCAAAGGATGGGGGTGATCACTGGGGAGATCGATGCTGGGAAACCAGTCCTAAACTATTGAAATAATATAGGCCAAATAAGACTGAACAGCTTTGGATTTTGGAGATGAGGAAAAATATTTAAGAAACTTTTAAAATACTCAACTGGGCAAAGATTAAACTAATTCATGGGGGAGAGCCAAACAGAAAAATAAGTTAAATAAGACTCTCAAGTTGAGCACAGATAAATAGAAGAATGGAGGTACAGAGAGTTGGTCTGGCTGGGAAAGCGAGGTATTTAATTATGCACATATGTTATTTGCAATGCTAGTAAAATAGTGTTGATGATAATTACAGGAGTTTTAGTTATATCTTTGATGCTGAATGAGATTATGGGAGAGAAGAAGATTTGGGAAAACGCATAAATTTTAAGAAGTTACAGAAATGAGAGGTGAAAATGGATGCACGATAGCAAAGAAGAACTTGAAGAATGTTCCTTCTGGGAAGCCAAGGGAAAAGAGCATGGCAGAGGGGCTTGGCAAAAAAAATAAAATGCTGCAGAATGGTGGGGGAAGATGAGACATGAAAAGGAACCATTAGAATCTTCAGATAGGACCCATTCATATGTCATGAATTACTCCCAAACTTGTCGGCATCTAGTTTGTTTTTTTTTTTAAACAAGGTTTATTTCTACTATTCATCTCACAAGATGATATCAGTTTTATCTTACTGATGAAATAATAATTCACCAGTTTCAATAAGTCAGCTTTTATTTTGTTAGAATCTAACTGTGCCACACAAGTTTCTCCAGCACACTATCCAGTATCTGGGATAGAGTCTGGCCTGTAGAAATCACTGAGTAATGGCGTGTTGGATAAAAATATATTGGTATAAAAAAATATATATATATTGGTATAGAGGATATGCAGGTATGAGTGGGAATAAAAGGGGTTTGAGGAATCTTGAGAAAGTAGAATAAGGAGTCCATTTAAACAGTCTGGACTTTATGCAGGTATGATATTTATTATTTATAACAACGAAGATTGAGAAATGAGTAAGGTGGGATAAAGTAAGGTGGAGCTTTGGAAAGAAATGTCACAAGTTTGCTCAACCTTAACTCAAATTTCACTAGATTCCTTTGCACTTCTTTAAATCTTTCACTGTTAGGTATGTTCACCTTGTCTTTATTTCACAAATCTTTCTGAGGTCTGGAATTCCATTTCATCAATGTATAAGTTTAAAAAGTCAATAAATCCTTTAAATATTACTGTGTTTTCAAATATAACCTGGAACTTTAAAAGCCTTTAGCTAATGAAAAGCCACATACAGTAATTTTGAAATCCTACCAAAAAAAATCTATGCCAATATATGCAAAATATTCCTACAGGTTACCAAAGCCACATTTAATAAAAATGTAAATCCAGTAAAAGTTTCTAATAATTCTGCATAATTAAAATTTTACCCATGTATAATGAATTATTAGGAAATATTCCCTTATTTCTTCTTACAAACACCTACATGGCGTGGCTCTCTCCTCACCTCTGCCCTACTATTACCTTATTAATAAGTTATTTGTGTTTCTGACAAGGTAAATTAAAGCCAAGTTTTTGTGTTATTCTGCCCTCCTTCTCACCCTTAACCTGAACTTGGCATTATGACAGTTGGGAAAGAGGGGATGACGTCAGCTCTTCTTTGAGCTTTTGAATCCCTTCCTTTCAATTTCCTCTGGTTTTTCACCCATCTTTGGTTACTTTCTTTGGCTCCTGATGGAAGGTAACCAGCATGATTGGATGAATGCGTTATATAAGGGGTTTAACTTTGAATCATTAAAACCCACGCTCACACTTTTTTTTTTTTTTTTTTTTTTTTTTTGCGGTACACGGGCCTCTCACTGTTGTGGTCTGTCCCGTTGCGGAGCACAGGCTCTGGACGCGCAGGCTCAGCGGCCACGGCTCACGGGCCCAGCCGCTCCGCGGCACGCGGGATCCTCCCGGACCGGGGCATGAACCCGTGCCCCCCGCATCGACAGGCGGACTCTCAACCACTGCGCCACCAGGGAAGCCCAACGCTCACACTTCTTAAAGTGAATTTCAGAGCAACATGGGGACTTCCAGTGTTCAGCACCAGAGATTTTGGTACGAGGAGCAAAGACATCACAGATTTGGAATCTTCACGGTGCCTTTTGTCTGTGTGTCTTTTGAGTTAACCTCCTTTTCATCTGCCTATTTGGAAAATCCCCTAGGACATATATTTGAAGTGGAAATTGGCGTTAGCCAACCTTCAGGGTTACCTATATTTCCCAAGACTGTTGCCTAAGTCCTCTGTGGATCAACATGGATCAGTTATTTCTCCCTAAAATCTTCTATTTCCTAAAATTTGAATATTTTAGGTCCTAACTGCTGTAACTTTAATGGCACATATTCTTCTATGCAAGCCATATTCTTGTATTAGAAAACTTGACTGCTCTTACTTTGAGTCTCTTAAGCTCTTTAAATGGATAGTATTTGTAAATTTCAATATGATTTTTTTCCTTGGTCTTGGTTCTCCTTTACTTAAAGCAAAAAGACATCTGGCCACGAATCTGTGTTGTTGTTTTTTCCCCACATGGATTGTCATTTGACTGCAATATCAAATTCTGTGTATAAAGATGATTCTGTGCCTCACTGAGTTTTTTTTCCACTTTTCAAAATCTCAGCAATAGTGTTTGGTTTGCTTACAAAGTTATGAAGTTTATTTCCTAACTGTAGTTTTCCCTCTTATTCTTATTAAACCGGACTCCCAGATTGAGATGGTTCTGTGGAAGATGAGCCCTTGTTTGTGGTAATTTGGTTAAGTTTTTCCTTCACCTGATATTATTAGGATGGAAAATCCTCTATGTAATATTGGTTTGAGTTTCCATTCATCTTTGTTTGTTAACTAATTCCACTCACTTCCTGTGGCTTATTCATATGTTACAACTAAAAATCTTAATTTTATTTACCTAATATCTTTTGGACATCCTTAGCCAGGACAGACAAACGCAAAAACAACAACAAAAAAATGCATCTCTGGATGTTCTGGAGACAAGCCAAGTGAATTACTATGATTATAGTTTTAATTTTTCTCCATTTATCTTATTTCTCAACCTTTCCTCACTCAATTCCCAAAACTCACAAAGAAACAAACAAGAGCTTATTTGATTGCACAGTTGCGTCTGGGTCTCAGAGTAGTGCCACAGTGAACCCTATCCTGACAAAGTTGCCTCCCTGCTTCTGTAACTTGGGCATGACACTGGTGAAGAAGAGGGAGAGATTAAAATAAAACAAACACAAAACCACAATAAGGAATAGAATCTGGGCAGCCAGTCTTGTATCATTGAGGTCTGATACCACCGATCTGAAACCCAAAAACTTAACACATTGCAACTATGCATATTTTAATATGAATTCATCTTGATCCTAAGAATAAATCTCTTCTTATCACCAAAACTGGGTTCTCATTAATTCAATGCCCTGGGTTTAATCTATTTCCAGTACAAAGGTCTTATTTCTCATAGGTGATTACTGGTTTGAGACCCGCAAGCAAGTCTCTTTCACAAACCTGTTAAGGCAGACCAAGGATAGAGATGGTCAATGTCCTAAACCCTTAAGTTCTCTATATCTCCTAATGATTCATGTTTGAAAAGCACAGAGTAGACAGTCCAGACAAATTACTACAGACATACCTCAGACATATTGCTGGTTCAGTTTCAGACAACTGCAGTAAAGTGAATATCACAACAAAGTGAGTCACATGGTTTAACAACAAAGTGAGTCACATGGTTTCCTGTTGCATTTAAAAGTTATGTTTACACTATGCTCTAGTCTAGTAAGTGTGCAATAGAATTACGTCTAAAACAACCAATGTATATACCTTAATTTTAAAATATGTTCGTGCTAAAAAAAAAATGCTACCCTTCTATCTGAGCCTTTAGCAAGGCATAATCTCTTTGCTGGTGGAGGATCTTGCCTCAGTGTTGATGGCAGCTGACTGATCAGGGTGGATGTGGCAGTTTCTTTAAAAGAAGACAACAGTGGAGTTTTCTGCATTGATTGACTCTGCCTTTTTTGAAAGATTTCTCTGTAGCATACAATACTATTTGATAGAATTTTAACCACAGTAGAACTTCTTTCAAAATTGGAGTCAATCCTCTCAAACCCTGCTGCTGCTTTATCGACTAAATTTATGTAATATTCTAAATCCTTTGTTGTCATTTCAACAATTCTCACATTTCAACAAATCTTCACCAGGAGTACATTCCATCTCGAGAACCCACTTTCTTTGTTCATCCCTAAGAAGCAACTCCTCATCTGTGAAAGTTTTATCGTAAGGTTGTAGGAATTCGGTCACATCTTCGGGCTCCACTTCTACTTCTAATTCTAGTTTTCTTGCTTTTTTTTTTTTTTTTTTTAACCACATCTGCAGTTACTTCCTCCACTGAAGTCTTGAACCCCTCAAAGTCATCCATGAGGGGTAGAGTCAATTTCTGCCAAGTTCCTGCTAATGTTGGTATTTTGACCTCTTCCCATGAATCATGAACGTTCTGAATGGCACCTAGGATACTGAATCAAGTCCAGAAGGTTTTCTATTTGCTTTGCCCAGACCCATCAGAGGAATCACTATCTATTGCTGCTATACCCTTACAAAGTGTATTTCTTAAATAAGACTTGAAAGTCAAAATCCCTCCTTAATCTATGGGCTGCAGGATGGATTTTGTGTTGGCAGGCATGAAAACAACTTTAATCTCATTGTACATCTCCATCAGAGGTCTTGGATGACCAGGTGCACTGTCGATGAGCAGTAATACTTTGATTGGAATCTTTTTTTCTGAGCAGTAAGTCTCAACAGTGGGCTTAAAATATTCAGTAAGCCACACTGTAAACAAATGTGCTATCATCCAGGCTTTGTTGTTTTATTCATAGAACACAGACAGAGTAGATTTAGCATAATTCTTAAAGACCTGAGGATTTTCTGAATGGTAAATGAGCATCGGCTTCAACTTCAAGTCACCAGTTGCATTAGCCCCTAACAAGAGAGCTGGCCTGTGCTTTGAAGCTTTGAAGCCAGGCATTGACTTTTCCTCTCTAGGTATGAATGTCCTAGATGGCATTTTCTTCCAGAAGAAAGCTGTTTCATCTACATTGAAAGTCTGTTGTTTAGTGTAGCCACCTTCATTATCTTAGATCTGGATAACTCACTGCAGCTTCTACTTCAGCACTTGCTGCTTCACCTTGTACTTGTATGTTACGGGAACGACTTCTTTCCTTAAACCAAGAACTAATTTTTTTTTCTGAAGCTTCCTCATCTCTCCCAGTCTTCAGAGAATTGAAGAGAGTAAGAGCTTTGCTCTAGGTTAAGCTTTGGCTTATGGGAATGTTGTGGCTGACTTGAACTTCTATCCAGACCACTAAAACTTTCTCCATATTAACAAGAATCCTGTTTCACTTTCTCATCATTTGTGTGTTCCCTGGAGTAGCATCTCGAATTTCTTTCAAGAACTTTTCCTTTGCATTCACAACTTGGCTAACTGGCACAAGAGGATTAGCTTTCGACTTGCCTTCCTCACTAAGCGTAATCATTTCTAACTTGATTTAAAGTGAGAGACGTGCAACTCTTCCTTTCATTTGAACACTTAGAGGCCATTGTAGGGTTATTAGTTGGCCCTAATTTCAATGCTGTTGTGTATCAGGGAATAGGGAGGCCTGAGGAGAGGGAGAGAGACAAGGGAATGGCCAGCCAGTGGAGCAGTCAAAACACAGACATGTATCAATTAAGTTTGCCGTCTTACATGGGCATGCTCCATGGCGCCCCCAAACAATTACAATAGTAACGTCAAAAATCACTGACCACAGATCACCATAGCAAATATAATAATAATGAAAAAAATTGAAATATTGCAAGAATTACCAAGATGTATCACTAAGACATGCCTGTATTCTTTCTGCTATATTGTAAAAGAGATGCAGTGGCCATTTTTTTTATCATCTTGGGCTGTGTTTTGCTGGGTATAAGGAATTCTCCACCTCTTTAGACAAAGAACATCTCCCATGATTGAGGTTAAAAGGCTGGATACTTTTGTAAACTCCTATGCAGCTAAAGCATGGATGCATGAAATCAGCAATCAGATGCTCTCAGTACAGACTTCAAAATAGAAACAAGTAAGGCAAGGAAACCAAGGGTTTGCAGAACTCCCTCTGGTGAAAGCAGTGGCGGCAGTAGCAGACGTGTCCAGAGTCATGACATAACTGTCAAGTGGTTCTAGAAGCAATGTCCAGAGTCCCTCCAGTGACAGTGGATTCATAGGGAAAGCTATGGGATTTTTGTCCACTTGTGGTGGGAATGGTGTCTTCACAGGGCCAATTTTGTCCACTTGTGGTGGAGACCGAATTTTGGGTGTGTGTACGATACAGAACAAACAGGAAAGCTGAGAGATGGCCCGAGAATAAACCAGTCACATACGTCATGCAACTTTCCACCTCAGTCCAGATGCAGTGCTTTTTCTTTGCCAGAAAGGTCCCCAGACATCTTTAGTCTTAGCGTCTTCTACAAGCTGTAGAGCTGACTGGAGTGTGGCATGAACAGCCATCGACTCCCGTCGGTCCTTGCTATATGGCGCTTGGTAACAAAGAGTAAAGTTATTTAGTTTGTCATGTTTTTATTTCAGTTTTCATGCTTATTTTCTTTTAAAATATGTGTTAGAAACTAGTAAAAAAAAAGTATGATAAATTCAGAAATAAAAGGGTAGCAAAAATAAAAATTAATATCTGACTTTACATATACAATGAATCTGAGTAGGACAGAGAATACCAAACTACTTCAAGAAATTTCATAGTTTATAGTCTAATCACTGAGATTAAGCAACTCAAATGTGTACTGATTATTTTGTGTCATTTACAGAACTATTTCAATTAACTATTGTTGATCTGAAACAAACAGACTGCAAGATATTTCTCCAGCACACATGGGTTTATTTGGGATCATCAGAGAACTGCAGTTCTGGGTCTGCCACCATGTCGAGTCATATGCAAGTCCCTGCACTGCAAGGGAAGAACTCTTTTATAGAGGGGAAAAGGAGGTTGGGATGGCTATAGTTAAAAAAAGAATCCATGACTTTTCATTGGTTGGGTCCTTGTCAGGAAAGAAGAGGAGTCTTTCTTCTTCCTGTTGGGATCTGCTGTTGGTTGAAGGGTAAGAGACTCACCCTCCTGGTCTCCCAACTCTATTTAACTGAAGTTTCTGTTTATTAATTTTTTACACTGTCATGCATCTAGCTTACTTAAAATAGAATTTTGAAAGATGCAGCCATTGAATTTAGTTCCCTTTTGTGTTTTGTTGCTGTGCGCTAGTGTATACAGTTGCCACGTTTCATGAAATGCGTTAATGCACCATCCAGTGGGAATTAAGACCGTTCTCTGTGATAATATTTTTTGTAGCTTCCAAAATAACATCATTGTCTCTAATTTCTCTGAGCTTTGTGAAAAAGAGATCTGTGATATTGTGATTTATAATAAAAAATGTATATTTAGTCTCCATTCCCTTTCTGTCACAGAGCTCCTAAAACCCTTGGAATTTCCAATTTTCCTTAGGTGATGAGAGCCTCACCTAAGGATGGGGACTGGTTGCCAGGAGAGTTGACCACATGATAAGAACTTTCATTCCTACCCCTCTTTTCTGCCAGAGATTGAGTTAAATCACCAAGACCAGTGATTTATCAATTATACCTATAATGAAGCCTTTATAAAACCTCAAAAGTTTCCACTGGATTCCGGGTTGGTGAACACTTGGAGGTGCTAGGAGAGCATCATTCCTGGAGAGGGCTCTACACCCTTTCCCCATGCCTTGCCCTACACATCTCTTCCATCTGGCTGTTCCTGAATCTTATCTTTTTATAATAAACTGGTGATCTAGTAAGTAAAATGTTCCTCTGAGTTTTGTGAGCCATTCTAATGTAATCCAAGGAGAGAATCAATGGAACCTCCAATATAAAGCCACATAGGTCAGCAGCATGAGCTTGCAACTGGCATTTGAAATTGGGGGTAGGGATCAGTCTTATAGGACTAAACACTTAACCTGTGGTACCTGATGCTATCTCTGGGTAGATAATGTCAGAATTGAATCTAATTGTAGTACACTCAGCTGGTATCCCAGAATTGCTTGTTGGTGTGGGGAAATTCCCACTCCCCATGTTGGAATTGGGTGCAGAACCTTTTAAATCTCTTATCTGAAATATGTGTCTTTCCTGCTCCAGAAAACTAGAGGCTGATAAATTTCCCTATTTGGAATAAGTTTGTTTATTGGCCTTAACAGATCCTATCTCCAGGAACACAAAACAAAAGAAAATCAGATTGGTGGTAGCAAAAACTATACTAAATACATGTGTGATTACAATTGCCCTCATATTTCTGCAAATCTGGTATTTTTCCCTTCATTCTTTATTTTTGCTGATTTCAATTTTTAAGAATGCCTTAGCCTTGTTTTTTTAATTAAAAAAGCTTTATTGAAACACAGTCTCACCTATTCGTTTATGTATCATCTATGGATGCTTTCACACTTCAACAGCAAAGCTGAGTAGTTGTGAAAGAAACCATATGGCTTGAGAAGCCTAACATATTTACCTCTCTGGCCCTTTACAGAAAAATTTGCCAACCCCTGCTATAGACCATAACTTCTTCAGCTGGTTGTGCTGAACCAACCAGCTCTTGCTAGTGACCACCATAGGGCATGGTTCTTGAGTTTTTTTCACTTTCACCACCAAGATCACTTTCCTCTTAACAGCTCCCATTAATTTATGTTCATTTTTTAAAGGGCAGTCCCAGAACTGTGCTTCTACAAGAGCTGAACAAGACCTGTCTCGTTGCTTTTTCTTTTTCTTTCTTTCTTTCTTTTTTTTGACTTGTTTTTGATATCCTCCACAGTGCCTGATGTAGTATCTTACACATAGGTGTTTAATTATCAGCAAATGTCAATCAAGACTTGGTGCAAAATATCAATCCATTGCCAAAATTATATTCAACCACCCTTTCAATTTAACAAATTTTCATTTATAAGAGGCCAAAACAAGGAATGTAATCAATGTTTGATAAATTATATATCCAAACTTTTGACCTTAGCAAGTCTGGAACATAGCATGGGACAAATCATTAATATTTGCCATTTTTTGCTCAAAAAGAATGTTAACTAGAATCATCTTGCATAAATTCTGATTTTATATAATGTATTGCTCGTTCTAGTAGTATTCACCTTTATCTTGATATTCTGGCTTTGTTTTACTTATTTACAAATTTCAATGCTATAGCATTGTCTATTGGGTTAATCAATATACGAACTGGAAATTACAGTTGACTTTGAAAAACATGGGTTTGAACTGAGCTGGTCCACTTACAGGCCGATTTTTTTCAATAAATACATAATATAGTACTACATGATCTGTGGTTGGTTGAATCTGCAGATGCAGAACTGTGGATACAGAGAGCCAACCGTAAAGTCACACTCAGATTTCTAACTGTGTGGGTCAACTGTATTTTGGCATTACAAAGAGTATGTCTTATTAAATATATAAAGAATTTTACATATCTTGATATCTATATTATACTTAGCATAGTAGAAGGCAATTGATAAACATTACAGAATAAAAAATACAGTTTTATTAAATAACTTATTAGGCAAAAAATGGAAATTAGAAGACAGCATTATTATTTATTTATTAAAAAACCACTATTTCAAGGCAGTTTCCTAATATCACCAAATCACCTCTATGAGTTAGACATTAACAACTTAATGTTAGAGACATTAAGAGTATTGAAGACTAAGGCCTCACAACAGTAAGACATTGACGAAGTATTCAAATAATCTTATGTTTTTTTACCCAACGATGACTTAGTGGCTAACTTGCAAAATTTAATGAATATTACAAATGGACAATACATTTATAAGTTACTTATTTCCATCCCATAAGCACTTCCACCAGTTCGAATTATGTTAATTATGCTAAGTAGATTAGACTACCTTGTATCTTAATCATTTAGAGAAGTGAAAGGAAGTTATCTATGCCCACAGGGACTGGAAGGAAAAAAAAATGGTGTGAGTTCCAGTGAAGAATATTTTATATCTGCAATTTTGCAAGAATAAAACTTCATCAAGGAAAACACTTCCCTAGGCATACTGTTCTCCAAGCTCATTTATAAGCCAGTCAGAGAAGGACAAGTACTGCGTGATTCCACATCTATGAGGAATCTGTTATAGTCAAACTTAGAAAACAGAGGGTTTAACAGTGGTTGCCAGGGCTGGGGTGTTGGAGAAATGGGGAGTTTCTCATATCAAGTTTCAGGTATGCTCAATGAATATGCTAGATGAATGTTGCATCTTCCATAGAACATATTGCCTAGAGTTAACAATACAGTATCGTGCAATTCAAAATTCATTAAGAGGTAGATCTCCTGTTAAGTGTTCTTAACAAAGGAAAAGAGAGAGAGAGAGAAGGAGAGAGAAGGACCCAAGGAAACTGGGAGGTGTTGGATACATCGAACACCTTGATTGTGGTGTTTGCACGTGCCCAAACTCATCAGGTTGTACACATTAAATACATGCAATTCTTTGTGTATCAATTATACCTCAGTAAAGTTTTTTTTAAAGAAAGGAAGACACTTCCCACTTAATGGGATTTGTGCTGTTTTTAAGTTCATATGATTTGTCTATTTCATACCATCTTCCCATTTGTTAAGAACGAAAGGACAGATTTCCTGTACGAGTGTGTCACATTGCACAAGCAGCCGTGAGCCTTGACAGTGTGGTTATGGAGTCAAGGAGGGAATAAGCAACGCAGAGGTCCAGCCGCTAGAGAAGCAGAGGATATTTTAGGTTATTTGTTGCGTGTACGAATGACGAATCTCCTCTTTTATCAATAACTCAGCTAGGTACACATACCACTAACATAACGAGCAGCTACTATACGTCAGTTACCATGCTAATAATTCTCATCTAATAATTCATATCAATTAGGTCTAGCAATTGACCAATGAGGAGCTGGCATGGCAAACTAAGACAAAGAAATATATGATAATGAAAGCAATCATTGTAACCTCAAATCAAAGGAGCTTAATATATCTTGGCAGTTGCCTGTCATTACTGGTTTTCACTAGTGGTCCATGCCTGTGCTAAGCACTTCTCCTGCGTCCTTAGATTATTTCCCATGATGCTCTGCCCCATGATGCTTCCTTGTCTTGAGTTCCACCCTAATAGTCCTATCCTCAATTCCTCATCATTTAAATGTCCACCTTCTTCAGGAAACTCCATGAATTATGGCTTTAGAATAAGGATGAACAACACTTTTTCATCCAGAAAAATAAAATTGTCTCAGAAACCTACAGCAGTACAAATTCCAAAGTTTGAGTATCAGAGTCTAAAATGATAACACATGGGGTATGTGTGGGTAGAGCTGCCAAGTCCCTCCCCTTGGGGTCCCTGCACCATTGTGTGGTAAAGCTACTTCACATCTCCTACAGCCTGAAGTTCTCACAGTTTCCTCTTGGATACACACACGCACGCACACACACACGCTCATACACATGCATATACGTCTCTAAGGAATATTTTTCAAATATATTATAATCAAATTACAGTTAAAACAAAATTTCCCCGGAAGGCACGCACACCTCTGAGATTTTTCTTGCCCTGAAAAGTGAGGTATTCGTGCATATAAAACAAGTCCATTAAACTGCCTGCTCTGGAGTCCTTAATTCAGCTATTCTAACCCTTTCAGAATGCAAAATAAACTGTGATTGAAAAATAACTCTTTTTTATTTAATTCCATTACAAAATAAAACTAAGTAAAGAAGTTTAGCACATAAGTTCAACATATATGTCCATCCTTAGTTAAAACACATTAGAATTACATAATCCATTAATTTGCTTATTCACATTCACCCAATAAACTCAGAAACAAGACTTTGGTGATCTATCTCCTAATTACCTTTAAAAAAGATTCCCCTAATTATTCTTAGAAAATTCCTTGAAGTTCTTGGAACAAGCATGTAAGACTATTTTACATTCTGATTTTTCTCTGACTGGGTTCTCTACTCCACACCCTAGAAAAATTATATTAATTCAAGTCTCGATTCCTATTGTGCAGTCTCTGCAACACCAAATTCTCTCCTTTACTCATAGAAAAAACCATCCATCTGCCTCCACTGCACCTTGCAGGGTCTGTCATGTCCCTAAAATGTTATTTCATTTACTTGGTTTCATGTTTTCCTACTGGACTGTATTTCCAGGATTTATCACAGGGTCTGGCACATACTGGGTGTTCAATATATATTTAGTGAATAAATGAGTAAATAATATTATATAACAAGTTTTTATAGCATTTGCAAATTAATTTGAGTTCAGAAACACATAGAATGCTGAAGAGAATTGGCTCTCCAAACTTTCAGCCTGTGATTGCACATAAACTAAGCAGACTCCTGCAGGCTCAACTTCTGAGAAGAACCTGAGGCAGAAAATTAGAGAAATGTGGAATGAATATTTGAGGTGGAATGCTGTCAGTGAACAGGGAATTTTCACCACTGCTGCAGTTCCAATTACAGGCAGATCTACACATGTGACTTGGGGTATCAAAAGCACCTGCTACAGTTTGATAAAAATTGTCTTCAGATGTCCTCTGCAGGTAATTAACAGCTTCTGTCTACCAGGTACTAAACCATGGCTTCTACCTTTCCTTTCACTTCCAACATTTTTTGAGATGTTATGTATGAATGTGTTTTCACAATGCTAAAATGCAAGTATACTTAATGTTAACATTTATGTGATCCTTTTAAAAAATCAATTTTACTAAACTATATTGATTGTCTATATTATTTCCTTTCCAACCAGTTGTTGTGCATTGTAAAAGTTCAGAACCAGAGGCTGAGAAATTGAAGGTGGCCTCCTAAAGCGCCTGGCCTGAGCTTGGTTTATAAAACTCTGTAGGATATTCTACAGTGAATATTATTGAATGATTCAAATGCTTGCATTAGATTCTTATCAAGTAGTGTCAGCCAAACTTTTATTTAATCATTGCTCAATACTCTTCATAAAATTCCGAAAATAATAGTGACCTATATTAATTTCTATTCCCATTAGCCACATCCTTCCTTTGTTAAATAGAAATTTGAAACTCTGCATTCTTTATATGTTTTATTCTGAATGAGTAAATAAGCCACATTCTAGGAATCAGGAACTGTTGAAATTGGATTAAACTGTTCTCAGGTCTAATGACTTTGATTATAGAAAAATAATATGCATTGGCCTCCTGAAAGACTTTTCTATGTGATGACTGACATATAAACAGCAATGGCATAATTGGCTCACAACATCCTATGAAATCAGAAGATTTCATCTAAACTTCAAGGAATCATACCCTCTTCTGTAATTCCAGAACTATCTGTGATTACTTTCTTTGAGCAGGTGATGTTTATTAGCAAGGAAATGGAGTTAGATTGACATCACAAGCCTTCCTATACAAAATGTGGTCTCTGGAACACCTGCATGGACAGATCCTGGGAGGCTGTTAGAAATGTGGAAGTTCAGGCTGCTCCCCAGATATACTGAATCACAATCTGCAAATCTAAAAGATCCTTACATAATTCATATTCACTTGAAATTTGAAAAACACAGCTCTAAGTGACAGTTTTTCTTATTGAAAGTATATTTTGTTTATGGAATTGGAGGTGGATGGTAATAATGTCCTTTGCTTTTTATACCATTTAGGCCGCAGGCTTTCATTCTCTGGCTTGTACAACAGAGAAGCTAACCAGCTGGTTGGCTATTCAACAACTATTCCCAACTTCTCTTCTAATTTTACTCATTTATCCTCCTCTTTGACAAATCAGGGTCTTCATAAATAATGAGAATATCCCCAGTCCCATGGAGTGAGCCATGACTGTTATAAAACAATTCCATTGTTTCCTTCTTTTTACTTGAGGTTAGTTTAGGCTTGAGCATGTGACAATATTCTAAGCAGATTATATTAACCTTTTGTATTGCCTGAATCTTGCAGAAGTAATCAATAGAGAATTATAGTTCAAGGTAATTATAAACTGAAAGAAATCAGCAAAGACCAAGAAAATAGTATGTCAGAATTTGGGGGTGGGGGGACATATCTTTCAACTGTAAAGTACTGATACGTTTTTCTATACTATTAATGTATATTGCTATTTATTTTCTCTTTATTTAAGAATACGTCCTCCTAATGGCTCGATTATCCATAGACAAAAAAAAAAAAATGTGCTGTAAGAAAATCAATGTATCACAGTCTCAAACTTAGAGGTAATATTTAAATTACGCTGGAAAAAAGCTCTCTTTTCTCAGATGAACTTTTGTATTCTGGAAACGTTCACGAGATTTGCAGTTGGTTAAATGAGTCACGTTGACCTGAAGTTTAAGGAAGTCAGAAGGCTCTATATTTGAAGAGGGGCTTCAGAGAAGTTGCAGAGCTAAGACCAGGCTACTTTACAGCAGACCTGGGGAAAAGACAGTACCAATTTGCTCAGTGGATCTCCTTACCCTATTGACACAACCCTGGGAAATGAGAGTAGAGGTTTTTATTGCCACAATTTTCTAACTAAAATATCTGAATTTTTAAAAGCTTAGGCTTTTAATCTCTCAAAGAAATATCTTTCTCAAGATCTGATCCCTAAACTTCCAAAAAGCACCCATGGATTTAGCAGGGAAAAAGAAAATAGTATTTTTAAAGTTGGAAATTAATTTTCAGGAAGGTTTCTAACCTCTGCCTCTTTACCAATAAATTACAGTTAGCAACAGTTAATCCCAGATAGAATAATGAATTCTATAAAAAGATGTATTCTTTTAATTTCTAATATGAGGGCACTTTATGGTTATCCAGTCCAATGCTATGATTTTACAAGTGAAGAAATTGAGGGGACTTCCCTGGTGGTCCAGTGGTAAAGAATCTGCCTTCCAATGCAGGGGACGCGGGTTTGATCCCTGGTCAGGGAACTAAGATCCCACATGCCGCAGGGCAACTAAGCCCATGTACCACAACTACTGAGCCCGTGCGCCTCAACAAGAGAGCCCGCGTGCCACAAACTACAGAGCCCGTGCGCTCTAGAGCCTGTGTGCCACACTACAGAGCTCGTGTGCCACACTACAGAGCTCATGTGCCCTGGAGCCTGCACGCCGCAACTAGAGAGAGAAAAACCCGCAGGCCACAACGAAGAGACGCTGGCCACAACTGAGACCCTACACAGCCAAAAAAAGAAAGAAAAAAAAAGATAATTAAAAAGAAAAAGATTATTTAAAAAAAAAAAGAAGAAAGAAATTGAAATCAGAGAGTTTAGGTGGTTTTCACAAAGTCACACCTACTTAGTGCCAGAATCATGACTGGACACCACGTTTCTTACCACTGGGTCCTAGGCTTCACCCTGTCTCTTGCTCTCATAATTATCAAACTCTCCAACGAATCATCTGGATGGTTCACAGCACATTTTTACTTGTGTATTAGTTATATGAAAATGGCATGCTTAATTTCAGACTCTGGATATACGTGAGGATATAAACCACCATGATATCCTACAGTTGTTTCCTAGCAAGAGGATAAGAAGCATCTTGTTTCTGACTGTATACTTTTTTGTTTTCTAAAGAGGTTTGTTACCAGAGTTTTTGATCGGTCATAGAGTGAATGTAATGACTACACATTTTTCTTCTAGTCACTATGTTGAGTCATTTACAGTTTTTTGAACTGTACTTTCCTAAACTCTAATGACATAAAATTGTGAAAATCATTACTGACCAACGTTCCAGGGTCACAGTTTACTTTCAGTAATATTTAAACCTTCTATTTTGGTAATCTGGAAGTAATATAATCTCTAGGTTGAATTGTCATGTGTTCATTTTCTTTCTAGCTAGATGGCTTTTAATTGCTTCTATAACTGATGCATATATTGTACAATGTCAGCATGTCAAATTATAATAGTATGTATCCACAAGTATTTTCAATCTCTGTTTATTGTTATCCTATGTTAATTTCATTTCTTATAGCTTCTTATGTGTGCAGTTTTCTGTCATTGTTATACAGCTGAAACCTTTGTAATTATTGGCATTTATCCCCTAACAATTTGAGGAAGTTTGTTAATCTGTAGATTTATTTTTCTTTTAATAAGAAATATAGTAATTAGAAAATATCTTAGCTAATAGAAACTCTACACCCATGTTATCTCAATGTAGGCATCATCCAATCTCTCATAATCTGATAGGTGGTTATCCACAATCAGGTGACTATCAGACTGCACTCCATTCAAATTGTTAGAAAAGTACTTGTTTATGTGGAGCTAGATTTTTCTCATCATAACTTCAATGCATTGGATTTAGTTTGGCCTTTGGAGTAATATAGAGTAAGTCTACCATCTTTTCAAAGTGACGGGTTGTTTTTAATGTTTGTCTTTAATATTAGTGTTAGTTATTATATTGCACTTCCCTTTTCCTCTTTTCCAAGCCCTGAAATGATGATGATCATGATGATGATGATGATGATGATGATGGTATTTACTAAGTACGTACCATGGGCCAGGAAAGATTCTTAGTCTTTCACATGTGTTAGCTTATTTCATTCCCTCAGTAGACACATAAAGATGATACTAGTATTCCCACTTACCATATGAGAAAACTGAGGCTCCGAGAGATTACAGTGCTTTCTAAGAGTCATATCAGCTAAGAAACTGGAACTAAGAAGCACACTTCGGTTTCTCTGACACCAAAGCCAAGTTCTTCCCAACCCCCCACCCTGCCTTTTACTGTATCTCATGTTTCTTTACCCATTTTTCTTATCACAGAGCTCTTAAACTCATCATCAGAGTCTTACTCTCAATGCTTTCATTTGTTGAAATTTTTCTTTCTCTTGCTGTATAATCCATGTATCTTTTATATTATTGTTGTTACTTTAATAAAGGATTCCATTTCAGTAAGACTTCTGGCTTTCCACACAAAGTAGCTGTTACAAGGTATGAATTGCTGAGCCCAGTTTCTCAAGCTAGCTAAAAATTTTAATTATTCTTTTATATTGTACACATTTAAGTACTTCCCGGTAAGTACGCCCATCCTTCTCCAAATGCCAGTTGGTTACTGTGGAGACATAAATGTAAGCTGGAAAGCGATCAGTCCACTAATTGATACGGACAGTCAATTAGGGCTTCAAAGGAGCTGGCTCAGTGTTTTACACATAGAGAACATGGGAGAAAGATTATAGTGTGTCGTGGCGTAATCTCTGTTGCTTCATTGTAGACCAGAGCTATATATACTACTGGATGGTTCCTACAGAAACTAAGCAAGTTTCTCACTGTTTGCTAATGGGATGGTAGCATTATGGGAAACAATATCGTGTGATTTGAACCTATTAGCTTTCCCTTTTTAAAGTTCCAGACTGAACCAATTCCGACTCTGTTCAGGTCAAAAGTCTTCTTAATCTCTGTGTTATGCTGATCAAACCTCAAACTGTCGGGTCAGATTATTTCCATTGGGCCAGTTCTATTTGTGATTAATTAAAATTTCTTCTTGACTGCATACAGTTCTTTTAAATGTATAATCCCTTTATTGTGTAGCGAATTGAGAATATGGTCCTAATTTAAAAACAAATACTCATGTGGGCCTCTCAGTATGATGTAAGCCACCAATTTCAGTAAAGTAAAGAAAGAAAAATACAACATTTTACTATTTTTTCATGAGTATATGAGTGCAATAACCAAGAGAAAATTATACATGACTTGCCTATCACTGCAGATTACAAGAACTGATTAAAGGGAAAAACTGCTTTATGTAAATAAAATGTATATGCAGAAAGCCTTGATTCCAGATTTTTATCCAGCGGCATTTTAGTTTTAGAAAAAAATAATCAAAGTTAAGAGTACATGAAAAAATTTAAAAGGTGGCAAACCTTCTCCTCATTAGACTATAGGAATTTGAATATTCAGGTTAATTTTCCTTCAGGTTATTCTATAATTTAACTGAAGAATTGTTCTGAAGTTTTGTTCTCCCTGTATATATGGTGATTAACTACATGATCTTTTATGTCGTGTTTATAATGAAGGAGAGGGCACCTTTCTGCTATTTTATTCATTTTCTACCTACCAAGAAAACACACTCATTTTGTAAAAATTAAAGTCTTGCACACAACTGTTGTATTATCAAGAAGGTTGTGAAACATCAACCCTTTCCAAAAATAAACTTGACTTTTCTCATCATTAATGGGTCTCTCAAAAATACGTATACAAAATAAAGCAGTTGAATTAAGCAGTGCAGATAACTAGAGTAACGCTGAGAACAGCAAAGCCGGCAGTGGACCTGGTGCTGGGCAGCCTTCGAATTCCCCTGGTGAAAGGCAGTAAGGAAAGAGATGAAAAGTTGGGGGACATGGGAGAAAAGAGGCAGAAAAAGGTGGGCAAGAGATTCTCAGAGAGGGACTAGCAAAAAAAGATGTACAGGAAATTCTCAAGGCAGGCCAAAGGAAAGGAGAGCTCATGAAAGCTGGGGAGCTCTAATTTGAAAGAGGAGGGAGAGGGTTCTGCGGGGCTGGTGCATCAGCCAAGGACCTGCCAGTGGCCAGAGGGCAGGAGCAGAGGTCACGTGGTCATGGGCAAGGCGCCCAATCCCTGGCTGCTGCCCAGGAGCCGGCCCTAGTCCGCGTTGGGAGTAAAGGGATTAGAGTATATGAAAGAAATGCACACTGCATTTGGGATAAGACATATAATAAAAAACGATCTGGTACTTTAATTAAATGTCAGGTGCCTTCTAAGTAAGCTGAGTGGTCTTAAAACCAACAAGTTTACTCAAAGCCTTGTTTACTCAAAGCCTGAGTAAAGAAGAATCTACTTATAATATTCGTACTGAAACATTGCTGTTAGTCCATAATGCACAGTAGATGATGTAAGAAATTGTAGTGGGGGGAGGGGGAATGTGTTCTTGCGCTATAGCATCTGTTCATAATGGAACCAAAGAAGTCTCTGCCACTTGTTAGCTGTGAGACTGTGGACTCTAGGGAAGTCCTAAAATTAGACTTCACATTCCCAATTATCAAAGGCTCCAGTGACTCCAGCAAGAGATAAGTGTCTATAATTCTCTTCAATGTTTCAGGGAGAATTCTACCCAATAAACATTTTCCTCTAGCTCATAAAAGGCATCATCATGGGCTTCCCTGGTGGCGCAGCGGTTGAGAGTCCGCCTGTCGATGCAGGGGACACGGGCTCGTGCCCCGGTCCGGGAAGATCCCACATGCCGTGAAGCGGCTGGACCCGTGAGCCATGGCCACTGAGGCTGCGCTTCTGGAGCCTGTGCTCCGCAACGGGAGAGGCCACAACAGAGGCCCGCGTACCGCCAAAAAAAAAAAAAAAAAAAAGGCATCTTCAGTTTTAAACAGTATCCGAAAACTGTATTTTTTCACTAACCTTAAGCTGCTCTGCATCCATCAGTGATATAAAAATCTATAAAGCCAACCCGTGCAAGAAATGTATTAATGAATAATATGCTTTTGCATCCAGTCTTTTATATTTTCAAATGCAATTCTTCCCTTTATCTCTTTCAGGCTGAGCCATGGGCCAAAATGACCTTTGTTTACTCTCATCTCCCACTCTGAGATGAATTCGTCAATTAAAAAATTCAGTTACTTTTTAAAAGTTAGTATCATATATGAAGCTACAGATCCAAGTAATGTCTTTTCCCTGTCTTGTTGGTGTTACTGAGTTATGAAATACTGAAACCTCTTTATTCTTTGTGGCCTCAGCCTGAGCAGCACAAGAAGACCATCCTCACATAAGCTGTGCCCTGATTCTCCCTGCATGGAGGACCTCTCTCAAAAATACCCACTCTGTTCTCCCAAGCTTCCTCCATTTTAAATAGCTTTCATCCATATGCTCAACCTTTTCATCATGTTCCATCCCCTCTTTGCCTTAATCAAAACCTCACTCTCCTTAAAAAATATTAAAACCTTGTTCTACGTATATCCCTCTCAAGTATATCCCTCTCAAGTCAACACTGCTCATTTTCATACTCGTATGCACCACATGACAGAGGGTCGAAACTATTGGATTACATGTGCTTGGCTTAGCTTTCAGTTGTGTTGAGACTGTCAAGATTCTGTCCTAAAGAGCATTTGAAAGCTTTGATCCCAACTTACTGGAATCAAACTGCTTCACATTTATTTCCACCTATTGATTTTCTATCCTCATAAAAGTGCCCTTGGACTAAGGAGTTTCAAGTCATTCCATAACACGCTACTCATGATGAAGAGACTAAATTTATCTCATCTTTTATCAAATTGTAGAACTCAAAGTGATACAGTTTACAAGGCTATAATATAAAGCAGATTATTCAGCAGTGGTAAAATTAACGTCCAAGTCGAGTAATTTTGTAATGGAACTCCACAATTTTAGTGACAATCAACAATGTCTCCAGACACTGCCAAATGTCCCCTGAATGGAAAACTCCCCTGGTTAAGAACTACTGGCAAAAAGAAATGATTTTAAAAAATTAATTCCTTCTATCATGGGATTTATAAACACATCAATTCAGAGTGCAGCTGCAGAAAGGAAGGGCAACAAAATGTTAAGTAAGAAAACTTAAATACGTAAGCCTGAAAATTTGGTCACAATAGAATTCCTAAAACAATAGGTGCATTAAAAAAATTTTAGAAGGCTCTATTCAGGTTAATGTGTCTGAAACTAAGGAATAAATTCATTTCATAATTATATATTCATTTAATTTATTCTTGGAATTACAAATGGATCTGATTTGGTTATTATCATTTTTCAGATACTCTGAAATAAGAAAAAAGCAGAGAACCATTTAAATGGCTTCAATGTAATGGATTCAGAGATGAATAAATGTATTCAATTGCAAAAGTAGATTTAAAATGTCATGAGTCTATAATTACATCATTATCTTTTCTTAATATGCCATTTGTCATTAAAAAAACCCACAGTGATTTATAATAACCTATTTATTTCATGACAAATCATACTCACAAAATCAAGGTTTGAATCCTAATTGAATACAGAATAATGCCAGGTACAAAGTGGCCAAAGACCATAAATATCAGTTGATGAAGATGAATTGTGAGGTCAAAGTAGCTAAATTTGCACCAAAAACATAATTAGTCTTTACTTTTACTGCAATAATTTTTTCAAAGAAGTAATAGTTATCATACTTGAACTATAAGCCTTACCATGTTACCAGTTAGAATTCTGGGCTGTCCAAATCAACTTCTCAAATACATTCATAGTATATAAAGCATGTTAGAATTACTTTAAAAATCAAATATTCTGAAGTGCATTAATGATGCCAACTCAGTCTGCAGCTGCTACAGCTGGAGGGTTATGACTCACTCCTCTCTTCCCTTGACTTTGGGTTTTCTATTGTGTAGGAAGATGAATCCTCTCCTGGTTATGGTAGTGTGCACAGGATAACAAAATATCAAGAAAACTGGTTTTTTTTTAAGGTACCCGTATGTCATTTCTCTTTCATGACAAATATAAACATGGTGAAAAGCAAATAATTTACTTACTAAATTTGTAGTTTGATTTATATAGGTCCAAATACGTGAATTTCATGTTCACTCCAAATTTATCATATAAATGTGATTTAGATGCCACTAAAGAAATTAGCTACTTTGGTTTTGCTACACTCATTCTAGAGAAAAGTATCTGAAAGCTGTTTTATTAAATTGACAGATTATTTCTGGGTAGTTTTGAATTTACTTTTACTGTTAATTAACCATTAACTGACAGACTGGTCTAATTTAAGTGATATTTTAAAAGACAAATAGGTCTCCATTAAGGAATGGAGCTCTTTAATTTTAGAAACTAATAGAAATGATTCAGTTGTTCAACTATTCCTGACAGGCAAGCAATCCATTATACAGTGAATTCCCAATTACACTAAAATTTTTTATTTTTCTGAAATTTTAATTTTTGACTACACAAAAATATGAGTTAATTTATTCACAGTCAAAAGTCTTCAATGCAAAGGGAAGTGATGCACGGTTGTTTAGATCTTAACTTTTGAGTTACCTCTGTATTTGCATCTTGATTCTACCACTTTCTAGCTGTGTACACTTCAGAAACATCCACAAACCCCAACACGCTCATCTGTAAGATGAGACAACATCCTGGGCCACCGAGAGA
Organism: Pseudorca crassidens; assembly: GCF_039906515.1. Classification (NCBI taxonomy): domain Eukaryota; kingdom Metazoa; phylum Chordata; class Mammalia; order Artiodactyla; family Delphinidae; genus Pseudorca; species Pseudorca crassidens. Next base: position 26,192,736 of record NC_090313.1, read on the forward strand.
ATTCAAATGGGATAATTTGTTTAAAGTACTTAGCACAGTGACTGGCACAGAGTAAATTATCACTAAGTAATTTTATTATTATTGCTAATAAATTATTTTTGTAAAAATTAATTCAACTTATTATTTGGCCATTCTGTGAAAACACAAACTTACATTACTTAATTTTCTTGTGTTACTACATTAGACATAACTTCAAAAACAACTGAATTTATGAAGCTGGCTTCAATTTTTATTTATTGTTTATTAAAGTATAGTTAATCTATAATATTATATTAGTTTTAGGTGTACAGCACAGTGATTCAGTATTTTTACAGATTATACTCCATTAAAAGTTATTACATGATAATGGCTATAATTCCCTAGGCTATTTAATATATCCTTATTGCTTATCTGTTTTATACATTGTAATTTGTATCTCTTAATCCTAGCTTTATAGCTTTAATTCCCAGTTTAAACATTAGACATTAATATTTATTATGCTAATTGATATTAGTTTGTAGTAGTCTTTACATAATATTTATGCTCTATTTTATTTCGCTTTACATAGACTTTTTTTTCATTCAGAAAGGCTAATGAGTTTTACCAAATCCTGTTTCAGCTGCAAGTGATATGATTGTATTGATTCATTTTGACTTGTTCCTGAAATAAATTATTCTGAGAGGTTGCTAATATTGAATAATCACTGAAAAACTAAGCTTAAAATCTTGCTCACTTTTTCACAAAATCCTAGATAACATAATTTTTATTTTGATTTTTTTCACTGATCCTTGGATTTTTTTCTAAAGTGTAGTTATTTTAAGATGCTAAAGTTTTGGCATGTGTGCGTTTAATTTTTTGACTTAATTTCAAGTGATATTGGCTTATGCTGAAGCAATATAGCCTGCATCTAGTAGAATTCATTGAAGTTTTTGAGGGGAGATCAATATATGACCAATTTAGTATATTTTTAAAGAAATGAGAGATAGATGTTTCACCTCTGCTTTAGGTCTTTACACAGCAATACTCATTTACTCATTTTTCATTATTATATATATGTATATAATAGTCCCTGTTGATTTTATTATTTGACATTTTCATAGTCTTGTTTCATTTTCTATGTAATTCATTAGTACAGAAGAATATATAATAAATCTCTCATTACAACTGTATTTTGAAAGAACTTGTATTTCAAGGCTTTTTCCTTTATGAATGCATTACCATGAAACTTAATGGAAAATTTTATTTATTATTATACATGCTGTGTGAATTGTACCTTATTTTCCTTTTTAGTTTCTCTTCAGCTTCTATTAATACTGCATTCTTTTTGTATTTTATTTGGAATTTCATGATGATACACTGATTTATCCATATTTTTACCTCATTTCTTTTGTTGTGTATCTACTAAAATACACCTTTAATATTTGCATGGTATTAACAGGGATATAATTTTATTGTCCTCCTTATGGACAGGCAACTGCACTACACTATTGTTTTTTTAATAAGCCATCTTCTACTCAGTTTTAAAAGTGTTCCTCTCTCAGATATCAAGATTCTGCATGTGTGTTTCTGAGTTCTCTGTCTTATTTGTTTTGTCTATCCCTGTGCCCATGCAACATTTTTAAATTAACATAACTTTACATATTTTGAAATCTGGGAAATCCACTGCTTCTCTGAGGTAGTTTACAGATGGTTGCAGTATTTCTCCTCTCCTCCTACACAGAGATAGGACTCATCCCTGGATCTGATCCTTCCCAAGGAAGGACATATGCTTAGCATAGTACCCAGCATTCGAAATTTTCCCAGCAGAATGAGTTTAGCACCTTTTCAATATCCCTGACCTTTGGACCCCTAGCCCAGTATTAATAAATTGCTCCTACTCACACACCTCAGTGGGTAAGTCTTCCTGACTTATCTCACTAGAATCCTTCAGGCAATTCATTTTATCAGTGTGGCCCTGCATCTAATAATATAAAGAATCAGAAAACAAAATTGTCAAATTAAGAGGAAATTTATAGAGTGAGGGGAAGATGGAAGAAATAAAGCTAGATTCCTTGAGTGTCACAAACCTATAGAGAGAAACAAGGTGGTGGACCTGCAGAATAGAGCACTAGATCACTAGATCACTCACTAGTCCCAGATCAGAGGCAATATGGATAAGAAAGCAAAACCGCAGATGACCAATCTCTCCATCTGTGTTACAAACTGTCCCTTTACCCTCATCAGGGGTCCTTGTTCTTGAAGAATTTGTACTTCACTCTTTGGATGAAAGAAACATCTAAGGAAATTAATGTATACAAGCACCTTCTTACCATACCCATTAAGCTTTGCCTGCAAGAAATTTTCTTTTGCTGCCATCATTCATACTCATAAAGAGGCTTCATGGAAAAAAAAAAAGATTTATAGAATTTTGAGATCAAGTTTGTAAACTCAATGTCCTATAATTCTCATGCATGAAGGGAGATTATGTCTCCAATCTTCTCTACCTTAAAAATCTCTAATCAAGTAAATATCATACTTGATTGCATTATGACAGCCTATATCCTTACCAGAGAGATGGGAAAAGAGAGATTAGCATTTGATCATTACTCTGAAATGTTAGCTTTTAAATTTATATGCTCTCGAAAAAATTATTTAACTATATTGTTCTAGGCCAATAAATAGCTTTGAAAACTGAACATCTGTCTCAAATCATATAACCAACAATTAATAAAGATAACATCACTTTTATTTCCTTTGCTTACTGAATTTATTGTGATGTCAAAATTACTGATCCTATGTAAATTACCTCGGCCTGGTCCTATAGCAAATTTTGGAGTAATTATTTAATTAATTTAAGTAACTTTATATAAATTAAGTTCATATATATGGTTCATCCATCAAATATTTACTTTGTGTTACTTTGTTAAACAAATGGAAAAGAAACAAATTACAAGGCTCTAGGTTTGGAAGAAAGTTAATAAATAAAACTAAGGTAGAATCACATTTATTTCCCTGTCATGCACGTTTGTTGTTGATCAACCCAACTTTACAAAAGGACTCAGAAGATGAAATTTACAAATACATACTGTAAAAAATTCAAGTGTTTTTAAATATATGAGTTTTTAAAGATGTATGTCCTCAATTTAAGGATTAAAAAAAAAATTCTCCCCCCTCAGCATTTTATAAAATTTAATGCACAAATAGATATGCATCCCAAAGTGTCAAAAGATTATTTTCATATGTTGGCAGATTCAGTCCATGCCTCTCTTAAAAATTTGGAACTTGTTTGCTTCTAAGGCTGAGTGCATTTTGGAATAACTTTTGTTAGCTACAAATAACAATCTTTTCAGGTCCTAGCAACCAGGCTCTGCTTTAGCAAAGGCCTTTGAAGAGTTGCTTTCACTGCCTTTGCCCTTCCCCTTACACCCTCTCAGGTTCCTACCATTCCATTTTTTAAACTAGAGAGAGAGAAAGGAATGAAAAAAGGAAGAAAGGAGAGGAAGGAAGGAAGGAAGGAAGGAAGGAAGGAAGGAAGGGGGGAAGGAAGGAAGGGGGGAAGGAAGGAAGGAAAACTTGTATAAAAGGATGCAGTGCAGTGTTTCACAGTTCAAAATTATGCAAAAACCAAATGTACACTTCTCACCTGCTTACCATGCAAGTTTGGGGATACAGTTCTTCAACAAACAACAGGTTTATTGATTATAAAGATTCCAGTAGAGATTTTTAGCCAATGTGTGCTGTTTTTGTGAAGAAGAAAAAAAAGTAATTTGGAATTGAGCCACCTTTATTTTAAGTTCCCTAGTCAATATGTTGCCACAGCAACCAAAGTTCTTGTTATCCGGGAAAAGACAGATGTCTTTGCTTCAATCAGGATGCAAAGCTTGAAGAAGGAAAAAAGAAAAAAAAAAAAAAAAGCAATGAAAATTCATCATTTCCTGATTTGAAATGTGAATTGCTCTGAGTTGGCTTTCAGCCATAGCCCTTATCCACAGTATCCTTCAATATGTATTCAAGTCCCTCAATATTGCAATACTTCATTTTCATTAATTAAATAATTACATCAAATGTTGTCTCATGATTCATTCGAATGAATTCATTGCCAAAAACAGCTATTATTAAATTTCAAGTAGTTCATATTATTGTGCCATGTATTGACAAATATGATGTTTAACTTTACTTAGTAAGAGTGGTTGTGTCCACAGAAAGAAAACGATGGGAACCACGAAAGGAAAGCATAGATAGAGTGAGGACCAGAAAGCCACCTATGTTTTTAATTAACTGTTTGGCTACATGTGCATTTTCCTTCTCACCCTTGAAGTTTTACTAAAAAGAAGGTTAAACAATTTATGGATGTTTAGACTAACAAGGGAAAAAAAGGAGACAACAGCAGACTAGATATGACAAAAAATTTTTGAAGATGAAAAACAAATAGAATAGTAAGTGAATTAACAAAATAGAGAAAGTTTCGATTGAGCTGTCTGGACAGGAGGATACTGAACAGCCGTGAGTAAATTTAGATGGAATTACAGATAGACTTAGGTTCAAGGTCTACAGAAGGCAGAGTGTGAAGACAGAAAATCAAGAGATTGGTTGAAAAATCTGTTTCAAGAAAAGCCAAAGCTTTTAGCCCCTTTTCACCTACTGTTTGTGCATGGGGTAGGCAGGACTTACACTCCTGAGACTAAGATACCAGACAGATTCAGTTGAGAGGGAGGGGGGTCCAGGTCTCAAAGTAGGAAATTTAATTAAAAGTTTGCATATTCTATACTACTCTACAATTTTTTAAAATTTATTGGTATTTTAATTAATCAACTTTATTTTTCAGGACAATTTTAGTTGTACAGGAAAGGTGAGCAGAGAGTTCCCATGTATCTTCTCTAAACACTGTTTCCTCTTTTATTAACTGCTTGCTTTAGTGTGGTACTTTGTTACAATTGATAAACCAACATTGATACATTTTTATTAGCAGAAAGCCATAGTTTACACTGTCTCTTTTTTTTTTTTTTTTCTTTTTTCTGCCGTACGCGGGCCTTTCACTGTTGTGGCCTCTCCCGTTGCCGAGCACAGGCTCCGGACGCGCAGGCTAAGTGGCCATGGCTCACGGGCCCAGCCACTCCGCGGCATGTGGGATCTTCCCAGACCGGGGCACGAATCCGTGTCCCCTGCATCAGCAGACGGACTCTCAACCACTGCACCACCAGGGAAGCCCATACTGTCTCATTTTTTTTGTGTTGTTCTGTTCTGTAGTTTTTGACAAACGCGTAATGCCATGTGTCTACCATTAAAATATCATTCGGAATAGTTTCACTGCTCTGAAAATCCCCTGTGCTTCACCTATTCATCCCTCTTCCCATATTATTCCACCTGAACTTCTGCCAACCACTGATCTATTTACTGCTCTGTAGTATTGCCTTAAACAGTATGTCATACAGTCAGAATTGTACAGTATGTAGCCTTTCACAATGTCTCTGTTCACTTAAAGAACAAGTCCAAGCAGACTAGGTAAAGTGAAAATATACATGTTGATACTGGAAGAAGGCTTTAAGGAAGAAAATGTGACAATTTTGGATACTGATTCAAGCCAACAATATCCCACACAGGTCGATATGTTCTGGGAGCAGATGCCCCAAACAGGTCAGAACCAGGGGCTTTATTAATTCTGTCCTTGTATTTATCACTTACGTATGTCTCAGCTACTCTAATGATTTAAATTTTCCCTGTGGTAAAGAAAACTAATATCAGGAGAAATACTTTAGATTTTCCAGTTATTCAAATATATTTTCTCATCTGATTTTCACAAGCCGCATTATCCAAGGGACAGTCTCAGTTAGGGGTGCAATCCACAACCACAGAGTAGAGCAGCAGCCCAAGGTGCACCAAAGGGTTGGATCTCATCCACGAGTCTCGTGTTTTCAGTAACTGAGTTAAACAGTACAAATGTTCAGCTCATCACAGCAGAACATATTTCTTGGAACTAATTTTTTGGATGATTGATTTTTTTCACATAAAAAGTACAACGATTCCTTCCCAGAATATTTGAATATTCATTCTGTTTTTTATAACCGATTCTATATAATAAACTGTAAAGTTCATCACTATACATAATCATATGTATAGCCTCAAAGTTCACAACACAGTAAATCAGCTGTTTTTTAAATGCTGGAATGTATCTGTATTTTTATGGCAATAATTAAATTATCATTTGGCTATATTTTATCACATATGGTACACTTAAATAGTTAAGCAATATTAGTCACCTGTTTTATATTACACTTGTATTACTTATTATACAAAATATGTTACATAGATCATACTTTGTTTTGACTATTGAAAAACTATGCCCACTATGTTTAGTGCCATAACCTAGTAATTCCACAAGAGTTCCAGAGTCCCCTTGGGAATGCCTCATATTGACACGACATCCTTAATTGCCAGAATCTACATTTGGATATCTATGATTTTGCTAAAAACTATGTAGAAACCCGTGTAGCCAAGCAATTATCCCTTTGGCTATTCATCAGAGGAGTCTCAAGAGACTAAGCATTTCTATTCTAGGGCTGGAATGATTTACCCTTTGAAAGAAATGTAAGGAAATAAAATAAGCTCAAAATTGACTTTCAGACTATTACTTTGAAAGGAAATGTTACCTACATAGAAGACCTTTAGTGAAACAACTAAATGCCTATTTAACATTTGTAACATGTTAGGAGCCATATTATTATCTATATAAAGAGTTGAAAGATATCTCCTAAGACTCCCTTGAGTCACAACACTGTCAGCAGAATCCAATGAAAACCTGTTCTGTTTTAAAGAATTGCTCCTAGAAAGTCTATTCAAGAAATTCTTCTTAACGAAATCGGTCAGATGATTATTATGATCTAATCTATGACTCAATCTGTTTTTTGATCATTACTAAAAATGAACTAATGGAAACAAACGTGAATGACTACCAATCTGCATGGAGTTTGAATGGACCTGGAAGACCATTATTGAGTAACTTTTCAGACTTCTGATTTTCCACGAATTCATCTTAAGTTGTTGCCTCAAAATCTATTTTCTCAAAACCCATCCTGTGGGAAGATTAAGGAGACATAATTTTCCCTATTTCTCCCACTATGTACAACAAAAACCCTGGCATTGTTATTTAAAGCAAACATAGGAGAAAAAAGGCAGAACAGCTAGGGACCTTGGGACCCAAGGAATGACATGATGATGAGTTTCCTGAGTTATCTTTTTGCTTCATACGTGGCAGACTTGGAGCTGAAGAAAGTGGCAACTGAGAAATGCCAACAGACACAAGAAAAAGAAAAAATTCTGCTCTCCCTAATCAAAAAAAAAACAGGGTAGCCCACCCAGAGAGATACTTTTAGACAGTAACTGTTCTACTCAAGGCAGACATCACAGGAAAAATGAAGGCCTCATCCCCATCTGCACCAGCAAGGGCAGAGTGGCGGCGGCAATGAGGTGTCCTCCCTCCACCAGCTGGGATGGTGTCAGAAAAGGCTGAATGGAGGCTTAGGACTTTCACAAGCTCCCAGAGATAATGGGGCCACCCCTCCATGGTATCAGTGGAGGGCCGGGGAGCCAGACTTCTGCCTCTGCCCAGCAGTAACAAGGAACCCTCTGCTCATGTGTTGTTAGACTGAGTGGGGAATCTAGATTTCTACCTTCATCTGGCAGTAAAGAGACTTCACTGATTTCCCCTCTCCCTCTGTCCCTGCCAGGATAATGTCAAACAAACAAACAAACAAAAAAGTCAGCTAAAACAGAGGCTAAATAAGATGCAGAGTTTCATAATAGAGTTCCAAAAATTCCCAAATATCAATCAAATGTCACTTGCTACACCAAGAACCAGGAAAATCTCAGGGGAAAAATAACCATCAGTAGAGGAGAAACACTGAGAAGACAGAGATGTTAGAATTAACTGAGAAAGACTTTACAGCAACCATTATAAAATCGATTCAACAAGCAATTTTGAGTGTGTTTAAACCAATCAGAAAACATAAAATCTCCGTAAAGAAATAGAAAATCTCAGCAAAGAAATGGAAGTTAAAAAGAAGACCAAATGAAAATTTAGAACAGAAAAATATAATGACTGAAATAATAAAACTCAATGGATGAGCTCAACAACCAGATGAAGGTGGGAGATGAATCAGTAAACTTGAATGTATCAATAGAAATTAGCAAATCTGGACAACAGAGAGAAAATAAAACGAAAAAAAAGGAAGAAGAAAAGAAATAGACAAATGAAAAGAGCCACAGGGGACTTGTGGGAATATAACAAAGGATCTAACATTTGTGCCATCAGAGACCCAGAAGGAGAGGATGAAGAGGGAGGGGCTGCAAAGTATGCAAATATATGGCAGAAAGATTTCTGAATCTGGCAAAAGAAATAAACCTACATATTCAAGAAGCTGAGTGAACTACAAACAGAATAAACCCAAAGAAACACACCAAGACACAACATATTCAAACTTCTGAAGATAAAGACAAAGAAACATCTTAAAAGCAGTGGGAAAAAAAAAACCCTCCATGTTATCTAGAGGTGAAAAACAGTGGATTTGAATGTGGGTTTGTGATAATGAACTTTATTTCTTATTTCTATTTTTCTATATATTTTTTTCATTTTCTTTAAAACAAGCATTTGAATTCTGTAAAGGAAAACAATTAAAATTTAAGTAGTGCTAATGTTTTTTTCTAATTTTTCAAGAGCTGAAAGAAGTGAACTGTCAACCCAGAATTCTACATCCAGTGAAATATTTTGCAGGACTCTAGGGAAAATCAAGATGCTCTCAAATGAAGAAAAAAATAAGAGAAATTGTCACCATCAGACTTACCCTGCACATCAGATCCTAGTAATCTGACTCAGATGTTTTCTCCACAATTCTGACCCAAAAAGGTCTACCTAAACATAGAAAAGAATGAGAAATCATGAACACTTTAAATCTTTTATACAGCACTATTGAACTGATTGTACACACTGTTTATGTTGAAATTAACAATAATGTTTTCTAACATAGGTTTTGTCACTCTCATTTAGTCTTTTCAGTATAATCATGAAATATGTCAATAGCCCTTCCTGATAACTTACCGATGGCTACCCAGATCAGATAAATCTCTGGAACCAACAAAGATTACAATCTAAGACCCAGAGTAGACAGAAACAGTTAAACCTTAGACAGTGTCACCTCAACATATCAGAATGAAACACCTTTTCTACAGATTTAAAAATTAGAATGAAAAAAAAATTAGCACTATTTAAATTTGGTTTTGTGGTAATGGACTTACTTCTTTCTATTTTTTTTTAACATCTTTATTGGTGTATAATTGCTTTACAGTGGTGTGTTAGTTTCTGCTTTGTAACAAAGTGAATCAGCTATACATATACATATATCCCCATATCCCCTCCCTCTTGAGCCTCCCTCCCACCCTCCCTATCCCACCCCTCTAGGTGGTCACAAAGCACCGAGCTGATCTCCCTGTGCTATGCCGCTGCTTCCCACTAGCTGTCTATTTTACATTTGGTAGTGTATGTATGTCCATGCCACTCTCTCACTGCATCCCAGCTTACCCTTCCCCCTCCCTGTGTCCTCAAGTCCATTCTCTACCTCTGTGTCTTTATTCCTGTCCTGCCCCAGGTTCTTCATTCTATATTTTTCAAAACCCCAAGCATTTGAATACCGTAAAGAAAAAAAATTAAACATTGTCTAATTTGGTAAATATGATTATGCCACCCATCCTCAGACTCAGATTCTAATGTAGGTAATATGTGATGTGTAAGTAAGTATTTGGCAATGCACAGTAAGAGTTTGGGAAATCTGCCTACAATGTGATAATCTCCTTAGGATGTCTCTTCTTCACGGAGAATAAACTCTTTATTCTTTAATTTTTTCTTATAAATCCTCTTCCATCTGTTATTTGTCTGCCCTTCTCATACTATTCTCCTTGATAATTTCATGAGCTTTGTCTTTCTTTCTTATAATATAATCCTAATATTTTATCTACTGTCTCTCGCAAATATACGTGTGTGGGTATATGTGGATGTCTATGTGTGTTTGTGATGTGTGTGTGTATATATATGTATTTGTACGTACATATGTGTACTTGTGTGGGTTACATCTATGCGTATGCCTGTGCCTGTATGTGTATATGAGTCTGTGTGTGTGTAGTTAGGTGTGTGTATTGATTACATATGTGTTTGTGTGTTTAAGTGTGTACATTTGTTTTTATCTATCCATCTATCTACCTCTAAACTTATATGTCTTCTTGTCTACCTACCTAATTGCCTCCCACTTATCTCCCTATAGTCCAAAACAACAATCACTTCACACCTTTTAGAATATTGTTTCACTTAACAAATTCAAATAACTCTCTTATCAAAAATATATGCCCAAGGATTCTTCAATATACAGAAATCAATGTAATAAACCATATTAACAAACTGAAGGAGAAAAACCATATTATCATCTCAACAGATGCAGGAAAAGCTTGCGACAAAATTCAACGTGCATTAATGATAAAAAACCCTCCAGAAAGTAGGCATAGAGGGAACTTACCTCAACATAATAAAGGCCATATATATATGACAAACCACAGCCAACATAATTCTCAATGGTGAAAAACTGAAACCATCTCCTCTAATATCAGGAAGCAGACAAGGCTGTCCACTCTCACCACTATTATTCAACATAGTTTTGGAATTTTTAGCCAAAGCAATCAGAGAAGAAAAAGAAATAAAAGGAATCCAAATCGGAAAAGAAGTAGTAAAGCTGTCACTGTTTGCAGATGACATGATACTATACATAGAAAACCCTAAAGATGCTACCAGAAAACTACTAGAGCTAATCAATGAATTTGGTAAAGTAGCAGGATACAAAATTAATGCACAGAAATCTCTTGCATTCCTATACACTAACGATGAAAAATCTGAAAGAGAAATTAAGGAAACACTCCCATTTACCACTGCAACAAAAAGAATAAAATACCTAGGAATAAACCTACCTAAGGAGACAAAAGACCTGTAAGCAGAAAACTATAAGACACTGCTGAAAGAAATTAAAGATGATACAAACAGATGGAGAGATATACCATGTTCTTGGATTGGAAGAATCAACAATGTGAAAATGACTGTTCTACCCAAAGTAATCTACAGATTCAATGCAATCCCTATCAAACTACCACTGGCATTTTTCACAGAACTAGAACAAAAAATTTCACAATTTATATGGAAACACAAAAGACCCCAAATAGCCAAAGCAATCTTGAGAAAGAAAAACGGAGCTGGAGGAATCAGGCTCCCGGATTTCAGACTATACTACAAAGCTACAGTAATCAAGACAGTACGGTACTGGCACAAAAACAGGAATACAGATCAATGGAACAAGATAAAAAGCCCAGAGATAAACCCACACACATATGGTCACCTTATTTCTGATAAAGGAGGCAAGAATATACAGTGGAGAAAACACAGCCTCTTCAATAAGTGGTGCTGGGAAAACTGGACAGCTACATGTAAAAGAATGAAATTAGAACACTCCCTAATACCATACACAAAAATAAACTCAAAATGGATTAAAGTCCTAAATGTAAGACTGGACACTATAAAACTCTTAGAGGAAAACATAAGCAGAACACACTATGACACAAATCACAGCAAGATCATTTTCGGCCCACCTCCTAGAGAAATGGAAATAAAAGCAAAAATAAACAAATGGGACCTAAGGAAACTTAAAAGCTTTTGCACAGCAAGGGAAAACATAAACAAGATGAAAAGACAACCCTCAGAACAGGAGAAAATATTTGCAAATGAAGCAACTGACAAAGGATTTATCTCCAAAATTTACAAGCAGCTCATGCAGCTCAATATTAAACAAAAAACAACCCAATCCAAAAATGGACAGAAGACCTAAATAGACATTTCTCCAAAGAAGATATACAGATTACCAACAAACAAATGAAAGGATGCTCAACATCACTAATCATTAGAGAAATGCAAATCAAAACCACAATGAGGTATCACCTCACACCGGTCAGAATGGCCATCATCAAAAAATCTACAAACAATAAATGCTTGAGCAGGTGTGGAGAAAAGGGAACCCTCTTGCACTGTTGGTGGGAATGTAAATTGATACAGCCACTGTGGAGAATGGTATGGAGGTTCCTTAAAAAACTAAAAATAGAACTACCATCTGATCCAGCAATCCCACTCCTGGGCATATACCCTGAGAAAGCCATAATTCAAAGAGACACATGAACCCCAATGTTCATTGCAGCTCTATTTACAATAGCCAGGACATGGAACCAACCTAAGTGTCCATCAACAGATGAATGGATAAAGAAGATGTGGCACATATATACAATGGAATATTACTCAGCCATAAAAAATGAAATTGAGTTATTTGTAGTGAGGTGGATGGACCTAGAGTCTGTCATACAGAGTGAAGTAAGTCAGAAAGAGAAAAACGAATACCACATGCTAACACATATATATGGAATCTAAAAAAAAAAAATGGTTCTGAAGAACCTAGGGGCAGGACAGGAATAAAGACACAGATGTAGAGAATGGACTTGAGGACACAGGGAGGGGGAAGGGGAAGCTGGGACAAAGTCAGAGAATGGCATGGACATATATACACTACCAAATGTAAAATAGCTAGTGGGAAGCAGCTGCATAGCACAGGGAGATCAGCTCGGTGCTTCGTGATCACCTAGAGGGGTGGGATAGGGAGGGTGGGAGGGAGACACAAGACGGAGTTGATATGGGGTATATGTTTATTTATAGCTGATTCACTTTGTTATAAAGCAGAAACTAACACATGACTGTAAAGCAATTATACTGCAATAAAGATGTTAAAAATATATATATATATATGCCCAACACCTAAAATACACTAGGGACAATGCCAGTTACTGTAATTACAAAGTTTAAACTGTACAGTTTCTGCCCTTAAAAATCTTTTCTGTTCTTAAAAAACACTTCTAGTAAATTGAGATTCTGGATATACAACTAAAATGTAATTTAGTCACTGAACCAAAATTATGTGATTGTATCTAAAATTTCTGAACATTTTATTATAAAAATGTTTAAATTCCTTAGTCTTGCACATCGAGTTTTAATAATCCTACTCAGGTGTCCTTTCCAGTGTCCACTGCCCTGCCCTAATGACTTCTGACATCTAACTCTGTTCTAGTAGACCTGAGTAATTCACTATTTCATAAATATTCATGCCTCCTCAATTGCCTCAAAATGTTGACCATGTTATTCTTTTTTGGCCTATATCTTCTCTCTCTTCCAATTTCTTTCCTTTGTTTTGTTTTTTACTATATATATCAATTCACTAATATATACATTTAAAGATTTTTTAATTTTATATTGGAGTTGATTAACAATTGTGTTGTTTTCAGGTGTACAGCAAAGACATTCAGTTATACTTACACATGTATCTATTCGTTTTCAAATTCTTTCCCCATTTAGCTTATTAAAGAGTACTGAGCAAAGTTTCCTGTGCTATTCAGTAGGTCCTTGTTGGTTATCTGTTTTAAATATAGCAGTGTGTAAATGTCACTATCAAAGGTTTTTTGTTGTTGTTGTTGTTGTTGTTTTGCGGTACGCAGGCCTCTCACTGTTGTGGCCTCTCCCGCTGCGGAGCACAGGCTCCGGACGCGCAGGCTCAGCGGCCATGGCTCACGGGCCCAGCCGCTCCGCGGCATGTGGGATCTTCCCGGACCGGGGCATGAACCCGTGTCCCCTGCATCGGCAGGCAGACTCTGAACCACTGCGCCACCAGGGAAGCCCAGTAGCAAAGTTTTAATGCCTTAATCTGAACCACCTTTCCACACTAGCATAGATTCCACCTGTAACCTCCACTTCCCTAATCACCTTCCTTCAGCTGGCATGTCAGTGCCTATCACGGTGTTAGGCACTAGGGATACAGCCATTGACAAAGGGACACTGTTCCCACCCACATGGAGTTTAGGACCCAGCAGTAAAGGAGGATAGTTAACAAATTGTTTAAAATAATACCTGACAAAGTGTGCAGAAGCACTGTGAAAGCAGATACAGAATACTATGGACGCTTGTGGCAAACATGGCCCAGTTATTTACGTGGAGGAACATTGCTGGACGGCAAATTCTTTGAGAGGAGAGACTACATGTCTGTGGCACCTCCAGGGTACCTTGTATACATAGAAGGCATTCAAATAATATTTACTAGATGGATAAATAACTTAAAATATACTTAAAGTATTTACTCAATTCATAGTAATAAGAAACTGAAAAGGCTGGTCATATTAGAATGCTTTTCATTCTACATAACAGTGATGTAGCAAGCAAATATTGATAACTAAGATTCTAATAGAACTTTACCATATCCTCTTTATTTCAGTCAATGGATGTTCTTAGTAGACCGTATAAAGACACAGAAATCAAACTGTGATTTTAGAAGATAACCATAATTGTTGTTCTGTGACTTCAGGAATAAACAATTTATTCTAAAATAACAAAGATGCTCAGTGAATGAAAAAGCTTGATGAGTGCATTAACATATTAAAATTATTCTGAGAGTAGAAAAAAATCCCACTAATTAAACAAACATCACAACCTCACCAGTGCTTGGCTATCCATTAGACCAGAAATCTCTCTGGATGCAATCTCAACCAACATATACAAAGTGCTGCTACTTTGAGACATCATTAGATTTCTGAAAATCTACTCCAATTTCAACTTATTATATTATATTTCATATCTTGTCTTAATTTTAATACAGGAAAAAATCGGGTTCAAGGATTTATTTTTTCTAAAAGATTTTATACAATCACTGCCTGAATTTAATGAAAGTGATTTATAAAGACTGCTATCATTTGAGCTAGGCTGAAACAATAATGACAATATACTAGCAGATGGATAGAGCAGTTTAATCACCAGACTAGTAATAATTCGATTTCCCAAATCCAATGTTTCAAAATATGGCTGTATTCATTGATAACTTAAGTGTGAAGTAAAGAGAACATGGAACCTTAGAGAATAGTTATTTTCAAGGGTTTAGTTATTATGTGACTTCAAGTAAATATGTACTTCTACCAATTCCCCTCAAGCTCTTCTCAGATTATTTCCATGTATTTTATCAAACAGTTAAAACACTGGATCTGAACCCCATCCAACAGATCCTACTATTTTCACTCAGTCTATTTTTTTTTCAGTATGTTAAAATTATTGAAAAGAATTTTGATAGGAACTGAAACATAACAGGAACTTTTGATTTCATGTTGCCTAAGTAAGTTATCTGAGGTCCTTGAAGCCAAGAAATTTGTATTTTTCATTTTTTAGGATTTATGAGTTTACGGTTTTGAAAAAAATGACGGAAAGAAGGCAAACAATACAGAAAAGTACAAAACATATGGGAAAATATCTCTACAAATCCTATCACTTGTAAATTACTATAATCATCTTACTATGAATAGCATTTCAGGCATATCTCCAATTACTATGTATAAATAGAAGGATATACAAATGAAAGGAAAGATGGATAGCAGATATTTGGCTGGGTGGATAGATGGATGGGTGGATGGGCATGGTATTATAAAACCAATATTATACTATTTTGTCATTATAGTGAAAAAACAAATTTTACTTAAATTTTATTGTATTTAAATTTACAGAAGAAAGAAAAACAATTAAAAACAAAGCAATTCCCAAACTTTAGATGAATGTTCTTTCAGAATGAGATATCCTCTTAACCATTATGAAGTTAAAGTCATTTCAACTACATTTATTTTATACATTATTTTACTTCCTATTATAAAATATTAAGATATTAACACTTTATTAATGAAATTTGTTAGTTATGTTCTTATTTTTATGTTATCAAAGTTTCAAATATTTTTCTTTTTTAAAATTGTAATTCCAACCAGTATTTAGTCTTGATTCTGTTTTTTAATGGAGTCAATGCTCACCACCAGCTCCTTTACCATACCATCCTGTTTCTGATGGCTTTATTTGTATGTTCCCTTTTGGGGCAAGATTTCACTTTTAGGTAGTATCAATGCCAGGATAGCCTAGTTTAAGATGCCATAAAAAAAACCCAACCATCCATGTGTTAACATCACAAAGTTTATTTCTTGCATACACTGAATATTCCATGCATATCATTCAGAGATCTAGTCTGATGGAGGCTCCACATCAGTACTTCCCTTTGTCATCATTGTGGCATAAGAACAAGATGATGGTGAGTAATGCAGTGGCTCCAAAGAGAGATACATGTCATTTCCACTCACACAGAAAGGGAAGTCCAATTCCAATACATACATACAGGAGAAGAACTGGAATATAATCATTCTCCATACACCTTGGCTTATTCCACTTTGAAGTTCTTCCTTTTCCATTGTATGTTGTTCCTGTACTTTCAACTTTGAGAAAAGTCTTGGTAGACCTTTTTAAATTCTGGAGGCTACGTGTTCTACATTTGAGTGTGATTTTTGACCCAGTTTTCAAACTTTCCAATCTTAGGATCCTGAACAAGAAAGTGCTTTGGAGCACATTCAGTGTTCAGTGAGTTACACCTTCACCAAGTCTTCATGAACCAATAAAAAGCTATAGTGTTCAAAGCCTTCTTCATCAACCCCTGGAATATTTCTGTGCCTTACGGAGGATTAATGGCTGACAATGGTATACCAAATAATCATGTAAGCTAAAATGCCTATCATATGCTATATTTTATCTGATCTACATATCCACAAATTTGGATGTGCACCACATCACTCCTATCAAGAAGTATCGTATACAAGATTGGACCCAAGCAGGCCCTTGAAACACAGGCATATTGCATGAGCAGGTGGAACAGGTTCACAAGGCACTTGCTCCTGCTGCATTAACTCCTTACCCACAGTCACTATCTGTGGCCCCACAACCCACCCTCATGTCTTCATGATCACTTCCCAGTATTCTCCAGAGATAGACAGCTGCAGCATGACAGTCCCTCAGCAGTGGCCTTGAAAGACAGTAGTGAAGGAACAAATTCCTTCTGAGCAGAAATGATGATATGTGACTGATTTCTCACTTCATCTGAGATGGATTTACATCAATTATATCAATTTTGAGGGAGTGGCTAACTATTATTTCAGATACCCAAGGACACAGAAGGAATAAGATTAGAGGATTGCTGTCATAGAAGTCCGGAGAATTATGTGTGGATAGGATCTTGGAATGGGCATAGAGTGTGAGGGTATTTGTGTCTCATGTAATGTTCACCAATGGGCATCCACTCTAGAGGAGACTCTTATCAATCCTATGGAAAAATGCCCTTTGCTGTGAATGTCAATCTTTCTTGTTCCTTAGCTAGTCCAATGCTTGCTCAATGGGCTAATGTACAAAGTGACCGTGGAGGCACAGATAGAGATTATGTATGGGTATGCAAATATTGATTTCCTCTTGAAAAGAAGATGTGGCTACTACCAACCTTACCAGTAGTGGAAATCAACACCAAGCCCCTATTTCCTGCAGGGCATCAGTCAGCCACTTGGTGGCAGTTTTATTTATTGGACATCTTCCATCGTGAAAATGTCAGCGCTTTATCCTCACTAAACAGACACTAACGACACGTATTTGACTTTTATGCTGTCACTGCTTCTGCTAACCCTATCATCCATGAATCTGCTGAATGCTTTTTCAAGTCTTAGTAGTTTCCGATACAGAATCTCATTTTCCACCAAAAGCTGTGAAGTAATAAATTTCTTATATGGAGTTTATCCAGCCAGTAGCTGGCCTGAGAAAATGTTGAATTGTCTGCTGAATACTCGAACATGGTACAGTCTGGGTGGTAGCATCTTGAAGGCTTGGTCCTTCACGACATGATATATTTTTAAAATCAGCACATGATATACAGTATTATTCCTCCTGTGATCAGAATCCACTGTTCCAAGGATGTCTATCGCCATAAACCCAAGTGACCTTTCCATAAAGCGTTTCATCTTCTCATTGATCTTTGTCTTCTGTTGGCGGGGAATATGCCAAGAGGAACATTTGTACCAGGGGTGTAATGGCCACTACATTCAACTTGAATTTGAGACTCCCACCTGGTCATTTGGGGATTATCATGTCACTGAGACAACAGGAAAAGAGAAAGTTTACTGTATTGGCTAAAGCCTTAATCCTGATTAGCCTGGAAAGTAAGGCTGTGGCCAGAAAATGGGATTAAGAAAAAGACGCATGTCAGAAGACCTCAGAGGTACTGTTTTATATTTGTTTTATTCGTTTTATTTTGCAAATTTTCTAATCTACATAGAATACTACAATAAACATCCACATTCCTTCATCCATATTTATCAAATGTTAGTATTTCACTGCATTTCTTCTATCATCTCTCCATATATGATAGATGATAAATAGATAGATAATAGATGATGATAGATAGATGGATAGTTTTCTGCTAAGTCATCTAGAAATTGTTGCCCCCTTAATACTAAATACTGTACCAGTTATCTCCTAAGAACTATAACTTTGTCCTACACAAACACAATGCCATTATCACCCTTAATATATCATCCACATTCAGAATTTTCCCACTGTCCCCAAAATAAAGCTGTAAACTAGTAAAGAGTCTTAAGCAGTGAGTCTGCTATACTCTACTTCTAGAGGAAAGCAGAAGAGGCTAGAAACAGACCCCTGCAAGATCTCAGAAATTCGTTAAATCCCCAGTCCAGGATAAGATCTTAAAATGAAATTGTGGTCTTTTCTTCAATGCAGAGACATTATAGATATTGCAGATACCAAGTCACTGAGCTGAGGGAAAATGTTTCAGATCCTGCTGGGAATCCTGTCTTATTTCCTCTTATGTCCCCAAGCTCACCATTTCCTATTCCCATAAAAATAGAAAGCAACTAGAATTTTTTTTCCAGTTTCTTTCACAGGTGGGGAGGTGGGAGCAGTGCCAATCAAACCTCTATATTCATGCAGCGAACTTGGCCCACATCCACCGTCTCACACAGAACACTTACTTCCCGTGACCCTGGAGGAGCACCTTCCTTACTACCGCAAGGTGCTGGTAGTACAGCACACCCATGAATTCATCTTGCTCATATAGACTTCTATTTCATTTATGGCCATAGAGATTTTTGTGTTATGCTTGACCTCATCTAAGAGATTTTGGTTTTCCTTTCCATACTGCATGTATTATCATTATGGGTCTGTCACAGAAAATATAACATTGAAGCATAAACTATATACAATATCTTCATTGGAAGTAATTACCAGGACCACCACATATGGTTACATATCGTTGTGCAGTTTCTGTAAAGCACAAGAGAACCTAGATTAAGATTTGCAGAGGCAAAAATCTGGCCTGATGCTTCACACCAAGTTGTGTGCCTTGTGAGGGGCTGCGTGCAACCATAAGAAGTGGCACCTTTTTCTAATTCACACTAAGGAATTATTTGCTTACCAAGATATATACCCATAGATGTGTGCCTCTTGAGAGGGGTATCTTTTCCCTAGTTCACAGAAAGGCAAGCTATGGGCTTACAATATTCTTGGTTATTTATTCATGCAAAAACCTTTCCTGAGGACTCTGGAAAGGTAGAGACAGAGTTCTTCAATCCCTACATAAAGTCAGTAGAGAAACTAGATGGAAAAACCAAAGTCCTTATGTTAACAGGGTCAATTCAACAAGAAGATATAGCATGTATACATCTAACAAGAGAACTTCGTATTACATGAGCATTATAGGGTTGAATACACAACTGGAGACTTCAACACTCCTCTCAGTGCGCCAAAGAATAAGTAGACAACACATTGAACAAATTGGCATTAGGTAACATCACCCTAATGTTATAATTTGGGTAGTGATCACAAGTTGTGCAACCTAAAATAATTAAAGAAGCTACATATTTATTTTGTATAGCTTTATATTTTTGTGTTTCATTTTATAATATAGATGTTGAAGCCAAAGAACGAGTAAAACAAAATAGTTCCTGAGAATCTGTTATGGATAAGCCTTGTTATAACCACCGAGGTACAAAGTTGATTAAAATGGTCAGTCTTTGAGTTGGTGGATGAATAAATACTTATATTTAAATATAATTTAAATACAGTGGAGGTGTTAATTATCTTGATCTTGGTAATTATCACACTGTGCACCTTAAATACATGCAACATTTATCAAAAACATAAATAAATAAATAAGTTTTAAAAATGATCTGGTATATATACAACAGGGGAAATGCTCTGTTATCAGAGAACTTAATCCAGGCTCAGGTATAGTCTTTATTTTTTTTAATTTTATTGAAGTACAGGTGATTTACAATGTTATGTTAGTTTCTTCTGTACAGCAAAGTGACTCACTTATACATATATACATGTTCTTTTTCATATTCTTTTCCATTATGGTTTGTCACAGAATATTGACGATAGTTCCCTGTGCTGTACTGTGTGACCTTGTTGTTTACCCATCCTATACATAATAGTTTGCCTCTGCTAACCCCAAACTCCCAATCCTCTCCTCTACCCTCCCTGCGCCTTGTCAACAACAAGTCTGTTCTCTATAACTGTAAGTCTGTTTTTTGCTTTGCAGATATGTCAATTTGTATAGTATTTTAGATTCCACATACAAGTGATATCATATGGTATTTGTCTTTCTCCTCCTGACTTCACTTAGTATGATAATCTCTCGATCCATCCATGTTGCTGCACATGGCATTATTTCATTCTTTGTGATGGCTGAGTAGCATTCCATTGTATATATGTACCACATCTTCTTATGCACTAATCTGTCGATGGACATTTAGGTTGTTTCCATGTCTTGGCTATTGTAAATAGTGCTGCCATGAACATAAGGGTGCATGTATCTTTTCGAATTATAGTTTTGTCTATAGTATAGTATATGCCCAGGAGTGGAATTGTTGGATCATATGGCAACTCAATTTTTAGTTTTTTGAGGAACCTCCATACTGTTTTCCATAGTGGCTGCACCAATGTACATTCCTACCAACAGTGTAGGAGGGTTTCCTTTTCTCCATATCCTCTCCAGCATTTGTTATTTGTAGACTTTTTTTTTTTTTTAAAGAAGATGTTGGGGGTAGGAGTTTATTAATTAATTTATTTATTTTTGCTGTGTTGGGTCTTTGTTTCTGTACGAGGGCTTTATCTAGTTGTGGCAAGCGGGGGCCACTCTTCATCGCGGTGAGCGGGCCTCTCACTATCGCGGCCTCTCTTGTTGCGGAGCACAAGCTCCAGACCCTCAGGCTCAGTAGTTGTGGCTCACGGGCCTAGCTGCTCCGTGGCACGTGGGATCCTCCCAGACCAGGGCTCGAACCCGTGTCCCCTGCATTAGCAGGCAGATTCTCAACCACTGCGCCACCAGGGAAGCCCTTGTAGACTTTTTAATAATGGCCATTCCAACTGGTATGAGGGGGTACCTCACTGTAGTGAGGCTTAACTGGGAAATAATGGCATCTGAACTGAGAAGAAATTACCCAGGAGAATGTCTAGAAGGATGTTCCAAACAGAAGTAAGAGCAAAAACAGAAAATGAAAAGACAGCACGATGCATAGAAATCATAAAGAAACTCATAGCTGGAGCATAAATGATGAAGTGGGAAAAGAGCAAATAGCACATATTTTGAAATAAAGATGTCAATATGACCTATAAAATGAATTTATATGTGCACTTTCTGTTTCCTAAAACATTAATGCAAAATTACATTCTGTAATTACACATATAGCTCAGTACTGCACAATACAATTGTATCTGGCCATAGAATCTTCAACAAACTAATAATAATCAAATCAGTTATTTCAATTTTAATAATGATCATATGATGGACATTTCCAAATAATCCTGATGCAGTCCAATTACACTGGTGATTTTAGAGACAACACTAGGTTAGTTTGCTGGCAAGATAATCTGTTCTTTTATACTTTGTGTGCAAATAGGCAAATGAGCATGACATACAATATAAGCCTGTATTTCAACTGAGTCAGTCATTGTGATAATTTTTTGGTACAACATTGAAGAGTCTAGCTTCTAAGTCTCTATTTATTGAAATTAACAAGATAGTCACATCTACAAAACAGATTCCCTCCAATATAAATAAATGTAAACTCATCGTTTGGCAAATATTTAAGTGATACTGGTCACCTATGCTGAAACCTGAAATACTCACCAAACTGAACATATTAAATGGAATGTGTTGTTTCAGAAAAAAAGCACGCTTTCCAGTGATTACCTCACTCCCTAGTATAAACTGAGTGAAGAGTTTTTAGAGAACATAAAGCATAGCATGTCACTATGAAAACATAAATCAGGTAAGATAACCTTTTTGGTAAGAACACAGTATGAGGAAGTGATTGAGATAAAGATATTTTCGAAGACATGTTGATTGACAGCTACTAAATATAGATCTTATCTATCAAAATATGGATAACAGAGAGGTACGATGAAAAGAAATTATATCGCATGTGTCTGAAGCCAACAAAATTTTAATAATGGCTGTTAGATAATCACTAACAAATTCTGATCCCTTGTCCACAGAGTCTAATAAGAAATATGTTTATTGGCATGTTTCTTTCATAACATCATGAGGTCTGTCATTTAAAAATCCTTTCTTCCTAGAATTGAGTCATAGAAATCCATTTAAATATTGCTTTATCCTTTTTTAAAAATTAGCAGTAAGCAAAATATCAGCCAATAAAGAACTAAACAAAGGTGAAGACCCATCCTTAAGTATGCACAAGAATTCTTTACACCAGAGGAGTGGGATCAAATATAACGGGAGAGTAAATCCATCCCATCTTTGGAAGGAAAAATTAGGTCCAAGGCATAAATTAATCATGGTATTAAAATAACTGTTTTAATAAGATAGTATTTTCTTTTTAATAGGTGAAGAAAATAATCATTTTTATTTCACCAGCAAAACAGCCTGTATAAAAGAGCATATCATAAAAGGGGTATGAGGCAAAGGCTACATCTCTCTTATTCTTAGTATCATTTATTAATTTGCGCAGGCCCTTTTTTTTATCCTTTAAACATTTACTCAACAGAGCTGTTGTGCTCAGAATTGATTTTGCTTCCTCAGCCAAATTAGGCTGAGATGCTTTTTGGCTTTCATCTGAATGAACAACTTCCTAGTTAGACACACTGAATTTGGACTTGGGTCAATAAAAGCTTTACTGTGTCTTTTCTCTTTCCTCTTTTCACTTGCCACAGTGGAATCTTTAGCAATGCAATTATGGCTTGAATGAAGAAACATGGAAAGAAACTGGCAGAGAAACAAATAGGAATTCTCTGTGTCCCATACTTGTACCCCTGAAGATCAGTTACCTCTGGGTATGCGTGTAAATTTGTCTAACTTTAACTGTTTGTCTTTGCTATGCTTTGGGAGCATAAATCCTTATCAAAGGTTTAATGTAATCCTACTGAATCTCATGCGGCTAACTCTTAAGTTATTTGCAGTAAAGCCAATTTGATTGGATCCTGGTGTTTAAATTTCAAAGATTTTGAATGGATTGAGTCAAGGAGCTCTTCTTGCAGCTTTCAATGGTGTCATTAAAAGTATTAAAAAGTATTAAAGTATGACCAAGTATTAAAAAGGTTAGATTTTTAAGATATTCATACACATTTATAAAAATTATTTTTGAAATGTCTACCCTATTTTATAGACTTTGATATAAGAACCATGAAATACTGCATCATTTTATCTGGCACATTTGAACTGAAAGTTACCAGTCCTAAACTATCAACAGTGAATAAAATGCATGTTAGGAACCAAATATAACTACAGAAAGAAAGCTACATAGTTCCTAAGGAGAAAGCATGGGCATTGTGTTAATAAGTCCAGTGATGGTTCCATAGCTTGAATACCAACTGATGCTCCACTCCATTCTATTCCACTTAACTCTGAGGTTGGACCATCTCAATTCTGAAATGGGCAACACTTTCTGGCTCACATATTTATTGAATCTTATCAGATGCTTTCTCTGCACAAGACATTAATAAAATATTGACTTATTTTCTCTGTTCCACGTTCCTTTTAAAATGCCTTTCTAGTGACATAAATAATAAAAAAGCTATGGAATATTCAATAGAGAAAGAGGAAAGAACCAACTAGAAGGAAGCAGGGAAGTATGCAAGCAGGTATAAAAAGATTGATGCATCCATGGGGAAAATACTACATTTAATGATCGATACAAGACATGTTCAGGAATAAATAGAAATAACAAAAAACTCAATGAATTCATTTATTTGACACATGTCTATTGTAGAACTATTCTCCATCAAGCTCTGTTCTAGGTTCTAGAATGTAATAATTTAACAATCAATGAACAAACCAGTCTCATGTTTCTGCCTACATGCTACAATGGCCCTTACGTTCCAGTAAGGGAAGACAGACAGTAAAACAAAGTAAGCAAACTATTTAGTATGCCAGACATTGATGTGTACAATAGGGAGAAAAAAAAAAAACCAGAAAAAGAGGAATATGAAGGGGATGGGCTGGTCTAGATTAGTATTGAACTGGCTGCCTTGGTCTTTACTGAGGAAGACATCTGACAGATATTTATTCCTAAATTTTATTAGACATTGAAAAAATACACCCCAGTGTAAAATTCACCATACCTATAAGCATAACTTCCTAGAATGAGATTATATCTGTGAAATAGTTTGAAAAATGTAAAGATGAAAATATGGAACTATTGCCTGAGAAGTGAAATTTATTATTCCATTTCTACCTCATTTTAGAACTGTTGGGTTACTCGTGTGAATCAAATCCAAGTAAAAGACCATAAATATTAGGTTGAGAATTATAGACCGATGAGTATCAATTTCTTACTAGACAAACATGTGGAGGTTATATTAATGTATGGGCCAATGAAAGAAACATTATAGGTTAAAAAAAAGACAAAAGGTTTCAGTAAGAAAAGAGAAATCATGCTTAAGCATGTGGATTCTTTCAGAAATAACTAAACATGACTGGGAAGAAATCAGTGAAGATGACTCATTTAAACTTTCAGAAGACATGTACTATGATTCCACATGAAAGACAATTTTAAAATGAGAATATGTAAAAGGGACATGTTTTCATAGATTCAGAATTGACATAGGATACTGAGGTGAGAGAAAATAACTTTTCGTAAGATATAAACAACTAAA
Source organism: Pseudorca crassidens (assembly GCF_039906515.1). Classification (NCBI taxonomy): domain Eukaryota; kingdom Metazoa; phylum Chordata; class Mammalia; order Artiodactyla; family Delphinidae; genus Pseudorca; species Pseudorca crassidens. The sequence goes on from NC_090313.1 coordinate 26,217,829, forward strand.
CAGTGAGAGTCCCTAGAGCTTATGCAAATAATAAGGAAAGTGTGCAACACAATCCCCCATGTAATCAGTGGCATGTAGCTGATCTAGGCAGTGAGATGTCAAGCTGATGGAAATAAAGCAATCAATTCTTATTCAGTAACAGTTATTGAGCACCTGCCACGTGCAGGGCAATATACTATGTGTTATATTACAAAGATATTTTTAAAATATGGTTCCTGCATTGATACAGTCATCAGCCAGGTAGGACTGTGAAAGACTTACAATGTCAAGTGCAAAGCACATGATATATTTATGCACAGGCTGTCTTGAAAGCATGTAACTCAGGCTGGGATCGAAGTGGTGGTCTTCAAACCAAAGACTGCTTCAATTCAAAGCCACGCATACTCTCACTACTAACAGCTGAAAGCACATATGGAGGGGGAGTCAAGGAACATTCTAAGAGAGCAGTTGGCTTCAAAAATGGTACAAAGATGAAGAAACACACTTCAAGAAATAAGAAATATTCATGCAGTCAACATTAACTTCTGAGAACCGACTGTGCCAGGAACTCTGCTTAGACCTTGAGATTTACCAAGATGAATGGAAGAGTACGTTAGCCCTCAATTAGCTCTCCCGTCTAGGAAGGGAAAAGGAGAAGAGTGAACCTATTATCTTCACATATTGCCGTAAGTATGTTTTTAAAGAAATGCGCCAAATCTAAGGATGGCCAATAGGATGAAATGATCATCTCTGCTTGGGTAGTATGTATAGGCTTCTCAGGGTGTTCTTGATTTAGGTTTTGAGAGATGACTAGGAATTCAAACATACAAGGGAAAGGGGATATTTTGACGGAGCAACAGTTTTCAAAAGCACAAACACATGAATTATCTGGAAGCATTAGACAGAGATTAGATGGTTTTTTATGGTTGAAATAGAAGGTACATGTGATACGACTGGACAGATGGACTTGTGAAGGGCTTTTGCTGCCATGTTAAATATTCCAGTTTGCCCAGAACATGAATTTTATGTGAAGGAAGTATAGAAGATACTTTTCCACCATTGGAAAATTGATGGGTAAAAAATTTTGAAGAACCTTGCATACTAAATACTTTGTACATTATGTGGAAATCAAGGAGAATTCATCAAAGGATTTTCATCCAGAAAGTTTACAGAGTGTTGCTTTAACAAAATTTAGTTGATGACAGGGGGCTTCCCTGGTGGCGCAGTGGTTGAGAATCTGCCTGCCAATGCAGGGGACACAGGTTCGAGCCCTGGTCTGGGAAGATCCCACATGCCGCGGAGCAACTGGGCCCGTGAGCCACAATTACTGAGCCTGCGTGTCTGGAGCCTGTGCTCCACAAGAGAGGCCGCGATAGAGGCCCGCGCACCGCGATGAAGAGTGGCCCCCGCTTGCCGCAACTAGAGAAAGCCCTCGCACAGAAACGAAGACCCAACACAACCATAAATTAATTAATTAATTAATTTAAAAAAAAATTTAGTTGATGACAATGTCCAGGATTGTTTGGAGGAGGAAAAATGGTTGCACCTGTGAGAATAGAATCAAAGGAAACTCGCAAGGGCGATAAAGAATCAAAATTAAAATGCTAGAAGAAAGTGTCAAAGATGAGTCCAAGATTTTGATCAATGTGTAAACTGTAGAGAAAAGTAAATAACTGCAAAACCTTATAAATAGGATAAAATCCTCTTCATAGAGTATTTGGTAAACACTTAGAAAATTAAAAGTGGAATAATGTTACCTTTTATCTTTATTACAATGTAATTTTTACTTCTTTTAGATTTTATCATTTTTTTTTCTACTTCGATGATTCTTCCAAAATAACCTTTGGAAATTCAAATCTCCATACGGCTCTTACATGCCCAATATCCTACATTTGATAATAAAAATCTTCAAAGAGGCTTCTAGCATCTGGCGCTGGTACCTTCCCAGCTGTTCTTTCTCTTCTCAGCACCTCAGGTTGTGGTATTGGGCAACAGACTAGTCTAGGAAATAGCCTTTACTTCCCATGATATTAGTTCTCCTGATTCTAAGACTAGAACAGATGTTCATCCAGGGAAAACAAATTTAAGGCATGGAGGTATATTTCCTCATGTGCTTCCATTTGCACTGACCTTCATCATAGACAGATTTTGCCTGCTCCAGACAGAATCACTGGCTCCAGGCCTTTAAGAGAATAAGCTGATGAGTCAAGAACTGAGACCTTGGACAAGGACTCCTTCACTGAAGGGCATATTCCAGCAAACACTGTAGCTTTTCCTCCCACTGCCTTCCTCTCTGCCTTGCCCTTCAGCGCCGTACAGACTGTTTGTTCTCGGCAGAAAATTCACTCTTGCTCCAAATCCATACAAAACAGACTTTACAATGGGTGTTACTGGTGGAAGATATGTTTTCATTTCTATTATTTCTATTTACCCTTCTTGTCTGCCCAAGGGTAGGTTTTATACGATTTATCATCCATTCTAATGATATTCTGATAGTAAAAGAAATGCTATTAATAATTATCTTGGGCCGTCACGTGTAGAGGAGGACTTGGGACACAGGATTACACAGCTGAATGAGATTTTCTACCAGTTACTTCCTGGGCTCTCTAAAGAGTGGTTATAGGATGTGAGATCAGGGAAAATGCTATGTAGATTTTAAAAACACTGAATTTGGTATGATTCAAGGACTTTGCTGGATTAAGTAGAGTCTTATGTTTTCCCAACAAAAACAGTGTGTTCCCTTTCTCTTCTATTTCTTATTGTTACTTGAAATAATTTTCATGTGTACTGTCTACTTTACTATTCTCTTTCTTCTGGTCGTCCATAAACTTGGAGACCTCATTTTAGTTTTTATTACCATGCTGTAAGTGTTCACAAACCTTGACCTCGCTAAAAATTTTATTTTATCATTTTAGCAGTATGTATCATTTAGGAAGTTATTTTAAGAGCTTTGTTTACTTGTAGCTCACTTAGACTCAATCTTCTTTTGAACTCTTCCCCCCCCATCACCCCCCCCACACACACATATCCACACATCTGGCAGGAGCAATTAATTAATCACCATGCAATATGCTCTAGTTCTTTCTGTAACATTCAGGGTAAGGAAAAAACTAACAATACCATTTAATCACCACCGTGCCCAACTTGGCAGGTAATTATTAGTCATTCTTTGTATACCTTGGAGGCAATGAAGTGTCATCAGAAAATATTCACTAAACTGAAATTTTAAACGCATTCGATCCAAAATACAAAACGAATGTCACTGTACACAAAATACTGTACTAAAGCTGTAAGTAGTGACAAAGAAATAAAGACATAATCCCTGCCAAAAAGAACTTACAACTTATGTCTAAATTTAAAAATACAAGCCTAAAAATTACTTAAGAATTCCCATCAATAAATCTGAACCACTATCTTACACGATATACAAAAATAAACTAAAAATGCATTAAGACTTGAATGTAAGACCTAAAACCATAAAACTCCTAGAAGAAAGCACTGGCAGCCAGCAGTTTTACATAAGTCTTAGCAATAGTTTTTGGATCTGTCTCCTGAGGCAAGGGCAACAAAAACAAAAATTAACAAATGGGACTACATCAAACTAAACAGCTTTGGCACAGCAAAGGAAGTCAGCAACAAAACAAAAGGGCAACCTACTGAAAAAGAGAAAATATTTGCAAATCATATATAAAGAGGCACAGACTTCCAGTTATATAATAAGTCATGGGGATGTAATATACAGACTAGGGAATATAGTCAATAATATTGTAGTAACTTTAAATAGTGACAGACGGTAACTAGACTAACAGTGGTGATCATCTCATCCTGTATATAAATGTCGAATCACTATGTTGTTCACCTGGAACTAATACAACATTGCAAGTCTATTATACTTCAATAAAAAAAAAGAATAGACATCAATTTAGGAGGAAACATATAAAATCTAAATAATGGTTTTTAGCACTATGGGTTATATAGGGAATGTCTTAAATGTTCTGTTTGTTGTTTCCTGCATTAAGAGATGAAAAAAGGAGAACAAGCATCCAGTCAGTTTACAAAAAGGAAGTACTTTAATCAGAAAGCAGGTAGTACTTTTAAGCTGCTCGGCCAAGTATGACCACAAATATTTTAAGGTAATGGAAAGCTATGACACTCAGCAAGGTGAACTTCTGGGCCAACAGGAAGTAAGACACTTGCCCTTGGGAGAAGCCCTTAGAGGTGAGAAGTTAACAGGCAGTCAAGCTCCTGCTTCAGTGTAACCAGTTGAGGGAGAGGAACCGTGGAGATATGGGTGCTTCCTTCTGACAACAGTGGGGTGACGTGAGACCATAGTGCGCATTCTGCCTTCTCCCGTGACTCACTTGGCCTCCTTTTTAATTCTTGGCTGATTCCCTTTGGGGTAGTGGTACAACTATAAAGGGAGCCTCACTGAAATCAAACTGTGGCCCCCAAAACATCACTACTGTTAGTCCATCACCAGCCACATCTAACCTGTGAGATTATCTTGCCCCAAGTACAGAAGAGAGACATTGGGGGGATGAGAAATTGGAGCCACTGCTTCTGACCAGCTCTGTGTGTACTATTAAGGGCTTCATTTAATTGCTGTGTGTGGCTGGATTAAAGGGAATTATAATACATTTATTTTTGCTACTCAAACTGTGTCCCATAGACTAACACCATCATGAGCTGGCTGCTTGTTAGAAATCAGATTATCAGGCTATATCCCAAATGTACAAATCAGAATCAGCATTTTAAAAGGGTACAGAGATACTCAGTGCATGTCCTTGTGCCCTGGTCCAGTAGTTTTCTTCATCTCTTGTTGCTAAACTTGTGGAGACTGTTCTGCTTTTCATGCCTGTCTTGCTTGGGCTCACTGGTGAAACCCCAAACAGACAATTGTCAGAACAGTTCTTTTGAGAGGTGTTTTCCCAAACCTTATAGTTTGTCAAGGTTGGAGGGGAAAAGGAGGGAGGGCGTATCCAGAAAGGGAGGTTGGAGGAATAGTGGGAAGAAGAAAAAACATGAAAAAAGAAAAAGAGGAAGATTGGGACTGACATACACACTACCGTACATAAAATAAATAACTAATAAGGACCTACTGTATAGCACAGGGAACTCTACTCAATACTCTCTAGTGGCCTATATGGGAAAACAATCTAAAAAAGAGTGGATATATGTATAACTGATTCACTTTGCTGCACACCTGAAACTAACACAACATTGTCAATCAACCACACTTCAATAAAAATTTAAAATAAAAATGAAAACAAAATAGATAACCAACAGGACCTACTGTATAGCACAGGGAACTCTGCTCAATACTCTATAATAACCTAACTGGGAAAAGAATTTGAAAAATAATAGATACATATATACGTACAACTGAATCACTTTGCCATACACCTGAAACTACCACAACGTTGTTAATCAACTATACTCCAATATAAAATTTTAAAAAATTTTTAAAAAGAAAAAAGAAAAAGGAGGCAAGAGTTAAAGCAAGGGACATTTGCATCTTTTTAAATACAAAATATCATAATGAGATTTTAAAATATAATCTATGAGATCATCTAGACAAATGCTGGAAACATATTACATGCATAAAATTTAAAACACCAATTCGTTACCTTGTTAAAATACATCTACCAGAAAACTAGAGAATTTATCACATATTGTACTTCCTAGATGAACATTTTTTAATTCAATCCCATTAAAGGTACTAACAAGATTAGGAAGCCCACTGTCCTGGACATCTTTTGTTTGTCTGCTTAGCACTATTCCTGTGCTCTGGGAAAGATAACCCCCTTCCCTGGGGAACTGCTCCCCACAGCAAGATAACTATATGATGGGGAAGAAGTCTCCACCAATTCCCAAGTCCATTGTTGAAGGTTAAACACATGAGCCGAGCCAAGCCAATCATCATTCTTTCCCACGTGTTCTTATGTTTCCACGTGTTCTTATGTTTTTGTTTTTGTTTTTCAAACTGAAGCTGAAGGAAGGGATTCAATTCCAACTAGTGGCAGAAGTTTTGAGATAGGAAACATGAAACTCTGTGTCTATGGTTCTGTCAATAAGAGGGTGATCAGTAACTGTAGAACATGAGACCCAAATGGAGAGAAAATTAAAAATGAGCTAACAAGGGAATGAGCCCTGGCTGCTTGTCAGTGCGTGGTCTGGAGTGTCCTCGGGTCAAGCTGCAAGCTGTGTAAATCTCCTAATGATTTCCTCTTTTTACCTAAGTTTATTCAAGTTAAATGTATCTTATTTGCAACCACAAAAATCTTAACGGAAATACCATTGCTACTTCTCAGCCTTATTCTCAGGACTCGAGAAGTGCAATGAGAGAAAGAAAATGAATAGAAAGAATAAACATTGAAAATAAAGAAAATGTAGTTATGTGTCAATGGCATAGCTATCTAGAACATAGAAAGACTCAGTTTATTAATATTGGAAAAATATGAACAGATGGTAATGTTGCTAAAAGTTAAAATATAAAAATCAAAAATAACTTTTCTATGATTAGCAACAAGAAATCAGAAAACATAATAGAAAAAGATTTAAACGCAGCCCAAACCCCCTCTTCCTGGATAGGAAAACACACATTGAGATGTTTATTCTTTTAAATAAATCTTGCAAATGATACATCTTAAACAGTTAATAGTTTCTGCCTTTGGGCAAGGACCTTGGAAAGAGAGGGAAGGAAAATGAGAGGCAAGCTCTTTCATCCGTTAGTCTGTATATTTTTGTATTATTTGAATTATTTATAATCATGTATTCATGCAGAACATTTGTAATTCAAGGAAGCAATGGCACAAAAATAGTTTTGGGCTCTAACATTACAAATAATTCTTTTACAATTTGAGGGGTCAGAAGTGGTCTGGCATGACTCCTCAAAGAATATTAATCGGTTTTTATAATACAATTTGCTATGTGCTTTTTCTCCTTCCCCAAACTGGAGGTCAACCAGATGGTAAGTTCCTTGAGAGCAAAAAAATTTTCAGCTTTGTACCCAAGTACTTATTAACACAATGCTGATGTTTGGTAGTGTTCAATAAGTGCTACTATATTTTGTTAAGTGAATGTGTGGTAAAGAATATAGCCATTCTGGGGACAATCATAAGGTCATCTACAAAGAATTATCTAAATGTACATGGAAAACTCTTTTCTAAGTGAAAACTTGAAGTCTTTAAGGA